>NW_026622875.1:38613883-39214854 GCF_023065955.2 Ursus arctos | reverse complement strand
GCTTGCCTCACCCGACAGATGTCTTTGTGCTGATCGCTTTATTGTCTTAGGGCTCCCCAAAATGTTTGCTTTGTAAATTCATTTGTGTTTTTAAATGTCCACGTTCATGTGACTTTCCATTCTTTTTCAATTTAGCATGGAGGGAAAATAAGGTCTTTGTGCTTCTTCTTGAAGGATTTTGATTCATGATAAAGTCTTAAATTGTGTATTTGGAAATCTGGCAATCACTCACCAAGATATAGTAATGAAAGTTTGTAAAGACTCCTATGTATGAGCCATGAGAGACTTTTGCATACTGTTCTAACTTGAACATAAACACATGATTATATTTATCCTGTCAAAAAAGTGCTGGTGCTTTAACTTTTCTGAAAACACATCAAAAGCTCCCTGGAACTACCAGTTGACCTGAGAAGTTGAATGTGTAGTTTGTTTCAGCTGAAAACAGAATATTCTAAAAATAATAAAATAGTGGTATGAGCTCTGATTTGAGTGCAGTCAAAACTATACATGTTCTCTTTGGGATTGAACTACCTTTCACCTTTATTATTCGGGAGATTTGAGAAATTGAAAAGAATATTTAGAAAAAGAGCAAAGTAAGTTTTTTTTTGAAAGAGTCAGCATATGAGACAAGTGTGTTTGTATATGTGTGTGTGTGTGCACAAATTTGTTTGAGACATAATTGAGATTTAGTCTTAGAATTTGTAACCAGATTGTATCTTCAGATTTTATGAGCTGGCATCAAAACCATGTCAGTCCTAGGCTTACAGTGAAATACCAACATGAACCTGTAGTGTCCTCATGATCTAAGAAACTCACAAACTAAATTTGATTCATTCACAGCTGGTACCCATGTTCACTCATTCATTCATTCATTCATTCATTCATAGGATCCGTCTATGTCTCTATCATTTACAAGAAATCTTGGCTTTGGGTACCCAAAGTTCCTAATATGGTATACTTCTTTTGTTGTTATACCTTAAAAGCAAAAGGAAACAGTCTCTATTTGGACCCAAGACCCTAACTATAGTGCAGTGGTTAAAACCACAGGTTTGGGCTAGAATCCTAGCTCTTCCACTCTGCCCTTGAGCAAACTTATGTGATCATTGGTGGAATTAAATAAGATAATGCATTTAAGCATGCATTTAATATAGTACCTCTCCTAAGGGCTCTCTAAATAGCAGGTATCATTATTACTGTGATCAGTATTATTAGCTATGCATCATTAAGTGTCATAAATTCCTTGTGCTGCACTGTGTGCTTGGTAAGGAATGGAGAAGGAGAAGAGGCCAGTGAGTGCGGGCTAGGGCATGATGTTTCAGGGTGGATTAGACTTGATAATCCATTTTGCATTCATTCAGCTCTCCTTTGCTAAAAGTCAGAGAACTGTTTAATAAGAAAAATAGAATTAAATTATTACATTAAAGTCCTTCCTCAAGATTCTACTATTGAAAGGAAAACAACTAGGGAAAACCCCCAGGTAGTTTCTAGAGTAACCAGCAGGGTTCATCTTGGCATGAATGTGAGACAATGACTTGGTTCAGCATGAAAATGCCCCAGGAAAGCCTACGTTGTCATGGCCCATGAACTTGATAAACTGAATCTTACTCATTCACAGTGGACGTCTGTAATTAGGGAGGTACCAGGGAGGCCAGAGAAACAACTTGATTAGTCACTTTTTTCTTTTTGGAGCCGGCTCTTCTCTACCTGCTCTGTTTGTCAGCCACCTGTATAAAATCACTGTGAGGCGAGTTCTGTTTGGCTGCCCATTTAGGCTAGCATGTATTTCCTGGCTATCTCTGTCCAGCCCCCAGGCATGCTTGATATCTCAGTCCCAGCCTACCATTCCATGCATTCATCCCATCAGTGTTCAGTAAGTGCCTATCCTGTGTAGAACATTACCCTTGATGTCTGAGCATGAAGCAATAGCATCAAGGCCAAAAGTACATCCAACTAGCCCCATTCCAAGGACTCCAAATGGAATTGATAAGAACTAAATGGCCCTGAAGGATACAAAAGTTAAGGATCTACAGGGCAAGAGCCAAAAGAACAAATTGCCTGCTCAAAGTTCCACAGTAAGCCTATCCCTCAGGTCAGCCATCTAGCTGGCGTAGATCAGTGCACCTCGAAGTGGTTTGTGAGTGGGTACCCTCCTACAAATTGTTATTATTCCTCTCTCTTGATGCAAATACAGAAACTAAGAGTGAGCTTTAGAAACTTTTATAGCAAACGTGGCATAAATACTGACATTCAAATACATGATCAGTGGACTCACCTCACTGAACATGGTCTGGACCAGTTGGGAATTGTCCAACTGGCCTGGTGAGTCATGCGTGGCCAGAGCCAGGTAAAAGTCTTGCACCAAAGAACCATGCACCGCACTATAATGGACCGGGTATATTTTTAAATGGTCCTTCAGTTCAAATAATTGGAGAATCACTGATTTGTGCTTTATAGAATTCTTCATGTTTTTCTTTTTGCTTATTTTCTTACACAGTTAATGTTTTGGTTTTCAGTTTGGGTCTGAATACAGCTTTCGTTTTAATTCTGCATAGAGCTGTGCTTTTCTCTGCTACAGTCATTCTAAGGAAATTAACTGGTAACACATTTAACTGGGATGAGAGCTCTGGAGACCCAACATTCTGCCGCAGAACCCACAGTTCCAATCTGCTGGAGTAGCAGAGGCCATTTCCAACCAGCAGCAGGTGACCCCGAGCCACCTTCTATCTCCACTCTACACCTTCCCTGGAGTTTCTGTCACAGTTTGAACTCATTGCTCAGCCACAAGGACCACATCCTACTGCTGCCCACCTCCTTCTCTCCCGGAGTCTGAGACAATGTATTTATTTGGTGGGGCTCAAAGTGCACCCATCAGCAGCACTAGCGGCTTCCCTTCGGGAGCTTGTTAGAAATGCAGAATCTTGGGCCATGCCCCAGACTGCTGAATTGGAAGCTTTGCAAAGGGGCCCAAGAATCTGTGTTTTTTAACCAGCCCTCTGCGTGATCCTGAGCATCAGAAAACGCCTGTGAACACAGACACTTCAGCTCTTAGTATAAGAAAGGCCCTGCCACCTAGTGGACACTCAGGAAATGTGCATTTTTCTTCCCCCCCTTGACTGCACCTGAAGAGCCACCTAAGGGGCCCTTCTTAACTGGGCTTCCTTTAGGCCCGGTTTATCTTAATTGCCAACAGGATGTTCTGTTTAATCACTCGGCCTGAAAACACATCCCTCCGGGACTTGAGCCCTTCAGAGAATCCCACTCTGTTTGGCTGGGGCCCTGATCCTCCTGTAAGTAGGTACAAGGCCCCTTCAGGCAGACCTCTCATGCCTTCCTGAACTTCTCTTCGGAACCCCAAGGTCCCACCAGTTCCACAAGGATGGGTGCTAGTTAGGTGCATGCACCCCTGTAGCTGGATCTACCAGGGTCTGGACCCAGACAGTCAGACCTCCCTACTTGGATATTCGTGCTCAATATCAGTTAGGGACCTTCCTGATACACTGGAACCCAGTAGGAGAAAACAAGGCAGGGACTGACCACCTCCCTGGTTGCATGAGAAAAAGGTGGGCAGCAATCCAGTGATCTCACTGAATTTTCTCTGTAGGTCAGTTCTGTGTTTAATGTCAAGAGAATTGAGTCTTAGATCCAAGGAAGGCAAGGAGGAAAAAAAGTCAAAATAACTTTACTAACAAGTTTTCTCTCATTATAAAAGCCTTCCATGTACATGTACAAAATTGACCATTTCTTAAAAGGTCAACAAAAATAATTTTTAGAAATCATTTGTATTTCCATCCTTCAAAGACAAGCAGTGTTAAAATTTTATTATATTTCAGTCTTTTTTCTGTGCATATCCTTTTTTTACAAACTTGGAATCATACTAGGCGTGCCATTTTTTAACCAACTTTTAATGCTTGAAGACATGTCATGAACATTTTCCTTTGTCATTAAGTATTCCTCTGAATACTGACTTTTATTGGCTATAAATTATCCTTGCTTATAGATATACTGTAATTTATTAAGCCAGTCCCCAAGATTTAGACAAGTTAAAGTAATTTTTAAAACAGTATCTTATGTCAGCGAAGGGGCAGACTATTAACTCACGCTCTTCATAAGGAGGAAAAAATGAATCAAATCAATGACGACAATTTTAAATGATATATAATTCTCATTTACCAAAATAACAAAGTGTTCTAGAAATGAGAGATGTAAAGCCAAGTCATTGTATGCGTTATAATCCTTCAAGTTAGACATTCACATTTTCAGCGGGTGATTGCTATCTTTGTCCTTAAGTAAAATACAAGGACATCTTCAGGTAAATGAGTATTTTAGAAGGTGGGGGATTAAAAAGCTTGAGCCCTTCCACTAGTATGACCATCTGCTCCATCCATCTCCGCTCTCCACTCTGCCTGGACTCACCATACATCAGGGTGTGCGGTCCCAGCTGAGAGCGCCAGTGTGATTCACATACTCAAGGGCACTCTAGGAGCCTTAGCCATCAACGTGAGAGTAAGTGCTCTCCACCAGCTCCTGGTAGATGCAGGAGAGCTGTGTGATTTGATACTTCAAAGGCAGGAAAGAACACCCCATAAGTAGACCAGGACAGACAGAAATAGAGGGCAAGAAAAGAAAGGAAAGCAATCAGCTGGAGTGGAGGAGAGGGAAAAAACTGGATACAGGGCAATGGCAAAGGAGGCAAACATCAGAAATTCCAGGCTTCTGTCTCCAACTTCAGTTCTCACTGATACAGCATGGAGCAGGGGATGGACCACAGGCTTTCCAGGGCCAATCTGGCAGTGTCTGTGACAACATTAAATGCAGGTATGCTTTGACCCACCCATCCCTCTTACAATACTGTGTTCTATAGAAATACTCACAGGGACGAAGATCTGTGTTCACCTGTTTTCTTTGCACCTTTGTTTTTGTTACTGAAAAATTCGTAACGCTCCAAACGTCCATCCATAGGGGAATGTTCAAATACACTATGGCATATCTAAAGTATCCACTAGAAAAATAAACAGGTTCTGAATAGGAGGTGCTCTTAGGAATACCAAACAGAGAAGCCACCATGCATTAAGTATACTGGGATCCCATTTATAGGTTTTTTTATAAATTAATTTATGTATGTATGTATGTATGTATGTATGTATGTATTTATTTATTTATTTAAGGGAGAGGGGCAGAGGAAAAGAGAGAAGCAGACCCCTTGCTGAGCAGGGAGCCCGATGCGATGCTGGGCTTGATCCCAGGACCCTGGGATCATGAGGGGAGCCGAAGGCAGACACTTAACAGACTGAGCCCCTCCCGCTTATAGTTTTAAAAATCTGTATCACTGTGTTTGCACAAATGTGCACAGATAAAAGGTCCTGGATACACATCAACCTGTGACAGTAGGTATCTTAAAAAAGAAAGAGTAGAGCAAAGGAGGATGCTAATACTAATTCCATATACAATTGCATGCAAGATTTTTGTACAATTCTAATGCATTAATGAATACCTTGTGCAGTTTTCATTAAAAGTTAAACTCATGTGCTTTATAGTCAGATAGACTTAAGTGGACTTCTGGCTCTTCAATATACCAACTCAGGGCAGATTTTTTTAACCTCTCTGACCCTCAGTCCTCTTCATTTTAAGTGGGGTCATAATATCTGGCTTTCAGATTTGTTGTAAAGATGAAAGCTAATGTGTGTAAAGCACCCAGCATAGTGCCTGCCACTTAGTAGAGACGACATGATAAACATTCTTACAATAGAAACATTCTCTTAGCCTTGGGCTCCCCTTCTCCAGTGTTTGTTGCCCTTTCTGACCTTGAAATACATTGACAACCATATACACATAAATGAAAAGAAGCAAAACAAAACATCATATATACAGCTATAGTGGGGCATAAACAATTGAAAGAAGAGTCCATAGCAATAACCAAGATATTTTTCAAACCCTTTCGATAATGAAAAATTTAAATAAGAAACCAAGAAAAGTATGAAGGAGGTGAACTGGACTTTGAACTCTGGCAGTCTGGCTCCAACACTAGAGCTCTTCATCATTATACTTTCTCATGACATGGAAAGGCAAGGAAATTCCAGACACCCCAAGGAAGGCATCTAAGCCACAGAGAAAACACTGGTCTACACTCAGAGGAAGGTGCAGGGCAGTGAGACCTGGCGGGACAAGAGCCCTGGGCTTCAGCGTGTGCCTCGACATTCAGTCCAAGGGCAAATTCTGGTGCTGTTCTTACCAGCCACTGAGCCTCAAACAAGACTCTTAGCCTCAGTTTCCTCATCTGTAAAATGGGAATCCTCTCTCACGGAATTGTGGAATTCTATGTGTATTATTTTTAGAATGAAGCTTAGAAAGATGAGAAGCAGACTGGATGTTAGGGATGTAGAATGCCCATGTGAGAATTAACACTAAGTAGATACTGACAGGACTGAAGTTTCTAAAGCTGAGAATATTACGGACACAGGGGGAACAGATACAATAGCCAAATCCCTTGATGCTTCCTACAGGTAGTTTTCAGACAAAATAGGGTACGATGTGGGTGGTTAACTTGTAGAACCTGGCATTGAAGTTGAAAAGGTACTGTTGGGAGAGTCAGCCTTACAAAGACATCATAGGTGACCACTGGAATTCAGAGCCTTTCCCTTTCCCAGACATTTCCCACAGGTTGTCCTGAATTCTCTGTGGTCTTTCCGAATGCAAACCTCCTGACTGGATATCTTATCAAGTCGCTAGCGTCTCCAAGCGGATGAACTGGGTCAGGTTCCTTTCTCCCTTGACAGGGTCCAGTAATGCCAATGGAAGGAATGGAATGGAAGCAGCTGTGAAGGGGTGAGAATAGCAGGGAGTGGATGAGAGAGAGGGAGAGAGCGAATAAGGAGGACTGCCATGGGCCACTGTGCATGCTGTCAGGTTGTGCGCAGGGCAGTAGGAGTGGCATTTACCTGCATAAAGTCTGTGACACGGCGCTCTAAAGACAAACGTCACCTTGCAAAGAAAGACACTTAACACAGCCGTTCCAGTCATATTTGGACATGTGTGAATGGCATGTTGATCTGGGGCTATCAAGATATTCCAAGATTGATAACACTATAATGTAGAACGAAATCTGCTAAAAGAGTAGAATTTAAATGTTTTCACCAAAGATATATATATGCATGTATACATTGTATATGTTTATAAATACAATATTATATACATTTATATACAATTGTATATATAAAATATCTGAGGTGATGGGTGTATTAATTACCTAGATGGGAGAAATCCTGTCATAATGTATGTGTACATCAAATCACCACAATGTACACTTTAAATATCTTACAATTTTATTTGTCAGTTATACCTTGATAAAGCCAGCGGGGGGGGGGGGTGTATTTTAAGAATCCTCAATAGCTGGCCTGCTGCATTAAATCTTAGGAATGTTCCCCAGCACTTGGTAGGCACATAGGGAATATTGAGAACAGAAGATCATGGTTTGGCTCTTAGGTCTGACATTTACCAGGTATTTAACCTTGGATAAATCACTAATTCTCTCCAGCAAAGAATGTATTCAGAGATTAATTGCCCACAAAGAAACCAAGGACATTAATCTACAATTCCATTTTAAAGTACCTCTCTAAGATAATAACCATACTTCCCATTGTGGGGAAAACAGGACAAAATAGATTAAATTAGTACCAACACCCAAAACCTAAACTGTGATTATCAGAAAAACATAGCAGCTCCAGGATTAATTGGGCAATCAGTTGCTTTTCACCATCTCTTTCAATGGTCTTACCTCTCTTATTGGACAGCTTTCCCCAGGAACAGAAGACTTCAGGATATGAAGGCTCCCATTTTCAATTCCCCAGTAAGTCTGGGCTTCTAGAACCCCTGTCAGCTTCTGGAAACATACACATGCTCCACAATAAGCCTATTCCTCTGAAAGTGCTGGTGACCAGTATATCCTTACCTCTCCAGGGCAGAGACTTTGGATTTGAGTACCCTTGGAGGTGCGGAGGCTCCACACCAAGGGGAGCCTGCATACTAATGACATTGCAAGGATGTCTGGGTGTCTCAGTCGTTAAGCATCTGCATTTGGCTCAGGTCATGATCCCAGGGTCCTGGGATTGAATTCTGCATCAGGCTCCTTGCTCAGTGGGGAGCCTGCTTCTCCCTCTGCCTGATGCTCCCCCTGCTTATGCATGCTCTCTCTCTCTGAAAAATAAATAATTAAAAAAAATAGTGACATTGCAGACAAAATAGGCAAGTACACTGCGAAGCCACTTCACTTGTATGTATGACCTATATTAACACAGGGATGGCTTCTCTCTGTAGTTTACTATGTGGCTGATGCTAATATGAGCTATATTTAGAGATCAGCTTTTCCGGTTCTGGACCAATTCAGCCACCTTGACTTGAACTGAAATAAACATGATCCCACTTCTCTATCCACAATGCAAAGATACCAGAAATCCAAAATCAACTGAGCTTTGGAAAAGAGAGTCAGAATTCCTCCATGGTCCAAAGCCATCCTCCATAGCTTTGACCTGATACAGAATTATTATCTTTGGCAAACCTCTATCCCCATGTTATTTGCCAATATTGACTTATACAAGGGCCTTGACTTTGTTAAACTTAACTGCCTCTTAAAACATAAAACTGTGCTGCAAATATGACTATTTAATTCAATTGTCTATACTGTGAAGTTTCTTGGCATTTGAGTTTGAATACTGTGTGTGGGTTGATGGTCTACGAGTCTAAATGGCAATATTTGGTGAATGGCAAATTTTACCCCAACTATCCATAGTTACCCCATAATGTGCAGTTTATACAAGTCATACTGTCATAAGCCCAGCCTCTGAATTAATGAAAAGATACTTATTTTGCTCTTTGTTTGCCTAGATCTAGGAAGAACTTCTTATAATTAGCCTAAGATATAAAACTAAAGGTCAAAAATGTGTAAGTAAAAGAAGCTCCTGCCCTTTAAGGGAAAAAAATACATGTTAATTTTTGCAGGAGTTTCAATTGAATGGTTTCCAAGGAAACAGGTATCTGCAATGGGCTCATCCCATTTAATATTTATGGCTGAACATAGGGAATAGTGCTTTCTTATTATCCCTTTCTGGTTACACATGATATGCTCACTCTTAACTTCCTTTTAAGTGATCATTCTATGTTCTGTTGAGTCTTATTTCTTCCCCAAACAATGGAAACAAATGTCCATTCTATGATTAAATTTAAAAAGAAGAAGAAGAACAAGAACAGGAAGTTTTGCAATATCAAGAATATTACCTTGGTGGGGCGCCTGGGTGGCACAGCGGTTAAGCGTCTGCCTTCGGCTCAGGGCGTGATCCCGGCGTCATGGGATCGAGCCCCACATCAGGCTCCTCCGCTATGAGCCTGCCTCTTCCTCTCCCCTGCTTGTGTTCCCTCTCTCGCTGGCTGTCTCTATCTCTGTCAAATAAAAAAAAAAAAAAATTAAAAAAAAAAAGAATATTACCTTGGTGATCAACACTAAAAAGGAAAAAAAATAAAACACTAAATCGATCTGACACACTTTTCCTAGATGAATTGAGGGGGTTTGATTTTGTTGTTTTATTGCAAATTTGCTTACCTTTTTAGCTGGTTCCTGCTTTTAAGAGTTGAACTGGAAAAATATAATTGGTAGAAAAGGACCATCTTCAAGTTTGAGTGAGCTGTGTGTTTTCTTGGAGATCTGCTAAGGCAAACCTATAAGTTCCACTTTATACGTGATTTTAAAGTACTCTGCTTTACTGAAAAGTTGGAATAATACAGAGAACTCCCACATACCCTTCATCTGGACTCAACAGTTATTAACGTTTTGCCAGATTTACCTTATGACAGTGTGTGTGTGAATGTATGTCTGTGTCTGTTTGTATACATACAGATGACTATTTTTCAGAATCATTTAAGAGTCAGTCACAGACATCATACCCCTTGAACTCTAAATACTTTAGAGAGTCCCCTTAAGTCAAAGAAATTCTCTTAGAAAACCATGGTACAGTTCTCAAAATCAGAAAGTTTGACATTGACGCCTACTATTCTCTAATCTACAGGCTTTATGTAACTTTCACAAACCGTCCCCTCCCCACCCCCTGTTCACTGCGGGAGGGGAGGTAGAGGCTGAGACCAGGGCCAGGGAAAGGATTGTCCTTTCATGAGGCTTTCACGGGTGTCAACCCTCCTGACAGGGCCGGTCCAGGCCACCACCGTGTGTTCCTTATGCCAATTCTGTTTCTGGTCCGGTACCCATGCCAGGATTATGTATTGCATGTAGCTTTTGTGACTCTTTTGTCTGCTTTAATCTGTAGTGGTTTCATGACCTTTCTCTTTTCTCATGACATTGATATGTTTGAAGAATGCATGCCTATGATTTTGTAGAGCGTCCCTCAGGGTTTGAGGGATGTTTCCTCCTGATTAGAATCAGATTATGTATTTTTGGCAAAAATGCTAAAAAAATTGTATCCCATGATGTTTGTTCCTATAAAAATTTAAGTGTGTGGTTCAGAAGTGTTTTGCAATCTTCCAAACCGCCCACGTGTTCATGTGAGGAGGTTTCTATCGTTATCAATGAGCTCGATCATGATCTCACGGGGTTGGAAGAAAGTGCGTTTTCTGGAAGCCCACTTATGAAGCAGCCATTCAATAGCCTAAGGATGAATGTCTCAAGAGTCAAAGTTATTTGTTGCTCTGTCACCTATGAGGTTTTTACGGCTTGTTTTTACGGCATGATACCTCACTGGGGGACACCCTTTCTTTGTAGTAGGGACAGAAGGAAGATTCTCTGTGGTCTGAAGACCTCTGAGGATAACACTTAGATGCTGCTTCTTTATTCACTTCTCGTGTTTAACTGGACCTTCTTTTCTTTCCACAATCCAATCTTACTTAATGACAAAACAATCGAGATTGGAATGTATCTTTGGTTGACCTTGATATCTACTATGTATTTTTCTAGATTATTTTAACATTTGAGATAAAATGAAGAACGCAATTCACCATTTCTAGATGTGGTCCAGGGTACCAACATGAAGTAGATCCAGTAGATTTGAAAACTCCTTTACAAATCCTCTTTTATTCATCTCTTTCGTGAAGGCCCGGTCCAAATATCACTTCCTCTGTGCTTGTTTCTCCATTCCCCCTCAGAATGAATCGTTTCTTTCCTCATGCTGTCATGAAATGTTGCTATACCGAAGCATCTACTGGGCACTACCTAATCTTACTACAGCTTCAAAACATGCCTATGTAATTCACCAGGGATTGAGATCATCTTGATTTATACCAAAAATGTTCTTAAGTGTATTCTGTGTGCCCCGTGCTGCACTGTGTGTTGAGAATAAAAAGTTGAATGACACTGCTTCCAGCATGGGGTTTCCAAACAGACGTGTTGGACGAGATTTGGGTCTAGACTTGAAATGCACAGCAACTCTGTTGACAACCAAGCAATAATGAAAATTCTACTGGCCGACTGACATTTGTCTTAGAGAAGAATAATAAAGAAATTAACCTATGCTGTTTCAGAAATAGTAATCAGTAATCAGTAATATAATCTTAACACAACACATGAAGTATTTGGTGTGTCAGATACTGTCTTCTGCTTGTTGATATGTCTTTTTAATTGGGTTGCAAATTTCAGAGGAAGCCCCTGTCTTCCTCTTGTACATGGTATAGATATATAAATGACGTGAACTTTTAAAGTTTTTTTATTTTGATAATCAGTTTTAATTAGCTCAAGCTATTTGTAAGCCCGCATCTATTTTCATAAAGCTTTATTAAGATACAATTTACATACCATAAAATTCCTCTGTTTTAAGTGTACAGTTCCATAATTGTTAGTGTATTTACAGAGTTTTGCAATCATCACCACAACCTTATTTTAGAACATTTCCATCATCCCAAAGAAACTTACAGCTGATTTAGTTATTTTTCCTTTCTGTACTCAGTCCCTGGCAACCACTCGTCTACTTTCTGTCCCTACAGATGTGCCTTTACTGAGCTGCACAAAAATGGAATCACACAACAGGACTCACATCTTTCTCTTGGCACATTGTTTCTGAGGTTCATCCACATGGTAGCGTGCAGCATTACTTCGTTTGAACTTTTTACCTTTCATTATTCTTCATAACATTTTTAAGTATAAGTGTAAGAATGGAGCCTTTAATGAACAAAGAATAAATCTTTTGAAAACGACATCAATTGTGGCAGAGCCTCGATTTTGCACTAGTTGTTCTTAAAGGTGAAAAAGCAAAGTAAATGCAGATGACTCAATCATTCATTCATTATTCCTATTATTAGGGAAATTTGTTTTAAAATTAATCTCTGACATGTTATTCTGGAATAAAGAAAGTATACTATAGCTGTTAAATGTCAAAACCATTCCACTCAAACAACCCATCTTAACTTTTCAAATCAAGTCCATCAGTGTGAATTACAATGAAATAATCATCTTAACAAATTAAACTAAGTCAAAATGGATCTACTTGCTTTCATTAATTAAAGAGTACATAAAATGAGGGGCTATATGATATTCATATAAAGCATAAATGATATTCATAAAAAAGTAAAATATTGAAGAGGTTTTTTTCCTAGAGGTAGAGGGAAATATATTGATTAAAATAAATATATAAAGAGGCATTAAATTAAGCTCATCTTGGAAAAACAAATAAATCATCATAGTGACCTTGGAATTGTATTGAAACCTATAAATATTTTTCTCTTAGAAAAACAGTATGAGAAAATGGGACAAGCAAGTTCTAGAATAGCAAATTAAGAGCCAAAATCTCTACATTAACATCTTCCCTTGGCGGTTACATAAGGGTGAAAAAACTAACCCCTTGGTTTCCGCTCTGTAAAATGAATGGAAATATCTTCACCACCAGTCGTATTGTTTGGTTATGAAGACAATATGCAATAGACCTCGTCATTATTATTTAGCCAGTGTTCCAATTAAAGTTACACCAAACTGAAACTTTATTGTATGTTTTCTAGACTATGATGCAACCTTCATCAGACTATATTAGCCATTAAAGGTTTGCTTTTGAATCGTATGTTCATTCATATGATTCAAGAGCGAACATTCCATTGTTGGCTTAGAAAAGAGACAAATTCAATGCTGATAACATTGATCTGAAATATATTTCAGAAACCTTACTTCTCTTTCAACCCATAGCTGTAAGAGTGCTAGTCTGTATTCACTTCTGTATACCTACGTTTTTGATTTGGTCTAGATCCTGGTTCTCAGACTTTAGTCTGCATCAGAATCCTTGGGAGGACATGCCCCCACATGCACTGTTGATCTCACCCTGCAGTGTCTGATTCAGTGGGTCTGGGGTCGGGCTGGAGAATTTGCACTTATAAGAAGTTCCAGGAGATGCAAATCCTGCTGGTTCAGGAACCACTTTTAGAACCACTGACCTAAGGCTTGTGGAGTCTATTTTACAATCTTTGTGGAACTACAAAAGGCTGTTTGCTTTAATCCACTCATTCTATAAATTGACATATTTCATCTAGTAGAAAGCTACTGTAACTGGGTCTGTGGTATCTTTTGCGTGATTGTGCCAAGACAGCCATTCCACCTTAATGAAGTAAAACACAACCTCCAGACCTCAGGCTTGGAAAGAGTGTCCAAGCTGAGGAAGCCGCTAGGACTGCGCTGTGGGAACTTCCTTCTCCTCGGACAGCTCTCAGTTCAGTTACTGGGGCTGCTTCCAACATTTTGTGCCCCAGGAGTGTCTTGTTCCCACTTCAGTGTTCTCATCAGGGCCCTTTCTTTCCCAGTGCACCCAGATCACAATCCATTCCCCTTATACCAGTAAACCATGTTGTCACTTTTTCAAGTGCATTTTTGTAAAAGTGAATTCTGCTTGGTGATGGATTGCAAACAAACCCCCCCCCCCAGTATCCTTTCATAGAGCTGTAACAGGCTGGCACTATCAAAAAGCTTTTATCAAATACTAAAGGAGAAAAAAAAAAAGCAAATTAGAAACATAGAGTACAAGTTGTTTGATAAGAGGAGGGCTTTGAGTTTCTATTCCTACAAAACAGAAGCAGTTGCAGAGCCCAAAGGCCCCAGTCTTGTGCTGTGGCCTCTTGGGATTTGCACTACCTTGTGTCCCACCTGCCTCTTCTGACCAGTAACTTTCCTCCTTGGTAAAAACCAAAAAACAGGACACTCCCCTCGGCAGCTTCCCAGGCCCCTCCTCTCTGTCCCTGGTGTGTAGTCTGAGAAAAACACCACTCTTCCAGGTGATCTGTCCCTACAAATGACCTTACCTCCAGCAATATAGTCATAAAACAGAATTCTGTGTTTCTGAAAGTGTGTCTCGTGGAACACTTGTAACAGATGTAAGAAGACAGACAGGGTTCTATAATCAGATGTGTTTGGGAAATGCTGAGTCACATGAGGTCATACAAAGTTCGACAGTTTTCATTTGTGATTCTCTCAGAAAGGGATATACAATGCATATTTCCCAAATTCATTTGACCACAGAACCTCTTTTTATTGCTTTTTCTTCAAAGTGTCTCTTGGAACTGGTATTATGGACCACTTTGGAGACATCATCTGAATGTTAATCCAGTCCCACAGTGTCCACTTAATGAGGATCACACAATCAAAATAATCAAGGAGAGAGTGACTTGTGCTAATTAATGCACCTGGGACTGAGGAAGTAAAAAGTTCCAAAATGGTTTGAGTTGAGCATGAGCCCATGGACTTAAGATTTTATATCAGTTCTTAAGGGGAGCATCAAATCCCCTTAATTCCCTTCCTTCCTCTAAGGCAGTATATATCTTGGAGGAAGAACCGATGCCCTTACTCCTAGGTTGGAGGTAGACAGGGAAAGTAAGGAGTCAAGAAGACACCAAGGCTTTGTGCTTAAACTCCTGTCTAGGTGGATGGTCGTACCTAGATGGGAAGACTGCAGGAAGAACAGGTTTTAGAAAGAATGAAGTCGGAGATGCCTATTGGTGTGCCAATGGACATGTCAAGTTGACAGCTGGACAGCAGATTCTGGTTTTAGAGGAGACATCTGGGATGGAGACATACATTTGGATGTCATTTACCTATTTATTGAAAGCCATTAGAGTGGATGAGATCGCCTACAACAGATGGTGGCAAACTTCTCTAAAGTGCCACATACTAATTATTTTCAGCAAGCCATACGGTCTCTGTTACAATTACTCAACTCTGCCACTGTAGCATGGAGTAGCTATAGAAGCAGCCATAGATGATATGGAAATGAATGAGCATGACTGTGTTTCAATAAAACTTTATTTATAAAACAGGTAGCGGCCTATATTTGGTCTGTCAGCCAAAGCTTGCTGACTCCTAACCTAGAGTGAAAATGTAGACTCAAAAAAGAAAGTCCAAGACAGAGCCTAAGGCACTTCAATAATGACAATTATTATATATACGTAATTATGTCACTTACTATGCCAGTCACTGTTCTAAATGCTTTACTTATATAGACTCACTTCATCTTCACAGTAACTGATGAGGTGGGTACCATTATCACTGTTTTATAAAGGAGAAAGCAGGGGCGCCTGGGTGGCACCGTCGTTAAGCGTCTGCCTTCCACTCAGGGCTTGATCCCAGCGTTCTGGGATTGAGCCCCACATCAGGCTTCTCCACTAGGAGCCTGCTTCTTCCTCTCCCACTCCCCCTGATTGTGTTCCCTCTCTCGCTGGCTGTTTGTCTCTGTCAAAATAAATAAATAAAACCTTAAAAAAAAAAAAAAAAAGAAAAAGCAGTTACCTAAATGAAAAGTTTATTTCTCTCTCTTGAGAAAAAAAAAGTGCAGGGGCACCTGGGTGGCTCAGTCAGTTAAGCGGCGGCCTTTGGCTCAGATCATGATCCCAGGGTCCTGGGACTGAGCCCCACATTGGGCTCCCTGCTCAGCAGGAAGTCAGCTTCTCTCTCTTCCTCTGCCCCTCCCCCCACTTGTAAGGGCACGCTCTCTCTCTCTCTCACAAATAAATAAAAAAAATTTTTTTTAAGTGCAGAGGTTCACAATCTGGACTAGTATGGCAGTTCTGTGGCAGTTCTAGGTTCAGCAACGTAGGTTCCTTCCAGCCCATTCTTCTACCACCTAGAATACAGAGGTCATTCTAATAGGTCAAAATGGTGGCTAGGGCTCCAGCCATCATATCCACATTCCAACAGCTGGAAGAAGGAACAAAAAAGAAGCAAATGGTATGCACCAGTTGTTTTTTAAGTTTCATAGAAACCACCTTACAACATTTCTTCTGCTACATCTTATTGGCCAGAAGTTTTTCACAGACACTTCTAGGTGCAAGGGACACTGGGAAACAAAAGTTTCTTCCCAAAGGCCATTGCATAACTAAAATTTAGATGTTCTATTACTAAAGCGGGAAGTAGGAAAGTTATTAGAGTAGAAGCTAGCATAAACAATTTATGTTTATTAAATCTTTTTCCTTATGTGCCCTTTTGCAAGTATCGTTGATAACACTCTCCCCAAGACATTTCTGCTCAACTGTCTCGTATCTCTGGCCTCCACTGTTGAAGTCCTGTGTCCTCTTCAAAAGCCAACTCACAGGTCCCCTCTTCCATGACACTATGCCCAACTTGCTAGGCAGATTCTTCCCACAGTCCCAAGCCACAGTTACCACACTTCCTTGGATTTAGTTCTCTCCTGGTCTCTCTTTAGCCTGTCCCCTCTGCTCAACTAGACAGCTCAAGGGCAGGTGAAGTCAGGTCGAGGTGCGGAGGGTAAATTTTTAAGAACTAAGGGAAATATGCAGCAAAACTGCAAATGAAGAAACAGTTAAGTATGGAGGACGCCCTGGTGTGGGAGAAAGGGGCCATGGTTGGGCACCCAGGAGAACAGCAGTTCTCAAATTTGGCTGCCTGTGGAAATAACCCAAGAAACTTTAAAAAAAATCTTGATGCTCACGTTTCACCCCATCCTGATTAAATCAGAATTTCTGGGCGTGACCCCTAGGCATCAACTTTTTTCTAAAGTGCATGGGTATTGCCAACGTGCGGCCTTATTTAAGAAACAACACAGATGAAAACAGAGGAAAAGACACTGAAAGAAGCCTCTTTCCTCCTTCAGAGACCTTGAGGGTTTGTTGTTCACCTACAAGGTTTTCCAAGCAGTATCGTTAGTCTTATCCTTTTAGGTTATTTCCTTCCAGCTGAAGGCAGAGATGCATTTACATAATAAATTATTATTGATTGGAACACTTCTAATGAGAGTTATTAAAGCCCTCCCAAGTTTATTTCAGGCAGTTTGATGCACTATGGGTCAAATAACTCTCAAGCTTCCCCTTAAGTAACTAAATTAGAGTAGTCAGCCAGGGAAATAAGAAAACAATCTTACTGAAGCTCACCTCGTTTGTGACACATAATATGTTTAAATTGCTTTATCGACTTTACAGAGAAGCGTGCCAGATCGATCACAAGTGACAGTACTGTGATTGCTTTTATCAGGATGTGAGGGGCCATATTTCAAATTCAGTGTGAGTGTTGGACTCCATTTTCAGCTCACAGTAATGAGAGTTCTGTGCACTTGCTACACGTAAAGAACATCCCCCATTCTTGGAACAAGAAGGAGTGCATTCCAGAAAGTTTTGTACTGCTTTCTCCAAAAGATAAAAGTTAGGAAGGGAGCTCTCTTAAATATACTTGAAACTTCTTTTTTCCTGTTCAAAGATTTCTGAGGGGATGCAGGATTGTTCTAATTCCATGACTCTCAGGGGTCTTCCACGCTTTTTGTAAAAATGGAGGAAAAAATGTTTTGGAGTCGTTCTTTCCCTCTTCGCTGCAGTATGTATATCCAGTTTGGGGGCAGAATTTAAGGCTCTGATTTTCCAAGCACATTTGGAGATTTCTGGAAATTGTTTTTAAGTGTTCCTTTGGCATGAAAGTTGAGACTCTGGCTTTGGTTGATATTGTTACTGGTGAAAAGCAAGAAATCGCTTGGATCTGTGCCTTCAGTGAAATAGAAAAGGAGCCAGGAAACGCACTGGCAAAACTGCAGAATTGGACGGTTCCGCCAGGCAGCTCCGAACCAGAAAAAGAGGCCTTGGAACATGTGTGTTTGCCAGGAAAGAAAACTGCTTTATTGAAAGGTTAATTTTCAGATTAGTTTGGGGAAATTTGAGATAAATAAATGAAATCAGACAAAAAAACATAAGGCCTGGATCCTTTTTCCCGGGGTTTTCAGAAAATAGTCACTGCTTCCAATGAAATGTTTTGACATTTTCAGCAGGGAGAAAATGTTAATTGTAATGTTATGTGTATGTGTTCTTAAAAACACTGGCGAATAAATCTTTTATTCGTTTTAGGAGTAATCAGAGAGTAAAAACACTATTAGAATGTTAGCTATGTTCATTATTCCTTATGGTCACTTTCCTGTGTCTGGGATGTTGCAGTTCATTTTCCCGATTCAAATGTACCAATTTGGAGAACATTCCTTTACTTGTCTTACAGTTCAGTTGCAATTTTTCGAGGAGTCTTATTACTAAACATCTATGGGGTTGGCTTGGGTTTCTCCCCTTGTTCTGTCTCATTTGTTGCTTGCTCTCTTCCCTTGGATCAGTGGCTCCTTTACTGTGTTTACAAAATCATCAGCACTTGGGGCACCTGGGTGGCTCAGTCAGTTAAGCGTCTGCCTTTGGCTCAGGTCACGATCCCAGGGTCCTGGGATTGAACCCCACGGCTGGCTTCCAGCCCAGCAGGGAGTCTGCTTGCCCTCTCGCTCTGCCTCTCCCCCTGCTCGTTCTCTCTCAACCTCTCTCTCTCTCAATAAATAAAATCTTTAAAACAAACACAAAAAAATAAAATCATCAGCACTTAAAGACTCCCTTGCATGTTAGTGGCCCACTGACTAAGTATATTAAATACGTGTGCTACTGAGCTCCTTAGTGGCAAGGGCTGGATCGACTTTTGGAACAGCCATCTCTGCTCCCACCACCTCTCTGCTTTGTACTTAACAGACACTCCGTAGGTGTTTGTTGAATGACTGTCATTCATACTCTCCTTTCTCCGGTCATATATCCCTGTCCCAGAATCCCATGTTGCAGTTGACTAGAGTTTCCTATCCAAAGGGGAGGTCTTACTGCTGAGTAGTACAATATTACATAGTCTGTGGTCCCTTAGGAGGGAAATACCAACAAGGTCACACATTCATGGGTCGGCAGAAACCCAAATGTAAATGTCACCACCTGAGTCCCAGCCCTGCAAACTGAGTTTCTGGAAGAAAGAGAAAGAACACTTAGCTTCAAAGAAAGCAGCTTTGGCCCTTACTGAACCGTGATCTAGAACACATGCATATAGTGGGCATCCACATGCTTGTCCACATGGAGAAAAAGCCCTGAGTAATCATCTTAGTTAGCAAGCAGTCAGGGTCTAATTTGTTCGCATCTTAGTGAAAAGATACAGTGATTCTTATGGAGAATGCTATTCCCTCTTAAAGATCATTGTCTTTAAACCTCAAGCGCGTGAATACTACTTAAATCACATTTAAGCTTGAAAATAATCTCAAAAGCAGATTGATTGGAATAAAATGACAAATGTACATAGTTTCCCACATACTACCTCTAAGAGTGCTGGTAAGCACAAACGGGGGGGGGGGGGTAACATTTAAAGGCACCAGCACATACTCTCCCTCGTGTGCTTATAAACAAAACATAAAAGCAAAATGAGCAAAGCTAATTTAAGCTTTAGGTTTCATGTAGATTAGTGCTAACGATGTAGAAAATTATCCGCGGCAAGGAACAAAACAGAACTCACTCACAGACACCAGTGGCATTTTCAGAAGTGTCTTTCCTTGGCATGTTTCTAAAACTTGTGGGACCTGTGTGTCATTAGGAGGATGGTTGGATCCTGCCATTAAAAGCCAATCAGTAACATTCAACAGATTTAACCACCAACACTTGCATGACTAGATTAATGTTTTGGAGTCAGTCATCGGGCTCGTTATTACTGGGATTTTCTCTGGGTCATGCTAATAAACCGGATTATTGATTTTAGGATTTTCTGTGTATCCAAGGATATTGTCTAAGATGTCTTTACAAGGTTTCATGCTTAAGTTGTCAACCAAAATGACATCACAATGAGTAATCATTTTCTAATCATGTTAAAAGGGGTTAAAAACAGCGTATAAAATGAATCTTCCCGGCTTTGGAGGAGCGGGAGCATTCTTGCTGTCACTCCTCCTGCTGGGTGACGGTCCTCCCTACCTGTGTACCATCTTCCCCAGGAATTAGCTGCGTTCTCAGCTTAAGACCTTTGATAGTCAGAAATCTGCTTTCCAATATGTTTGAATGGCAGCAGAGCTCAAAAGACACCTCAATCTAAATAGGATTTGAGCCCATCAGGTGCTATTCCAAAGTAAAGCAGGCTGGGTGGCTGTGCTGCTGGTGGTGTTTATTCATCTTTCCTTCTCGTTTCATGCGTATGGATGGACGCTTCTCGGCGTATATGCCCGGCTCTAAGGGCGTATGGGGCTGGTGAATGCATGGGTAGAGTGTGTGTATATGTAAAGTAGAAACTGAACCAGGGTCACAAAATGAACTACTGTATGCAAGAAGTATATGAAGTGCACCCAGCTGCCGGCAGCAATTGCTACATGCAGGCCACTGATTATTACACGTATTTTGAAGATAGTCCGGGTTACAGTGGTTGCAACGCTCAGGCTGTGCCCAGTAACAACATATATATGGAACAGGCCTGGGCCGTGAATCAGCCTTATACCTGTAGTTACCCTGGAAACATGCTGAAAAGCAAGGACTCTGATTTGGACATGGCCCTGAATCAATACAGCCAACCTGAGTATTTCACTGAAGAAAAGCCTACTTTTTCTCAAGTGCAGTCGCCATCGTACTCTCAAAAAAAAGGTAGGGACCATTTTACTTGAATTTGTTAAAAGTTTCTGTGTTTATTTCTGTTGTGTTTTGAAGTTACAGTTTGCATCGGCTTTGTCAAATCTTTGACTTTGAACGCTGAATGTTCGAAATTAAAAGCAGCAATAAAGAGAAAGGTTGCTAGGTGATTGAAAGGGGTCCGTGAGCAGCAAAGATTTCCAAGCACTTTTTTCCCAAGCATGTATGAGAGCTGGATTGAGCTGATTTTTTAAGCTGTGTGTGCATATGTATATATACATTTGTGTGTGTGTGTGTGTGTGTGTGTGTGTGTATTGCCCCAAATGAATATGGTCAGTTTCTTTGCTAAAGAAAATATGTAAAAGTCTTCCCCTTGGTGGATAGACACTGTGGCTTTTGAAGTGGGATAATTTTCCCCAGTTCAGGCTCAGATCAAAAACTCATTTGCCTTTTCTTGGTATTTCATATTAAAAGCTTATTTTAGTTAACTAATAAAATATTTTAGTGATTTTTAATGGTAGTATAATGTTGATATGTTAGATTTTATAATTGTTCATCTTTATATATTTACTGATCCATGTAAGCTGTAAAGAATCTACTTGTGACCATATTAAGCTGTAAGAATGTAAAACTCAAGAAGGAGCTAATATGCTTTCCATTGCCATTTTTTTCCCTAAAGTTTCACGGGTCTGGAATCATGTCAAATGAATTCCCTATATGAAAGCAAGAGAAATATCCTTCAAAATATCCAAAGTGAAAACAAGCACAATATCCATTTATTTTAATAGACACTGTGGCTTTACATTGCTGTGTAATTTTCTATCAATGGGACATTTCTTGTCTACCAAAAAAGAAAAGAAAAGAAGCAAGTAGGTAGTACTCAGGGAACTTAGTAGCATCTGTCAGATATTTTGGAAATAACTTAAATTCTATTCTATTCTTAAATATGCCAGAAACTGGTTTTTTCTGTGTACAATCTACAGGATATTGCATAGGAAACCAAATTTACAGGTTTCTATAATTTGAAAAATATGATGCCCATTGATCCTCAAAGGTGAATTCTCTGCGAAATTATCTTAAAACAGAATATGGCTTGGTTGATTAGGGTTCCTATAAAAATTATCATTTGCTTTTCTTACTGTGACTCTGTAATTAAAAGTAGCCTGTTTTGAAAACGAAATCTAAAAAAAAAAAACAAAAGACAAAACCTCAAACTCAAATTCCCGTTTGTTGTTACCTTAGACTGTGTTTGGATTTTCTGTGCTGTTCTCCACCTTCCAAATATGAAATATGAAGGGAATTACAGCAGAAAACATATTCAGAGTAATTCGTCTGCATTTTCATTTAGTTTCACATCCTCTAGAAGGGTATCAGAATTTCTCTCATTTATTACAAAGGGCACACCACAGAAGTCCCCTACTGGGAACATTTGAGATAGATTGAATGTGTGCTTTCTATTTCATTTAATATTACACTTATAAGTAATTTATCTTTGAAAAGAAAAAGTTAACATTGCTTCATTAGACATGTCTGGATATGCCTCTCACAGTGTTGTGGGATCTCAAGATAATATTGGTGCCTGCCTCTCTATTGGGGCATTCTGCTATTCTTAAAAATTCCTGCAAAATTTTTCAGGCTCTTTTACTCTTTTTTTTCTTTTGTCTTTTCATGATATTTACTTCAAGCAGTGCTGGAGAATATTTGCTCATAAAACGTTAAACCAGAGATTCTTTGCTAATTAATTTGACACTTGAACTAAAGGCTAAGACACATTGTATGCATATATTGATGTAATTTCCCAAAGCCATATGCCATTGAAAGGCCACGGCCACCTGCCAAACTCACTAAATCAAAGCAGGCAAATATTCTTAAATGCGCCATTATTTACTGTTACAAGTCTTTAAGCAAATCCCAGTAAAACTAAACCCAGCTGTTAACTGTCTCTTAGGACAAAAGGTCGTACCCAACACGTTTATCCATATTGATCCATTATTGATTTTTGTTGTTGTTGGAGGACATCAGTAGTATCTCCTTAAGGCAAAATTAAGACTATAAACAGGTGTTCAGTGGGGCAGGCCTCATTATTGCGATTGGATTTTTATCCGTTTTCATGAAATTCATAATTGTTTCGTCTGGGTTTGTTGCTGTCACTATAGCGCTATACACTCTTCAATAGCACAGCTGTCTTAACTTTGTCATTTTTTTAAAGGATGGTTTATTCTTTAGCATTTAATTGGAATTTTCTAGTGTATAGAAAATGATCATAATCTTGTAAAATAAACTTACTGTAAGTACACATAGACAAAATAAAAGAAGACTACAGAACCCAAAGTCAAGATTAGTTATCTTAACAGCAGGCTTTAGAATGACTTTTAGTTTTCTTTGTGTTGTTTTTGTGTGTTTTTATGTTTGTAGCCAAGAGGCAGAACTATTAGCAAGCTCCTGAAACATTGAGGACAGGAATGAAGAGTCAGAATTCAGTTCCTTGAATCAAATTTAAACTAAAACTTAAAGAAGGGGGGAGGGGCAGAGCAAGTATTATTTTCACTTTGAGGGAAGGCTAAAATACAGAATGTAATGTCTGTCTTTTTTTTTTTCACATAGAACATGAGAAAAACACATTTTTAATTTTTAAAAGTTAGGGACAAATAAAAAGAGGATAGGAGCTCCTCATTTTTATGTCTTTTTTTTTATTATTATGATATGTTAGTTGCCATACAGTATGTCATTAGCTTTTGATGTAGTGTTCCATGGTTCATTGCTTGCGTATAACGTTTCTTATGTGTTTCAAGTAACATCGCCTTGATTTGTTATGTGAAAATCAGCCATCGCAGCCAGTTCTGATCACTCCCTTCACCCTAACCCCTAGCTCAGGAGGAAGGGAAGGGGAGGTTTGGAAATCGGCCGGAGGGGAAGGGAATGGGCAACCGGGCTGTTATGTCTTCGTTGTGACCATGGTTCGGCATAGTTTAAAAGTCGGTATCTTTTTCTTTTGGGGGGGACCGGGGTGCGGTCACTGGCTGTTTCCATCAGAAATTCCAGTTACGTTCCCAAACAGCTTGAGTCTGGCTGCCCTGCAGGCGGCTTTGCCAGGCGGCCCCTGGGTCTGTTGAAATAGAAACGTTCCCTAGAGGGCCTGTCCTGTGTGACACCCTCTCCACGGGATTCTTGGCTTGACCTTCTGTGTGCCATCTTTATAGGAATTGCATGTCCAAAAAGTCTGTAGTGTGTTTGCATCAGAGTTGGTTATCATGACCAAGAGAATAAGAAATTCCTGTTTTTTTGAGTCCAGATCAAGGAGACGGGGTCCTCTTGTTTGGTTTGGGTTTTGACTACACATGTTCTTGTTCTAAAGCCATGTTATTAGTGTTGCAGAGAGAATATTAATAACCAAGCAGAAACTGCACCTAGAACTGTCCTTTCTGAATCTGTCTTTGCTGCCCCTCTGTCTCAGGGACAGGAATCTAATGTATGTGAATAATCGTGTAGACATTAGAAATGGAAATTAAATAGTAAGGTGAGGGATATTTGAAGTGACCCACATCAAGAGGACTGGATTAAAAAGAAGAGTGAAACCCCAAAGAAATATGTTCTCTAATTAGAATTTCCTTAGCCTCTTTCAAAGTCAGAGAAGGGTTGCTATACAGTAGAGTCGGACATAGGGCGGTTCCAAAGTCTGCCCAGAAAAAAAATGTTCCATGAGAAACAGAACCCTTAAGCCCTAGTTTCACACCCAATCTCTGGAGAGGCAGGCAGGAAAGAAACCAAAAAAAGGGGAAGATTCGTGAGTCTCCCAACCACATAATCACTCCCAGCCACAAACCTGAGGATGAAATGATTGCACACTATTTCCATTTCTTTCTCAACATTTCCCTCTCCTTCCCTTCCTGCCCCTCTTCCTCCTCTTTGTCTCCCCTGCCCCCCAATTCCCCTTTACCTCTCTCTTCCTCAGTCTTTCTCCTTCTGCCCCTCTCTCTCTTGTCCCTTCTCTTCCCCTCTAGTTGAATGTGTTTAATTTAAACACATACAATTAGTCTACCTAATGCACTAAGTGTTGCAGACATCATGTCTTTAAAGTATAATACTTGAGAAGTTAATGTAACTGCAGATTCTTCTATAATGCTTAGGTAATTGTAGGGATGCTGACGTAGGTTAGGATTTCAAATTAGGCACTGCCACCTGTATACTCTTAAGAGATAATACCACTCCAGAAAACAATAGAACCTTTTTTTAAAATACAAAATGCAATTTGCTGCTAAAAAGATTAAGTAAAAGTGCCTCCTCTCAGTATCTAGAACTGGAAGCAAAGTAAGGAACAGTTGTAGTTTCCAAACCTAGTCCAAGTGCAGTCCAAAGCATGAGCTGATTCTTCTGTCCTTTCTTTGCCAAGGGTTAGGTACCTGCCTTGTCAAAAGCATGTCCTTCAGAAATTTCACTGAATTCCGTAGCCTCATCCTAGAGCACCCATTGCCATTCCTCACAATGAAAGCTAATAGCAGGAGTCCAAGGCATGATGAGAAACTGAAGTCAGATGGCTACCAGGCTTGTGAAAGACTGTTGGAGCTGTTTATTTCCTGCATATGGGGTTCATGTCCACCACCTTGCATCCCCCAATGAATACTTTTCCACAAACTCAAAACTTTTTTTCTGAGCTCTCGGCATTCAGGTGTATTGAGCTTGAGGTCCCATTGCCTCCCACTCTACCACCTGTTCTGGTCTAGCTTTTATGACCCCCATCTTCTTGTACTGATACTAAGTACCAGTGCTCACTTAGTGTCCGTATTCTTCCTTTTCCAGACCCTCATGACTGCTGAGCTTCCGTGCGCTGTCCTTGGTACCACCCTCATCTCCACTCCCTCTGCACTGTACTAGCTGCTTTAGAGAATTTCCTGCTCTGCTGGAGACATGTGCTTTTGAGTGGTCACCCCACCCCACCCCCTTTCTTCATCTGCAGATACTTCCTGCCATGTTGCGCTGTCCTCTTCTCTCCATGGTCACCCCCCTTCTCAAAGCCTTCTGCTTCCAGCCACTCAGTGGCCGTGATTCCCTGCCCTCTGCACCCACCACGGGGCTCCTTCTCAAAGTTTCAAACCCTTTTCCATGCCCTGTTAGATCAAACACTAATGCCGCCAACTCTTCCGTACCCACAGAGAAGATTCTGGCTTCCCTGCCCTGAAGGGAAGTTTTGATTCTGGCTTTGTACTTCTGCTCACTCTCTCTTTTCCAAAAATCTTGGCCAGCTTCTCCATGTACCCTTCTGTCTGCCATACTTCCCTGAACTAATGATGCTTTTTCTAGCTACCAGCCACTGCCAGCCATACCCCAGTAAGTGCCCTGCCATTCTCAGCCTGCATCACCTCAGGTCACTAACTCAGCTCAGAACCTACCAGCTTCTTCTATTTAACCAGCACCACATTCTCTCCAACACCCTTACTCCCAGCTGGCCCTGGCTTCAAAGGCAGGTATCCCTTGTTTTATACAACAGTACTGAATCACTTGTGTGAACCACCTTTAAAAATTTTTTATATAATGCGTATGAGACCAGAGTTTCTCGACCTTGGCACTATGGACATTTGGGATCAGATGATCATTGTGGGGGCTGACCTGTGCCTTGTGGGATGCTTAGCAACATTCCTTGCTTCTATGCACTATATTCCAGTAGCACACAACTGTTCCCATCGTGTTATGACAACGAAGAGTTTGTCCAGATATTACCAACTGTACCGCTGGGGCGAAATCACCCCTGGTTGAGAACCTTTGCATTAAAAGAATGAAATATTAAGAGAACATCTGAAGTAGAGGATCTTTCAGTAACATGAAAATCCCTCCTCAGTTTTCATATTGAAAAGTCTAGGTTTTTGTATACCGAGTTGTTTCAAAGTGGAATACACTTGAACATACATATACATGCAACATACTACTTCCATATATGTCTTGTAGATCATTCCCATAGTCTGGATTCGGGTTCTCTTCATTATGTATGCTTGTTTATGTGAACTCTATCTAGATCATAAGCACTGTGAAGGCAATCACCTCCTTTACCTCACACTCTGTGAAGTGCACATCTATTATGACTGCAGGGTATACCTGCAGACAGACCAATAGAGCTTTTAACAACCATCATGGTATCCTGACGACAAATGCAACTGCTCATTCCCTTCCTTAAAGGGAAGAAGAGCTGATAGTCCACGTTTTTAGAGCTATAACCTTAAATCTCATTCTGAATGGATTTTCAGATAAAGAAAAAGCACCCATTTTTTCTCAAACATGCAGTATCTGAAGTAACTGTGGGAACTTCTGTGTAAGCCCAATGCCATAAGCTGACTCTCAGGGAAAATCAGAGGCAACTAGTACCCATTTCTGGTGACCCTTTCCACTGCCCTCTGGTTCCCCACTCTTCTAATACACTTTACCTTCCTGCTTTCCAACTCATCCCCTCTTTTAAAACAGGAAAAGACCTCATCCGTACCAGAGTTCTAAAACTCCAATGCCTACAACTGCCAGAGAGCTGATAGGAATGAAAGGCACAGTTGTTTCATAAGGACTGCTTAATTTAAATTTTTCAATCAACATGCATATTATATGTATGTTATATGATAAAAAATATTTTTAACTTTCATAAAGAAATATATTCTCTCTCCTTTTCCTTAAATTACTTTTGTCTTCTTGCTTTTGACAAAAATTTAAAATCTGTGAAATATTTCGTTACCTGTAAAAAGACATAATGCAAGCATAAACGTAAGTGACAAGTGGCATTTAGCTTCAGGGTTGGGGCACCATAGGGAGTGGTAGGGACTGTAGTAAACTCAAAAGTATGTCTCTTTCTTAGAAAATGGGCTGCCCTTCTCAGTTCAGTTGATTGTCATCCTTTGAGAATTTGGGCTCACTATTGCCAGATCTTCTGAATTTTCACAGGAAGCAGGAAATCTGGATTTCACCTGAAACGTCCTGGTTTTAAAAGTTGGCTGAGATTTTTAAACATTCTGCAATCTAAATGCTGTGAATGCCAGTGTCTGTGCCCCTTTGATTAAAATTTTGACTGAAACTCATTATACCAATCTACTCCTTTTCCTAGTGATTTGCATCTTCAAGTGTTTTAGTTCTAATTATGGATTGAAAGGTTATGTCAGCTACTAAAAACTTGAGTCGACAGGGACAAGGAAGTTTAGCTAGTGACTTCTGCATAAAACTGTATTATGCCCAAACTTAGCCCTAAAAATGAATATATTTTAGTTTCAGGAATTTTTGAGTCAGAAGAAATAATCTGAAACTTGCTTTGCTCCCCTTTTCTGCCCAAAGACTTCCAGATGGTGGAAATCCAGAGTCCTTTGTCATCATGTCCTCTCCCCTTTTCTAAATTAACACCTCTGATCTAGCATTCTTTCTGCTTCCTTTGTCCTCCTCTATCCCCAGTGTTTTAGAGTTGGAAGACTTAGGACTCCATGTCTTCCATCCCCCAGCAGCAAGGGCTTAGCCAGCCAGAGGGCAAGGTGGAAAGCAAAGATGCTCAGTGATTCCATGAGGGTAGTAGGGAACATGGAAAGATGGTTGGTGAAATGGGAGCCTCTGGGGCAGCTCTGCTGGAAATTTGCAGACAGCAATGAAAGAATACCTTTAAAGTTAATGTAGTTTCAGGTTTGTAGCCAGTGTCCAACACACTAGGGCCATGCATGTTTGTTAAATAAATTAACGGCTGACTGGATGGATGGATGGATGGATGGATACAGTGTTTCTCAGAGAGTTAAAATTAACATGATTCAAAACCTGGTACCTTATACTGAGAATTAAGTGTAAAAGGAATCAGCATTAGTATGTTGGGAAAAGGCTAAGAGATGAGCCATTCAAGATTTTTTACATACAAAAGAAATGACAGAGGGAAGAAGGTGCTAGTGGGGGGGACCTTAAATCAGAAGGGTCTGACTTGTCAGATGAATTGAGAAAGTTCAATATAAAATTGAAAGAATGACTAAACATGCTAATTATTTAGCTTCCTTAAGGGTATTCATATATAATCTTACCTGATATCCTGACCCAAACTACTCAGGATTCTTTGATGGCTCTAGGTTGATAGTTCCGCAAGATAAATCAGCAACATGGACCTCTCTGAACTGCCCAAAGTATTTCCGACCACCAGTGATAACCACTGCTCCTTTTAGATAGTTTTGCTTGGCAAGGGTCCTACACCAAAGGTAAGATCATCCAGATTGGAAATGGTCTCTGAACTCAGCTCCTCTCCCTTCTGCAATATCTAACTTCCTAGGCAGCACCTTCTCCTTTACATCTACCACCAAGATCAATCTGCCTTATGTTCTATTCCCTAAGTGTTGTGTGTTTGCCAAGGTGACAAGAGATGCCAGTGTTTCTTCTCCTAGGACCTGAGATGAGGTTGTAATTCACTCAAGAGAATTAAACTAGACAGCTTTCTGATTTTGCTCATACATGGGAAAGCCTTGAATCTAGTGCAAACCAAGAAACCAGCTTACTGCCCGTTGCATGATTTCTAGTGTAAATATACACAAATTTTCCTTCCACATACCGAGTCCCTCTGAGAGTCAAGTTTTTTAAAGTAATGTAAAGCTACATGGATAAACCTTGAAAACATTATGCTAAGTTAAAAGCCAGTCACAAAAGACCATAAAATGTATAATTTCATTTGTATGAAATATCTAGAATAGGCAATTCTGTAGAAACACAAATTAGTGGTTGCTTAGGATGGAGGGGCTGAAAGGGATAGGAGGAATGGGAGTAACTTGTAAAGGCACTGGGTTTCTTTGGTGGGTGATTAAAATGTTCTAAAATTGATTGTGGTGAGAATTTCACAACTCTGTGAATATAGAAAAAGCTATTGAATTGTATGGTATGTGAATTATATCTTAATGAAGTTGCTAACAAAAAAGGTGGGAAAATGTTAGTAATATTTGACCACGTTGACCTATTTTACATGCAAGATAATACTTGGCAACTAAGCAGACATTGCCAAGAGTCAAATTAAAAAAAATCTCCAAGTCTTTGTTGAACAAACAGATGGAGTTTGTTTTCATGATAATATGCTTGATAAAGTGGCAGCATAGTTTATTAGTCTAAAAAACAAGATATCTGAGCATGTAAAAGCTGGAGAAAACATATCACCCTTGGATTATCACATATTGACACGGGTCTTAATTGTTTTCTAGGGTGTTATTAACCATGTTCCTTCAACAGTCGCTTGGGATAATTTGCAGATACAATTCTCAGATGAGCAGTGTGGCTTCCAGGGCTGTGTTTCTCATCTTTGTTTCTAGACAGAACCAAATCCTGACATCTATTTAGTGTCCCTTCCTGGTAACAAAACTAGCACTACAGGTGCATTTTCCTTAGCAGGGCATATTTGGCCAGCGTGTGGCTTATATGGTAAGCATGAAAAAGGAAAAAGATGGGGACATAGAAATTAGGAGAGCAAGAAATGGTTAAGTTCTCTGGGAGAACTAGTTAACATGTAATATTGTCAAATAGATTCAGCAATCTTAAGAGAATCTTCACCTACCTATTAATTATGTGTGGGATGTTACTCCCTGATGGATGTTATTTAATGATGAATAATGGACTTAGGCATGATAATTGATGTATCATTGCCTGTGGTGACTGTTTTAGGTAAATAAGATGGTTCCGAGTTAATATTTTAGAGAAAAGAAAGAGATGGATGGGTTACACTAGTATGATCATATAAGCAACTGCAACCAACTTAAGTATATGTTTCTGTAAAAGTCGTGATGATTTCACTAAAGACATATGAAATCACCTATTCATCTACCCACCAAGAAGATAATCTAGGAAAAATAGGAGAACAAATCAAACCGCCCATCAGGCTAGCAGTCAGAAGATGGAAGGAGCTCCATTCCACTCACAGATTGAATTACCATTGGATTCCAGGATTCACAAGAACCTAAAGGTCAAACAGTTCAACCATCTATGTAAATTACTGAACTACAGGGAGGAGGAAATTTTCAGTATCTTACTGCCAACGCCACCAGATACAGCAGGCAAGTCATGAGGTAGAGTGAGAAATGGTGAGGGACCTGCATCTTAATGCTGGTTAATATTCTCTGGCCCTCCCAAGGCATGTCTCATAACGAATACAGTGTCTAACTGTATTACAATTGGTTCCTGAATATGAGAAGGATGTACCCTTACTTCTTTCTCCCTTATCTCTGCTGTGTGCTCCTGATACCAAGAATTGAAAAGTCCTCACTCCGATCAACTATATATAACCTCTATATATAAGAGATCAAGAGATAGCTTTCCTGACATGGATATATGTATTCCATCTACCTTTACTAGAAAGGTGTGTGTTTTAATAATTGAGTTACTTTGTTGCTTAAAAGTTACTTTGTGTTTTATAAGTCTGTGTTTCAATGCACCACACAAACACGTGTGCACACACTGTCACACATACTAATACAAGATGAAGAAACACCAAAATGCTACAGTGGTTATCTCCGTGGTAGAGAATTGACAGCCAAATTTGGTTTTTGCTCATTTATGTTTTTACTTTTTCTGTAATGAACCGTATTACTTGTATAATTTTTTTATTTAAAAAGAAAGTTTGTAAGAAACTAATACACACATTGCTTTTGATTCCTAAAGAGTGACCGCTGAATTCCATTGGTGTTATTAAGTCCAGAGTATCTCTGATCATTTTCTATATGATCCTCCCCCCACCACATTTGTAACTAGTTATTTCCCTGGGCACAGAACCCTGTTGGAATATTTTGTGGTATTTCTTCCTATGTATGGATTCCCCAAAATTGTATTTGGAATAAAGCAACGGACAGTGAGTTTTTCTGTAGATATTGTTAGATTTCTTATTAAATTTGAACCACAGCACCATCAGTTACCTAGCAAACAGTGGTACACAACCTTGGGACTTGGAGTTAACGAGAAACTTACCAGGAAGCACAGACTCTTTTGAATGTAATGGATAGTGGATTGTATAGCCCACAGTAGAAAGTGGAGCACATTATATAAAATTTAGACTGTAAATCTCCACTTTGGTAATGGTATCTGAATCAAACTGGCCTAGTCATTGTGATTTTCATTTCTATATTGTGGGGAAATGGTATTGCCCTTAAGCTCTCTTTAGTTGGGTCTCACTGTATTGAACTTAGTGATCAGAGCAAAGAAAAAGGACCAAATCTGGTTGATGAGTGAGCATGCATCTCCCCACATCACTAGGTCTTCGATGAGCTTCAATCTGGATGTCTTAGTTTTAATCTGAGTGGAATCTTGGTTTCTTTACCAAAAATCAAACTTTCTAATACAGTTTTCATTAGCCCTGAAGTTTGGGCCCCTGAATCTGCATTATCACCTCTTTCAGAAATCTTTTCTGAGATCTTTAGCCTTCTCAGGCACACCGCCAATCCTCAAGCCTACTCATTTGTAGGTTCCAGATATATCCCTCCTGCTCACATTCTTCGCCATTGGCCAACGGCCCTAGATCTTAAAAACTGTGATGCCATCCATAGAGGGAGCAGGTGTTAGACACTGGGGTTACAGCATAGAAGTTTTGATCCCTGCCCTCTAGCTGGAACTGTACAAACCTATAGTGAATCAAAGATTATGGTCAAAGGGAAGAAAAAATTCACTGGTAGTTATAATATAAATAATAAAGGACTACTACTGGGGAAGCACAAGAACGTATGTGAGTACCCAGTTTGGACTTGAGCTGGGGGGTAGGCAGGAAATCTTCTCAAAGGTTTCCCCTTTGTGATTCTGGACATAGCCTTATTCCAGTGCCTACCTCATGATATGCAGGTGATCTGTTATTGTCTTTTTCCTCACTGCACTGAAAGCTTCCCCAAGAATGAAAACTTAGCCATCTTTAGATCCTTAGCACAGTGCCTGGCACATAGTATACCCATATAAATGTTTGTCAAATGGAACCATTCTCTTTTATTTCCTTCATTTCTTTGTTTTTGTAATAACAGCTTTTTTGAAGCATATTCCACATACTATAGACCTCACACACTGAGAAACATATCCATGAAAAACAATGGTTTTTCATTCAGTGGTTTTTAGTATATTCAGAATTGTGCAACCATCAACACTATACAATTCCAGAACATTCCTGTCACCATGAAAAGAAACTCTGTACCCATTAGCAGTTACTCTCCATTCCCCCTCCCTCCAGGCCTTGTCATCCACTAATCTAATTTCTTTCTTTATTAATTTGCCTATTCTAGACATTTCATAGAAATGAAATCATACAATATGTGGCCTTTCATGCCCGGCTTCTTTTACAGAATGTTTTCATTTCATAAAGGTTCATCCATGTTGTAGCATGTGTCATTACTTCATCCTTCTCACAGCTGAATAATATTCCACTGTATGAATGTACTACCTTTTGTTTATCCACTCCTCATTTGATGGGCATTTGGGTTGTTTCCATCCTTTGGATATTATAAATAATGCTGCTTTGAACATTCATATACAGGTTTGTGTGTGAACATGTATTTTCAGTTCTCTTGGGAACACACCTAGGAGTGGAATTACTGGTCATATGTAACTTTATGTTTAACCTTTTGAAGAACAGCCAAACTATTTTCTAAGGCATATTTTACATTCCTACCAGCAATATATAAAGGTTCAGATTTCTCCATATCCTCACCAACATTTATTATTTTCCACCAACTTTATTATAACCATCCTAGAGGATGTTAAGTGGTGTCTCATTGTGGTTTGGGTTTGCATGTCCTTGTGGTGATATTTAGCATCTTTCAAGTTTTTTCGTTCATCTTCACCTTTTCGTCTCTCATTGAGGAATGACCATGACTGGGAAGTACAGAACTCAGTTTCCTCCACGTGCATTACCAAGGGAAGAAACCATGCCTTGTTTTTATATTTCAGCACCAAGCACAGTGCTAAGCGCATAACACATGCTAAATAAATGTTTTCTGAATTTATGAATAGATGAATGATTGAATAAAATACACAAAAATCATTCCAGTCCCCTTTTTTTCTGTCCAAATCCCTCCCAGAATGCTCTTTTTTAAAATGTCTGATGGAAGTTTTGAAACTCTTGAAGTGAATTCAACAGATGACTCATGGTTTGCATGATGCAAAAGTAAACTAAGAAAAGCTGTGATATTTAAGAAGATAATCCTGTACATTACCAGATCTCACTCTGAAGTCATTTGTCTCCCTCCCAAGAGGGGCCATTTTTCTAAAATAAAGTCTGAGCAAAGTAATTTCTAAGAAATTGTGAAAAGGACTCATTTTCTTCTGTTTTCCTTGTGGATTTTTTTTCTGAAATGTAAGCCCTCTGTGACCTAGTTTAATAAAAGATCTATGAAAATGTCATGGTAAAGCATACAGCAAGTCATCTGTCATTTCAACCTGGCTAATCTTTATTGAAACCACTAAGAGTTTACCAAGTCAAAGAACTTCTAAGGGGCCATGATCAGGGAAAGGAATGATTTTGTTTTCTCAGCCTTTCCCTTCTCCACATCCCAACAAAGCAGACCTTGTTTTGATTTCTGCACTCGTCTAAAGATATGTGCTTCAGTGGTAAACCACTGATACCATATGAAACTGAATTTGCCCTTTAGAATCAGTTTCTTGTGTTTGAACATTGTCTACAAGTGAAGGGGAAGAGGCAAAGACTGGTGGGAAGTAGGCTGCTCCTGCTTTGTTTTTAAACTTTAGTTTCCTGGGCCAAGGAATTTAAATTAATAAACCAATAGTACACCAAAGAGAGTTATCATGGTTGGATTTTCTTTTTTTTTCTTAATAGAGCCTCCACATCACCCAGATTTGTTGGGTTTTCTGTCATAACAGCACAAGTTTACAAAAAAAAAAAATTTTTTTTTAGATGGCTTTGTTCATTCTACTTAAAGTTAACTGTCTATTTTTAGAAAAAGGCCAGCATTAGTTATACTGGAAGTTAGGACATCTAGTTAGAAGATCTCTGCTTTAATTTCCACTGTGACCCTCAGGAAGACCAAGCAAACTTCTGAAAGCCTGTTCACCTCAAAAGTACTTGATGATCTCTGAGCTGTAAAATTTTCTCAATTTATTGCATGGTGCCTTGATTCCAAAGTGGATCCAGTCTTCTAAGAAAAAGTTCTGAAATAAGGCTTGCAAAAGAGATTATGTTCTCCAGAACCCAGAGCACTCCAGATGTCTCAAATCTTGGCCTCTCTCCGTGATTCTTTGGCTCCAACAGCCTTCAGATGTATTCCCACCTGCACATCAAAACTGATCATACCTATTTCTAAGGCACTCTGAAATCCTGGGCCTACTAACTCCGTGCGTGTGAGAGAAGGTAGTGGAGAAGTATAAGATATGAAGGAAGTATATGAAGTCAGGGAAAGACTTTAAATTTTTTCTTGTTAAATAATTTATTTACCTTTTATATTTAAAACTAAATGATCACAAGATGTAAACCCTAAAGCAAAAATTGGATTAAAGTGTATAAAACAATTTGGTCCTGCCTCCTCCCTCATGCGCCTTACCTCCTGTCCTCCTTTTATCCTCCGCCAAGCTATGGTGTGTCTTTGACTTTAGCGTGATATTTTCCCCTTACATTCCTCTTTTTTCCTTCTTCACAGGGTACATCCCCAGTTATTTAGACAAGGACGAGCTATGTGTAGTGTGTGGTGACAAAGCCACCGGGTATCACTACCGCTGCATCACGTGTGAAGGCTGCAAGGTAATTGCCCTGGGACCAGTGAGCTCGGAGCTCAGCCCAGCTCTAGTCCCCCTTCCAGGATTCCACCAGAATGCAACATGAAGTTTTAAGTTCAAACTAGAACCAAATCCCAACATTCACGGCCGTGATCATCCATGATCTGTGACTGGCCGTCCTCCTCATTTTTTGGCACGTTTAAGAACAGAATTTATCTTTTTTTCCAAATCAACAATAACTACATGAATTTGCAAGAGTATAATGTCTGGCTTTTAAGACAGGGAGAGAACTAATAAGATGAAAAGAAATTAATATTCTCACTGTGAATTTAAAAATGCACTGATATTTTCTAATATATTATCCCAAGAAATAACCATTTCTCCTCCTGTTTTATACCCAATGGTTGAGGAGACAGAACGTACCCTGCCACATACTATTAATCTAAGTAAATATGCTCACTTTTGTTTATTTTTTTTATATGCTCACTTTTAAGGGTTCCATTAGAGAGTATCTTTGAGGCTACTTAGATTCAATTATGTTCTGAAATTATCCAAATTGGCTTTCTGCACAGCTTTCAGCCAGTAAGTAAATTCTGGGCATCCATCAGCTAATTTTATGCTCTATAGACCCATCTACAGGAGATACTTGACAAGAACACACCCGTGATCAACAGTTCACTTCCCGAAAGTGAGCCTAAATTTGCCTACTTACACTCTTCATCATCAAAATTAAGATGAGCTTTCTGGAAAATATCTTTTGGTCCAACAACCTAGCCTAGAAAATAAAGTCTACTATAAAAATAAAGCTCAACCCAGTGCTAGATTCAGCGTTCAGCTAATGTTTTATAAATGAGGCAGTATATTAAGTCAGGGAAAGACTTCTTAAATGTTTACTTGTTAAATGTTTTATTTACTTTTTGTACTTAAAACCAAATGATCCCAAGATGTTAACGCTAAAGCAAAGATTGTATTAAACTGTATGAAACGATTCAGTCTTCCCTCTTCTGTCACCCACCTCATCTCCTCCTCTCTCTTCCCCTCATCCAACTACCCCTGTTTTTTCCTAACCTTTGACCCTGAACCCCAAAAATCAGCATGGTAGCTTCGTTTCAAGGTAAGGTACCCCATTTCCCTAATGGAAGATTTTCCATGCAAATTCCCTGTGCATGAAATTCGGAAACACTTAGCAGAAGCCTGCTAGAAGTGTTTAAATGATACAGCCTTTGGAATCAGGGGCACATCCAGAAGTTTCTAAGTTCCCCAGGCCCTATATCTGCAAGACTTTTGCAATGTGATGTAGTGTGCTCTCATTCATCCAGACCCCTTTGATCTGGAATTTGTACCTTTTAACAAAGATTGTGCTAAAGATTACTATTACATCCATGAAAATAATGTCTTAAGGAGTTTAATGGAAGCGAATACAAGTAAGTGCTGACTATTAACTAATTGGGGGACTTGCAGACTGTCTCTTGAAAGCAGTTTTATTGGCTTGATTTGAAAGCAATAACACTGCATTACTTTAGATATACTCTCTCACTCTGAAAGCTCAATAATTCAAACGGGCCTTTTTTCTAAATTAGCCCCAACTCATAAAGCTTTGCCTACCTGATTATGCAGCACCGAGATTCTTTCAAATCAGTTCCTAATGGTAAATTCTGAATTCTGGGAGAGACTCTAATGAAAATTCCATTTAATACTCAACTCCCAAAGTGACTCTAAAGACCAACTGTGCCTTACAGAGAACTTAATGCTTATTAGTGATTGACTTAAACAAAGGGAAAATCAAGCCTATTAACCCGTGTGCCTGCTTCATGTATGTCTTCATCATGATCAAGAAATCCACTGGCCTCTTTTTCCAAGATCACAGGATGTTGGGGGCCTGATTCAACTGAGGTTTACCTAAAAGAAGAAATCATGTAGCAAAAAGCTAGATTTTTTCAGCCTCTGTCCCTTTATCTCAGATCAGAATCCTGTTTCTAGGATTGCTTCCATCATAAAATCAGAAAGATGCTTTCCAGGGGTAATTATGCAGATCGTGCATTTAATATAAAGACAAAGTATCATAGGAAAAGACAAGGGAGTTTTTCAAATGAAACACAGTTTTTAAGAGTGGCCAAAGATGGAAGAGGTTTGTGCTTCATATACTGATTATTCAAACCTACGCTTTAAAAATATTTCTACCCCATACTTGCAGTGTGTATGGGAAGAATCTTTTTGCCCATTTTTGCCCTGAAGACAGCAAAAATCTTTTGGAGCTGTTTTGTCTGTTTTGATGAGCCAGTTTTTTATGCATCTTTTATAGAAAGAATGTTGATACTTCCCCACAACAAACTATTTTTTTAAGAAAGATTCATAGATTATAGCAGTTGCCCAAATATTGACACTTAGCTCCTTATCACACTAATCAGGACCTCAACTCAGACCACTAAGAAGTGGATCCAGTTCTCCTCAAAATGCAGAGAAACATCTCTGATGTTGATTAATAAAAGCAAAACCTCTCCTCACCAACAAATCATCAATGAAATATATAGCCTTATTTAGTCCCTGGGACATGTCTTTTGTTACCTCACCTCTAAAAAGATTTCTGTAGGTAGACTATATTAAATACTTTCTATTCGGTTCACTTCCAGAAGTTAATTTTCGTCACTTTTTAAAAATTAAGGATCTAGCACCTTTACATTTGCTCAAATGAAGTGATCCCTCATCATGTGTCAAATATGCTTTTATTATAACTTAGGGGAAGCCAACATCTTAAAGGGGATTTGGTCACCCAAGAAAAGTCATCAGAGAGATGCCATAGAAAAGATGATATTATAAATAGCACAGCCCACCACCCCAACACCTTTCTCAACATAAGCAAAATATAAATTATTTCATTTATTCCATTTAAAAGTTCACAGAGTAGACATTTGGAAAAATGAATGTTACCCCAGTGTCTTATATACCACAGCTCATTCTCTCCTTAGCATTGTCAGACTCTTCAGTAGGCTCCCCCCCCCTCCTAGACATGAGTCAGCCTCAGAGTATGTGTGAGAAAAGGGTCTCCCCAACAACTATCCTATCCTCCTAGCAGCACACATTCTCCCTGATGCCCTGGACTTTGGTGCTGCCACCTCTGGGGAAACTTTGCCTCCTCCAGAAGGAGGTATGCTACCCAGCCTCTCTCCTCCCTGTCTGACACATGTCTTCTTGCCAGGAATCTCCAGGTTTCTTTTGCTCTCCAGGCAGGGAAGACCCATGAAGGGTGGATTGGAGAGAAGGCAGCAGTAGGCAGGTAGAGTAGGGTGGTTCACAGGGCAGCTTGTCTTTCAGTGCTGTGGCATGCCCTGACATTCATGCTGTAGCAGAATTTGCCCACCTTGAACACCCAGGGAAAACCCACCAGCATGACAAAGACCTGCCATGTGTGATTGAGTGAATCTTATAATACTATAGCAACTCATTCAAACTAATGGACATAAGTGTTTAAGGATACAATATCCAAATAATAATGGGGCAGTTTTCCTGTTAGAACTTAAACAATAAAAATGACAAGGGTTTTGCCCACATGCCCCCATATCAAGTCCATTAGTTTCAGTCATGGCTCTCATTTTTCTATTTTATCCTGCTCTGCCCAATAAAAAATCCTACTTTTGACCTTTTCATTATAAGGTAGAACTCTTACATCTGAGTGAATATGCAGCGGTATATGTACATAATCAAAGCCAAGGAAAGTTAAACAGGATCATTCAAATTTGGGCTTAATCTAGGTCAGCTATTACGTCAGTCCCTATTTATGTAACAAAGTTAGAGATCCCTTTAAGCTTTAGTAGATAGTATCCTTGAATATTTGTTTTTGCCTTGCTAGTCTACTAAAACAGATAAAGGCGGGGGGTGCTACTTATAATCTGTTCATCTAAAACATTTAAATAATACAGTAAAATTGGATTCAGTTTATATCATATAAGCAGTTAGGTAAATAAGACTTGGATTCTGACTCCTGAGCTCTAGGCCGAGTTTCACGGTGTACTTACCACATGATTTGGGGCAAGTGATTTAACCTGTCAGAGGCTTAGTTTTTTAATACCTACAGTGGAGATATAAAGAGTACCTAGTTCATTAGGTTGTAGAAGAGACAGAAGGATATGGAAGTTGTCTAAAGCACTTTGCAACGTGCCCCTTACAATAAGTGCACACTCTTCACCATCATTAGTGGTACAATACAAAAGCACTGTTGCCAAGATAGGAATACCATGTCCAGGAAGGTTCTACTAGAACACACCTATAAGAAGGTTTATGTCACCTAAACCTGGACTAAATGGCATCCTCAGCAGCCTTAAGAAAGGAAGACACCTATTGAACTTCAGGGCATATGCCTACTGATACTGGAGAGAGAGTACTATGAAAGGAAAAACCCCAATGCAGTGAGCACTGAGAAAAATTGGGTGGAGAGACTGGAATTTTCTACTCTTCAAGTACTGCTGTTTCAAGGGTTATCCGAGCTGGCCATGGACATTTCAAGAGTCAAAAACAAGAACTAAACTAAATCTCTAAAGGTCGTTTAATGCATCCATTTAATTACTAAATGATTAAATTATTAGTTAATAGAGTATCACAAGCATCCAGCTCCTTTATTCTCCAGTACAAAGTGTAGCAAGGTTCTTCACAGCTTAGTTTAACAACGCAATTATGGCACTCTATGAAATGAAATAATATAATTTATTTTTATTACTCAATGTTTGCAAAAAATAAAAATGAACACTGGATTTTCCCATTAACCTCTTTTCCTTAATAAATGCCAAAAAAGATACTGACTCTATCTGTAGTTCTAGACATTTTCTTCAGCTCAGATTTAGAATTCTTTAGATTCATTTTGGGCTAATTGTCCTGTATATGAATAAGTAGGAGCTACAGGCCCATACGCAGGTAAGGTCCAAAATAATCCATCACAAAATCCATTTGTTATATGGACACAAAATCCTGGAGTCATTTATTTCTAGAAAATATGAAACTGTTGTCTTGGGTCTTTCTTTCCCATGTAGGGTTTCTTTAGAAGAACCATTCAGAAAAATCTCCATCCATCCTATTCCTGTAAATATGAAGGAAAATGTGTCATAGACAAAGTTACAAGAAATCAGTGCCAGGAATGTCGCTTTAAAAAATGCATCTATGTTGGCATGGCAACAGATTGTAAGTAATCTTCTTCCTTTGTTTCACATTCAAGAAATGTTGATTGGGGAAAGATCTGGTTCAAGGAGATCAACCAGGCAGAAAAGAAAGCAGGAACCCATGTGGACAGAGAGAAGACACCTAGCACTCCCGCAGACCCCTCACGCCCAGCCACTGCTGGGTGGTTTCCATCCTACCCCATCCCTATCAACTCCTAACTCTCAAAGTATCTAGACCACACATGAGGGGAAGTGATTAAATTATCCCTATCATGTCTTCAGGACTATTAGCATTACTCTCTTCAAACAGATTACGAATGAGTGTTCTTGTCCAGTCCCCTTGATGAGGCATAGTTTTACGTACGACATTTGTGTGGTGAGAGCTTCATGGACTAGTCCTAATATTTTTCAAAAACAGAGACAGGGATTTATTTTATGGACATTTTTGGAGATGGGGCACTGGCAGAAAACATCGTGTTCAGTAATTTCTGAAGAATGTGAAGTCGAGTGCTATAGCATGAGTCATCCTGCAGTTGTTGTTTGTTATATTTTTAGCCCATAAAAACATTCTAAGCTCCAGTCCTCCTACCCAGTTTTCAAAGTGCCACAGCATATGGTGGTGAGATTAGCCACTGGAGTCTCTTCTTCCCGCACCATGCAAGGGATTTACACCAGTCACTTTAATTAATCTAATAATAAAATAAGAATTGTGTCGTTCAGAATGTGTGGCCTCTGTTTTGCCAGGCATCAGGGTTAATGGTTTCTGTTGGCATAAGTGTTTTGCACCTCAATGAAAGTTTCCAACTTTTAGTTTAAAAAGAAGAAAAAGAAAGAAAACAAAAAAGGAAAGAAGAAAAGGATGCAATGAGGATTTTCCTCAGAAAAGATGAAATAATCATGGCTCACATTTATGTGAGAAACAGGGTTCTCTCAGCAAGAACAAAAAAAATCCATGAAATGCCGTGCTTTGGCCACTAAAAGAAGACAGAATAGGGAATCTTTAAAAAGGAGGAGTGTTGTGTGAGGGTTTTAGGCTGGAAATCCTGGGTTAATCCCCACCCCTGGCTAAGTGTTCTGTCTTCATCTTTTAAAGACTTTTAGCCATTGCCAACAATATGCCTGATAAGGATATATGAAAATGATTGACCTAGAACTGAATATTTAGATGTGTCACCATAAGTGACTGTTACTATTGAGTGTCCATTTCATTGTTTGATTGAGAAGTTAAAAATAGGAATGTTTATAAGGTTAAAAAAGCTCAGTGTTAATCTGGACTGGGTGGAAATTAATTTTGAATGCACCCTGAGAGGCATTATAAGAGCTCAGGCTTTATAATCAGAAAAACTGTTGCAGTCCCATATCTGCCACTTATAGCTGTGTGACCATCGGACCTAACCTCCGGTTTCCCTTCGGTGACATCATCACCTACCTTGCAAGTTGTTTTCAGGATTAAATTAGATAATGCATGTCAAATGCCACAATCCCTAGCAGAGGAGGCATTTGGGAAAGGGGGCTATGAGTGGAGTCCACTCCTCATCCCCCTTTAATAAGGGAACCAAAGTGACCTAATAGGGCTCATTCACATTTCCCACATTTGCCATAGCTCACCTGATTTGGATGATCCAATCCAACTGAGATGACCTGGGGTTTCAGTATTCTGTTTGTGGAATAGCTGAGTACTTTTGGTTCTCTTCCTCCTGCTATGTTTGCTTTTTTCTTTTCCTACCAGGTCACACCTTCATCAAGAAATGGCCCTAGGACAATGATGTTGTAGAACTGGAATCAGGAGTCCTGGGTCTTGCCTTGGCTCTGCCATGAACTTGCTGTGTGACTTTAGGCAAGTCATGATCTCTCTGGATCAACTTCCTCCTCTGTGAAAGGAGAGAGTTGGGCTAGATAATACCAAAGGTTCTTTCCAGTTCTAAAATACTATGCCTTGGTAGCATAAAACCTGAGCCTTTCCATTCCATTGATAGTTATTAAGAGTCCTGTAAAATGGTTTTGTTTTGGAAAATAACCACAGAAGTAGAGGTTTCTTGTTATCTGCCCTTCTTATGTCCCTTTTGCATAAGTGGTAAAAGTCATGGCTCTATTTACTGCATTAGCACATTGAATACCCTGTGAGGTGAGTATTGTTGATCCCATTTTATACAGGAAGAAATGAAAGCTCACGGAGCCTAAGCAACTTGCCAGAGGTCACACAGCTAGAATGTGGTAGTGTCAGGATTCAAACCCAGCTCTTTCTAGATTCCAAAGCCTGGGCTCTTTAACCACCATTGAGGGTAGACCAGTTAGAGACTAGAGCAAAGTGAGTACCTGGGCAGCCTGAGATAGGCCGAGCCTCATTCCAATGAGCCCTTGAGGGAGCTAATAAAGAGTTGGGGTCCTTTTTATCTGAGGAAGAGATCATTAGCCTCCTGCTCAAGAACTTTTCTTTAACCTGAAGTTCTTTTTACTAAGAGCCATTTGAGGGCAGCAGAGGAGGAACAGAGACCCTAAGAGTGAATCCAGATGATTGGCTATAGACGCATAGACTGAATCATAGACTCATCTGGGAACCCATGGGTAGGACAGATTTTACTTCCCTCTGCTTCCTTCTTCTTAGGGCCACCTTCTGTGGAGTGGGGATGCCCATTGTCCAACTTCCCGCAGAGCTTTATTTTGAAAAGCTGGCCAGGCATTGGGAGTCTGGCAGTAGGTCTCATGTGGGACCATAGCTAGTCAATGGCAGTTTGCTGCCAAAGGGAGAAAATACCCCAGTGTGACCCACCATGCAGGACCTGCTCAGCCATCTGGCATGGGTGGTCCGGGGCGCACGTGCAGTCTGCCACGTGTCTGCCAGTGTCCATGTGTTTCGTCTCATTTTTCTTCCCCTCCCAGTGGTACTGGATGACAGCAAGAGGCTGGCAAAGAGGAAGCTGATTGAGGAGAATCGGGAGAAGAGACGGCGGGAAGAGCTGCAGAAATCCATCGGGCACAAGCCAGAGCCCACAGACGAGGAGTGGGAGCTCATCAAAACTGTCACTGAAGCCCACGTGGCCACCAATGCCCAAGGCAGCCACTGGAAGCAGAAACGGAAATTCCTGGTGAGGCTTCCCGGCACAGCTGAATATCAGCTGCATGCTCCACACTTTCTCCTTCAGGTCACTCAGTCCTCATCACCCTGGGATGCTGGTGTTACTGCCCCCATTTTTACTGATAGGGAAACTGCATTCCCAAGAAGTCAAGTGACTTGCAGAGTCAGGATTTGAATCCAGGTCTGTCTGAGAACAAAGGTCACTCCCCCCATCCGTTGCTTGTGAGTCACTAAATTCTAAAGTAGTTTCTTACGCCACATAATCTGTTTCCTTTGCTGTTAATAAGGCCAGCCTTAAATCAACTAATTAGTAACATTCTTTACCTGCCAGCTTTCCGCTTTTATGCCCATTTCTTCTCCCAGATACCCATTTATATAGTTAGTCCCCTAAACTCACCCCAAGATATCCTCTTTAGAATAACCCCTAGAATGAAGTGTCCCATATCTCAAATGTATTTTTATGTCAATAGAAGTCAAAATTTTTAGTTTAAAATAAATGAACTTGAGTCCAGGAAGACAAGGGGAATGGGGAGTACGGAGGGGGTTTGGAGGTGATATATGGAGAAAACAGGCCTTTCTAGGCCCTTGGAAGATCAATGTTGAATGTTTTTATAAAAACTAACCACTGTGAAAGTCCTTCCCATTCATTTCTCCTTTGGACCTCACAATGCTTTGGGTTAGGCTGGAATTACTATCCCCATTTTACAGATATGCAAACCAACCAAAGGCCTTATTTGGTTCACCCAAGTTCACACTACTAGAAAGTAGCAGCCAGGCCTAGAAGTCCAGGCTTTCCACCTACCTCACCAGATGGACTACCCCACCCACCACCACCAGCTGGTGTTTGACCATCTCAGAGACTGACCTTGCCCTTAGTTTATGACAGTGAGCACCTCACTGAGCCCCAGCAGCAGATATTCTGTGGGTCTGTTTGTCTCTCCAGGTTACATTAGCATTCCTTCCCATCTGAACAAAAAGGTATGGTGTATAATTGTCCTTATAAGGAGACAGTTTTCATCACCATTATAAGGAGATAGTTTTTTCATGGAAACAGTATAACAACAATCTTAAAGAAAATTTTTGGAAAGAAAAAGCTGACCCATAATCCACCTGCCATCAATTACTTGCACTGTTGTCAAGAGCAGGTTCTAACATACTCTGTTGATGGCATCTGTGAACAGTAACATTAGCAAACACTTAGAGAGCTCTTACCAAGTGTCAGGTTCTATTCTAAGTGCTTTCCATACATTAACCTAAGCCAACCATGTAGGTAGATGTGGGTAAAATCTCCATTTTACCCAAGCAGAGAACTGAGGCAGAGAAGTTAAGGAAACTTACAGAGCCCCACAGCTGGTAAGCAGTGGTGATGGATGGCCCAGCTCCAGGATCCATACTCTTAATCACCACACTGTGGACTTGGTCACCTACACAAACCCAAAGATCCTTTGAAAGACACATGTCTTTGGAGGGGCAGCCTCTTAGTGCCTTGATCTTGAATCCTTGGGCCCACTGTAGTATATCTGCCAGCAATTAGAAAACATGAATCCTGGATAGATAGATCAATTCTAATCCAACGTATTTGGGGCATAGCAAGATAGGGTCCTGCCTACCCCAAGCCTAAATCTATCCTCTCCCTAAATGTGTGAGCTATCAATGGACATTGTGGAAACCATTTCCAGGCCTGATTTGAGAGTAGTGACAGAGCTGAATTTCAAATACAGTGGAAGATTTGGGGCACATCTGGACTTCTAGGGAATTTTACACTTCAGTTTTCTCTACTCCAGAAAGAGAATGAATACTAGTCTAACTAAACTCATTTCAGTGGTCACAAGGATGCTTCTTTCTAGACTCTAAAGATCTGTTCTTTTATTTAAAAAAAAAAAAACATTTATTGAGCAGCTACTGTGTGCCAGAAAGTGAATAAGTCAGCTCTATTCTGGTGGAGGGAGAAAAAAAGTAAGGATTAAACAAACAAGATGAATCCAGGTGGTGATATGTGCAGTGAGGAAAACAAACACCATGACGGGACAGAGTGATGGTGAATTGGAAGTGGAGAGAGACTTCCCTTCTCTGAACAGGGTGGTCAGAAAGGTCTCTCTGGGCAGGAGACATGAGCTGCGTCTGAAAGCTAAGAAACAAATTCTATACGGTAAAATCCAGTCAGATCTCTTTATGCCTTGTGGTCTCTTTAGCAAAGATGACACGATGGCTAATGATTTAAACCAGATCTGCACCTTTAGCTCAAAGGCCCCTAATGCTTTTCATCAGTCTGATCATCTACAGAAAGAACCAAAGAAAGTATGGCACAGGATGATTTGCCATTAGTGTTTTTGTCAGGGCCATGCGGTTATCCAGGAACAAGAGTTCTCTTTGGGAAGCTGACATTTACAGAGTAACTGTTTTACCCACCTGTCTCCCTCCCAGGGTGGAGCCAACGTGAAATGTATATTTTGTAGATCCTTGATCTGTTCAACAAATTGTCTCTCTTGGTCCAAATACAACGAACTGCTTCTTCAAGCCATTTTTTTCTTAGAGGGGTGGTGGGGGAGATCAGAATACCTCCATGGTCCTGTCTGTCTCTACAATGAGCTTCATTTCTATCAGCCAATCCCCTTCTATGACTGGGATCACCACAGCATCTGCTCTACGGAAGGACTATGTTCCATTCAGTATTGTCACTTCAGTGTCCATCACATGTGTGGTTGAGACTTGTGGTAGCTCTTGTCAAAGATGGCTGCCATTACATCGTTTCTTCCCTGTGTATACAGGTCATTCTCTCCCATGGAGAGGTGAAGTCTGTTCCTCTCTCTCATTGAATGTGGGCTGGGTGTGTGATTCCTTTAAGCAACAGATTTTAGCAGAGTAACTTTTAAGGCTGAATCTCGTGCCAGACCAGACACCAGAAATGTGGGTAAAGAAGCCTACAGATGACACCAGCCTCTGCTGCTATTTGAGAACAACTATATGAGGGACCCCAAGTGAGAACCACCCAGCTGAGCCCAACTCTGAGCAACAGTAAAAATCTGTTGTTTTAAGCCACTAAGTTTTAGGGTAGTTTGTTACACACCGTAGATAACCGCAACAGAACTCAATAAAAATATTTGTGAAACAGAATGTACAGTTCCACTGGCCCATGCTCAGAGACAGTACAGTTAAGCCCTGTGTCTCAGCCAGTTTACATATTTACACATACCCCTTGCAGAAGGGTGACTCCGATTGAGTATGTATGCTCAGGATAAAAATTTCACTGAGTGGTGAATTATTCCTGCAAGGACATTAAGAATCCTTCATTAAAGGCAGCTTTGCTAAATGATATCCGTGTCTGAATAGGCTTCTTTATTCTAATAGACACATTAGGATTTGTGTCTCCCATGTGGCTGCCTCTATTCTGCTTACAACACTGCTACACATATTATTTCATTTATTTGTATGTGATGATGGCCCATCTTCTTCTGAAAAAGAATTTGAGAAGACCTATTATGTTAATAATAGTATAGTAATAGGGGTGCCTGGGTGGCTTAGTTGGTTAAGCAACTGCCTTCAGCTCAGGTCACGATCCCTGGGTCCTGGGATCGTGTCCCACATTGGGCTCCCTGCTCAGTGGGGAGTTTCTTCCCCCTCTGCCCCTCCCCTCTGCTTGTGCTGTCTCTCTGGCTCTCTCCCTCCAATAAATAAATAAAATCTTTAAAAATATAATAATAACAGTATAGTAATATATCAGAAGGGACCAAAAATTATATGTTGTCATAAAAACTGGAAGTATTCATTTATCTGGAACAGGAAAATAACTTACTCCCCAAAAGAAGATTCTTCATTTTTCACCCTAACACCAGGACTCAAGTCAGAAATAGAGACTGGTGGTTTGACCTGGGTTTCAAATCTATATTTGCGTCTGTAGAAATGAGAGTCATTGGCAAATAAACTTTTTAAAAAGCCATGTAGATTTTCATAATAATTCCAAAGCCACTCTTTAAAACTACTTCCAAAAGCATTTAAATCATAATTTTCTAGTTTTCTCCAATCCACCCAAATCCCTGATGGTACAGAAGTGCCCAATGTAACCACCCTTCGGGTGTGGTGACAGCAATGATGAAACAGAGAAGTGCACTGAGAAGGGAACAAGGGCCATCTGAGCCAAACAAGGGAAGCAGTGTCTTCACCACTGGTAATTCACTGCTACACCTCCCAGGGGCCGGAAGACATCGGTTTGGAGTAAACCCTGTAGCAGCAACAATATTGTCTGTTGACATGGTGTTATTATTCTGCTCCCTTCGCTCACATGCAAAGGTACGGCTTTGGATGGATTTTCCATGCAAGTGTAAAATGTAACCATCAGAACCAGGGCCAGCCTGCCCTCCTTTTCCCCAGCAGAGCTACTGTCTGATTTCACACATACTCCATTGCAAAAGCCTCAGTAAATGGGCATAAGCAGAAGGGCCAGGCATGATGGGTGATTTGGCCCCCGTGGTCTGTGTGGACAGGTCATAAGACAAGAACAACCAAGTCAGGAAGGCTACTATTACCCAAAATTACAACTGCATCAGAAGACGGCAGGGTCGTATAGTCATATACATGGAGATTCAGTCACACAGCCTGAGTTCAATACTTGTCTCTGTTGCTTTATATATATTTTTGTTGTTGTTGCTTTTTGGTTACGTGACTTTGGGCAAGTTCTTTTGCCTCTCTAAGGCTGGGATGACATTACACCCCAGGGTATAAAAGTTGTAGGTATAAGTGCTCGGCACATCATTAACAACCACGTAAGTGGTTCTTATGTGCATTATCCCCACAACCCCCATCCCCAACATCCGTCCCTGCTCATTCCAGGAAAAGGGAGAGCCTGTAGTAATATCCCAAAGCCCAGGGACTTTTAATCACCATTGGTCTGGTGTGGGCCTTCCTGCCCCTCCTTATTAAGGTGCAAGAAGATACCCTGTGATCTCACAAAGGAAGGGAAGAGTCCCGTCTGGCCCCATCCCACTCTGCATATGCCAGAGAGTTGCAGGTTCAAGCCAAGAAGCCCTCAGCTCTGAGCCAGCCACTGCAAAGAGGCCAACAGACAGCATCTGCTACTCACCTTGAATAATACTGAGGAACAGTCAAAGCAGAAAGGCACTTAGTCTCCATTTGTGTATCAGCAGCTAGTGACACAACTGAGCTAGGTGTTCACCCCTGCACACACCCCGAATCTCTCCCTTCGTGCCCCCCCACCCCCTCTACTGCCCTGGAGGAGACATCCTGGATTCCATATTGTCCCGCACCCCACATCCAGTCAGTCAGAAAGCCCTGTGCCCGGCTCCCAAGAGAGGTTTGAGTTCTTCCACTTCTCTCCATCTCTACTGCCGCCCTGATGGTCTGGACCACTTCATGTCCTGCCCAAAGAGCTAGTGCCGCCGGCCCATTTCTTCCTCTGGCTCCCCACATCCCTACCCCGCATAACCACCCAAATTCTCATCCCGCTGCACTCTTATTTGAAGCCCCTCAGTGGAGCCACACTGCATAAGCCTCTCTCCTCCCCAGAGCCCATCCTCGTAGGACCCCTGCCTGACTCTGTCCCTCATCTCACATGCCATCTCTGGGCTCTGAGTACATGGTCCTCCTTCCTGGCCTGGGATGAGGCACTGGCTTTTCCTTTTGCCTTAAATGCTCTTCCTCTGGCTCTGTGGAGGGCTGCCTTCTTGACATTCTTCCAGTTAAAGCTAACACATCACTTCTCAAAAAGCTCTGAGCTGCCCATCCCCCTCCTGGGCCCCATATACTATCATGTCACCTCCAGTCGAACCACAAATAGAAATACTTCTGTGAGAGTATTCTTTATATTTATTATCTGTCTTCCCTCAATACAGTGAAAGTTCCTTGAGAGTACATTGTTCACTGATGTAACCTCAGCATCTAGAACCAGGCCTGGCCCCATAGTAGTTGCTCAATAAATATTGGTTGAACATGCATAAACATACATTTATTCACTCAACCAACCAACAAGCATTCTGTCCTCCACCTTTTAGCCCAATGTTTTCCACACAGTAGACAAAGAAACTTAAAGCTTATGCTCCGCACCCGAGAAGTTCCTATCTTACTGTGTACCTACATAACTGCAATAAAAAGTGATAGTAATAGGGGCGCCTGGGTGGCACAGCGGTTAGGCACCTGCCTTCGGCTCAGGGCGTGATCCTGGCGTTCCGGGATCGAGCCCCACATCAGGCTCCTCCGCTATGAGCCTGCTTCTTCCTCTCCCACTCCTCCTGCTTGTGTTCCCTCTCTCGCTGGCTGTCTCTATCTCTGTCAAATAAATAAATAAAATCTTTAAAAAAAAAAGTGATAGTAATAAATGCCTAAATGCCACATGAGTGATGTACGTGGGCCACCATCTGTGTTCCAATGAGCTAGGCATCATTTCACACAGGTCATCTGCAAAGACTTCAAGGAGAAAATAGAATTTGAGTGGGGTAGGATTTGGAATTGGCAAAGATAAGATGGAAGCGGGGACTTGAAAGCAAAAGTCAGGAGGAAAGGCAGCTCCAAGCTGCAAAAGTGCAAAGCAAGTCGGAGAGGAGACATGAATAGGTAGGCGGAACTGGCTCGGGAAGTCCATTAGGGCAGTCAAGGAAGGGGCAAGTCGGGATGAGACCTGGAAGCACCCCAATGAGAAAGCTAAGACAGTTTGAGCCACTGAGGCAAACACCTGGCTTTGCCCACAGTCTACCCTGGTGACTCCTCCTCAGTACCTGAGCTTGATCTCAATGCACGCTCATGTGTGTGTGAGCACATGTATCTCACATCGTGGATTACAAGGCTACTAGCTGTACTAACGTATCTAACAGGTTCAATTAATGTCAAGTATTTGTACTCTTCATTTCTATTTTCCAAATATCGTAGCAAATGATGTGAAAAATCTTTTGGGAAGTCACAGACAAGGTTGCAATGCTCAACCTTCATTTCTTATATCTCATGTGTTAACTCAGGTCAATTCAGACTCCATCTTCTATCTATCTATCTATCTATCTATCTATCATCTATCATCATCTATCTATCTGGTTTTTTCTGGTATCCAAGATCCATTATGGGAATAAAGCTTGATACAATAAAAAGCTTTTGCTTTGTATATGATTTTACTTCTAGCAATTGTATTTTCCATTAAATACCCAATTTAATGGGTATTTAATTTTTTTTCCTACCCTGGTATTTATTTGTCAACAGAAAAGCTTGTGAGGTGGTTACATTTGGAAGTTTAATTTTAATTAAAATTGTCATATTTCCTTGTATAATTCCCCTCCTTTTTTCAAACCTTTAGAGGCATCACAGGTGTGATTCAAATGCTCCATGAGCCCACAGAATAAATGGAAATTTTTAAAATCGGTAGTAACTTACCGACATTTCAAAGGACACTGATTACCATTCAATACAATCAGGTTAGATATATCAGTGTTCAATGACAAGACATTTGGACAAACTATAAAAATATTAAAATATTGTTACTTTTATTTCTAAAAAAGCTCACCCTATGTGTGTGTGTGTGTGTGTGTGTTTGCGCGTGTGTATAGAAAACTCCCTTTCTTTTTTAATGTATGACCATGTTCCTTTTATCAGTTGATCTTCATAACAGAGTTGTAAAATAAGCAAGGCAGGTGAGATGAGCCTCACTTCTGCGGTGGGAGGAATTATAAAGACCAGCAAGGAGGTGAAGAATGCCAGGAGGAGCAGTGCCCAAAGGAGGACCTGATACGCCTTTTCCCTTCACTCAGTCTATGTGAGAAAGACAGGCAGAGAGAGAGAGAAAGAAGCTGTACGTGTGACTATTCCATCAATTCTGTCTGCATCCAGAAAGCCAGCAGAGCAGTCACCTCCCATGGGCTTCCCATGCCAACAGTTGCCCCAAAACATCATCACTGACTATGATAACATGACAGACTAGGTTCCTTTCCCATTCACTTGCTGCCCACAAAGCAAACAATAAAAAAGAATAAAATAAAATAAACAGAAGAACCTACTGGATAACCCAAAAAAAGGTCAAGGCTGCCAGTTTGTTATGTAATGTATTTTAAAATCCTCCCCTAGGCTGTAACCACAGCTCCTGCCACACCTAGGAGAGGGCCTGGGCTGCTCCTGTTGACCCCGGTGCCCTAGTAACAAGTTAGTTAAAAGAATCACCCTTTGCTTTTCTTTGTGCTAAAAATTAGAAGTGAGCAATAACTGGGGAGGTGTGAGAAGAAAATGGTAACTGATTACTCTGAGCTGGATGTGTTACTGCCAGCCCAGTGGTTCTCAAAGTGTAGTCCCAGACCAACAGCATCAGCATGCCCTGGGAAGTTGTTAGAAATGCAGGTTCCCGGGCTCTATCCTTGACCTACTGCATCAGAAACTCTGGACATGGGAACCCATCAGGTGATTCTGACACAGGGAAGTTTGGGGACCATGGCTGCAGGTAGGCCACAGTCTTGTCACAAGCAGTGCCCTCATGACTCTGCAAGTGAGGGATTCAGCTTTGCTTGACTAGTTCTGGGTGCCAGATCCTCCTGCCCATCTCTGTCCACTGTCCCACATCACCCAACCCTGGGTGCCTGCTTCTGGTCTGTTCACTGTGGCTCTAGGCCACGGGACAGTCATGAGTCCCTGATCCCTTTGATCACCTTCACAACTTCCAGCAAGGCAGTGGGGGAGGCCAGTAAGGGAAATATTGGGAGGAGTAGAATTTTGCCACCTGGTGTCAAAAGTGTTCAGGTTGTGGGGCACTTGGGTGGCTCAATCAGTTGAGCATCTGACTCTTAATTTCGGTTCAGGTCACGATCCCAGGGTCATGGGATCAAGCCCCATGTCGGGGCTGCACATGAGTGCTCGCTCTCTCAAATAAATAAATCTTTAAAAAAAAAAAAACTGTATAGGTTGTAAAAGCCTTGAAGTAGATGTAGGGTTCCTGGAAGATTGCTGTGTAGAGGCTGGGTGACCAACATCCCAGTCCTGGCCTCAGGGGATTGTTCTTAACCTCCCTGAGCCCTTTGCTCATCTGCCCATCAGGATTGTGTGAGAACTACTTGAGATAATGCACTTCCTCAAAGGGGCTGTCTCACCTGCAGGCCACAGATAAAAAGTGGTCATAATTATCACAACAAGAAAGGGCAACAGAGAGGACTGCTCCTGGCAGGTAACACAGGTGACAATAGGAGCTATGTGAGAGACCTTGATGGTCTTGGAGCCCTCAGCTAAGGAGCTGGAGAGTACCAATGGACACTGGGGAGGCTAACTGAGCATAAGCACCTGGGGGACTTGCTAAAATTCTGGTTCTGCACCATTAGGTCAGGGGAGGGGCTCAGATTCTGCCCTTCTAACACCTCCCCAGATGATAATCCAAACTGCTACAGCCCCTTTGAATAGCAAGGCTATGGCTTTTGTTATTGGGCAAGTCAAGGGCAGAGAAGTGCCCCGGGGACACTGAATACTAGTAATACTGTCTGCCTGAAAACTTGCCAAGTTTACACAACTCAGTTCCTACAGGTGACCTAGAGGTCTTCCCCCTCAGCTGTCTAAGACCTCCTCCAACTAGAATCTATAGGGTAGACAGGAACTTCGAGCCCCAGCAGCTGGGTCAAAAGCAAGAACGAATCCACAGGGTGCTACTTGCCAATGATGTAGCTTGGGAATGTTGATGATGTCCAGAGCTGAAGTCTTTGGTTTTTATTAAAGCACAGGGACAGCACCCGTGGGCAGAAAGAGCTGTTACACTGGGGTCCTGAGGAATGGCTGATTATATACTTGGGATTTGGGGGAGGTAAGGAAAAAGGGAGGGGTCCAAAAGGACTTTTATATGCTAAAGAAGACTCTCAGGCTACTGGAGGCCCTGCTATTGTCAAGCTAAGGTTGTTTTTCCCTCTAGCAAAGCATTAACATAAGACAGTCAGACACTACATCAAATACTAATGATGTATTATATGTAGGCTAATTGAAAATAATTTAAAAAAATAAATAAAAACTTTAAAAAATGGGGGAAAAAAGACAGTCAGGAGTTTTCTGGAGGAATGTCACACATAATCCACCCAGGAATCAGGGAGGTGGGGGCTGGTTAGGGAGGTGTCAGCTGGTGCTTTGTTTTCAGCTTGCCTTCTGCTCCCTCATCACCAGGGCATCCCCACCGCACTTCTCCATCATGGCCCACACATGCCAGAATGTGCAGAGCTCTGAAAATGCCACCCCAGAGCCCCCAGCACATACGTCACCTGGCATCCTTAGTGCATTCAGAAACAGGACCCTCCTTCTCTCACTTGCTTTTGCTTTAATTCTGCAACAATTCTGTGAACATTATCACTGGGGGCTCTTAAAGCAATGGCCAAGACATGTATTTTTGCTTAGAAAACAAAACTACGTGAAAACTGCGTAGTTTATTAATGAGCAAAGTGAAAACCGGAAATTGTATAGCGTGTCAATTCAGAAGAGATTTTTCTGCCACATGAGAACTATGATAAATAAAGATCCCTTCAGGGGCGCCTGGGTGGCGCAGTCGTTAAGCGTCTGCCTTCGGCTCAGGGCGTGATCCCGGCGTTATGGGATCGAGCCCCACATCAGGCTCCTCCGCTAGGAGCCTGCTTCTCCCTCTTCCACTCCCCCTGCTTGTGTTCCCTCTCTCGCTGGCTGTCTCTGTCAAATAAATAAATAAAATCTTAAAAAAAATAAAAAATAAAAAATAAAGATCCCTTCAGGTTCTTCGTTTACATCTTTCTTGTATCTCCTCCTTAGCCAGAAGATATTGGACAAGCACCAATAGTAAACGCCCCCGAAGGTGGAAAGGTTGACTTGGAAGCCTTCAGCCATTTTACAAAAATCATCACACCAGCAATTACCAGAGTGGTGGATTTTGCCAAAAAGTTGCCTATGTTTTGTGAGGTGAGGAAACTGTTTTTCCTTCTTTGTTATTTTTCATTATAGTTCCATCAATCTCCAGGAATGTGGAGGATTATTTATAATTTAATATTAATTACTAGGGACTTAGTCACATGAAAGCAATGTCAGTACAAAATGAAAACGCACTGTTTCACTTTTATTTCCCTACCTTCTCTATTCAGTCATCATTCATTAGCTTATCCATGTGAGGCTGACGATCCTATCTATCTATCCACTGACTCCCGGCATAGGGAAATATGACAGCAATAACTTCCGTTCATTTGGCACCTACGATGTCCCAGTTACCGTGCTCAACTCTGACCATGTTAAATGCAATCCTTATAACAGTTTTGCAGGATAGCTTTAATTAAGCCCTTTTTATAGATGGGGGAAACTAAGATTGAAGAGATTATGCTAACTTACCCAAACGGGGCCATGGCTTGAGTCTAAGTCAATATGCTTTCCATCACATATCGTAGCAAAACAGTTGTGTGATTGTTTCCCCTTCAAGAATTAGGATCTCCCTCACAGAGAATGATCTTAACTCCTTAACTCTCCTCTCTTTTCTTATAAGTTCACCCTTTCTTGCCCCATCTTTAGGCCACCCTGAAGAGCTCACCCACCTGAGTTCATAGGCTTTCCCTTTGGAACACCTCATCCTTCATCCCTAACTTTAGCAGTTCTACTATGTGGTACCTGGAAGCATGGGGGCTCTGCAGTCAGCGGGATGGACAGGAATCCTAGATAAGTTATTTGGTGTCTTCAAATCTTGGTTAAAATGGGAAACATAATAGTATTTACCTCCTAGAGCTATTGTGAGGTTTCAGTGGGATAATATAGTCAGGTGCTTGGATAGTGCCTCGGGCCTAAGTGTATCCATAAATTCCAGCTGTTAAGGTGCTGTTTTATCTATTACATTACCATCCTGCCTCTAACCTTCCTTTTTTCAATCAAGTGGAGAATTTTGCCCTTTGAAAAGCCCCATCAGGTGCCAATCTTTTGCTCTCCCCATCCCCAAGGGGACCCAGAAAGATATCAAATAGAGAGGTCCACATACTGCTGTGAACCTGTTACATAAGCTACCGAGTGAGAAGTGAATCTAGCCTCACCTAGAAAGAAGCCCTCTCCTAACTTGGAATGATTCCATCCTGCCTTGGCTTCCAGCTCATTTGTGTCTCTGGGTTTGCAATAATGGGAGCCCAGCTGGAGTCTAAGAGACCTCAGACACTGATGGGGAAACTTCCCATTGCCTGTTTTGAGCCTCCACAAAAGCCATATCCAGGACAGAGCAGTGGGCTTCAGGATGCAGATGTCTGACCCCCAGACCTAGCTGAGAGAGTCATTCTTGTCCCCTGCTTCACTGTGGTGGGGGCCAGGGTACCTGATGTGCTGGCTGGCAGCCCTGCAGTGGGAACCACTCATACCACACCCCCAGAGGAGCTGGTGAGTCCTGAAGAAGGAATTTTGACATATCTGTATTTGGTGTGGAGCTTCCCATGTTTCTGATCATCTTTTTTTTTTTTTAACTAGCATTTATTAAAGTTTGGAAGGTTATTAAAAATAACATTCAAGGAGTGTCTGGGTGGCTTAGTTGGTTGGGCATCTGCCTTTGGCTCAGGTCATGATCCCAGGGTCCTGGGATCAACCCCCGAGTCGGGCTCCCTGCTCAATGGGGAGTCTGCTTCTGCCTCTCCCTCTGCCTTCCCCCTGCTCATGCTCGCTCACTCTGTCTCTCAAAATAAATAAAATCTTTTAAAAAAATAATATATTCAAGATAATGATTCATGGTAACACCACCTAAAGATAAGCTGCTGACATTTTGGAGCCTATTTTAGTATTTTTCAATTACGTATATATACATGTATACACACATATATGAAATACGAAACATTAATATAATTTATACCATAATGTACATCCTGCTTATGAAACTACTTTTTTAAACCTTCTATTAAAGAGTAAGAGGCACATATCTTAAAGGTGCAGCTCGATGAATTTTCACATACTCAACACACCCATGTAATAAACACTGAGGTAAAGAAACAGCATTACCAGCACCCTGTTGTGCCAGACTTTTTACCCTCAACAGAACATACATCATTTAAAGGTTCTTTCACAAATATGTTTAGTGACCACATACTATTTTAAAAAATAGATCTACATAATTTAGGTTATCTGCTTTGACTGGATCTTCAGTTCATTTCCCATTTTTCACTAATATAAACATTCTACAATGAGCATCCTGGTGCCTATGCCCTGCTCACAACCCTATTTCTTAAAGGCAAATCATAGAAGTAGAATTTAAGGACCAAGGTATATACATCTTTTAAGGCTTCTGAGATGTGTTGCCAAATTGCTCTCAAGAAGGGTGCACACTCTCACAGCTGTGCCAAGCGTGCTGGTTTCCTCTGATTCTGGGTGTCATCTTTCTTTTTTTGTTCACTGGGTTGAGTTTGTTTTCCTGGACCTTTCTTGGTCCACTCTCTCTCTGAGCTGTGTCCCTTGTCCCCATCCTTGGTATCTGAAGAACATATTAGTCATGTGTTCCCCTTTGAATACCCACCAAAAATGTTTCTTAGAAAATGTAAAGCTCATGTAAACCAACCACAGGGAGATATTTCAGTTAAAGAAGAAAGAAAAGCCATCTCCACCACCAGTAACGAACACACCATGCACTTACGGCCATGGCAAGGGTGAAGGGTCAACATGGAACTTTTCAAGCGTGGGTTATGGTCAGCTTCTCTCTTCACGTTTCCCTCAGAAGTTTAATCCTGCTTCAAAATCATGATTCTGTCTCTCTTTCAACCCTGATTTGTGTAGTCTTCAAATTACAAAAACAAAACAAAACAAAAGCAAAAACAAAAAACGGGGGTAGGGAGCTACTTTTACAACAGAGATGCATATGTTTCCAGTGTTTGTGGCCCCCAGAGGACCTTTAAGTCTTTCTCACTCTCATTAGAACCCCAAAGAGGGAAACAAACTGTGCAGGCCCCTGAGCTGCCTCTGGAGTGGGCTGGAGATCCCAGGTAGTCTCGAGAGCCAGAGCTTTCCTGCCAGAGGCATTCTGGTGCATATGCTGTTCAAATTGTGCTCACAGTAATTTTCTGCTAAGATCCACGCCAACCCGCCAGCAGGGTTGGTGGACACCCAGGGCTTCAAAAGATCTAAAAATCGCTGCTGACAGAACTGCCAAAAACCACACATTCAGAATCACTTCTGGAGTGCAGGGCACTGTCATCTTTGCCAATCAACCTGAGTGATGTTCTCCTGAGGAGACAGGAAGAGACTATGGGAGTGTCCCTGCATCTCTGCCTGTCAGGCCCTTCTTGCAATGGTCTCACAGTGAAAGTATTGTGGCAGGTGACCAAGATCATTTGCCCACATGTTGAAACAAACCTCACCAGCATCCTATAAACCTTTCTAAAAGGGAAAGTTATCTGGCCTACTTTTTAAACTGTTGGCGATCCTTGACAAATACTTATTCAGCTTTTATTTCAATCTGAGCCAATCAACAGTAAGTTTTAAAAAGAAATCCTCTACTTCATCTACAATCAGACTTGGCTACAAAGACGCGGCCTGCCCAAGTTTGCATTCTTTGTGACAGATTAAAAATAAATAATTGGTTTGATCTGATCAGTAATTCCTCTTTGGTATTCTATGCCAGTGGTTCTGAAGAGTGGGGTCCCTGAAACAAAAGCAGGAGCATCCCCTGAGAACCTGGAGAATGCAGAAACTTAGAGGGTGGGACCAGCAATGTGTTTAACAAGCCCTCAGGTGACCCTGATGAGGCCAAATGTTTCCGTGTTCCCCCTAGGCATTAAAGCCAGCCTCCACCTACTTGGGCCAATTCTCCATCTTACTGATGGAGGATCCATCCAAGCTCAGGGTGTCCTATTTCCTACGATGATCTTGGGCTAGAAATCCAAGGATATAATCAAGGAATACAAATTAGAACCTAAATAAAAGTAAATCACAGGGATTTTTTCTTTAATGAGTGGAAGGAGAGAATTCCATGTATATATTCCAGAACCAAATATGAAATGACTTTTATTCATTAGAAAAAGCTAAGTAATTTGAAATTAAATGGTAAAGTGGCTGAGTTGCTAAGGTTGAGTTAGTGAAAAATATGAAATACCTAGCATTTTAAATGTAATTCAGTAATATTACCTTCAGTTTTACGTAACAATCAAAATTGAACTAGTCGAGTGTTGCCAAGAGTATTGCCCCAAAAGAATTTGTACCTGATTTCATGAAAAGATAGCAATTATGTATAATTTATATATTCGTTGTTTATGGAAACTTAGTCATATCCTAAGTTCTTCAAAAGAGTGTGTTCTCTTCTCTTTGCATTGGATTCTGAAAGATCTACCTTCAAATCCTAGCCTCACCCACAAAACCCTCATGTGACCCCTTAGCATGTTACTCAACCTCTCAGTGCCTGGATTTCCACTTCTGTAAATGAAATTGGAATTAGAATATTTACTTCACTGTATTTCTGTGAAGATTAAGTAAGGTGACATACGTAAACCTTAGCACAATACCCAATGCATCAAAAATATCCATTAACTAATAGCCTTTCAAACTATTTTGATAATGGCTTTTAATTAAACATTCTCTCTCACCATAAAGTAAACCTCTGATTTTTTGTTATTTTGCTAACACAAATGCTTTTTCTTAAGTTTATTATAAGTGTTATCACATTATCATAAATCCTAATTAACAAGGCAACTAAATATGCTTAAAACAAGATTACAGCACTGGCAGAGAAATCCAGTGTGTGGAGGGAAAATTCTGGTGCCTGAGGTACTGAGAACATAACCCTAAGAGCCAGGAGGTCTGAATTCTAGCCTCACCTCTGCCTCTATCTCACTGGGTGACCTTAGGCAAAGCTTTTACAACTCTGGGCCTCGGGGACAACATGCCTCTATACACCACCTTCTCTTTCTGTGACTTTTGAGAGACCCAAGGAACAAACTTGCTTCAAAAAACAAAGAGAAGCAGAGTTGCCAGCTGTTGACTGGTGGAACTATGAGAAAGGTAGGTAAGCTTAACATAAATCATGTTCTCAAGCAGTGATCAGTTAGTGTTATGATACAAACCCCCAGAGTAAGGGATTATTAGCACAATCTCACACAAGACTGCATTCCCAGTTGGAGATCTATATCCATCATAAATGAAGGGCAAAGTACTGACATTAAAATTGGTGACCAACTTAGAGTATGAAAAATGGTTGTTGAGGGGCGCCTGGGTGGCTCAGTCATTAAGCGTCTGCCTTTGGCTCAGGGCGTGATCCCAGCGGTCTGGGATCGAGCCCCACATCAGGCTCCTCTGCTGGGAGCCTGCTTCTTCCTCTCCCACTACCCCTGCTTGTGTTCCCTCTCTTGCTGGCTGTCTCTCTCTCTCTCTCTCTCCCTCTCTCTGTTAAATAAATAAAATCTTTAAAAAAAAAATGGTTGTTGAAAGTCTGCAGCCAAGTAGGAAGGGAAAAGCCATAGGCTCAAAGAGTGCAGGACCATGTTGATCACAGGATATGGTCCCTGTTGCTATTAAGGTACTCCATGTTATTCCTCACTGATATCTGTGCACTTATTCTTGCTGATGTGAGCTGGTTTTTTTCAGCTGCCATGTGAAGACCAGATAATCCTCCTCAAAGGCTGCTGCATGGAAATCATGTCCCTTCGCGCTGCTGTGCGCTATGACCCAGAAAGTGAGACTTTAACCTTGAATGGGGAAATGGCAGTGACGCGGGGCCAGCTGAAGAACGGGGGTCTTGGGGTGGTGTCAGATGCCATCTTTGACCTGGGTATGTCACTGTCTTCTTTCAACCTGGATGACACTGAAGTAGCTCTCCTTCAGGCCGTCCTGCTAATGTCTTCAGGTAAGCGCTCCCAGACTCATGACTGGGTGACAAAAGAGCTTTTGTGTGTCCGGTGCTAATTCAAATCACTTGATGAATTCCCGGTCCCCACCCTCTCCACCACCACCTTTAGCTTCAGAATCATAGCTCCCTCTCTTTCAGCAAGCAATTGGGAGTTTGCCAATGAACTGGGAACCAAAGGATGGTGTCAGGTAGCTGGTGCTTCCTGCAGTCTCCCAGCGTAGTAGGATGGACCCAAAGGAGCCCTTTTAAAGACTCTATGAAATGGTCCACCTTCAATGGACACTACCCAGGCTGATTTATAGTCATTGGCCAACCCCACCCCCTTCTGGTTTTATGTACACAGGATAAGGGTGTGAGTGACCACACCACTCCGTGTTAAGTTGTGGTTGAGGAAATCACAAGCAAAGACTAAAATTTGTTTATGGCTTAACTACAACTTAATTTTCAGCTATTTATTGCTAAATAGCACACCACCCCAAAATTTAGAGACTTAAAGCATCCCAAGATGGTGGGGGTTGGGGCTGAGACCTCAGACATAGCTTCAGGCCTCTCTCCATGCAGCCTTTCCTCTGGCAGGCTAGTTGCACTCTTACATGGTTGGTGGATTCCAAGGAGAGTTCCAAGTACATGAAAGCAGAAATTGCAGGTGTCTTAAGGCCCAGGTTTGAGTCATATAGCATCACTTCTGCCACATACTATTGGTCCAAACAAGGCCCAGCACCAGCCTAGAGTCAAGAGCCCACCTTTAGATGGGAGGAATGGCAAAGAGTTTGCATCCATCTTTAACCTACCCCAAGCTCATTTTGAGGGCTCCAGACTCCTTCAGTGAAGAGTGGATAATAAAGCTGACACTTTCCTCTTCAGAGATCATGTCATAATATATAAGAAATGCAAAATATGTCAAACCCTTTAAGGAAAGCTAGTCTTTAAACAGAAGGTAGTGGGGTGACTGGGTGGCTCAGTTGGTTGGGCATCTTACTCTTGGTTTCGGCTAGGTCGTGATCTCAGGGTCCTGGGATCAAGCCTCACATGGGGCTCCCTGCTCAGTGGGGAGTCTGCTTGTCTCCCTCTCCCCACACTTGCACGGTTTCTCTCTCAAATAAATAAATAAATCTTTAAATAAAAAATAAATAGAAGGTAGTTTCAGAGGCCTCCTGTGCCTTTTCAGAGCACCATCAGTTTAGCTGTGCCTCAGTGTTTATCACTCTGCACTATAGCTGTCAGCTTAACTTATCCACCTCTTCCTCTGGACTGTTCATTTTTTGAGGACAGAAATATGTCTAATTGTACATCTACTGCTTAGGCAGTGTTTAGTAGGACTTGGAAAAAGGTTATTGAATAAATGACTAAGTAGATGAGTAAATTATTTGTCAAAAGTACAATGAGAATCCTTTATAAAGTTCATGCTTCCTGGTTCACTCAGTAGAATTTCTTTTTTTCTTTTTTTTCTTTTTTTTTTTTTTTTTAAGCTCATCTTGAAGTGTATTTGCTACAGAACATTTAGGTATGGCAGACTTTTAAAAAAATTTCTTTTTATTATGAAAAATCTCAAACAAACATAAACATACATAGAATAGCATAAGAAACCCTGTCGTACGCTGTGGCGGACAAGCTATAGGGCACCCCCTGTGTTCCCCACCTTCTGATGTTTACACCCTTGTACAATCCCCTCCCACTGAGTGTGTGCAGAACCTGTGACTTGCTTCAATAGAATATGATAAATTCAATGTCACCCCCATGTGATGAGGTTACATTATGTTATATAAGATTCCCTCTTGCTAACAGACTTGCTCCAGAGACTTTCCTTGCTGGCTGGCTGAAGTAAGCAGCCATGTTGGAAATCACATCACAGGGACCTGCATGTGGCCTCTTGGAAACAGGGTGGTCTCTAGTCAACAGCCAGTGAGAAACTAGAGTCCTCAGTCCTTCAGGAGAATTATTCTTAAAGAAATAAAATGGGTAACTTATCTAAGGACTCACTATGTGACCTTGAATCAACCCCTTATCTTCTCTGGGTTTAAGTGTCTTTTAAAATAAAGAAATTGAACTAAATAAGTGGGAATTACACTCCTGGAGAGGGAATTCAAGGTAATTTTTAGCTGAAATTGTAATGTTACAAAGACAATTTTAAATAACATTGAACCACATAGTGAGAAAGCTATTTCTCTTAGTTTTCTTTCTGCTTATATCTCCTTCTAAATAAGGCAAGGAGAGAGATTCATTTTGGTGCCAGTCTGTCCTGAACACCTCTCTAAACTCAATGACCTCCCTTTTTAACAGACGGAGCGGGTCTTGGGCGCAGTCTTCGGCAAGAATCTTTAGCTAAAGTTTAATAAAGGTTTTTGTCACGCACCCATTTTGGCGGTTATCCTCTATGTATGGCAAATGAATTTTTATTTACTGAATAATATAATGTTTCCTCTGTAGTGAGTTAATTTTAACAGATTGTTAAGCAAATAAGCTCAGTAAGGTAAATAAAAGGAGTATGTGGAGAAGGTAAAAGTTGTGAATATGATACCAAACCCTGTCAAGCACTTAACTGGATGATTCTTCTCCATCTTCTGATTCTGATGACACTGTCACCACCTGACAGCCCCGTGACATACTTAAAACCTTTTAAAAATCTTCTCCACCCTAATGACCTGGGCCTTTTTCATTAATACTGCCAGGATCAGGAAAATATTACAGGACACTTTACATTGGCATATGATAGTTCCATATTGGTGCTCCTTGGCTCCAGCCCTTCTCAGGGTTGTCCTCTAAGCCCACTGTCCTGGGTGGCGTTAGTTACACAGTATCTTAGGCCTCTTCTTCAGAGCCTTTTCCAGGAGCTGCTACTACTAAGTTCTTTGGTCCTGAAGTGATGAGCAGAGAGCTAAAATGGAAATGATCCGAAGGACATATCTTTGAGAAATTCTGTCTTAAGGAGTTAAAAACAGTCTTTGACCTTTAAAATATTTCTTCATAAACATGCTTAGTACCACTTGAACATGATCAAAATGTCCTTTCATTTTCTCTGTGTCATTTATAAGACCACCTTATCTTTATCTCTCAGCAAAGAACAGAATTTTGAGACCACAAAACCCAGGGGTGGTTTTTTTTTTTTCCCTTTGAAGGAATATACCCAGAGCAGTATTATGTTGATTTTCTATTTGGATGAAAAGGAAAAGGATCCTGTGGAGAATTCTGGCACACTCAAAGAAAGAGAGAAGACAGGGGTGAGGGAGAGAAAGGGATTGAGGAGATCCACAGAGCAGCACCGTCAAACACAGAGGAAAACACGACATAAAAATGCACAAATGACAATTCAAGCCAAATAGGGAATGCCAAAAGCCCATATATTTTGTTTCAACTCAGAAGAGTGGATTGAGACATTAGTGCTGAGCCTTCCTTATAGATTAAGCAGAACCTGTTTTGATTTTTACTAATACAGATCCTTCAATAACTGGACACTTAAAGTGTGAACGTACTGGATCAGAGCCACAAAGAACAAATGGAGGAGTACTGGGCAATGGGGTGGTTGGGCTCCCTGGAGTTCTATGAGGAATCCAGCCAGATTTATAAATTATTATTTTTTAATTTTTTTATTGAGGTATAATTGACAAAAAACATTGTATTAGTTTCAGATGTACAACATAATGATATGATATTTGTATATATTGCAAATATATAGACTGTGATGAAGACTTTCGAGATCTACTCTCTTAGCAACTTTCAAACATGCAATAGAGTATCATTAACTATGGTCACCACACCATACATACATTTCCAAGACTTATTTATCTAATAACTAGAAGTTTGTTTGTACCTTTAAAACCCCTTCATTCATTAAGCCCACTCCAGACTACAGCCTCCGACAACCCCCAACCTGTTCTCTGTTTCTATGAGCTTGATTTTGTTTGTTTATTTATTTGTTTTTAGATTTCACATACAAGTGAGATGATAGTGGTATTTGTCTTTCTCTGACTTATTTTCCTTAGTATAATGTCCTCAAGGTCCATCAATATTGTAAATGGCAAGACTTCATTCATTTTTTATGGCTGACTAGTATTCCATTGTATGTATATACCACATCTTCTTTATCTACTGTCCATGGATGGACAGTTAGGTTGTTTCTGTATCTTGCCTATTGTAAATAATGCTACAATGAACACGGGGTCCATATATCTTTTCAAGTTAGTGTTTTATTTTCTTTGGATAAATACCCAGTAGTGGAAATACTGGATCATATGATAATTCTATTTTTAATTTTTTGGGGAACTCCATACTGTTTTCCATTGTGGCTGCACCAATTTGCATTCCCAGCAATAGTGCACAAGGGTTCCCTTTTCTCCACATCCTTGCCAACACTTATTATCTCTTGTCTTTTTGATAAACAGCCATTCTAACTGGTGTGAGTTGATATCTCATGGTGGTTTTGATTTGCATTTCCCTGATGATTGATGATGTTGAACATCTTTGCATGTGCCTGCTGGCCATCCATATGTATTTTTTGGAAAAATGTCTCTTCAGATCCTCTGCTCAGGTTTTAATCAATTGTGGGTTTTCTTGCTATTGAGTTGTAGGAGTTCTTTTTATATTTTGGATATTAATCCCTTATCAGATATACGATTTACAAATATTTTCTCCCATTCCATAGATTTCCTTTTCATTTTTTGATGGTTTCCTTTGCTGTATAGAAGCTTTTTCCTTTGATGTAATCCCACTTTATTTTTGCTGTTGTTGCCTTTGCTTTTGGAAACAGATCCACAAAAATCACCAGCAAGACTAATGTGAAGGAGCTTACCATCTCTGTTTTCTTCAGGAGTTTTACGGTTTTAGGTCTGACATTCAAGTCTTTAATTTGTTTGTTTTGAATTAATTTTTGTGTATGGTGTTAGATAGGAGTCTAGTTTCACTCTTTTGCATGTGGCTGTCCAGTCTTCCCATCATCATTTACTGAAGAGACTGTCCTTTCCTCATTGTTTATTCTTGGTTCCCTTGTCATAAATTAACTGACCATATATGCATGATTGTATTTCTGGGCTATCTATTTTGTAATATAGTTTGAAATCAGATAGCATGATGCCCTCAGCTTTTTTCTTCTTTCTCAAGATTGCTTTAGTTATTCAGGGTCTTTTGTGTTTCCATAAATTTTAGTATTGTCTGCCCTATTTCTGTGAAAATGCCATTGAAATTTCGATAGGGATTGCATCGAGTCTGTAGACTGCTTTCAGTAGGATGGATATTTTAACAATATTAATTCTTTCCATCCATGAGTACAGATTATCTATTTATTTGTGTCTCCTTCAATTTCTTCTATCAATGTCTTTTAGTTTTCAGTGTATAGGTCTTCTACTTCTTGGTTAAATTTATTCCTAGGTATTTTATTCTTTTTGATGCTATTGTAAATGGGATTGTGTTCTTCATTTCTCTTGCCGATAATTCATTATTAGTATATAGAAATGAAACAGATTTTTTATATTAATTTTGTATCCTGCAACTTACTGAATTCGTTTATTAATTCTAACAGTTTTTTGGTGAAGTCTTGGTTTTCTATATATAATATCATGTTATCTGCAAATAGTGCCAGTTTTACCATCTTTTCCAATTTGGATGCCTTTTATCTCTTTTTCTTGCCTAATTGCCCTGACTAGAACTTCTAGTACCATGTGGAATAAAGTGCTAAGAATGGGAATCCTTGTCTTATTCCTGATCTTAGAGGAAAAGCTCTCAGCTCCCACATGTTTTGGGAAGGCCAGCAGTCCTCCCAAGACTTGCGAAGATTTCTTGGTCATTACACAGTCATGGTATCCTCTAGCTCCAGCTTCCCACTGTGATTCTTCCCTTCTCTGCACAGGGCAATACTAGCATGGCTCATATCTTTTCTTTTCATTTTAATTCCCCAAAGCACCACCAACACAAGGCTGCTACAGTTAGCAGTTTTATCACATGTATAAAGGATGGGAAGGAGTAGTTCACTACAGCCTGGTAAACAACTAAAATTGGATACTGTGCTTCTTTGTCTTCGTGAGAATTTCTTATTGTCCAACACTCCTCCTTTGGCATTCAGGCCTCCTGCAGTGTTTCCAGTCTCTTCTCACATCTCCCCTTCTCTGCATGTCCATGCTTGCCTTCCCCTCTGTGCCAGGCAGCCAGTGGAAACTCAAAATCTTCCCCTTATTATGCACAGTATTTCAACTCTCGAGGTGAGTCTTCTCCTTCTGTACCCTAAGAGGGAGGCATGCCATTCCCACCCAAGGAGGTGATTTGTCTAACCTAGATACATTTATCTGAACAAACCATTGACTCTCTTTAATGTAAATTGTGACAATTCCTGAGACCATGGTCCCAGATGCCCCAGAGTTCATGTTGTATCCATGCTCATTCCTAGGAGTTGATAGGTCCCCAGATCTGCCCACTTCACACTCAAAGGCTTGAATTGGACAAGCAGGGATTCTCCTTTCCACTTTTGAATTAACATTCATCTTCATTCTTCCCCTCAGACCGCCCAGGGCTTGCCTGTGTTGAAAGAATAGAAAAATACCAGGATAGTTTCCTGCTGGCCTTTGAACACTATATCAATTACCGAAAACATCATGTGACACACTTTTGGCCAAAACTCCTGATGAAGGTGACAGACCTGCGGATGATTGGAGCATGCCATGCCAGCCGCTTCCTGCACATGAAGGTGGAATGCCCCACGGAACTCTTTCCCCCATTGTTCTTGGAAGTGTTTGAGGATTAGACTGACTGACTTCATTCTCATAATTCCTACAGCACTACTGGGTGTCATTTCATTCCATTGCCTAGATCTTTTTTGTTTGTTCCTTTGTTGCTTTGTGTTGGGAGGGACTGTTTGGGGCTAAAGGGAGGTAGTCCTTAGCGTAGACATGGATGAAATTGCCCCTTGAATGCGGGTACTTGTAACTATTGCATTTTGTTCTCCAGTCCTTTGATGTGAATGCTTTGAAGGTTTTACAGTTGTGGAGGTGGGGTGGGGACAATCATTAATTCACCAGCACCAAGCCATCACCAGCTCTCATCTGTCCCTGGTCAGAGACTCAAGCAAGCAAAATGGCGTGGCAGAAGACTAACGAAGCCTTAAAACCAAGATAATATGGTCATCTTGATCCAGTCCTGATTTTTGCAGGGCTCAAATTAGCATGGTGCAGACCACCTTTGGTTAGATGTGGCTTTCAGCTTTCTAGGGAAAGGTCTGAACTGATTTTTATCTATTCAAGAGCATGCTGTTTTCAGCACTTCATTCTCTCCTGGCAGCATAACTTGGAATGTATAGGAATATTCGTTCCTGAAAAATCAGCTATCCTTTCACTCTAATTTTTATAATCCTATGATTTCATTCAAGTTATACAAGGGTGTGACTCAAAGATGTGCAGGTATCTGACTGACTGAGGCCAACAAGGGAAACAATTTTCCTCAACAAGCTCAAAGAAATTAGAAAGCTTCGCTAATGTCAGTGACTCAACAGTTTCCAAAAATCCACATGGTGTTACCTCAGAGTAGGAAGGCTTCTTTGCAGTTTAGGCTCAGAGAAAATTTCCACCAAAATCAAACCTATTTACATAGTGTTGTCACTTTTCAATGACATCTGATCTGTCATCTCCCAAACTCCTGAAGTTATTTAATCCTGATTGCATCTTTGCTGAGCTGACAACAGATTTCCCTTTGGATTAAATCTTCTAATCAAGGAGAGATAACAAGCTGAAATTTGAGTCTTGTTCTGGAGGATTTCTAAGCAGAAATAAGTGTGGTGCATTCTGAGTTGAAAGAAGTGCAGTGTTCTGAGAGTCTCTTCATGTGCTGATGGTTCCCTTTGGTCTTAGATCCTCAAGCTCTTTGCTCTACAAACATTCCCTAGTTCCCTTTTCCCTCTGACACTCAGGTTTGACTATCACTGAACAAAGCCTGATCTGGCCACTGACCCTCCCTATCTCTCCTAGAGCATTGCCCTGACAGATATTTCACAGAAGATACCTGCAGACCATGTACATGAACACTCACCTTCCCTGCCTAACCCTCCTCCTTGATGACAAACACTGCAGTAGGTTGTGCCCAGAAAACCCATGGTGACCCCTGATCATTTCAACTTCAGAAAATGGGCAAAGAATGTACCCATGCAATTGAATGTATCTTGTTCTTCACTGGCATAGTAGACATGAACTATTCCTTTACCTGCCTTGAACTGCCTTATCCTGGAAATATTGGGGGAAAAAAGCCATATCAGTGAGATTTAACTAAAAACAAAGGAATGCAAGTCACTGTGAAAACCAAGTGGACTAATTCTTTTTTAACTTGCCCAGAAGTCGGGGTCCCTGAGTTCTAGTTTGTGCTCTATCAACTGGTGGATTTGTGACCTTGGGTCTTGGTTTTCTCACCTGGGAGAAAGTCATGAACTAAAATCCTTCCCATCCTTAATATTGTACTAGTTTCAGGGAGGCAAATCTGTCCCTTTTTGATGGTTTCTTTCATATTCAAATTTCTAGCTTTATTAAACAGAAATTATGGCCCTCAACAGTTAGGGAAAGCATGTTTGGTATTGAGTCAAAACAAGAATTTGACATACTACTCATAAACTATGTAGAGAAAGGCAGGATGGCCTTGGAAAAAGGAGAGGAACAGCACTGAAAAGCTTAAGTGTGACTGGGAATAATCTGGAAGGAAAAAGATATGTTTAATTCACGAAAGCGATTATACTGGCTTCTGAGGAAGAGGAAATAAGAAAATCACTATGGAACTAGCTAAGCAAAGAAAGGAAGTAGGGAAAGGGATTAAAATTATAAACATGAAGTTCACGGGCAGATTACCTGCTTTGACTTTATCTACAGACCGTTTGTTTTGTTTTGTTTCGTTTTGTTTTAAGGCAGCCTCTTAGCCAGTCTCCCGAAGTTCTTGCTTTGTTAGCCACTCAGCTCTCTCTGTTGACTCTCCTTGGAGAAGAACTCTTTGAAACATAATGCCGAATTACATTCTACAGTCAGGGGTAACTCTGAGAAGCTCTGCGGTGAGGCGCAAGTTTTCTCTCAGAAGGGTATGAGAAGAAGGCAAGCAGGAGGGGTACTGGAGGGTTCACAGACCCTCTGGGCAAGCCTTCCCTGGGAAAGTTTCCTCAATTTGTTTGACAGAGATTCAGTAACACATGAGACACACCCTTCAAATATAAATACAGAGTCTGATCTAAGGCTAAATCTGAATGCTTTGGGGATTAACCATGACTGGGCATTGGCCAAATGCTACAGTATATCTACAGTAATCGAGCCATCCCCAAGTAAATTTATGTTTGCTCCTCAGTTCCTTAAATGATTGCCTTAAACAGGCGAACTGCTGATCTAAAACTCATGTCGTAGGCTGAATACTTTATGCTGAGCAGGATACTCCTTAAAGTACTTCAGTTTGAAAGGAAAAGCTGTAAAGACTCAAAAGGATCGTGACCCCAGGGTCGAAATGATTCATTTCTTCTGTAACCAGTTGAGGTACTTAGTGCATCTCAAGACTCCATCTCATAAAACTCAATCAGGAGGGATATACCTTGGATTTTTTTTTTTTAACATTTTTTCTTCTATTGTCCAGGCTTTCAAATCAAGTGTGGACCTGACTGAAACCCCTCAGAGAGGGGAGACATCCCAGTAAAGGAGAACACACCTGTACAGCTGGGATTCTTATTTATAAATCACTTCACTTTGGGGGATGAGTGGTGTGGGGGGGTGTGTATGCGCGCGCGTGTGTGAGTGTGTGTGTGTGTGTTTGTAATCCTCAAGTGTACTTTGTTCTTCAATTTAGATGTGCAGTATTTCCAGAAATAGTGAAAAAAGTAAGATCTTTTCTTCTTTATGATTCTGCTCAAAACACCACGTGCTGCCTCAGAGCTTTTTCTAGTCAAATGAGCCTCGGTCCTCAATGATGTGCTTGCCGTGTTAATGCCTCAGCCCAGTGATACCCCCTCACCTGTGCCCCAAGTGACACTTCTTCCATCTGCAGCGCGGTCATCAGTCATCGGAGTGGACCGCCAGGCTCGGCTCTGCTCCAGCAACGCCATTCTCATTGCTCTTCTGTGGACAGGTGCCCAAGTCTTGGCACCTCCACAACACTAAGCCCCCGACAGACTCAGCCTCCATGGAACTGCTGAGAACCCTCAAAGCATGTCATTGTCAGTGATCCATTTTTATTCTATGGAACTCTAACCTATTTGTGTCATATTGACCTTTTGATGCATGAGTCATAAATTATGAAATCGGTCTTATGGTTTTTGAAATGTAGCCAGCATTTGTAAGGCTAAACCTTTTTCACAAACTGAATTTAAGTGAATAACCAAGCCGCAGTCTTCTCCCAAAGGAGAGTGCTTACAGACATTTGAATCTCTTTGCCCTTTCCAACAGCTATGGCATCAGGTTCTAAAATAAGCTTGTAATTTTTCCTGTTATTTTAATAATACGGAAATATTAGCATAGTGTTTCTTTTGATAGTGATAGACTATAATCCATATTTAAATTTTATAGAGAAGAAATTTTATTGTACTGTGATGTAGATATTTATTATCCAGGTAAGGATTTGCCCGGTGTGTATTTTTTACAATTGAAACATTTTACTTTAATCTTTAAAAAAAAATTCATTAAAAACACACACAAAAAAAAACAGACTAGGGGGAAAAAAGGTTTGGCCTTATCACAGAATTTTTACTGTGCTGTATAAATGTTTGCAAATGCAAAAAGTGTGCATTTCTAGTGTGTTTCCACATTAATTAATGCCGCCTTCAAAAGCAATATCGTGCAGGTAAAACGCTGTTTGTGGCTTTCTGTTGCACAGTTAAAGCTGACCCACCTTATGCACAAGACAATCAAATATAATCTGTCCTCCTCAGGATGCAGACAATACTCATGTAAATTATGGAGCACAATGTAAGACAAAAGAAGACACTTTATTTAATTACACAGGTATTGTTGATACAAAAGATGTAAGGGCATGAATGAGCTGACATTACACCACTTCTTTGTTTCAGTTCTTCCTAATTAACTTGGCATTTTTCATTTGATTATAGAGCCAAGTTAGTTCTCTATGCTTTCCCCAGAGAAAACACGTTTCCCCCCTCCCCATAATATCTTCATGCCCTGAGAATCAGAAAAATACTACAGAATAGGAAAAGACTTACAGTCATTGGAAGATATGTGTTTTGCAAACAGTGTTAAGTGATATTGCTAGGTGTTGGTAATATTTTTTTCAACCTAAAACTCTGTTAAAATCTGTGATCAAAATGTTTTAAACTATCCAAAAAGAAAATTTGTATATTTGGGAAAAATGAATTTTTACATAGCTTTTGTATGCAGATATTAAATTGTAATTATGAATATAGTGGGCGTAGATAAACTCATAAGCTTCAATTCTAAAACAGAAAAAAAGAAAAAGCTTATAACGGACATACTTGCCTGTCTCTTTCTTTAAATATTATTATTTTCTAAATAAGCACAGGATTACCTGCTCTTCTCACCTTAGCTGCTTCCAAAGGGAGGGAAACAGGGGTATAAGGACATTTATTTCATAAGCATCTACCAGAATAAACAAATTTCCTTAGGTAGAAGGCACAGAGGCAGGGGGAGAAAAAAAAGGCTGATGGGGGACTACTTTTTCAGAAGAGGCCACAGAGATGGGGTGAGGAGGGAGAATTATATTTTTGCAGCTCAAGGACTATTTGCCTTATCTCAAAATGTTCCAAAATATTATTAATGGAAATATACTCATCTCAGCTATCAATATATATCTCTATCCCCATTACCTTGAACACATGTTGATTAGGACTCTTTCTGTGATGAGTAACAAAAAGCTAAATCAAACTGGCTTATGCATAAAGGGAATTTATTTACTGTAATATAGGAGAACTTCAGGCTTCAGGCACGGCTGGATGTGAGTGCTCAATCAGTATTTGTCAGGAGATACCCTTTTTCATGTCTCTGTGTAGATTTTCCTCTGTAGAAATATCTTTCGTATAGACTTCATGCTCACATAGCCTTTTAACCTATGGTGGCCCCCCATTACCTCCGAGATTAGTCATAAAGCTCCAATCCAACCAAAAGAATGTTTCTTTTCCCCAGTAGTTCCAGTAAAAATCCTGGGCTTAATCCTCATTGGCCTAAATCCAGTCACATGCCCATTCCTGAGCCAGTCACTGTGCTGAGGACATATATGCTAATTAGCTAAAATCCTCTGAAATCATGGAACTGGTTGGGGGCGGTAAGATATTCAGTCCTATCTAAACTATGGACTGATAGCTGGGTCAGGGATGATACCTCAAAGAAAGTTCTATGTCTTGCAACTACAAAAAGTGGAGAGGAACAGCGAGCAAGCAAAAGCAGTAAAAATGTCCACACCTATAGCTGAGACTGAAAGTACATCCATTTTCAGTACGGCAATGGAGTCTCCTTAACACAAAGGAAGCTCAGCATAATTTGACCAGGACATGGACCAAATAAACACTTTCCAAAGAAAGTGTCCGATTATATCCTACTTGGCTCATGAAGGAGGCCAGTCCAGGTAAGATGGAGCAAGCATTTATTATTTCCCTGGGATAGATCAGTTCAGAGGACTATTCCCTGAGTCCTCTTGCTCTCTATTCAAATCACTATATATACCTTTTATATTTGTCTCTTTTCTACATTATGTACCTTTCTTTTTTTAAAAGGATTTTATTCATTTATTTGAGAGAGAGAGAGAGCATAAGCAGGGAGAGGGGCAGAGGAGAGGGAGAAGCAGTCTCCCTGCTAAGTGGAGAGCCTCATGTGGGGCACAATCCCAGGACCCTGGGAACATGACCTGATGCTTAACCGAATGAGCCACCCAGGTGCCCCATTATGTATCTTTCAGCTTCATCCTAATCCCTCAAGAAATTACTTTATTCCTTTTGTTTTGGAGAGGGTTTTTTTACATCTATATTCCAGCTAGGTACAGTTCTTAACCCCCCCTTTTTTTAAAAGATTTTCTTTATTTATTTGTCAGAAAGAGCGTTCTTAACCCCTTTATACAGGCAAAGTTAATCCAAAATTAATGTGATATCTAATAGTTTCATTTTGGCTATGGGGCTGGTGTCATGTCACAAACCTGGAGAATTCCAATAATTTGGAATGAAGAAAAGATAGGGGACAAAGTTGCTTTGCTTCCCCACCTCGAGATGACAAATCATCCTAGCTTCATATTTAGCTACTCAGGGCACGTTAGCTTTATAAATAAGCGGAATTGTCACTGGGTTCAGGTACACAAGATCTGACACATTGAATGCAATTTGTTTGTTCAAACCAAAGCCAAAGACAGTAAAACTACTGAAATGTTGAGTGTTATGGATACCCTTTGAGTGTGTATCTCTGAGGATCCATGGGCTACATGACAAAAATGCTCTATGTCTTAAAAGACAGAATCCATTTATGCCATATACTGATGAATCATAAATGAAGTCTGTATTGGTAAAAGGGCATCACCTGGATGTGCTATTAAAAGGAAAAGAAAGCTATGCTAGCCTGGGTCCCCACAAAGCAGAGCTTATGAGCTACAGTTCTATTAAGGAAAGTAGCCCTGAGGGAAACATGAGTAGAGGAGAAAGAGCATGAGGCAGGGTAGGAAAGAGAGTAAATATAGGGATGCATTGCTGTGCTGGTCACACCAAGTGCAACAGAGTACTCAGTTGTGCAAGACTAGTTTCTAAAGGGACAGATGAACTACTGTATCTCAAGGTAGTTCATCTGAGAGTGGGGAAATAAGAATTTATCTACTGGTGCTCATCTCCCATTCTCAAAACTAGGGCTGACTCACCATCTACTCTGTACATGCCTGGCCACAGAGCAGGTCCTGTAGTCTCATACTTCAGGAGCAAAAGCAGTCCCCCAGGTGGGGAAAGTCAGTGTCCACTCCCACAGCTGGGCAAAGCCCATCTAGACAGGGTGGCAGACTAGCTGACAAATGGGCTGGCCCTGGAAAGATAGATGGAGCTTAGAGGATCTGCAATGATCTGACACAAGGGGTTTCTCCAACCGACAGGATCTTCGGATTTTCTGGAGAAAGAGCATAGTCTTTCAAGTTCCAAAGAAAATCATGAAGCTCAACCAATGAACCAAACATATATTTCACTGTACCATGAATTTGTGTGTCTCGGGGCTTTTGATTTAATACAAACTGGTCATGTAAACTGATCGTTCACTTGGCTATATTTTCTCTGCAGTAATCAAAAAACTATATAGACTGTTCTTTTCATTATAGTTATCAGTTTTTCTTACAGATGGCTCATTTCAAGGGCGAATTTTCTTCTACATAAATACCTAGCTGAAAATTTTATAGAAGCCAAGGGATTTTTAAATTTTTTTTCATATACAACTTCGGTCTGGTACAAACATTTGTGGAAACAATTGCCTAAGAAAAATGAAGTCAGATGAAGTTGCAATGAATATTCTTCTTCTTTCAAGATAGACTAATAATATCCCCTTTATTTTCTTTTAATTTTTTTGCACATGGCCTAACTGCAATGAGGGAGGCAGATGCATATAGAGTAAACCCTAAAGTTAGAGAATTTGAAAATTCTTATGCCCACAAATCCCAATGGATACAGAGATTTGAAAAGCACTTGTCGGTTTTACCCTGAGTCCTAGAAAGATACTGCAATCTTATTTGTTGCAGATATGCTGCTTCTGTGAATTCTAAGGATTTTATGAATTTTTCTGTGATCATGTTTAGTCTTGAACAGAGCTTTTAGAATTTCTTTTCCACTACTTGAAGTAAAAGCAAAATAGAATCTTTGTAACAATAAGTCATATCAAAAGATACAGAACCCAAGACCACCAAGGATCATTCATTGGTAAGTAAACTTCTTTATGAGATCCAAGCAAACATTTCAGAAAATTCACTTTCACTTTCTCCAGCACTTTGATGAAAGTACCACTCCTCAGTTACTTGTCACTCAATAGTCCCAGCAGCCATCCCAAAGGATATACCAATTTTGCTGTCTTCCAAACTTCCTCACTGTCACACGGAGCATATAATAATGGTCCACCTTGTTGTGAATACCTACTCTGTGCCAGGAATCATACTAGACCCTCTACATTACCTCTAATCCTCCAAGCAAACCTGTAAAGTAGGTGTTAGCATCTTCATTTCACAATGAGAAAATGGATGCTCAGCATGAATAAGCAACTTCTCCAACCTCAAACAGTTGACAAGTGTCAGAGCGCATAGGGCCCCAAGATCCATGTTCTTTTTACAACCTGCACTATTAAGACAACACAAAGCTTTAGGCTCTGAAGAAAGAGAAAAGGCAACTCTGCTCTGAAAATGTTTACCATCCCCCTCCCAAAAAGGCTCACCTTCCCTAATGCAAAAAAACATGTGCATCCTAAAGAAAAGCTACAACTTCACCTCTCATTAGGTCATATCTATTGCAAAACCACTTGTCAGTGTTGCAATATCAAAGAATAATTTCTCTTTGCAAGAACTACATATAACCTAGCTGGCTTATTGATGTGTCAGTCTAACAAGAGGAGATTTTTGTTTTGCTAAGCATTTCGGGGTGTGAGCAGTTAAGTTTTGAGAGCCAAATTGCTCTGAGTAACGGAAGGAAAAGAATTTACAGCAATGGAAGTTGGAGGAGGGAGGCTGGGGAAAGGACGAGGAATCAAGGTGACAGAAGCACTTAAGTTTCAAGATGTGACGCCATGCTATAACTCCCTCAGCTTCAGATAATCAACTGAAAATTGGCAAATGTACACTACAGGTGGATTTCTTGTTGAAACAAATGTAAAGGGACACCAACATATCATGTTGATATGAGCCGGAGAGCCCCAAAGCAAAGGGGATCTTGATAATATCATTATTCCAAAATTCACAGAATTCTAAAGCTTGCTTTATTTGGTTCTAAAAAATTGAGAGAAGAGTTTTTTAAAGCAATTTTACCTAGCTCTGAAGAGAGGGCTCTAGCTGACATCTGGTAGGCACATTTGCACATAGACATGGGGATAAATTAGTAAACTGAAGGTCCTTGTGGAACTTTCCATAAGAAAGCAATAAAAGCCTTTCTTACCCAACTTTTTTTTTATTTTTTAAAGTTTTTTTTTTTTTAGTAACCTCTATAGCCAATGTGGGGTTTGAACCCACAACCTCAAGATCAAGAGTCACATGCTCTTCTTACTGAGCCAGCCAGGCACCCCTCTCTTACCCAACTTTCACTCTCACTTGCAATTCAAGGAAGACAGCAAACATCTTTTTTTTTTTAAGATTTTATTTATTTATTTGACAGAGATAGAGACAGCCAGCGAGAAAGGGAACACAAGCAGGGGGAGTGGGAGAGGAAGAAGCAAGCTCCCAGCAGAGCAGGGTGCCCAATGCGGGGCTCAATCTGAGGACTCTGGGATCATGCCCCGAGCCGAAGGCAGATGCTTCACGACTGAGCCACCCAGGCACCCGGACAGCAAACATCTTAAACAAAATATTAGCAACCAAACCCAGATATATTAGACAGAAATTTTTTACAGTATTTGCAGTATCTGAAACATCCACAAGATTGGTATGTATTAATATATAGCTAGGTTTTCCAAATCAACAAGGAAAAGACATGAAATTCAATAGAAAAATAGAATATTCACAGAAGGAGAAGCCTAAATGGCTCACAAGTACATAGAGAGATGCCCCACCTCACTTGTAATCAGAAATAGGAAAAGTGGTGCCATTTCATACTCAAAAATTAGGCAGCCAGAAAATATCAAGTGAGGACCTCATCTCCTGCTAATGAGAGTGTAAACTGGTCCCCTGCAGTTCTCCTAGAGCTGATGACTCTGCACAACCAGGATTCCATCCCTGGGAACACCCCCAAACTCACACAGATCTGTAAGTATGCTCATCCTAGTATCACAGACTTTGCAATACCAGGGAGTTGAGTTCAGGCTAGGAAGGAGAAGAAGAATATTGGGTGGAAGGCCACCCATCACAGAAATCACTGCAGCATCAGAAACACTGGACAAACGTGCATACAGAAACACTTAAGAAACAAAACAAGACCTGTAACACCAGACGAGGTATGTAAACTACAAACACAGATAAAGGAAACACCATACGTTTTACACGGGATCATACATAACCAAGGCCATATATCAAGCATATTAGACTGGGTGCCCATGTAGAAGAGATGAGGGGGAAAAAATGAAATAAAACAGGAGAAAGGCCATGACAGGCTGATGATTTTAATCATCATGGAATGAGGAGTATGATTATCTCAAGACCCTACACCTGCCAGGTTTTAATCATCCCTTTATTATCTCTTCCCTACGTCACCCTCATGTGATAACAGGCCTTCTATGACCAGCTAACAGAATCAGGGAGATGAAATCAAAAGTGGCCCAGAGATGAGGAGGGGAAGAAAAGAGAGAAAGATGTAAACTGTCCAGGTTGATCAATGATCCTCCAGGTGCAGAACTGTGCTTCTAATCAGTGGATATCAAATGTGAAACCCCAACATGGAAGAAAGGAGAGAAAAGGCTCTGGTTGAATTGGTGTGCCCATACAGCCACCCCAAAGTCCCCAGGCAAATCTTCATCTTGACAGATGACTAAACCTCCATTAGAGTTCTGGAAACCTCGCATCTAGAAATCCCTGAATTTATAAGCCTCGTCCAGAGTGATAAATGGATGGGTCAACTTTATTTATGTGCTGCCATGAATCAGGCCAGGATAGAACCACAAAATCTCCTGAGTATCTGTCAAGTGTCTGCAGAGAGACAAGCCCCAGATCTAAAGCTATGCTGCCTAGGACAAGAACAGGGAGGTGGCCTTTGCTGCCACTACTCCTTCTTTATCTTATAAGACCAAATTAACAAGACTCTTTTATTTTTATCAGTTTGGTACTGAATATTCAATGTTTGTGCCATGTAAGTGTGTTAAGCAAATTTAAACTAAACTATTTCCATCTCTTCCAAGTTCCTCTAATTCAGATGGCTGATGAGCTAGGACTCAATCCATTTCATATAGGGAATGATCCAAGGAATTGGGAACATTTAGCCTGTGGAAGACATCTCATTCTAGCTCAAATCCAAGATACATGCCAGGTAGAACAGGAAATCAATTTGTTTTGTGTTGCTTCCAAAGAGCATAGCCAGGATTAATCAATGACAGTACTCAGAAGTCAATATCAGGTCAAAAGAAGGAAGAATTATGTCACAGTTAAACAGTCTACAAGTAGAAATACAGAGTTTCCTACCACTCAAAGTGTTTAAGCAAAGACTAAACTCTTATCTAGCAACAAGACAGTAAGAAGACTAGACATGTCAGAGCAAATGACCCCTCAGATCTGTGCCAGCCCCACATCACATCATGACCATGTCTTTGGGCGGGGGTCTGCTCCCCATACTTGTTCAGGTTCTCATGCTGTATTTTAAGTTCTCCACAGGGAAACATGTGAGATGAACCTCAGTTAGACGTGACTTCTGGTGCCACTTACTTTTAATGTATAATCGTTCTCCACAAAAGCAGATGAGCCAGTAAAATAAAGTCTACCATCTGTCTCTCTCTGTTTTTTTTCAACAGTCATCCTACTAACTCTTGAGAAAACCTTCTCTGTGCTGCCATGAATCAGACAGGCTGATCTGAAACCATTACCAGAGAGAATGATGTGTCAGAATCAAAGAGCAACTCTAAAGTGAGATAAAATATAGCAAATAAATTCTAGGATAGTCTGACACACTGGGAACATTATGTTGCCATTGGTTCATCAAAATTATGTCAAATACTGCCGTTGTTATTAAGTCTCCATCATAACATGAATCTCACTTTAATTGCCTCTGGTTGAGACTCTGCATATTGGTTGTCTGCCCAGGCACGAATTTATTTTAACCAAAATTAATCTTAATCAGCTTGGCTTCAGTAATGATGTAGCCAAAAAAAAAAAAAAAATAGCAGGAGACAGTCTGAGAGGCCTCTCCAACAATTCATAGATTAGAAAAGAACTGAACTTTAAAAAATATTTTGCAAGGGATTAATCCCTCGCCTACATTTCAAAACACTTTTATTCAGCTTTAGTGTTAGCAAAAGCCATGATTGTCCACTGTGGAAAAGTATCTGGAGAATAAAAAATACACTGTGGACAGTCTAGTGCCTTTTAATAGAACAGGGGACTTGTATTTTGAGGTTCTGCTGTAAGCTCCAAGCTCCTTCTATGTGGGTGTCTTATAAGGCTTGAGAGCTAAGAAGATGCCTTATTTTGAAAGTCTATCAAAAGTGGGCATGATTAGATTCTGACCACTCCAAATTACCGTGGATTACAGCAAGACTAAAAATGAGCTGGTGTAACTTTTTACTCCAAAATAGTGATTACAAGTCACATATTTATAAGGATCCATGACACCCAGCCTGTCGTAAAAACACTTCAACTGCAATCAGGCTCATCATCCCCAGGAACCCCTTCATTTCACATCCAAGTACAAACTCCTTTCCCTCCAGAAATAAGATCATGCACTCCCCCCTGGAAAAAATGCACAAATATATTTCATACAGACAGGAAAAGTGGGGTGGGAGGGGGAGCACGAAGCACCACAGATCTGAAGAGCATGGTTCCATGGCACATAAAAATAAAACTACTGACCGAAGAGACTCAAAGAAAGTATATTCTTAACTTGATCCCAAGAATCCCTTGAGGGTTCTAAAATTTCTTCTCAGAAGTCAACAAGATTTTTATTGATTTTTTTTTTTAGTTTTTTACTTCATTCCCAAGTTAATTTTTAAACTTATCATAAAGCATTTTTGATCATCCAGATCAGCTCAAAACCAGAATTTCATTCATCCATTTGCATTCATGTTTACAATGCCTTTATATTTACAATACCTAATACACTTTAATTGTTGCAAGCTAATGAGGACTAAAAAAAGCAGACTTTCTGTATAAATGATGCAGTCACAACAAAAAGGTCAGCATCATGGTTCACTGGGCCCATGAAGAATTTGGCAGTAGCCAATGAAAGAAAAGTGGTGGGCAACTTGAGTTATCACAATTATGGATATGGTCCCAGGCTTCCCATATTTGGACTATCTAAGAACCACCTGACAGGCATCTGGCACATACACAAGTAAATTTCTTTTTTTTTTTTTAATATTTATTTATTTATTTATTTGGGGAGTAAGGGGCAGAGAGAAAGGGAGAGAGAGAATCCTCAAGTAGGGTTGCCTGGGTGGCTCAGTTGTTAAGCGTCTGCCTTTGGCTCAGGGCGTGATCCCACATCAGGCTCCTCTGCTGGAAGCCTGCCTCTTCCTCTCCCACTCCCCCTGCTTGTGTTCCCTCTCTCACTGGCTGTCTCTATCTCTGTCAAATAAATAAATAAAATCTTAAAAAAAAAAGAATCCTCAAGTAGACTCCCCACTTAGCACAGAGCCTGACGTGGGGCTTGATCTCACCAGGAGGAAACTCCTAGAATAACGGAGATGATACTAGGAGTATACTTACAGAAAAATAGTTACACTTCTCACAAATCTGCACATGGGAACTAAAATTTGTATTCATCAGCTAAATAGGAGCAAATGGTTTCCTTAATCTCTCTTTGGTTATTTTCTCCTCCAGGAAGCATCGCTTGCTAATCTATTGCAACACTGAATACAATTCTAAAATATACCAAATAACATATTAATGAATTATTTCTTCAGCACTTAATGAAAAAGTGGTCATTAAGTTTTGGAACTCACGGTCTACTGTATTCAAATAAATTATATTAGACAGGATACCAATGATTCTTCTAAAATACATCATATCAGGTTACTGCTGAAAATTCCTCAGTGGCTTCCTATGTCACTCAAGTAAAATTTATAGGTCACCACACTGTAGCCAGCAAGGCTGTACTTCCTGGGGTGCAGATACCCGTCTGTCCCCTTCTACACTCCCCAGCCCGCTCACTCTGCCCTGATACATGGACCTATCTTCTGCTACTTGAAAAGCTGAAGGACATACACACTTTAGAACCTTGTGTGCTATTCCCTCTGCCTGGAATAGCAGCTCCTTCCCTTGTTGCTTTCAGGTCTCCACTCAAATAAGCCCCCATCAGAGAGGATTTCCCTCTTCACTGATAGAAAATAGCTCCTTCACCTTCATCTTCCCTCACCCTCCAACTGCTTCACCCCAGTTTATTTTTCTTTCCATCATTTTTCATGTTGTAACATATTCAATTTTTTTAATTTTTCGATTGCCTTCTAGAATGTAAATTCCATAAAAGAAGGAAATTTGCTTTGTTTACTGCTAGAGCCCCAGTACCTAGGAAGTGCTTGGCACATAAGATCACTCAGTAAATAACTGTCAAATGAATTAACAGAAAGAAAGGCCTGAAGACCAAAAGGAATAACAACGCTACTCCTTCAAACACCCTAAGAGGCACAAGGGAAAGTCTCCTGGCCAAGCACTCCCAAGTTACTTTCACATGCACACTTCCTTTCCTCTCTCACCCCCTATATTCCCCATCAGCACTATGGCTGACATATGCACGTGCTGTTTGCAAGAACAAAGAACACAACACAGGGTGAGGCAAACTGCAAAATGGAAAGCCAGAGGCAAGGTGAAAAGTCCTTCTCCGTGGCAGGCAATGCAACGTCAGGTGAGGATACAAAGAATGGCCTGTGATCCCACAGCCCAAGGATCACAGCTCACATTTGGGTAGATAAACATGCTTCTAGAACATTTTTCTATATGCACAGATACACAAGCATATTAATTGCTTTTTAGACTTTCAATGTAGAATTAATTCCAAAGACCTCTAGGAGTTAATCCAAAGGTAATATAAAATCATAAGATGAGATCAATGGAAGAGACAGGAATGGGATGGGTAGAAGAGGCTCACACTTTTTATTTTCCATAGGCTTTTCGAAAGCTGAGAATTTCTCTGCTCCAAGGTCTACAACCATAATTGTTTATGATAATAATGTGTTTAGATAAGTGATTCAAAGAATCAAAAATTTTTTACATTCTCAGCTTTTATCAGAAACATGAAAGTACCACAATTTAGCACTCAAACATCATCATCTTCCTTAAAGACTTTTGAGAACTTAATGAGTTTGTCCTTTTGCATGAGTAGAGTTCATATAGAAAGAATCCTTCCAACGCATCACATTAAAATTTATTCTAAGTGTCTTTTAACATTTGGACTTTAAAAAGAAGATTGTTTCTAAATCAAATGTATCTTCTTGTTTAATGCAATGATAAATTTCCACAGATGCTCCCCAGGTTACACTTCAATGAAACCAAAGATCCAGACAGGCCACCAGAAGAAGACTGAAGTGACTTTCAATTTAAAGTGACCAGGAGTTCAGGAAAAGCAACCTTTCTGGATGTCAAGTTCTACAGTCTCAAGTTTTGAGTTCAGCAATGCGAAGCACTATTGTGCAAAGTGGTACTGAGGCATTTCACTTACCAGAATATTTCTTTTTCCTCATTTATCTCTTGCTTTCTCTTCATGCTCTCCATCCATTCCTACCACAGACAAGATACATAGAAAGTTTTTAGTAACTTTTATAAAATAATGAATGAATACATATATTTACATGTTCAGCAGAAATCCCACTACCTTCTGGTAATTTCTTAAATATTAAGTTTGCTTTTGTTATCTTTTTTTAAAAAGATTTATTTATTTGAGAGAGAGAGAACACAAGAGGGAGGGGGTGGGAGGGGTGGAGGAGGGACAGAGGGAGAGAACCTTCAAGCAGACTCCCCACTGAGTATGGAGCCATACATTGGGCTTGACCCCATGATCCAGGAGATCATGACCTGAGCTGAAACTAAGAGCCAGACACTCAACCAACTGAGTCACTCAGGTGCCCCTGCTTTTGTTATCTTATTAATTCATGATTTTAAATTATCATTATGGTGTAATTATTTTTCTAGTAGCCTTTCCAGTGGACAGCAGCATATAGTGGGAAGATCATGGGCTTTCAAATATAGATATGAATTTGAATCTTGTCCTCACCCCTTCTTATATCCTTGGACAAGTTGTCCAACTTTCTTTCACCTCAAATTTCTTGTTTGTGAGATGGGAATAATAATACATATTTTGTGTTGGGAGAGACAATTCTCTATGAGTCTCTTGTGCTCACACTTGGCATGAAAAGTATGCCAAGAATGAAAGGCCCCAACTGTTCTTTACCCAGGCAATTTCTCAGGGTTGTACTTGGCAGCAGGGAACCTTGAGGGATGTGGTAATATCTCCCCCGAGAACAAAGAGCATGATTACTCATTACTTGCTATAAAAGTGGTAGATTCCCCATCTATGGCACGAAACAACTGTGGGCATAGTACCCATGTGGGCCCCTACTGGCTTACCCTGTTGCACCTTGGGTCACAAAGTGATCTGGCACAAAATACTGGTGTTCATGCTCTTTGCTGCAACATGAGTAATAAAATCCTTTGTCTCTTACCTAGGAGTCTCATCTGCCAGCATCATACGTAACAGACAGATACTCACTGGAAAATCCAGTTTCAGCATCAGCAAATTGATTTACTAGCTTGTAATTTGGGTAAAACAAAATCCCACACCTGACACTTCACAGGGTTGTTGAAAGATTAAATGAGATCACTGATATAAAGTACTTGGCACGGAGTAGGCACTAAATAAATACACACAAAAACATGTTCCCTTTAGTATCTTATTTAAATTTCTTTAGCTATTTTAGGTAAAGAGCTCTTGAAAAAATTGTGATGATACTGGGGTTGCTCCTTTACCTCTCTTCACTTATCCCATATAATCTATCTCATATCTCTCCCACATGTAGCAGTAAAGTAATCATATTCTTATGGAAAGGTTTACGTCTCGGGAGGTATAAGTGCTTGTAATGGGGGAAATGCATGAAAATTGAAGAAGATGTAAGCCTTGTTTCTCTAATAATGGAATCGGAGACCTGGAGTGGTGGTAGGTGTTTGGGGTGATGGGACCACATCTATATTCTTCAAATCCTAATATCACTTGCCATATTCATCACCTTTTCACCCCAACACCAGATCCTCTGAACTTCACATCAGGGCAGCAGAAAGAAGGAATTTTAGAAACAGAGTTTATGCCAAAAGATATAAGTATTTTCTGTAACTGGGAGGATTTAGACAATGCAGAGGAATGTAACAAAACAGACTACTGGATGCTTATAACCTGGTCTGTACCTCCAAATATATCCAGAAACAAAAACAGTGTCTCGCTTTCTGTACTAGTTTCCTATTCCTGCTGTAACAAGTCACCATGAATTTGGTAGCTTTAAACAACACAAATTTGTTACCGTACAGTTCTGTGGGTCGAAAGCCTAACACGGGTCTCATCAGGCTAAAATCAAGGTGTGGATAGGTCTGCATTCCTTTCTGGAGGTTCTAGGAGAGGAGGTGTTTCCTTGCCTTTTCTAGCTTCTAGAGACCACTTGCATTTCTTGGCTCATGGCCCCTTTTCCCCATTCTTGGATGGTCAAGTTCTCCTTATACCATCATCTCTTTGGTTCTTCGTAGCCAAAAGGTTCTCTTCTCTTAAAGAATCACAGGATCACATTCAGTTCACTGGGATAAGCCAGGATTATCTCCCCATCTTAAGGGCTTTATTCACATCTGCAAAGACCCTTTTACCATGTTAAGTAACATATTCACATGATTAGACAGGAGGGAATTAGGACCTAGACTAATTAGGACTTTGGGGTGGGGCACTATTCTGCCTACCACACTGTTCTTGAAGAAACCCCCAAGATTTGGTCATTCTTAAAAGTTGTTCAATGTGACTATTTCCCAGAAGGTTAAAATTTTTCTAAATGTGAAAAATCTCATGATGAGGAGAATGGACAGCACCAAGTGATAGGGTATCTTTAAATTTGTTTCAAGTTCTACACATTATCAGAAAAAGTGATCAGAGGAGTGCCCCTGAAATTCTAAGGGAAGCCACTCAGTGTGTATACCTGTGATGATGGGCATTCCAAGAAGAATGTTAGTTTATGTAACAACAGAAGAAATCAAAATCTTGGCCGACACAGTGAACCTCTGGGTCACAATGTGTAGAGTCTGTTTGGAAGCATCCAAATTGCTTTTTCTTGAAACTTCAGGAATGTCTGGTGACTCCTGCCCATGAGATTTTTCTTAATTCTGTGAGTATTAAGTAATTGGGAAGCAATTAAAGTGGTATGAGGGTGTGAGGATCCTTATCTGAGAGGTGGGCAAAAGCATAGCCAGTAGCAGAAAGAAAGTGTGTATTTACTTTGTAGATGAGAATCGGTGTTAAATTCCAACCCAAATTCATTTACTCAAAAGTATTTATTGAGCAGCTCCGTGTGAAAAAAGAAAAAAGAAAAGAAAAAACTCACTGTGCTAGGTGCTCTAGATTGAGGATAAATTAGGCAAGAAGCTAACCCTTAGGGAATTTGCGCTCCAGCATCAGAGATAAGAAACAAATTATTCTGGGGCGCCTGGGTGGCACAGCAGTTAAGCGTCTGCCTTCGGCTCAGGGCGTGATCCCGGCGTTATGGGATCGAGCCCCACATCAAGCTCCTCCGCTATGAGCCTGCTTCTTCCTCCCCCACTCCCCCTGCTTGTGTTCCCTCTCTCGCTGGCTGTCTCTATCTCTGTCGAATAAATAAATAAAATCTTTAAAAAAAAAAAAAAGAAAGAAACAAATTATTCTATGAGCATCGTTCTCTAGAGTAGTGCTTCTCAAACTTTAATGTGTCTACACGTCACTTTTTAAAATGCAGACTTAGGGGCGCCTGGGTGGCTCAGTCGTTAAGCGTCTGCCTTCCGCTCAGGGCGTGATCCCGGCGTTCTGGAATCGAGCCCCACATCAGGCTCCTCTGCTGAGAGCCTGCTTCTTCCTCTCCCACTCCCCCTGCTTGTGTTCCCTCTCTCGCTGGCTGTCTCTCTCTCTCTCTCTGTCAAATAAATAAATAAAATCTTTTAAAAATAAATAGATAAATAAATAAAATGCAGACTTAATAGTGCCAAGGGGAGGAATGGGATTCTGTATTCCTAACAGGCTCCCAAATGATGATGGTGCTGGTCCTTTGCTACACTCTGAGTAGCAAAGGTCTAGAGTACCATTTCTGAAACCTCACTGTGTTTAATCACCTGGGGAAATTTTACAAACAAAAATGCAGTCGCTCTTCCCGTAGAGTTTCAGTTGTGATTAGAGAGTAAGACCCAGGCATCGGTATTTTGATTTTATGTGCAGCTAACCACTGAGTACTGTTAATACAGAACTTTTCATCATAACTATTAAAAAATCTTAGGCAATGGTCCTCAAAGTGTGGGCCGCAGACCAGCAGTATCAGTATCACCTGAGAACTGGTCAGAAACCTAATTCCTGGGCCCTACCTCAGGCCTACTGAATCAGAAACTCAGAGGATGGGGCCCAAATATCTGTGTTTTAACAACCTACCGGGTAATTTTTTTTTTTTTTTTTTTTTGAGAGAGAGAGAGTGAGGGTCAGGGGAGGGCGGGGAGGGCAGGCATTGGGAGAGAATCTTAAGCAAACTCCCTGCTGAGTGCCAAGACTGATCTGGGGCTCATGACCCTGAGATCATGACCTAACTGGAAATCAAGGGTGGGCTGCTTAACCAATTGAGCCACCCAGATGCCTCCTACCACGTGATTCTAATGCAAAATCAAGTTTGAGAGTCACTGATCTAGGGCAGCTGTTTCCAATTAGATGTGCACATTAGAATCCCCTAGAGAGCATTTCAAACCTACGGATGCCCTAGCCCCACCCAGTTCCTGAATCAGTTGGTCTGGGCTGGAGTCCTGACCTGGGTATGACTGAAAACATCCACAGATGGTGCCTCTAATATGTACCCAGACCAAGAACCCCTGATGTAGGGTATTAGCCAGAAAACTCCTCTCCTTTTCTCATTTATTTATTCATTTCTTCCACACATATTACAGAGCAACCACCCAGGCTTCACCATCAAAGAGCTGGGAAGTGGGAAGCAGCATAAAATGAGGAGTAAACCAGGTGGACAAGATGAGCACATGATGAGAGCCCATGAGCAGAGAAGACAAGGCAGCGGGATAGATTGGAGGTCAGTACAAAAGCCCAGGCCTTCCTCCCCCATTTCTGAACTTAACCTATATAAGTGAAGAGATGGGAAAAGAAAATCTGAATGCTTTTCTAGCAGAAGAACCCTGACCAATCACCATCAGCCATGTGCTTGCCGCCTTCACGACATCCCTTTTTGCGTACAATCATTATGTTCCTGTTTAATAGCATTCACTACCCGCCCCCTTCTAGAGTGTACTGTGGGTTAGTCTCGTAAGTTTTAGAATGTTGGGGTGCTGTAACCTCATCATCCACAGACTGACAACCATAGAGGAGGAATCACAGAGATTCCACAGTAGATACCACAGAGAGGTCACAATTAAGACTTTAGATTAAGATTAAGATTCCACAGAGATACCACAGAGAGGTCACAAGTAAGACCTTGTGCTGAGTATCCCTGAAGGATAGTCAGAAGTTAGCAGCTCCTAAGCCTCTTCTCCAGTGTCAAAAATGAACTATAGCCCATCCTTTCTCAAGAACTCCTGATAAGCATTAATCCAGTCTCCACCCTGGAAACTGAGGGAACTTTTTGCTTAACACAGCTCCCGTCAGCCAGTAAACGTCACAGAACGTGTGCCAAGAGAGGCTTCTCTCCTATCTTGAAGCAAACAAAGTAGAGGCCTAAGAAAAAGTCTTCCAACGTCCTCTTAACTAAACTTAATATAGTACCTTAATGGTACACTATGGAAGAAGTACCAGCGTAGAAAACTGTTTTAAATCACAGAAGCTAAAAGAGCAATTGTATTTTTTCTGTGAGATGTATATGCAGGATCAGCAAGCAAGGGAAACGCATACTAATTCCTGCAGGGACTGTGGGCTACACATGCATGTCATGTATTCAGACTGGATTCTGTAAGAAAAGTCTCCTCAAGAGAGTGTCCCATTCGAACTCAGCCACATGTAGTTTAAAAGCAACCCAGGCTGTCATATCACTTACAATGATGATTCATGCACACTGGAGCCAAGAGAGCATATCATACTTCGAAGGTCAGAAAAGATTCCCAACAATACAGGAAGGGTATATTTTGGGGAGAAGTGGGAATATCGTGCAATATGTGGGAGGTGGCCAAATTATAAAGTTGTTGTTTTAAAGGGCTTTCAAATGCTACATGGGATAAACTGCCAGCATCCTGAGGAATTATAAATAGAGCTTCACATTTTTGTGCAATGACATATATTCATTTCAAAGGGTGTTTCTTGTATTATCAATGCCTGTCAGTACAACATAATGTTTAAGAGTACGGATGCTTTAGGGGCGCCTGGGTGGCACAGCAGTTAAGCGTCTGCCTTCGGCTCAGGGTGTGATCCCAGCGTTCTGGGATTGAGCCCCGCATCAGGCTCCTCTGCTGGGAGCCTGCTTCTTCCTCTCCCACTCCCCCTGCTTGTGTTCCCTCTCTCGCTGGCTGTTCTATCTCTGTCAAATAAATAAATAAAATCTTTAAAAAAAAAAAAAAGAGTACGGATGCTTCAGCCAAACTACCTGAGTTTGCTTCCTGACTGCTACACAACAGACATAGAGACTTGTTCAAGGTCCTTAGTTCTCTCATCTCAAAAATGGGCATAATATCAATATCTACATCATAGGGTTATCACGAAGATTATTGAGACAATGCATATACAGTTATTAGTATATGGGATATTGTTGATATTCCATAAGCGTTGGCTATTATAATCATTTCTAGGAGTCTAAGGTTCTCAGCATATTCACTGAGGAAGGTTACGTGGATCAGGGTAATACTAAAGACAATCCATTGAGACCTGGTAAAAACTATAAAAGCAGAGTAAATTGTTCACTTAAAGCTACACCAAAAGTCAATGCTTGAACACAATCATTTTCTTACTCTTTTAGCTGAGGGACTGCATTCTGATGATATTTGATCATGGTATCAAAGAAGAATAAATTCACAAAAAGATTGAGAAATTCTCCTTGCTCATAAAATGGAATAACCAATAAAAATGAAAAAAATACTTCAATAAAAAAAATACTCCATCTTATTATCCAATTTTAACTTCACAATAGCCCAATAATCCTCATTTTAGTGGTAAAGAAAATGTATAAGTAACCTTCCCCAGGTCATTTCTTTGGAAGCCCTATTTGGAGACAAGAAAGAAAAAAGAGAGAGAGAGAGTGAGGATGCACAGAGAGAGGAAGAGAAGAGAAGGGAAGAGAGAAGGAAAAAGAAAAACAAAATTAAGAACTCTAAACAGACTTCCACATCAACTCTACCTATTTTCCAAAAAAGAGTCTTTTGTTGTCAATTTCTATAAAAATTAAATTTACTAAGGAAGATAATTTAAGTAGTTATATTAGTAAGTGTCAGAGCCCCAGTATTAGAGAGTTACCTTAACACTGTCTATGTTGTCAAAATAATTATCAAAACTTTCCTTTTATTTATTCCATTAGCCCAGCCAATTTACAAACACACCCATGCCAATTCCCTATAGCTTTCTTGCCTATAGATTTTATGGACTTAAGAGACCTAGATTTCATTCTTACATGTAAAAATTAAACAACTGGGTATCAGAAGTAACATAAAAATTGATACTCATCTAACAGAAGTTGCAGATTGAAAAAGACTGAATTAGGGGCGCCTGGGTGGCTCAGTCGTTAATCGTCTGCCTTCGGCCCAGGGCATGATCCCAGGGTCCTGGGATCGAGCCCCGCATCAGGCTCGCTGCTCTGCTGGGAGCCTGCTTCTTCCTCTCCCGCTCCCCCTGCTTGTGTTCCCTCTCTCTCTGGCTATCTCTTTCTCTGTCAAATAAATAAATAAAATCTTAAAATAAAATTTAAAAAGACTGAATTAGAAAGAGAACTAACTTCAAGAAATAAACAGAATAAGATTTCCAAGAATACATGGGCTTTCAAATTGAAAGGGCACACAAAGTGTCAGGAAGAGAAATTTTAAAAAATATATATTTTGAAGACCAACACCTAGAACATTGTGGTGACGTTTCAGAAAACCAAAGATAAAAAGAAAATCCTAAAACTTTCGAAGAAAATAAGTAAATAGATACGTAAACACATATCAATCAGATGGCACTGCATCCCTCACTATAATCCTGGGTGTGGAAAACAATAGAACAGTATTTTGAAATTATGTTTGACCTGTAATTATCAGTCTTTTAAGAATGAGGGGGAAATATTTTATAATATTCAAGAACTCAGAAAGTTGGAACCTATGAACTCTCTGGAAAAAAATGTCCAGACAACATGCCTAAAGGAAAAGACAAGCAAAAAAAAAAAAAAAAGAACCTGAAAGATGATGCAGGATAATAACAGTCGAGTTACCTCAGAACATGAAAGATTGTGAAGAAAGGAGAGAAGGAAAAGGAGTAAAGACATACTAAATTGTTTCATCTTTTGAGAGAAAGGAGCAGATACTGGGTAGGAAAAAATGTAGAATTTAATATGCATATTGATGATTTTTTAATGTTACTTTTCCAATAGTAGAAAGGTGTGTGTAACTTTAATAATCCTCCTTAAGCAATACATTAACAATGGGAGCTATAAAAAACCAGACTGACAAATTTGTCTAAATAAGAATTCAAAACTCTTATAGGCAAACAAACCACAAACAGTGTTAAAACAGCAAGGAACAGACAAGCTTCACACTGGGAGAAAATATTTGCAAATCATATGTCCAACAAATGATTTATATCCAGAATATATAAAAACCCTCAGAAATCAACCATAAGAAACCAAACAACCCAAGTTTGATGAACAAATTACTGGGACACCTGGCTGGCTCAGTCAGTAGATTATGTGACTCTTGATCTTGGGGTTTTAAGTTCAAGCCCCATGTTGGGTGTAGAGACTACTTAAAAACAAAATCTTTAAAAAAAAAAGTGTAAAAAAATAATAAACAAATCACTTAACAGACATTTTAACCGGAGTATCAATATGCAGAAGACAAATAGACATCATTAGCCATTAGAAAAATGCAAATTAAAATCACAAGATACCACAGCATACTTATTATTTTATTTATTCATTTAAGAGAGAGAGAAAGCACAGGCACGGGAAGAGAGAAGCGGACTCCCCACTGAGCAGGGAGCCTGACACAGGGCTCCATCCCAGGACTCCAGGATCAAGACTTGAGCCGATGGCAGATGCTTAACTGACTGAGCCACCCAGGTGCCCCCACGGCATACTTATTAGAAGAGATAAAATTTTAAAATACAATACCAAATGCTGAGCAGATGCAGCTCATACGTTGATGATGGGAATGTCAATAGTAAAGCCTCTTTGGAAAATTTTGTGGGTCCCTTATAAAGTTAAACACACACTACCATTAGATCCAGCAATCTCAGTCCAAATAGTTACCCAAAAGAAATGAAGAAGTTCACCTAAAACCTTGTGTCAATGGTTACTGCCTCACTGGTCATTATAGCCAAAATCTGGACATAACACAGATGTCCACCAACAGTAACATGGATAAGTAAATTGTGATATATTCATGCTGTGTTGTACTAGACTACAATGAGCATGAATGATCTGCAACTACATGCAATGATATGTGAGAATCCCTCAGTGCTGAGCAAAAGAAACCAGACACTGTGGGGCACATACTGTTTGATGTCATGTATGCAAAGTACAAAAGAAGCAAATGCATGAAGAGGAGGTTGACTGGGAGTGTGTACAAGCCAGATGCTGGTAATATTTTATTTCTTAATCTGGGTGATGGTTTGGAGTGTGTGTTCAGTTGTTGAAATTTTATCAAGTTGGACACTTATGATCTATGCCCTTTCCTATGACAACTTACACTTGAAAAATATTATAATGCATACTGTAGGCCCCCAAATAGCCAGTAAACATGTCAAAGGACTATCCACTAATAGTCTACTAATATTTACTAATATTTAGGGGAACACAAACTAAACAATGATGGCATACCATTCTTTACCCATCAGATTGGAAAATCAAAAAAAATTTTAAATAAATATTTCAGAAGTATGTGGGAATTGTGTACTTTTGTGTGCATACTGATGTTTGCATCAATGGGTTTAGACTTCCTGAAGAGTAATTTGGCAGTATCATTGTGTTTAAGTGTGCACACCACTTGACCAATCATTTTCACGTGTAGGTACCTGCTCTTCCTGCATAAAGTAGCCTGCACAAGGCTGTCTACTACATCATCACTTGTAAAACCAGAGAACTGGAAACAATGGGAAACTCCCAGCCAAGCAAAATGAGTTTGGAAACATTCCTATTAGGAAATTCTGCATACTCTCTAAAACATAATGAGCTTATACCATAATATACCAACATAATGAGTCTTATACCAACATAAGACATAGTTTTAAGTATTTTTTAGTTTTTACTTTTTTTTTAAGATTTATTTATTTATTTTAGAGACAGAGAGTGCACACAGGGTGGGAGAGGCAGAGGGAGAGAGAAACTTAAGCAGACGCCACACAGAGGGTGGAGCCCGACACAGGGCTCAATCTCACCACACTGAGATCAGGACCTGAGCTGAAACAAAGAGTCAGATGCTTAACTGACTGAGCCACCCAGGTGCCCCTAAGTATTTTTTAAAAGAATATCATATGGGGCACCTGGGTGGCAGAGCGGTTGGGCGTCTGCCTTCGGCTCAGGGCGTGATCCCAGCGTTATGGGATCGAGCCCCACATCATGCTCCTCCGCTGTGAGCGTGCTTCTCCCTCTCCCACTCCCCCTGCTTGTGTTCCCTCTCTCGCTGGCTGTCTCTATCTCTGTCGAATAAATAAATAAAATCTTCAAAAAAAATTTTTAAAAAAGAATATCATATAACAGTATAAAATATATAATTTATTTTTAATATATTTATGTATGTAGGTAGAGTAATATAGAGAAACATTTCTAAAATGTATAGAAAAGAGGAGCAGAGATATGCTCTAGACTATTGACAGTGATTTTCCTCTTGGAAAGGGAGTGAGAATGGGTGGAAGGAAGGATATGATAGAGATTCTCACATGTTTCATGCTCTAGAATTCTTATAACTTTTTGTACTGAAGCTTTTATAATGGTAATATGTTCTTGTATTATTTGAGCAATTTAAAAAATGTCCCAAAAATGTATATTTTTTAAAAATACACTGCAGAAAACACATAAAGTAGAAGCAAAACTAGACACAACAGTGAAGCGGAACTTAGTGACAGCTGGTTTATACTACAAATGGGTTAATTGTAACAATAACTACAAACAAGCACACTCCCACATAAAATGTGGGCTGTATGAAGTAATAAATTCAACAGTTGGCTAGATAAAACAGACACAACTAAAATTAATTTTTTAATTGACAGACAAAACTGAGGGGAAGATCACGGCAGGTGCAGAGATTGGCAGGTTGTGACAAACGCAGCCTGTGGACTATGGGCATGCTGCTTTGGAAGACTATGCAGCAAGTCAGGTAATGTGCTTGGAACTGGGGCAAGAGGATGAGCACTGATTGCCTTCCTCTTGGTCTGTGTTTCACAATTACACTCTATGTGTGGTCCTTGTAGGCATGTGATTTGGAGGACACAACCCTGTGAGAACATCATAGGAGCAGAGTTATAAAAGCATAATGGTAACCCTAAAGAAAATCATAATCATAATCACCAAAAACACATAGTTAATACCAGTATCATAGTAAAAAGTTCTGAGAGAGGAGCTAGTTATTAAATGAAAATGGTAAGCTATCAATTAAAGGATAAAAATCTAACAGTACTGGATTTATGTGTCCCAAACAGCTGAACATAACAATAAAAAATAAATTTAAGAAAATTGATAAATAAATTAAAATTAGCTAACTATTCCACTACAAAAATAGCAAAGTCTACCATTTATTCAGTTTTTCTATGTGTCTAGCACTGTGCTGAGCACTCTACATACATTACCTCACTTAATTCTCACATGAATTAGTTCCACAAGGTAGGTGATATCTTAGTTCTCCCTATTTTATAGATGAGGAAAGTGGGACTTAATGAAGTGGAGGACCTTTGCCAAGAAAATCCAGCTATTTACTAAGAGGGAAGCTGCAGCTCAGACTTGAGTCTTTCTAGCTCCAGAGCTGATACTCGACTACTTCATTATGTTGCTTCTCAATACAAAATAGTCAGAACATGAATAGTAAATAACAAATTAATACAGGAAATTACAGAGCTGATCAACAGCATCAGTTAGATAGATGATAGAGAGATCCAAAAGATAAAAGAGTAAATTATTTTTATAAAAAGATCTCATAAAAATGCATATTATAAATGAAGACCAAAAGAAGCCAGAATAGCTAATATTTTGTAATATTTAAAAAAATGAAATTAGAACTGCAAGCAAAATTCATATCAGCTTTATTCATAACAGCTAAAAACTGAAAAAAAAACAACCCAAATGTTCCCTAACTGGTGATCAGATAAGCACACTGTGGAGGATCCATGACATAACGAAGTTCCACTCGGCAACAGAAATGAGCATTCTATTGACACACACAACACATGGATGAATCCAAAAAATGTTCTGAGCAAAAGAAGCGAGACACAAATGACGAATACTGTCTGATTACATTTGTATAACGTTCTATAAGAGACAAAACTATAGCAACAGAAAACAGCAGCTCCGAGGAGCAAGGGGTAGGATATAGAATAGGCTACAAAGGAGCAGGGGAAGCTTTTTAGAAAGACAGAAATCTTGACTGTGGTGATTGTCACACAATTGTATACATTTGTCAACACTCATTACATTTTATGGTTTAGAGGGGTAAATTTTATTATACAGAAATCATATCTTAATGAACCAGAGTTTTTAAATGCATGCAGAATTTTACAGCTCCACATCCTATAAAAATGCTAAGTGCTTCAATACTTCCCACCTCAAGAAAAAAAATCCCCTATACAACAGAATATTTTGAAATGATATTTCCATATTAACATTGATGGAGTGCTCCCAAAGCAGTGCTTAGAAGAACACTTATTTTTCTAGATTAATGAGGAAGGAAAAAAAACATAAAATCAAACCCAATTCTCCCCCAAAAAAGGGAGAATAAGCAAATTTATTAAAAGTGGTAGGAGCCTGGGTGGCTCAGTTGTCAAGCGTTTGCCTTCGGCTCAGGGCATGATCTCAGGATTCTGGGATCAAGCCCGCCTCAAGCTCCTCTGCTGGGAGCCTGCTTCTCCCTCTCCCACTCCCCCTGCTTGTGTTCCCTCTCTCGCTGTCTGTCTTTCTCTGTCAAATAAATAAATAAAATCTTTAAAAAATTAAATAAATAAATAAATAAAAGTGGTAAAATGTGGGGTAAAAAAAAAGATATTGGCAATGAATAGAAATGACTATTTTAAAGTATGGATGATATTCTAAACTATGTATTAGTAATTATCATTATCAATACTCTATAGATTGCTGAAGTATGAAATAATAAAGTGAGAAGTCACAAAAAAAAGAACATAAATAGACCAATAGTCTAGTCACAGAAGTAGAAACAGTTATAAAAAATGTAACTCTCTGGGGAGCCACCTGGTGGCTTGCTCAGTCAGTTAAGCGTCTGCCTTTGGCTCAGGTCATGATCCCAGGGTCCTGGGATCAAGTCCTGCATTGGGCTCCCCGCTGAGCAGGGAGCCTGCTTCTCCGTCCCCTCTGCTGCTACTCCTGCTTGTGCTCTCTCACGCTCTCTCAAATAAACAACAAAAAAATTTTTAATTATGTCCCAAAAAAACAAAGGGTACTAATGGAGTTTCTAAAGTAGTGTCTTAAATGCCCAAAATACAACGTATTCCCTTACGTTACCCAAAGTATTCCAAAATATAGAAAACAGCATGTAACTCAATTTGTTTTTATGAGGTAAATGTGGTTTGGGTGATACAACCTAAAGGTACCATGAAAAACCTAAATAATAACTCATTCCCACTTTTGAACATAAATACAAAAATCCAAAATAAAATCTAGGATACAAGATGTGAGTGTAGAGGACCAAGTCTGCAGTGGGAATTGGTTCCAGTAAGGGGGCGAAGGAACACCCCAGAGGGTATAGCCAATAAGAGGTTGCAACAAAGACATGATAGGCTTCACCCGAACCCAGACGCTTGATTTAGGCTTTCTTTTTTTATCTTACTGCATTGGCCCAAACTTCTAAACAGTGATATGTAAATGGGCTTTCTTGTTCTTGGTTTTAATGAGAAATGCTTTTCCATTGAAAGTAATGAGTGGATTGCTTTTTTTTTTTTTAAGGAGGAAATAGACATTTGTTAAGATTTTGGAAATAAGACACAAGGATGACTGCGTGTCTTTTTAAATCCTACCAAAGTTTTATTCAACAGCCCCTACCCCTACACCAGGGATTATTTTATTCTCTAATAGAATGTACCTTTTTTTAATTTATTATTTACCATTGATACAGGCCAAGCCTCTGTGTAGTTACATGTTAACTTGTAGACTCTAGACTTTTGTCTGGTAGAGATGCAAATGATTCTCATCTAGTACAAAAGATCACCCCAAAGGTTATAGTTTTATCGCCCTGTAGGGCATGAACGTGTTCTGTCTGTTATATAGCAGACTTGCCTCAGCATGCCTTTCCCCCGCTGACAAACGCTCTGTGAACCAGCCCAGTCATCCTGCTGGTTTCCTGTGTTAAATAAATCTTTCACACGTCCTCGGTATACATTTGGACAAAAGTCATGTGTTTAACTTTTCAAAGATTATGCATTCAACAAAGAATGACACCAGTAACCACCTAATTATAATGGTACTAAGGGCTATGAAAGAAAAGGGGATAGCCTATCCTGGCCGAGGGATTCTGAAAGAAATGGCGCCTTTATAAACAGAGGCCTGGAGGCTGGCTGCACTTGCCGGAGACATAGGTTCAGGGAAGAGCCTGAGTTAGTCCTTCCTAGGGTGATGTTCTAACTGCATCTAAAGATTCCCAAAGTCACAGAAGTAACCAAAAATTATTCCGTACAATTGTTGAAGCAGATTTGTCTTGTATTTCTACACCAAAGCAGTCTTCAAAATAAAAATAATAAATAATAATGATAATAGTATTTACTGTTGACTCCATTTATTTACAATGTTCTAGTTGTGATACTAAACACTTCAGGTGAATTATTTTCAAATCTCATGACAACTCTACAAGCCAGTTACATTATCTCCATTTTATAGATGAGAAAACTGAGGCTCAGAGATTAAGTTATATGCCCAATGGTACACAATCGGCCTGCCAGGTTTCAGACCTTTACTCCTTTGCTATCCTACCTCTTCCAAAGATATTTCTCCAAGTGTGTCCTACTGCATAATGGGGAAGGGGTACATTATTTTCTCTTTTTTTTTTTTTTTTGACATATCCCTTGCAGCTTAAAACATCATGGCAAGAAGGAAACGGGCGGACAATTGCCTTATGTGAAGGGTCCTGTGGTTCAGTGTTTCCGTTTGCTGCTCCTGTTCATTTCATAAAGCTTCCTGCAGCAGTGATTTGGAAGTGAAAAGCAGGGTTTGCTTGGAGTGGCTTTTCAACAATAAAGAGTGTCTTGTTGAAAACATGTTTACTCCATGCCTCTGCTTTTAACTACTGCCCAACACAGCTCCCTCTCTTGCTGTTCTCTCATCTCTAAGCCTTGAGCACTTGTCCAAAAGCTTTTAGCCCAACCGAGTGGGCAAAAAGCCTTCTCTACCATTTATCTTGCAACTGGTTCTGAATTTCTCTCAAGTGTTTGTTTAACTATTTGGCCAAGGATTGAGAGTCCTATTGTGAGCAAAGAGTCCATTTGCCTTGATTATGTGTAAGCTTTCCAGAGTTTGCTGATTGGTTTTTGTTCTTTTTCTTTCTCCATTGGTACTTCCTGCTTTTAAACTGAGGTTTATACAAAAATTTAGTTTTCCGGCTACCTTACTTAATCTTATATTCAAAGAGAATACAAACGCCTTCTGTATTTACATAAGTATTTTCCAAGTGATGCAAAAGGATTTTGAATTCTGTCCTGGGTCCCTGTGGCTCAGAGTCTAATACAGTCAGAGCCTCTCATGACTTTTTCTTTTCTAATCTTGAACAGCATACAACAAAATCACAGAATTCTAAAGTATCTGAACTAAAGACCCATTAGAGATCATCTAGTCCAACTTCTATATTTTACACGGGGGAAAAAAAGGCAGGTGAATTTCAGCGCTAAGACCTCCTCCTCCAAGTATATTAATATTTACTTTGTGTTCTATATTTTTGCCTTCCCAGTTGTATACTCTTTGAGAACAGAGACCCCCTACTTAAATTTCTTTTATACCTCATTTTCTACAGCTATCTATGTGTGTAGCAGACATTTAGAAGGGGTAGGGGCATGGTTGTTTTAAAGGGTCTTCTACTCAAGAAACTTTGCTCTAAACGGAATGGGATTAGACCTAGCCCATAAGAGATGCACAAAGTTCTAAATGAAATAGAGGCCTAGAGAAATTTCTTCCCAGCTTAAGGGTCTATTGGGGAAGACTTTGGATTTTACTCTATTTATTCCATACGTAGTACATGGATTTACACTTGTAAAAATTTCAGAGAATACATAACTATACAGAGTAAAATATAATAGACCGCCAAATTTCCTTCCCCTTTTTACTTCCTACCCCAGCCTAAGTCATTATAGTATAAAGTGTACTGTTCTAGCCCTTTTCAATATATTTCTATACACATCTAGAGTTTGTCTTTTTTTACATAAATGAGACCAGGCTTTATTCATTGTTCTGAAACTTGCTTTTTCACTTAAAAACACATCTTGGAGATCTTTCCATATTAGTTCATATGCATGGTGTTTCATTAAATGGGTGTAGCATATATCACTTAGCCACTCCCCTATTAATAAGCCCTGAAAGTGATTGTAATTTTTTGCTATAATGAACAACATTGCATTATATGAGTATTAATTCAGAATGGATTCTTAGAATGACTGGTGGACTGGTGCTCACTTACTCTGAGTGATGCAGGAACGATCCAAACCCAGTACCTTGACAGATGGCCCTAGACAAATCACTCCAGACTCATGGCTGCCCCACATAATTCAGAGAATGACACAGGTTCAAATGAGATAAAATTATGAAAAGTCTCTAGAAACCATGAATGGCTATACAAATGAAAGCAACTGATTACCCAAAGATAACAATATATGTTATGGCATCAATAAACTACACGTGCGGCTGCACTGCATGCTCTATAAGAAACATCTTACTGATGTCTCCTTTTCTGGTCTGGGTGTAACTCCCCTTCTGTGATGAAGTTGCCCCTCTGCCAACTCCAACCATGTAGTTCTTGTTCTAGTGCCACCAATTAGAGCACACAGCGGTTGTTCTGATGGTGGACACGTGACTTCCATGGGCCAATAAGGGCTTTGCCCTGGAGTCTTCAAACTGGGCCAGGGGAAAGAAAAGTACCCCTCAGAATAACATAAGCAAGATGGCTGAATAAGATGTCCTTTGCATGTAATCCTCCTTCAACAACAATAATTTGGCATCTACCCGTGGATCAAAGTACCTTCCTGGATACTTTGGGATTCAAGCAGGAGATTGTGAAACTCTGTGCAGTCCAAGGCTCAGGAGAGCTGGGCTGCTGACTCGCCTATTGTGGTTCCACCTTCAGAAACAGACACTATTCTGTAACCCTGAGACCTTGACTACAGTTCCATTTGGCTTTGGATCTATCACCATTACCATACGTCAAGGGAATGGGGAGGAGTCACGCCCACCTGAGCAATGAGTAATAGACATACAGACCTCAATCCTGGATGTAGATACTGAAATAGTCTGTAAACTGGCACCAGCCTTTCTCAGCCATAATCTAAGAGCCCTTGCCCTTCTTTGCACTGATTAACAGACATACCCATTTTGGTTCTGGCTGTGGACTCTGAAGTGGTCCATGAACTAGCTCCAGCCCCTCTCAGCCAAAGTCTGGGATTCCCTGGAAGTTAGCCTGCCAAACTTGGTCAGACTGCAGATTCTGAAGGGGCCCTGTATTAGGCACCCCTCCCAGCTATAGTCCACTAGTTAGCCTTTTGGCACAGGGGTCAGGCAGGAAGCACGTGAATCTGTACCCACAGAGATCCTGAAAAGGCCCTCTACTAAGCTCCAGCCCCTCTAGTCATGGTCAGGGACCAGTCCAGCATACCCAGGAATCTGGCAGAAGACACACCCACCTGTGCCTTCAGAGCCGGGTCTGCAGACCTCAAACTTGTCTCTGGAACCTGCAACAACGCTGGGGCTCAGTTCCAGCCCCCCTCAGCCACTGTTCAGGAGTAGTCCTGCCTACCCAGGAACCCATGCAGTGACCATGCAGCAGCCCTTCCAGGGGAAGGAGCCACACCTGCTGTATTCCTGGTAATAGGCGGCCTGTCAGAGGACCCAACTATGGACCCTGAAGCAGGTGCTTATCCCAGTGCCACTCTACTAAACAACATACCAGAAGCAGTACCATCCACCCCGGGACCAGAGAGGATCCATATCCACCCAAGCAACCTGCAACGAGCCCACCAACATCAGACCCCACTGCAGACCCAGCCAACAGCATAGAATCCACTCCTACCCAAATACCAGTATGACTGTTACTCTGGAGGTAATCCCATTAGCCCAAAGAACTGACAGGAGAAAGTCGTCACCTGTTAGAACCAGTCTGTACAGAATGGAAGAGGTATTTGTTCCTGCGAACACACAGACATCATGACATGGGTCACAAAGAACCAGGTAAATATGACACCAGCAAAGAAAACTAATAAAGCTCCAGTAAGTGACCCCAAAGAAATGTACATCTACAAATTACCTGCCAAAGAATTCAAAATAGTCATCTTAAAGAAACTTAATGAAATACAAGAGAGCACAGATAGAAAACTAAACAAAATCAAGAAAACAACATATGAACAATCAACAGAACCAACCAAGTGAAAAGGCAATTGATAGACTGGAAGAAAATATTAGTAAACCATATATCTAATAAGGGGTTAATAACCAAAATATATAAGGAACTCATACAACTCAATAGCAAAATAACAAATAATCCAATTAAAAATGGGCAGAAGACCTGAATAGACATTTTTTCAAAAAAGGCATACAAATGGCCAAGAGGTACATGTGAAGATACTCAACATCACTAACCATCAAAAAAATGCAAATCAAAACCACAATGAGATAACACCTCACACCTGTTAGTGTGGCTATTTTCAAATAGACAGGGGATAATAAATGCTAGTGAGGATATGTAAAAAAGAGAATCCTGGTACACTATTGGTGGGAATGTAAATTCGTGCAGCCATTACAGACAAGAGTATGGAAATTCCTCAAAAAATTAAAAATAGAAAGTGGTATGTATACCTGGAGGTTTATAATAGCATTATCAACAATAGCCGAACTATGGACAGAGTCTAAGTGTCCATGGACTGATGAATGGATAAAGAAGATGTGCTATATATATACAATGGAATATTATTCAGCCATCAAAAAGAATGAAATCTTGCCACTTACAGCAATGTGGCTGGAACTAGAGTGTAGAATGCTAAGTGAAATAAGCCAGAGAAAGACAAATACCATATGATTTCACTCATATGTAAAATTTAGGAAACAAAACAGATGAATGTGTGGGAAGGGAGAAAAAAAAGAAAGAGAGGGAAAGGGGGAGGCAAACCATAAGAGACTCTTAATGATAAAGAACAAACTGAGGGTTGATGGAGGGAGGTGGGTGGGAGATGGGCTAAATGGGTGATGGGTATTAAGGAGGGCACCTGTTATGATGAGCACTTGTTATGGGTGTTGTATGTAAGTGATGAATCACTAAATTCTACTCCTGAAACCAATATTACACTGCATGTTAACTAACTAGAATTTAAATAAAAATTTGGAAAGAAAGAAAAATAATTAAAAATAGAACTACCAAATGATCCAGTAATCCCACTTCTAGGTAAGATATACAAAGGAAATGAAATCACTATCTCAAAGAGGTATCTGTACCTTATGTGTTCACTGCAACATTACTTAAAATAGCCAAGACATAGAAACAACCTAAGGGTTCATCGACAAATGAATAGATAAAGAAGATGTGGTGTGTGTGTGTGTACACACATATTATTCAGCCATAAAAAAAAGGAAATTCTGACATTTGCAACAATACAAATGGACTTAGAAGTCATTATGCTAAGTGAAATAAGTCAGACACAGAAAGACAAATACCGTATGATCTCACTTATATATGGAATCTAAAAACAAACAAACAAACAAAGCCATATTCATAGAAACAGAGAGCAAAATGGGGACTTCCAAGAATGAGGGGGAGGGAGAAATGAGGAGGTGTGGGTTAAAGGATACAAACTTTCAGTTATAAGATGAACAAGTTCTGATGATCTAATGTACACCATAGAGACTATGGTTAACAGTATGGTATTATATACTTGAAAGTTGTTAAAAGAATGAAATCTCACTACAAAAAAAATTGTAACTATATGAGGTGACAGTTGTGTTAACTAACTTTACTGGTGTAATCATTTCACAATATGTATGTGTATCAAATCATCAAGTTGTACACCTTATACAACTTTATATGTCAATTATATCTCAATAAAGCTGGGGGGGGGGAAGAGAAATGAATCCCTCTCTGGAGCTGAAGCTGTGAGATGTGGTATGGTGAGCCGAGGCTGGTGGCCATGTCTCCAGCCACGTGGGGGAAGTCAATCTGGAAGACAGAGAAATGCATTCCCTGATGGCATTTAGGGCCCTGGCTCTGGTTTCTAAGCCCTGGCCTAACCCTGAGGCCTCTTTCTCAGGTCACACTCACCCTTTAATACATTCCTCCTTTTGCCTAATTAGTTTGAGTTAGGCAGCAATAACCTGTAATTAAATTTCAAACCCTTGCCGTTTCTATCCTTGGTTCTTCTCACTTCTCACTTCTCACCGCTTTTTTCCCCACCCACCTGCCATGAAGCAAAAGGTTGTACCTGGTGGAAGGAGGACTTTGATTTGCTTTCTTTATCTGAGCAAGATAACCACACATGTATTCCAACAGAGAGTATTCTGACAGGTAAAACATGTGAACTCCTTGGTTGGGTGCAGCAATATCTTTCATATTTCTGATTATCTTTCATAACCTGACTCTTATCCATGTGATAGGAGAGAGTGAAGTTAGGGTGAGAACCAAATTTCTATAAATGACTGTGTTCAGCTACAGCAAGAACGAAGCCATTGCTATTTTCCAAACTTCAAAATCTACTTGTGCACTTAAAACTGAACTCTGGTTCTCACAAAACGAATACCATCATGACATTTTCTAGAAGAGAACATTTCTTTTTGGAGAAACAGCGGTGGCCTTGAATTTCCCTCTCTCCTTGCTGTTAGGGTATGTTTAAATACACTCTAAGAAGAATTACCAAAAAGTTTTGACACCATTCCACCTTTGACCTCTTCCTTTCTTCAAAAGTTCATATTTGAGAGCTAGTTCTGTGGCACTAAGAGAAAGGCTTTGTCACTTTAATGCTAAGACTGCTGACTTGTTTTTTAGTAAAAGTAGAATTAAATAGTAGCAGCTTGCTGGTTAGAGGAGAAACACTTGTCTTTCAAAGTGATAAAAACCTGGATTAATAATCCCATCTACATCACATAAAACAAATTTAAAGTTAGTGTCTCCCTACAAAAAATATCTGATCTGACACTAACCTGCCTCAGTGACCTTGAACAAACCACTTTTAAATTCCATGAGTCTAGGGGCGCCTGGGTGGCACAGCGGTTAAGCGCCTGCCTTCGGCTCAGGGCGTGATCCCGGTGTTATGGGATCGAGCCCCACATCAGGCTCCTCTGCTATGAGCCTGCTTCTTCCTCTCCCACTCCCCCTGCTTGTGTTCCCTCTCTCGCTGGCTATCTCTATCTCTGTCAAATAAATAAATAAAATCTTTAAAAAAAAAAATTCCATGAGTCTATTTCCTTATCTATAAAATTAAAAAAAATAAAAGTTCAGCTCATGACTATCGTGATAATTAAATAAAATTTTATATGTATACTTTACATATTAAACTATCAGCACAGTGCCTGGAGCATATTATATGTTCAATATATGATAAGGATCACTACATGATTGTTAGAAATGACTGCTAACACTTGACTACTTAAATTGAATACTTAATGCTTCCTAACACTTGAATACTTAAAAATATCGAAATTTTCACTTTGATCCTAATAATAATCACGGACAATAGAAGCAATGAGTGTCCTCTCCACTTTAGAGATGAACAAATTCAGGTTCAGAAAGGATAAATGGTTTGTCCAAGATCACATTTCTAGCTAGGAAACAGCAGATCTGAAATTCAAACCAAGCCATTCTGCATCAAGACCCATTCTCCTGGGGTGCCTGGCTCGCTCAATCAGTAGAGCATGTGACTCTTGATTTTGGGGTTGTGAGTTCGAGCCCCATGTTGAGTATAGAGATTACTTTAAAAGAAAAAGACCCATTCTCTTGCCCTATGCAATATTACCTTGCAATAATGATAAAAATAAATAAATATTGGGGTTCCTGGTTGTCTCAGTCAGTTAAGTATCCAACTCTTGGTTTTGACTCAGGTCATGATCTCATGGGTCATGGGATCAAGCCCCGTGTGGGGCTCTGTGCTCAGTGGGGAGTCTGCTTAAAGATTCTCTGCCTCTATCTCTCCCTCACTCACACTCTCTCTGTCTTCTCTCTCTCTTTATCTCTCTCAAATAAATAAATAAATATAATGAAATTCAATCAACAAGATTTTTTAAATAGTGAGCATCTCATAGGTTTCAGGCACTGTTCTAAGCACTGAGGATAATGCCAAGAGCAAAACAGACAAAAATCTCTCTTCTCATTCTTGAAGGTGAAGACAGACAATCAACAAAAGAATAAATAAGTAAAATACATAGTATGTCAAATGATGGCAGTACCATAAAGAAAATTAAAGCAGGGGAAGGGGTGTGCCCAGGAGTAGAGGACAGAATACAGTTTTAAAAATGATAGTCTGGGTTGACCCCACTGAGAAAGGGACAACTTGAGTACGATCAGGGGAGGTGAGAAAGGAAGTCACGCCTACATCCTGCAAAAAAGCTATCCAGCAAAAGGTAACAGGAAGTGCAAAGACCCTGAAGTGAGAAGTGCTGCATGTCCCAAGAATAACAAGGAGGCCAGAGACTAACGCAGAGTGAGCCAGTAGAAGAGGACTATGGGGTGAGGGCAGAGAAGTAGTGAGGGGTAGTGCTGGCGGCCAGAAGATAAAGAGCAGGAAGGACTTCAGTAGGATGTTAGTCTGAGATGAGACCCTCTGGAGTGTTTAGCACAGAGGAATGTCGTGGTTTGACTTACATTTGGAAGGATGGCTCTGGCTGCTATACTGATATGAGACTAAAGAGAGGTAAGGGTAGAAGCAGGGAAACATGATGGGAGATCATTGCAAGAGAGAGAAGAGGAAGGCTCAGACCAGGATAATAGTGGTACAGCTTCAGAGGGGACGGGGGTGGGGGATTGGGATAGGCCGGTGATGGGTATTAAGGAGGGCACATACTGCATGGTGCACTGAGTGTTATACGCAAATAATGAATCATGGAACATTACATCAAAAACTAAGGATATACTGTATGGTGACTAACATAACATAATAAATTATTTATTATTATTTCTCACAAAGAGGGAGAAAGTGGACAAATTTTGGATAGATCCTTTTTCATTATGAAAATGTTTGGGAGTAGCAATAATAAATCATATTCTGGAAAGTTAGAAAAGGATTTTCCACAGGTCTGCTCTTCTAAAAACAAAATAAAATTATTAGCATAGCCATAAAAAAAAGAAAATTTTCAAACATTATAAAAGCAGGGAGAGTAATACAAAAAATTCCCATAAATCCATCACCCAGATTCAGTAATTATCAAGGTTTTGCCACATTTGCTTAACCAGATTTTTTTTTCTCGTGTTTTAAAGTAAATCACATACATCATATCATTTCACTGCTACATATTTCATACAGTACAAATATCTTTAAAAATATGAACATTTCCCATGGACTAATGAATGTATAAAGAAAATGCGGTACATAAATACAATGGAATATTACTCAGCCAACAAAAAGAATGCTATTTGCAACAACAGGGATGGAAGTAGAGGGTATTATGCTAAGTGAAATAAGTCAGTCAGAGAAAGACAAGTATCACATGATTTCACTCATATGTGTAATTTAAGAAACAAAACAGATGAACATAGGGGAAGGGAAGGAAAAATAAGATGCAATCAGAGAGGGAGACAAACCATAAGAGACTCTTAACTATAGAGAACAAACTGAGGGTTGCTGGATGGGAGGTGGGTAGGGAATGGGGTAACTGGGTGATGGGTATTAAGGAGGGCATGTGATGTAATGAGCACTGGGTGTTATATGCAACTGATGAATCACTAAACTCTACTCCTGAAACTAATAATGCACTATATGTTAGCTAAATTGAATTTAAATTTTAAAAAATATGAATATTTCTTACATAAATACATTATCATACCTAAAAATTTTCTATAACTCTTTGGTATCAGCTCAGACCATAATCCAATTTCCCTAATTGTCTTAAAAATTCCTTTTATGGGGGGCGCCCAGGTGGCTTAGTCAGTTAAGCGTCTGCCTTTGGATCTGCTCGTGATCTCCTCAGGGTCCTGGGATTGAGCCCTGCGTTGGGCTCCCTGCTGGGGGGGGGAGGGGAGCCTGCTTCTCCCTCTCCCTGCCACTCCCCCTGCTTGTGCCCTCTCTCTCTCTTTCTTTCTCTCTCTCGCTCTGCTCACTCTCTCAAATAAACAAATAAAATCTTTTAAAAAAAAATTCCTTTATAGTGTTGCCTGAGTGGCTCAGTCAGTTAAGGTGTTTGCCTTCGGCTCAGGTCGGGATCCCAGGGTCCTGGGATCAGCCCCACACTGGGCTCCTGCTCAGCAAGGAGCCTGCTTCTCCCTCTCCTTCTGCCCCTCCCCCTTGCACATGCTCTCTCTCTCTCAAATAAATCTTTTTAAAAAAATTCCTTTTATAGTTGGTTCATTTGAATCAGGGTGCAAACAAGGTCAATACATTGCATTTGGCTGTTATATCTCTTGAGTTTCTTTTCATCTAAAGGAGCCATACACACACACACACACACTCACCTTTTTTCCCTTTGACTTTTCCTTGTGATTTGCAAAAACCAAACTCTAGCAACTATAGTAGTCCTCTACAATGCCCCACATCCCGATTGTGTCCATTTGTTCCCCTCCAGTGTCTTGAACTCATTCCTCTATCACCCTTATTTTCTGTAATTGGAAAGTAACTCTAGAAGTGTGGTTAGATTGTTTCATTCTTTCTTGTCAAGAATATTTCATAGATGAAGTGTATTTTACAAAGCATTACAGCAGGAGGTACCCAGGGTCTAGTGATCCCGTTTACAATGACACTCAGATAGTGTCACACTCACCTAATGATTCCATCCATTGATGATCATTGCATGAAACAATTATTTCATAGGGTTGAAGTGGGGGTAAGCGGTTATAAAAATGGACATATTTTCAAACTTTCTTTTTTCCACTTAGCAGTATGTTGAGGTTTATCCACATTGATATCTATGCTAGCTATTCACTCATATATAGGTATTTCATTTTAATTACTACGTAGTATTCTGTCACATGAAGAAAACACATTTTATTTATCTATTCTATTGGTAAAAAAAGAGGATATGTCAAATTTTTATTAAAAATAATTGTGGAGTATATTCTTATGTATGTTTCTGTATATATATAAATGAGTTTCTCTAAATTTTAGAGCAAGGATTATAAAAGTTTTCTGTGGAAGGACAGATAGTAAATATTTTAGGCTTTGTAGGCCACATGGTCTCTGTTGCAACTATTCTGCTGTTGTCAAATGAAAAGAGCCATAGGCAATATATAAATGAACAGCACAGCCATATACCAATAAAAATCTATTTATAAATTTATAAACATATTTATAAAAACACAGTAGGCCAGATGTGGCCTAGGGCCATCATCTGCATATTGATACCTGTTTATACTCCCATTAGTAAGATATGAGTGACTGTTTCTCCACATTCTTGTCACCACTTGGTATTACCTAACATCTTAATTTTTAGCTAATCTGATGGGTATGAAATGGTATTTTAATAGTGTTTCATTTTTCATAAGTCTAATTGCAAATGTGTCTACACATTTTTATATGCATATTGGTTATATAGATTTTTCAGACTTGCCTGTTGATATCTTTGCCTACTTTTCTATTGAGTTCTTTGCCTTTTTCTTCATTTGTGTTCTTTATATATTCCAAGTCTATTCCTCTATTGGTTATATATACTGTAAATATCTTCTAGTATGAGCTTGTCTTTGCTTCATTCATTGAACAGAAGTTTTTGTTTTTAAACATACATGGGCATATTAATCCTTCTGTGTGTATGTCCTTTTTACATTTTGTATAAGAAACCTTTCCCTACTCCAATATCATAATATTTTTTCTGTATTTTCTTCAAAATGTTTCCTTTCCACATTCAGGCTTTAGTGTATCTAGAATTTATCTTCACATACAATGTAAGGGATTTTGTCTAATTTTATCTTATCCAATATGAGCAGTCAATTATCTGAGCCCCCTTTACTAACTACTCCATGTATTCCCCACTATTTATAATGCTGCCTTTGAGTTATTGCAAGTACCCACATGTTGTGGGTCTATTTCTAGACTCTATATTCTGCTTTTTTAGTCTGGGTGTCTATCCCTGGGCCAATACTACACTAATATTTTTGTAAGTAGTCTTACTGTTAGATAGACTAAATCCCTCCCTATCTCCAACATCTTTAAAAATGTTGCCTAGTATTTATATTTTCTCTTTCAAATAAATTTTATATAAATCTCAATTTAAAGGTTAGAAACTAACATTTGGGGAGTCTTAGTAATTTTCCCAGGACCCCGTGATTAGTATGGAGCAGGGGTGATGTCTAAAGCCATGCAGACTGATTTCAAAGCCCAGATTCTAGCCACTATATTTACAATACCACCTCAACATTTAGCTTATGAATTAGCGAAAAGAGCTGGATTAAATGTCAGTAAACCAGGGCTCCAGGCATGGCTTTTCCACAGGCAAGTTCTTGGGTAACTCTCTGAACCAAGTTTCCTTATCTGCAAAAAGGTTACAAAAATAATTTGTCGCAGGGCTATGAATGAGAAGTCACTGTAAACTGTGAAGCCCTGGCTCTATAAAAGCCCACCTACATTTAAGATTTTTGCACAGGAAACTAGTCTATATTTTTCTGTGCAACATTTATTTTAAATCTTTTTTATTGATATTCTGTACTAAATCTCTTTCATTGAATATAGACTAAGAGATCTTCAGGAAAATAACTTTGTCTTTTTTGAGATCAAAATGTAAGTAGATGAAAAATAATCACTGAAATTATTTTGCCTCTAAAGATAATACGAAATAATATTCTGGAATTTATAAGATCCCCTGTATTGCTCCAAGATCATGCTCAATCCCACAAAAGAAGCCCACTAGCAGATGAGCTGGGCCCAAGTGAGGAAGAAAAAATTACACGACGTAAAAGCAAATTCCAGATGTGCACAGCAGATTGAGAAATTATGAGTAAGAAGTTCAAATGTTTTAGAGTCCGTGTCTTTAGAAAAACACCTAGATGGAAAGCTCTAACTGTGTCTTTCACATAACAGAGTTAGACTGAGCCAAACAGAGGAAAACAAAGTATCTGACAGTTGATCTAAGCCTGCATTTCTTCCTTTATTTCTTTCCCAACTTCCGCTTAACCAGAAATAAATGGGAAGCTATAAAATAAATCATAAAAGTAAAATAAAATAAAGATTAGTTTTTCATGGTCCTCAGGATAGAAAACAGAAATGTGTGGGCTGTTTTGGCCTGAGTATAATTAAAAGATGGGTTTACTTATACATAAGTCTTACTTCTGTCTTATTTTCCAGAATCAGAACCTCAGCCAAAAATTCAGGTGCCAGTTACTTATTAAGGAAATTCTCCTAGGAGAAACCTATAAGAGGGTGGAGGAAAATGAGATATCAATGATCTTACAAAACCTGGAATTCACAACTATCAAGGTGGAAGGGCTTGAATAAATATTCCCAGATTTAATTTGGACCTCTAAAGGATTATACCCTAAGAGTAAGGTTGACCTTAAATAGATCAGACTTTATAAAAACTGAAACTCAACCTCAAATCAACTCAATGACTAAACTAAAACAATGTACAACTAGTTTAACTGCATGACAGAAACTTTAAAAAACTTCTTTGACAAAGATAATATCACCCAACCAGCTATAATTTTTCATACACAATGTCTGTCAATTAATCAAAACTTTCCATGTAAGCTAAGAGACAGGCCCAAGAGAACAAAAAAACAGATACAGAAACAGACCAACAGATGATCCAGATATCAGTTACCAGAAATTCATTTTTAAATAAGAAATAAAAATAAAACTAAAGCAGGAGACATCTGTACCACACATTCACCCTTTAATCTTGTGCCCCACAGAAATACTTTAAACACTTCCAGCAATTTCTTCTGTTATTTACCTCAATTTTCACAAATGATATGCTGATGTTGCTATAACTGAATTTATCCATTTTGGCTCTTATCTATTGACTTCCTATTATGATTGATAAGATTTTTCGCTCTCTTTCAACTCTCCTGCCTTGCAAATCTCTTACATAACTCATTCCTTTCCTTCCTTACATACAATATATTAACAATAAATATACAGTTAAATCAACATTCACTGTTTACCTTGAGGATTATGTGAACATTGATTTCTACTGAGCCAATGATTGTACTACACAGTTCCTTTCATGTATAACTTAGAGAGTTTAGGCTTATTGGCTTATTTTTCATTTTATATTTTCTACATACCTATCATTAATTCTCCCTCAAACTCCCAAATAAATTCATAAAACCCCTTTCAATACTATTTTCCACACAGTCAGATGAATAAGGTTAACTATCAGTTTCATTTTATTTTCTCTAAAAATTTCCCTCCTAAAGTCTTCCATATCCCCCTGCTCCAAAATGTACAGCTATAATCTTGGTACCTCATTATTTGTAAAATTAGGAGTTCCTTTCTTTATCTTCTATACTGAAGCCCACATTTCCTGGATTCCATGTCTTAGTTTCCTCCCTGTTTTGGTATACCTTGCATTAGAAATAAAATGCTTGATACTCTGCATGTCTGAAAATGACCTTACTATCCTTCTCATAGTTGACTGAGTTTTGCTATGCATAGAATTCTAGCTAGAAAGTTATTTCCCTCAGAATTTTGAAGGCCCTCCTCCATTGTTTTCTGATATCTATATTGTTGGTTGAAATGTCTGAAATCTTATTCCCAATTCTTTATGTGTGACTTGCTTTTTTTAATCTTTAAAAACTTCCAGGATCTTCTCTCTATCCATAATATTCTGAAATTTTATAGTGATATGCCTCAGTAAGGACTATTCTTAAACCTGGCTTTGGAAGATTCTCAGGTTCTTAAATTCATAGAAATTATCTTAAATTACCTCTTTGATAAATTCCTTCTATTGAAACTCTTACCAAATTCTTGTTACCGATTTTTGGACCTCCTGAAATCATCTTTAATTATCCTTATCTGCAGGACAAATAATTTGCTTCTCCTAATTTCAACAAAATGGAGTTTGTCTATACTTATTCTCCTTGTTGCTTTGATGTGATTTTGCAAGAGAAGATAGAACTAAAATATCTAATTCTATTCTTTTTAAACTGGGCATTACTAATTTCTTTTTTATTCAATGTTATTGAGAAACAATTGACATACATCTAACTATATAAGTTTAAGGCATCTAAACTATATAAGTTTAAGGCATGTAAAATGTTGGTTTGATTTACATATATTGTGAAATGATTACCACAATAGGTTTGACTAATATCCATCATCTTATATAGGTACAATAAAAGGAAAAGAAAGAAGAAAAGAAAAAAAGAAAAAATTTCTCCTTGTCATGAAAACTCCTAGGATTTACTCTCTTAACAACTTTCCTACATATTATACAGCAGTGTTAGCTACAGTCACCGTGTTGTACATTACATCCCTAGTACATATTTACCTTATAATTAGAAGTCTATACCTGATAGTGCCATTTTATTGTTTTTAAAAAGCCACAAAAGCAAAAGACAATATTTCATTTAAACTTCCAATCTATGGTTCAATCGTAGATATTACAAGGAAAGTATCACATCAGTAGCTGAGGAAACTCTGTCACAAGGACCCAGTTAAATATTTTCCAATCCTTCAAAAGTCCTCCCATTTTTTCTGGGCTTTAATTAAGAGAAAATCTAGGAGACAGTTTTTAGGGAAATATTAGTTCCTCTATTGAATTAAGATTAAATACTATTTTTAGGCTAGTGCAGCAGTGAGATTAGAGCTATTTATCAAAAATCGTAGAGCACACTTCAGCAAGCCTAGAGGTGGGGAATTGCTGGCAATCTACTTGACTCAGTTCTGACCAAGGGCAAACATGATTGGGGCAGATTTTTAAATAGGTACATAGCAACATTATTAAGCACAGCCACTTCATGCTGGGACTTTGTACTCAGAAAAGCTGTCTAGAAGCATGAGGGGAAAAAATTTACTTTGAAAATGTTTCAAAAGCATGAAATGTTTCCTTAACTACTAAATATAAGTGTTGGAACCTCTTATTCCTTTTACCCCTATTATCTAACCACCAATTTATTTGGTGGACTGGAAGAAGGCATTGGAAAAAGAACTCTTCAAATACTTGCAATGTGTTTAAATGTCCAAGTAATTAACTTTTGAGTCTACTCTAGTTAAGGAACAGAATATATTACTATGCTTCCTTTATCCAGGGTCCTTGAAATATGAAGAATTTAACCTAAGTTAAAAATCCGTGGAACACTGCTTTGGTTACCCCCAACCCCAAGATTTAATCCTTTTAGATGAAAGTCTGTGGAATAGAGTGCTCTAGCAAACACCAGTGACATCACTTGGAGCCAAATGAAATTCACAGGCAGAAGGGTAAGAAATAGACCATTTACTATTCACTCAACAGCCCATGGTGCAGCCTGGGCCAAGCACAGCGAACACAGCTTGAGACTGTGCTATGGGCTCCAGACCTTCACTACTCTTTACCTTTTACAGAGGAACTATGGAACAGTCTTACAACGGGGACAATCTGAGTCTGGATGTCACCCTTGGGGGGAATGCCAGAATAACCAGGCTATCCAGCACCTAGAGGCCTTAAGGAAAATGTGTTTATATCCAGTGCCATCTGCTGCGAGGAGAAGGAGCCCCCAGTTCCAGAAACCTTAATGCCAGGGAATCTACCAAGGGTCTGTGGGGTTATTCAGGAAGAAATCTTACTTCCCTCTGCAGTCTTGCCAAACTGACATAATTGTTTCTCCTCATACAGAGTATATATTATGTCTTTTAAATTTTTGTGCCTCTTTTTGAAGTATTTCTGTCTCTTTCCTTGCTGTCCTCTACTAGCTGTCAGGGCCTGGGATGCTGGAGCACCACATCCTCTAGCCTCTAATCTGCCAGGGACTTAGGAACAAAATAATCAAGGATGTTGAGATGGTGTATAAAATAAGGTTAAATGGCTTCTTAGTGGGAGCCTAAGAAGCATCCCTGCAATAAAGAATATACAACACTAGATTTAGTAATTTCCCTCTAGACCAATGGTTCTTAAAGTGTGGTCCAAGGAGCCCTGAGGGTCCCCAAGACCCTTTCAGGGAGGTCCTCAAGGTCACAACTATTTTCATAATAATAATAAGGCATTCCTTGCCTTTTTCACTTTCATTCTGTCATGAATATAGAGTGGACTACAGACTACATAACATATGATATCACAACAGACTGAATACAGGAACAGATATGAATGAGAATCTAGCTGTCTTCATTAAAATATTGAAGATATCTGAAATATGTAAAACAATGCCATTCTCATCATTAAATGTTTTTATTTGAAAAAAGTTATATTGCCTTAAAAAAGCCATTTATGTTAACATGTAATAGATTCACTTATTGTTATTTTTAAATGGATTAATAAATACGCTTTAATTTTCTCAACTTTAATTTCAAGTACAGCACATACTGACAGATACAACCCACATAAACAAGAGCTCTTTGAAATTCTTAATGGTTTTTAAGAGTATAAAGGGTTCCTAAGACCCAAACACTAAAGAATCACTACTTTAAGCAGTCTTTTTGAGAAATCCAACCCATTCAATGCCTTCCTTCAACATACTAAGAAGTGAACCACAAAATCTTCACCTGATGATGTACTAAAGTTTTCTTAACAAATTTTTAATTCATGTATATCTTACAATATAATGGAGGAAGAGCGAATGGTTGGGTATTGTACAATCAAATAATAGTTGCACAACTCAGAAAGGCCTAGAAATTTTTTTCAAAACTGTGCAGTGAAACCTGAGAATCTTCCAAAGCCATAAAATGCAGTCACCTTGGAAAGTGACTCTAAAGCTATCTAAGTTCTGCTTATGTGGCCTTTCACGGTGGCCACATTCATAGCATAGGCTATTGATTTTTAAAATTTTTTTATCTATTGATTGTTTAAAACTACTTTTATCGTCCTCATAATGGAAAGACTCAAGAATGTACTTTTCTACAATGGTTCTGTTTATCTATAGTCAACCATTATCATTTGCTTGCTTAAGCTCCACTCTCTTCCTTCCATTCCCATCACTGAGGCCCACGGGGAAATGAACACTTGTTCCCATTTCAGGAAATGCAACTTTCATTTCAGTAACAGGATTTTAAACATGGAATTATTGAACTGAACAATTGACTTTCCTTCCCTAAGAAATATCCAACTATGAAGCTGCTTTTCACAGATAAAGGACTTTGAGTCTTCACAAAAGATTAAAAAATAGGAAAGTTTAGAACCAATCTGGAATACAAATTATTACAATCATTTTTTCTCGTATTCAGGTTGCAAACATATTTTAATACTACTCTTTAGATGAATTTAAAATAATGTTAAAATAACGAAGAAAAAAAGTTCTTTATGTAACCTTCTTACCAAACAAAAATAGAGGCACAAAATATAAAACACATTAGAGAATTACATTTCTTCTTTAGAGATAAGTGACTTAATCAGTAATCTTAACTATTCTAAATTAAAAACTCCAGAAGGAAGTCCCTCAACCCTTTGAGAAACCAAAAACTTAATCCCAAACTCCATTCACTGAAACCACTGTACTTTATTTATAGGAAAACTCTTTAAGTTCTCACTTGGAGTTGACTTAGTCTTAATTTAGACCAGGAATCAGCAAACTAGAACCTGTGGATGAATCTAGCTTGCCACCTGTTTTTGTTTTGTTTTGTTTTTATTTTTTTATTTTTTTTAAAGATTTTATTTATTTATTTGACACAGAGAGACAGCCAGCAAGAGAGGGAACACAGGCAGGGGGAGTGGGAGAGGAAGAAGCAGGCTCCCAGCAGAGGAGCCCGATGTGGGGCTAGATCCCCTGACTCCGGGACCACGCCCTGAGTCAAAAGCAGACACCCAATGACTGAGCCACCTAGGCGCCCCTTGTTTTGTTTTTAATAATAATTTTTTATTATGTTATGTTAGTCACCATACAGTACATCCTTAGTTTTTGATGTAGTGTTCCATGATTCATTATTTGTGTTTCACACCCAGTGCACCATGCAATATGTGCCCTCCTTAATACCCATCACCAGTCTATCCCAATCCCCCACCCCTCTTCTCCCCTTTGAAGCCCTCAGTTTGTTTCCCAGAGTCCACAGTCTCTCGTGGTTCATTCCCCCTTCTGTTTACCCCCCCCTTCGTTCTTCCCTTCCTTCTCCTACCGATCGTCCTGCTATTTCTTATGTTCCATAAATGAGTGAAACCATATGATAATTGTCTTTCTCTGCTTGACTTATTTCACTTAGCATAATCTCCTCCAATCCCGTCCATGTTGCTGCAAATGTTGGGTAATCGTTCTTTCTGATGGCTGAGTAATATTCCATTGTATATATGGACCACATCTTCTTAATCCAGTCATCTGTTGAAGGGCATCTCGGATCCTTCCGCAATTTCGTTATTGTGGACAATGCTGCTATGAACATTGGGGTGCATATGGCCCTTCTCTTCACTACGTCTGTATCTTTGGGGTAAATACCCAGTAGTGCAATTGCTGGATCATAGGGTAGCTCTATTTTTAACTTTTTAAGGGACCACCACCTCTTTTTGTAAATAAAGTTTTATTGAAACACAGCTATGCTCATATATTCACATATTGTCTATGGCTGCTGTTGCAAATACCAACAGAGTTGAGCAGCTGCAATGGAAACCATATGGCCCACAATGCCTTAGACCTTTACATTAAAAGTTTGCCAACCCCTAATTTAGAACGAATGCTAAGAAGATGAGAAATATTTTTCAACCCACAGTAGATTGGAAGCAGAAAAGATAGTTCATAGAAGATATTCTAAAGCTGGGCATGCTGACCTGAGAGGGCAGTGGACACTATTGGCCTGATACCTAGGAAGAAGACCAAAGAACTCTAAAAGGAGTTCCTAAAATTAAACCATCAAAGAAGTAGGCTTAAGAAATCCCCTTCCCTTAATGGTAGACAACTCTAAAAAGCCAGCCCTGCTCAAGAGCTCCCGTAGGATTGACTGAAGCCTGGCTGCCATCATCTTGAGGTCAGCTTCTCCCTCTGCCCGATCCTGTCTTCCTCACCTTCTTTCAGGTATATCACCCAAAAGCAATCTTGTGTATGCAGCTACCCATCTCAGTGTCCAATCTAAGGCATCCAATCTAAGACTTTACATAGAGAATCATGGCAATTGATGTTGGCCTCAAACTTTAAGCAAAGTTGCAATCAACTCAATAAACATGTATTGATTACCTAGATTCCTAGTACTACACTAGGCACTGTTGAAGATTACAAGATGAATAAGATACACCCCCTGCCTTCAAGGATCTGAAAATTTACATAATGTCTATAGTTGCTATTGTGCTCCCCAAAGTGATTAAAACTACCCAATGACAGAATAAACTGCCCAAAATATTATAAGATGAGGTTCACTGTCACCATCACTGTAGATGGCTTGGGAGAGGGAACTAGGAATGGAGATTGGGTCAGCCATCCAACATCCCACTGAGGGAAATGAACATGGTGTTATGGAAATTATGCTTGGCAAGGAGCTTCAAAGATGTACTAGGACTTTAAGGTGGGTGAAGAGAACAGCAAACATAGGAAACAATATAAGAAAGGAACCAGATGCAGGAGTGAGAAGAAAGTACAGCTAATGTTGGAGATTCAACTGTAGGCCAATTTGTCTGAAGTTTGAAATATGAAGACTTTGAAACATAGGTTGAAACCACGTCCTGGAAGTTCATGAACACTAATCCAAAAAGCTCATTTAAGACAACAGGCAAGGGATGCCCGAGTGGCTCAGTGAGTTAAGCGTCTCCCTCTGGCTCAGGTCACGATCCCAGGGTCCTGGGATAGAGTCCTGCATCAGGCTCCTTGCTCAGCGGGAAACCTGCTTCTCCCCCCTCTGTCTGCTGTTCCCCCTGCTTGTGCTCTCTCCCTCTTGCTCTCCCTCTCTCTCTGATAAATAAATAAAATCTTTAAAAAATAAATAAAACAACAGGCAACAGGAATAATTTTGAGCAGAAGTAAGGTGACTGCTTAGTTTGTCATCCAAAGTAGCAATTTTGAGAGTTAAAGATGGTATTATTAATACAAGGACAACAGATATAAACTAAGACTATCATATGTAAACCAGAAAGGTCACCTGAGCAGAAAGACAACTAGAGCTGTTCTTTAAAATAATGAACATGGTACTGTATCAATTACCTGTTGCTGTATAACAAACCATCCCAAAATATAGTGGCTTAAAACAGCAATAATTTATTAGTTCAAAATTTGGGCTGCACTCAGTTAGGCAATTCTTCTGCTTTTCTGGCTTAGGCTCTTGCCTGTGGCTGCAAATAGCTGCATTTGCTTATTAGTCTAGATTGGTCTAGCTCTGGTGGTTGGTGCAGCATGTCCACTGAATTATGTATCTACAACACTCTAGCCAAGCTTTTTCCCATGGTAGCAGAAGGGGTCCCAGCAGCAAACACTTTTCAAATCTCTGCTTGTGGCACATTTGTTATCATCTTATTGGCCAAAACAAGTCATGTAGCCAACCCCAGAGACTACCCACAGCCTAGAGACAGGAATGGGGATTTTGCTTGAAATTCTGCAAATATTCTACCACACATAGTACTGTCTGAGATGAACTGAAGGAGTAAGACTAAACATGGAGACAACAACTCAAAGACAATTATAATAAGGATCACATTCCCTAACATTTGTTGAGCCTTTTTTATGTTCAAGGAACTCTAAATTTTTTATCACATATAATTCTCACACATCCCTTTGTAGTAGGTATTATTATCCCCATTTTTCAGATGAGAAAACTAAGGCTTAGAGATATTCAGCAACTTTAGCAGAGATTATACAGCTAACAATGTTAGGACTAGAATTCAAACCCAATTAATCTGGGTCCAGAGCACAAATACCCATCAAGTCACACTGCCACCTTTCCACTAGCAAAGTGCAGGAGACAGTGAAAGTGTGGGGTAGAGTGTTGGCAGTGAAAGGGGACAGGATGTTTGAGAAGTAAATCAGTAAAACATATTCACTAGTAGGATATGGGAGTTAAGAAAGAAGGGTGACTCACAGATGACTCAGACTTCAAACCAGCATGGCAGGGGGAAGTATGTGAAACCAGATGTTAAATTACAAGTTTTGACTGAGGCCCTGAGCTATGAGAGATATCAGATGCCAAAGGGAGATGTGTGCGATAGACTGGCTACATACAAATTTTCTTTTTTGTGGGGGTGGAAGAAGGGGCTTGAACTCATGACCCTGAGATCAAGACCTGAGCTGAGATCAAAAGTTGGAACTTAACCAACTGAGCCCCTGGCTACATAAAAATTTTCAAAGAAGGTGCTTAAGAATCAGTTGCAAGCTTGGGGATCCTCACTCAAATCAGGACTATAAAAGACTCAAGAGCATGGAAATTTAAGAATTTGTGAGGATTTACTTGGAATAAACTCAGCTATGAATAACACAGACATACATCTAAGGGAAGGAATAGGAGGTGCTTTCCCTTCATCCTAAGCCCAGTGAGAAGGGTTTCAAGGGCATCACTCAGTTTGACATGTGTTCCTGGCAGGTAAAAGACACAAGACACACGGTTTGGACTATGCCTGAGAAAACTTGAGCATCCTGTGGCTATAGAGTAGAGTTGTAGCTGGATAATGACTGAACTTCCTCAGATTAAAAAAAAAAAAAAATACATGAATCCTGGGGACCACAGCAGGAACATGCACTTGGGATCACTATAAAAGCAATCTTGACCTAGAGGATGGCTTCCAGGCCAAAGGAGCCCAGCAACAGTAGGCTGGAGAATGTATATTAAGGCAGAAGCCAAGAGGAGATCAGCAGCCGCCAGCTGATGAAGAGGCACGATTCACATCGCAGTAACAGACAGGTCCAGAACAGGATTTGCAAGAGCCCACAAAAACACCCACAAGAAAAAGAACCAAATTTAAACATCTGCATCCCCCACACACAAACACACAGAAGGCATGTGGTCATCTCATGGCAGTGCCTATTAAGTAACGTAACTGTTGTTCTCTTTTTCTCCTTTCCAGTCTCCTTCAATTCTGGTGGATTGAGGAACAGCAGCTACTGAGACTAGGAGGAGATAACTGAGAAAGGAAGGAGCTGATGATAACCCCTCCCTACCCCAAACGCATTTGGCCCACCTATAGCTGCCCCTCACTGGAGAAGAAACGCTTGAATGAAAACTGATGTGTCCCTAAGGAAATATGCTAATTTCTGTTTCAAACTGTGTTTCGTAACTTGGAGCTTTCTATTATCTAAGAATGCATTGAAGACTTACCAACCTCTCTTACCTCCTGACAGAAGATTGGACCACCCCTTCAAAAGGGGTTGAAAGGAACAGTAAGTGATGAGAATAAGCCTCAGGTTTATACTCTGCAAGTGCTGCCCATTCAACACATCAGTTAATAGACTGGGAAGTAAGGAGAAGGAGATGGTTTGGGGGGTAAAAAAAGAAAAATGACAGTGAACATGAGTTGGCATCTCAGAAACAAGACTGAGTCCAATAACGGAAAATTTAAGGGTCATCTATTTAGAAGTAGTAGTTGATGCTGAGAAGTCATAAGCACTGGAGGGAGAAGGTTGAGAGAAGAAGGTCAAGACAAAGTTTTGAATGATGACTAGAAAAATTAGAAAAAGTTTGTAAAAGCCACTGGGGACAATGCAACATGACATCAAGAAAATGTCTATGATAGACTGCTGGACCAGGAAGTTCCCCTGAACACAGAAAGTAACCATGTATGGTAAACAATCTGTATGTCTCATATCTCTTTCCAGCAAAGCCAGCAATGAAGGGAGCCAGGCCTGGGCATTGTGTCATCAGTGAAATGGCTGACTTGGTACAGTGGTAGGAAAGATAATGGGCTAATAAAGTAGGAAAGATCCAAAGACAAAGAAGTGACAATAAGGATGCAAACAAAAGCCAGCAGAGGTGAGGGAAGTGAAAAGTAAGCCACGGTTAAGAAAAATAATGTCAAGTTTTAGATCCTAGGGATGAATCCATTTCAAGTGATGATGAGATTAGCCTTGAGAGTATAGGGATAGAGGACATAGAGTTGAGGCTTCACAGTGAAAAAAGGGTCACCAAAAAAATACCCAAATCATCAAAGTTTATGTCAGGAGGCTGGGCAAGGAGAAAGATCATTGTTGGTTCATAAACTGACACCTGGGTTCAGAAAGCAAGGAGAGACAGAAGAAAGAGGCAACCCACTCCAGACTGGTAGGTGGCAGATTTAATAAGCAAGGAAACTTACATACAAAGCTTGTCTTGGGCAGCTGCAAGATAAGTAGATCTCCACACCTACCTGCCAGAATCTTAAAAGTTTATACTGAGGCCTTAACTGGGTTCAGTCATGTATACCATACAGATGGTCTCAATAACACCTTACTGTCTCAAGGCTGCATCCTTGAAACAGCTCCCACTGTGGGAATGGTGGGCAGAATGTACATTCCAAGGACAGTGGAGGTAGCAAGGAAACTCTGATGGTCTAGATCCAGCTGTGAGTCAACTGGTGGTCACATCTTCTGGATGACCTCCCCAAACGTTCATGAACTTTGATCTAAAGTCAACCAATTTGCTTGATGCTTCATTCATTCTGCTAAAGAAGGCAGAAAATCAAGAAGCATATTTTTTTAAGATTTTTATTTTTTTAAAGTATATACATTTAAATTAGAGGTATTAAAAGGATTAAGTTTCCATCAACTGTAAAACTAATGTTTCCTCCATTCCCTGGATAACATTGAATAATATAAGCATTATTGGAACTTTAATCCATTTTTTAAAATCATCTGAACTGGATAGATAATCTCAGACAAAGTGTGGACAAATCAAAGCTCTAAGCATCTTTGATCATGGTAAATTAAAACCACTGAAGGTACAACCTGATTCTATATTGGTTTCACATTTCAGATGATCTGTAGTGATCTGTAATTATTCATCTCAGAGGCTAAAATTATTTATTGAGTTCCCACTATACTCCAGGAATTGCGCATATAAACATGACTAAATCTTAAGAAGAAAGAGTTTAGCTACTCAAGTCCCACAGGGATTTAAATCTAGGCTGAGGTTGCCAGGCTTAGCAAATAAAAATACAAGATGCCCAGTTAAATTTGAACTCAGATAAACAAAGGAAAAAATTTTTAATATAGGTATGTCCCAAATATTGCATGGAACATTTATACTAAAAAAGTATTCATTGTTTGTCTGAAATTCAAATTTAACTGGGCATCCTATATTTTATCTGGCACCCTAATCCCAGTTTTTTGTTTTGTTTTTTTCTTTCTTTCTTTCTCTTTCTTTTTCTTTCTTTTTTTTTTTTTTTTGTCTGTAAGAAAAGGGCTTTAGCCACAGGACATCTTTAAAGCAAGCAGTAAAAGAAATAGTTACAAACTATGCTCTGCTTTTTCTGCCAATTGTTTTTGTTTGTTTCCATTAGAGGACAGAACCTGCTCATCCTAATTAACCCTTAATCAAGTAGCCTTCCTTGTTACAGGCTTATACAGCACACTATACTTTTTTTAATGGACTTTATTTTTTAGAGCAGTTTTGGGTTCACAGCAAAATTAAACAGAAGGTACAGGGATTTCCCATATACCTTCTTCCCCCACATATATCATCTCACTTACTATCAACATTCTCCACCAAAGTTGTACCTTTGTTAGCAACTGATGAACCTATAATGGCACATCATTATCACCCAGAGTCCATAGTATACATTAGGGTTCATTCTTGGTGTTATAACTGCTCTTGATTTGGACAAATGTATAATGACACATATCTATCATCATAGTATCTTACAAAATAGCTTCACTGCCCTAAAAATCTTCCATCTATTTATTCCTCCCCTGATCTTTTTGCTATTTCCATAGTTTTGCCTTTCCCAGAGGTCATATAGGTGGAATCATACCTATAGGTATGATTCAATCATGGGCTTTTCAGATTGGCTTCTTTCACTTAGTAATATGCATTTAAGTTTCCTCCATGGCTTTTCACAGCTTGATAACTCATTTCTTTTTAGCACTGAATACTATTCCATTGTCTGAATGTGCCATGATTTATCTATTTACCTACTGAAGGACATCTTGAGCTTCTAAGTTTTGGCAATTATGAATAAAGCTGCTAAAAACATCTGTAAGCAGGTTTGTGTGTGGACATAAGTTTTCAGCTCCTTTGCATAAAAACCAAGATGTGATTACTCGATCATATGGTAAAAGTATATTTAGTTTTATAAGAAACCACCAAACTATCTTCCAAAGTGGCCGTACCATTTTGCATTCCCACCAGCAATGAATAAGAATTCTTGTTGCACTAAATTCTCACCAGCATTTGTTATTGTCAGTGTTCTGAATTTTGGCCATTTTAATAGGTGTATGGTGGTATCCCATTGTTGTTTCACACTATACTTTGTCATATGAGTACTGTTGTATTAGCTTAGAGTAAAAGTTAATCTGTTATAATAACCATAGAGGGAAAAAACTGGCAACGCTCTCCTTAATGGATAACGTCCATCTCTAAGTCCAAGGCACTACTCAAATTGTTACCATTCACCTCCCAGTGGGCCAAGAGGAGGAAGGGAAGAAAGATAGGGTAACTAAATTTCATTTTAAGGATGAGACGTGGAAGTGACACCCATCACTTTTATCAGCATGAACTGACTCCCAGTTCATGCTTCGCCCCTCCTAACTGCAATGGAGGCTGGGAAATGTAGTTTACAGCCCCATGCCTGCTTCTACTCCGGGAGAGTCCATTACTAAAAAGAAGAGGAGAGTAGAGGGGGAGGGGGCAATTAGAAATCTCTGCCAAAACTTATCACTATGGCAATTAGGTAATTATTTGTCTAATTATTAATTTAATGGCTCTACCTCACCCATCTAATCCATAAGCTTCATGAGAACAAAGATGTCCATCTAATTCATCACACCTACCTCTGGAGTCTAGGACACTATCTACAAATATTCCATAAATATTTGTGGAAAGAAGAGATTGAAGAAGAAAGGAGAATTACTCCCCCAAGGTCTCTGCGCTCCAGCCTCCAGGCCTCTTCCTTCAACCAAATGCTCTGTGGGGCCCTCCCCCCTGGTGTCCACTCACTGTCCTCCTCTAAGGATCCAGCTCTGCTCTCCATTCCTTTCTGCCTGGGCCTGTCTATCTCTGGGTCCTGCAGGAGATCATCTGCTCTCAGCCATGTAGCCCCAGAAATATCCTCTTTGGTTCCATCTGTCCACTTGGCATATCTGTTCATCTGTTCACATGGGTACTTGGCATAGCTCACACTAAACAGGCTAATAACCACTTTACACCTTTGCTGTAGGGCCCTCCTCCTAAAATGATCGCATCTGCATCACATTTACTCACACTGACTCAGAGGAGTCACCATAACTGAGTACCCTCCCCCCAGTACCACACAGCTCTCTAAATTTGTCTTAGGCTATCTGAATAATAAAGTTCAGATCCCATCTCCAGATAAGGGGCTGAACCCTCACCAAAGAACACTGTTCTATCTAAGGGCAAAGGACATGTCCTCAAATGAATGCTCCTTGCTTTAAAGAGACTGACAGTATACCCAAATTGGCACTTCATGTACTAACATTCCACACTGGGTGGAATTATCCAGTTGCCTAGAACATCTGCAATGGTTGAGATTTGAAGCAAAGTTTGACCCTTTAAAACACTGTGCAACTTGCCAGAGACAATAGACATTTGGAGACAGACAGACGGTTTAGGTTCACATCCCATCTCACTTACTAGCTATATGATCTTGGGCAAATTACTTAACTTGCCTGAACCTAAATTTCCTTATCTGTAAAATATGAATAATAATAGTACCTATACCTCATAGGGGTTTTGTAAGGATTACGATACATATTTTATTTAATGTCTGGTATTATGTAAGTGTGATGGGTTATTTGTTTGTTTGTTTGTTAATGGCCACAAATTCCTTCCCACTACTCTCATTGAGATTTGAAATACGGCTCCTCTCCCACTGAGTTTGGGTGGACTTGTGACTGCTTTGACCAATAGAGCTCGGTGGACAAGATCTCCATGGCTAAGTCAGGAAAAGCCATACACGTTCTGCCTGGTTCTCTTAGGGTGCTTGCTCTGGGAGAAGTCAGCTCCCATGTAAGAAGTCTGACTAGCCTAAGCTCACCATGATGGAGAGGCACATGCAGATGCTCCAGGTAACAGCCCCAGCCAAGCTCCCCCTGGACAGCTAACAAACTGCCAACCACATGAGTGAGCCAGCTGGGACATCTAGCCCAGTAAAACCTCTGGATAATGAACATGTGACTGTAACCTACACAAGAGCCACCAGCTGAGCCCTTTCCAGATTCCTGACCCACAAAACCAGGAGCAAGATAAAACAGTTTATACCATGACATACTGGAGTAGTTTGTTACACAGCAACAGTAACCAGAACAATGAACAATAGTAAATGGTAGCACATATTAATATTAATGCTGTTTCTCAAGCACATAAGCCCTAGAACGGGGCCTCCTCCTTCCAAAGTGTGAATACCAACGGGTGTCACAGCTCAGAATCCTTCTGCCTACACTTAGAGTTCCCTCTCTTCAGAGCCTGGTTTCTTTCCCTTCTCTGCTAGGTTTCTGTCTAACTTCTAGATCAAGAAAGTCTGGATAAACTTCAGATAAACACTTTAAAATTATTTCCTGGAGGCTCACCAAACCGAACATGTGAATCCTCCCCAGTCTGCACAATTGAAAACAAGTTATATAATTTCTGTTTCTCAGGGCGGAAAGGGCTGTGCAAGACAGAGAACACTGGGACTGTTGCCTGTCGTCTGGAATCACATTTTAAATAAATAGACAAAGTGAACTGCACAGAAATGATGAATAATGAAATGGTAGAAATAGAAATTAGAGAGCAGTGGGGACTACAGAAGCTATTTCTGTCTCTCGCTGAGAATTCCGAATGGCTTAGGTTAGGTGTTTATTTCTAAGGGAGTGGATTATTTTTAATGTCTTTGAACATCACGCCTCCATGACATCTATTATTTCCAAATGACTGCAATGTACCTCTCAGATCTAAACGTCACTGAAGGATTGAGGAACAGCTTGAGGTTTACACTAAATGTGTATGTTTTTCCTTCAGCTATTTAAAATGTTCCATCGGGTTATCTCAATTATTTATGGATTCATTCTCTGATGAGGAAGTGACTTTTCTGTAGAGACTGGAATTATTTTAAGTTTGACCTTTTCCTCCTTTCTGCTTTTGTCACTGGTCAACACTCTCCCGTCCATCCATTTAGGATGGTATCATCTGGGATGGCATTAGAATCTTCCTGAAGATGGGAAATAAGTGGAGATCAGATTTGAACCGTATAAATACGATCAAATCAGATTTGAACGTATAAATATTCGTTGCTGCATCTTCTCCTCCTACTCCATACTTTCAGGATGTCCTGTGGCATGTTTTAGAAACATTTGCAGATGTGTGAGTATTTTTAAAACATTCAGGATTTTGGAAGCATTATGGCAATCATTATTCTTTTAAAATTCATGTATATATCTAGAAAATTAAAATTATATTGTTGGTGCTGGGGTGTCTTGGTCCCCAAACTTGACTGATCATCAGAACAACCAAGAGATTTTGTAAAAATACAGATTCCTATATTTGCCTCAGAAAAGTGGAATCAAGAGTCTCTGTAAGAGGAACTCAAGAATTCATGTGTATATTATAATCTTCCTGGTGATTTGATGGGCAGCCAGCTTTGACAGTCTCAGCCCACCTGCATCCACACCCCACCAAAAAGCATCAAGGAAAAGGAGCTGTAAGCAAGCAGGCAACTTGTGAACAATAGGAGTAAGCTTCATCTAGAAACTTCCAAGGCATGGAGAGGACTAACAGAACTCCCTTCCAGTTATTCAATTAACAAACAAACATCTTTTAAGGATCTAGTATGAATAAGTGATGAGATGAAAGGAAACTGAAGAATATCACTTATTCTCTGCCATAAAGAAACTCAGAACTATTCATTCATTCACCAAATATTTATTGAGCACCTGACATGCGGCAGGTACTATTCCAAACACTGGTGAAACAGTGCCAAACAGACATAGTTCCTATCTTTGTGAATATGGTATTGAACATAATCTGCACTCCTTTTTTTAGGAAGGTGAACAGGTAACATATGAACTGGGCTCTGACAATTGCATTAGGCAGTTCACTAGGCAGAAGCAGTATAGTACTTACCTAAACCCAAGAAGCTCCTTACATTCTTCACCCTGGATACTTCACTTGCCTCACTGTAGTTGCAATCATGAGGTTCAGTGCAATCATCTTAGATGGATTCACATTATGTGTAAAGACAAGAAAATGCCAAAGATTATTCAGAAAATGATGAATAATCTAGTGTGGCTTAAGTACAGAATACACACATAGGAAGAGTGGCTAGAGATTTTGCTGTGGATGAGGTGAGGCTCCCCACCTGCTATCAACAAACAATTTAGAAGTTCCCTGAATTCCAAATGTTTCTTCTCTGTCCGTATAAAAATCATAGTCTCCATTTTATTTTTTAGAAAGATCACTCTGATGGTAGGATAAAAATAAAAAGGGGGGAATGGCTTGGAGACCAAGAAACAAAGTCTCTATTATAGTAGTGCCAGAAAAAGGTAATAAATATTTGAATTGAAGCAATGGCCTAAATGGAAAGGAAGTTTTGGTACTCAGGGCTATAGGGATGTGGACAAGAGAGGAAAATTCTAGGGCCACCCAAGCTGAAGAGTCTAACTATGCCCTTCAGAGGAAGGGTAAATGAAACATAAACAAAGAGAATAAAGTAAACTTGCCTATTCCATCCTTAGCATTGCCCGAAGGAAAAGGGGTTTTTTTGTTGTTGTTGTTTTAATTTTTTAAATTCACTACCACAGAACAGCTCTCACATATGTTTGTGGTCCAAATTCATGATAACTACATGATAAATACACACACACACACACATACACACACACACACACACACACACACACACACACACATACCTCAAGTATAGAATTTAATTTAAACTAGGCTTGGGTTAGCAATATGCCAAGGTAAATGGCAGAAGCAAACAAAAATCCTCATTGGAGTATTATCATCATCCCAAGCCTCAGAAAATTCTCGTAGATAAAGTTCCAAAGACAACAAACAGTTCACAGTATAAAAGTACAAAACACAGAGAAACAATGTACCCTGGGTGAGAGCCAGGAAAACAACAGACTATATAGGCAATCCCACAAAGACTTCAGATACTGGAACTGTACAGTACAAAAAGAAAAATAACAATGTTTCACATGTTTAAGGGAAAAGACAACTTTGAAAATATGAGCCAGAATGTATCTCAGAGAGAAAAAGAAACAGAAACATAAAATAAAAGTTTGAAGGCATAGAGAATAATGTAAGAGGGTCCAAGTTGTGTGCAACTGGAATTCAGGAGAAAACAACAGAGAAAGTGGGGAAGAGGCACTATTCAAGAAACGATGGCTGAGAATTTTCAGAATTGGTGAAAAATAGCAATTTTCACATCAAGGTGGTTTCTTTAAGAAATTCTCCCTGAGACCAATCAGTAAACCTTCAGAACACAAAAGAAAAAGAGAAAGTCATAAAAAGGGAGAAACAAGATCATCTGCATAGAAATGACAATTACAGCTGAATTCACAGAAGCAAAAATGAAAGTCAAAAGAGAGTGAAGCAATATCTTTAACATGCATAAAGAAAATAACTGTCATCTTAGATGTGTATATCCAAAGAAACTTCTTTCAAGAATAAGGAATAATTAAAGTCAATTTCTTGAAAGAATTAAAGTCAAAAATGGAATTAATTTACCACCAATAGACCTCTGATAAAGAAAATTCCAAAGGATGTACTTCAGGAATAAAGGAAAATAACCCTGATGAAAGATCGGAGATTCAAGAAAGGTAGTAGTCAAAGATATTAGCAAATATATGAGGAAATCTAAACAAAGATTAATTGTTTAAAACAATAATATGTGGTTGAGGAGTCCAAGATGGCAGAGGAGTAGGAGACCTTAGTTTCATCTGGTCCCAGGAATTCAGCTAGATAGCTATCAAATCATTCTGAACACCCATGAACTCAATTAGAGATGTAAGAAAAGAATAGCTGCAACTCTACAAATAGAAAAGCAACCACTTTCTGTAAGGCAGGAGGTGCGGAGAAGTGAATCCGAGTGATACAGGGGTAGAGAGATCGAGGTGGGGAGGGAGCCTCTATCACCCGGCTACTGGAAGGTGATATAGCAGCAGAATGCAAAATCAGAACTTTTATAAGTCTGCTCCTGTGAGGGACCTCCTGGCCTGAAAGGTACTCAGGTTGCTAAGCGGGGGCAGAACTCTAGGTGGGACAGAGTGGTCTCAGGATCCCCAGGGGTCACAGGAAGACCAGGGGTGCCTGAGTGCAGCAGAGTTCCCAGGCATTGGAGCAGGGAAACCAGCTACAAACAGTTAGCCCAGGAGTGGGCTCTCTGCTCGGGTTTGCCATATACCATGAACCGCGGTAGTCGGGCAACTGCTCTCCGAACAGGGGCCCAACAAATGGCAGAACCGTGGAGAGACCCCCATTACTCCCCCAGGAGGAGAGGTGCAGGAGCGCGCTGCAGGAATCTGCAGGGTTTGGAGACTCAGAACTGGGTCAAGTGCCTGAGATAGAAACTCTCTGCCTGAGATAGAAACTCTCTGCCTGAGATAGAAACTCTTGATCAAAGGCGATCAAAGCCCGGGTGAGCACCAATTGTGGCCAGAGTCCAGGGAGACATGAGGGATTGACTGCTTTTCCCTGAAGGTGCACTGAGAGGGGGGCTGAGTTTTTGCTGTGGGGTGGATATTGGGAGGCCTCCATTTTCATTCTCATCCTCTAAATCTACACGGAAAGGCTTCAGGGAACAAAAGCCACACAGAACAATCTGGAGCAGATGATTTAGCCTGGCCCCTAGCAAAGGCCGTGCAATTCCGCCTGGGGCAAAGACACTTGAGCATCAGTGCAACAGGCCCCTCCCCCAAAAGATCGGCAAGAACATCCAGACAACACCAAGTTTACCATCAATGAGAACTGTAAAACTCCAGTGCCAAGGAAATACAGCACATAGAGTTCAGGGCTTTTTTCCCATGATTCTTTAGTCTTTCAACTTTAATTTTTTTAAATTCTTTTAAATGTTTTTCTCTTTCTTTTTTCAACCAATTTCTTATATTATCAACTCTTTCTTTAATTTAAAAAATTTTTCATTTTTACAATTACATTCTATCCCTTCACTGCATTTAATTTTATTTTTGTATATGTATAAGTTGTTCTTTCTTTACAATTTTGGGATGCAGTTTCTTCTAACAGACCAAAATACACCCCAAATCTAGTGTATGGCTTTGTTCTATTTACCTGTCTGATTATATTCTCTCTTTTGTTTTTTTTTTTTCTTCTTCCTTTTTTTTTGTTAAAGTCTTTTTAATTTTCATCTTTACAGTTACATTCTATCTTTTCAATGTATTTAATTTTATTTTTGTATAAATAACTTTTTCTTCCTTTACAATTTTGAGATATAATTTCACATACTGAATACACAAAATACACTCAGAAGATAGTGTATTGCTCTGTTCTGTTCATCTGTCTGTTTATGTTCTCTTTATTTTTCTTTTTTTTTTTCTTTTTTAAATTTTTTTCGGTTTCAGGTCTCTTCTGATTTCTTTAGTGCTTATTTCTCTGGGGTCATTATTGCCATTTTAATATTTTGTTCTCTTGTTCATCTATTCTTTTCTGGACAGAATGACAAGATGGAAAAACTCACCTCAAAAAAGAGAACAAGAGGGGCACCTGGGTGGCTCAGTCGTTAAGCATCTGCCTTCGGCTCAGGGCGTGATCCCAGCATTCTGGGATTGAGCCCCACATCAGGCACCTCTGCTGAGAGCCTGCTTCTTCCTCTCCCACTCCCCCTGCTTGTGTTCCCTCTCTTGCTAGCTGTCTCTCTCTCTGTCAAATAAATAAAATCTTAAAAAAAAAAAAAAGAGAGAGAGAGAGAACAAGAGGCAGTACTGACTGCCAGGGACCTAATCAGTATGGATATAAGTAAGATACTGGAACTAGAGTTCAGAATAACGATTATAATATGCCAGCTGGACTTGAAAAAAAGCAAAGAAGACACTAGAGAATCCCCTTTTGGAGAAATAAAAGAACTAAAATCTAACCAAGTAGAAATCAAAAAGGCTATTAATGAGATACAATCAAAAATGGAGGCTCTAACTGCTAGGATAAATGAGGCAGAAGAGAGAAACAGTGATATAGAAGACAAAAGGACAGAGAATAAAGAAGCTGAGAATAAGAGAGATAAACAACTACTGGATCACAAGGGGAGAATTCGAGAGATAAGTGATACCATAAAGCGAAACAATATTAGAATAATTGGGATCCCAGAAGAAGAGGAAAGAGAGAGGGGTGCAGAAGGTATGTTGGAGCAAATTATAGTGGAAAATTTCCCTAACCTGGGGAAAGAAGCGGGCATCAGGGTCCAGGAAGCACAGAGAACCCCCCTCAAAATCAGTAAAAATAGGTCAAAACCCCAACACATAATAGTGAAACTTGCAAATCTCAGAGACAGAAAATCCTGAAAGTAGCTTGGGACAAGAGGTCGGTAAAAGCAGACCTATCCACAGAGACCTGGCAGGACAGAAAGGACTGGTATGACATATTCAGGGTGCTAAATGAAAAAAAGATGCAGCCAAGAAAACTTTATCCAGCTAGGATGTAATTCAAAATAGGAGTGATAAAAAGCTTCCAGGACAAACAGAAACTAAAGATTTTGTGATCATTAAAACAGCCCTGCAAGAAATATTAAAGGGGATCCTCTAAGCAAAGAAAGATCCAAAAGTAACACAGAGCAGAAAGGAACAGTGACAATATACAAAAACTCACTTTACAGGTAATACAATGGCAATAAATTCATATCTTTCAATAGTTACTCTGAATGTAAATGGGCTAAATGCTCCAGTCAAAAGACACAGGGTATCAAATTGGATAAAAAAGCAAGACCCATCGATATGCTCTCTGCCAGAGACTCATTTTACACCCGAAGACACCTCCAGATTTAAAGTGAGGGGGTGGAAAACCATTTACCATGCTAATGGACATCAAAAGAAAGCTGGGGTGGCAATCCTTGTATCAGACAAATTAGATTTTAAACCAAAGATGGTAATAAGAGATGAGGAAGGACACTATATCATAATTAAAGGGTCTATCCAACAAGAAGATCTAACAATTGTAAATATTTATGCCCCTAACATGGGAGCAGTCAATGATATAAGCCAACTAATAACAAAATTTAAAAAATATATCAATAATAATACAATAATAGTAGGGTACTTTAATAGCCCCTTCACTGTAATGAACAGATCATCTAAGCAGAAGATCAACAAGGAAATAAGGGCTTCGAATGACACACTGGACCAGATGGATTTCACAGATATATTCAGAACATTCCATCCTAAAGCAACAGAATACATATTCTTCTCAAGTGCACATGGAACATTCGCCAGAGTAGATCACATAGTGGGTCACAAATCAGGTCTTAACCAGTACCAAAAGATTGGGATCATTCTCTGCATATTTTCAGACCACAATGCTTTGAAACTGGAACTCAATCACGAGAGGAAATTTGGAAAGAACTAAAGAGCATCCTACTAAAAAATGAATGGGTCAACCAGGAAATTAAAGAAGAATTTTAAAAATTCATGGAAACAAATGAAAATGAAAACACAACTGTTCAAAGCCTTTGGGATGCAGCAAAGGTGGTCCTAAAAGGGAAATATATAGCAATAAAAGCCTTTCTCAAGAAACAAGAAAGGTCTCAAATACAAAATCTAACTTTACACCTAAAGGACCTGGAGAAAGAACAGCAAATAAAGCCTAAACCCAGCAGGAAAAGAGAAATAATAAAGATTAAAGCAGAGATCAATGAAATAGAAACCAAAAGAACAGTAAAGCAGATCAACAAAGTTAGGAGCTGGTTCTTTGAAAGAATTAATAAGATTGATAAACCCATGGCCAGACTTACCAAAAAGAAAAGGGAAAGGATCCAAATAAATAAAATCATGAATGAAAGAGGAGTAATCACAACCAACACCGAAGAAATAGAAACAATTATAAGAACATACTATGAGCAACTGTATGCCAACAAATTAGGCAATCTGGAAGAAATGGATGCATTCCTAGAAACTTATAAACCACCAAAACTGAAACAGGAATAAAAAACCTGAATAGACCCACAACCAGCAAGGAAATTGAAGCTGTAATCAAAAATCTCCCAACAAACAAGAGTCCAGGGCTGGATGGCTTCCAGAGGAATTCTACCAAACATTTAAAGAAAAATTAATACCTATTCTTCTGAAGCTGTTTCAAAAAATAGAAACGGAAGGAAAACTTCCAAACTCTTTCTATGAGGCCAGCATTACATTGATCCCAAGACCAGACAAAGACTCCACCAAAAAAGGAGAATTACAGACCAACATCCCTAATGAACATGGATGCAAAAATTCTCACCAAGATACTAGCCAGTAGGACCCAACAGTACCTTAAAAGGATTATTCACCATGACCAAGTGGGATTTATTCCTGGGCTTCAAGGGTGGTTCAACATCCTCAAATCAATCAATGTGATACACTATATTAATAAAAGAAAGGACGAGAACCATATGATCCTCTCAATAGGTGAAGAAAAAGCATTTGACAAAGTACAGAATCTTTTCTTGATTAAAACTCTTCACAGTATAAGGATAGAGGGAACATACCTCAATATCATAAAAGCCATATACAAAAAGCCCACAACGAATAGCATTCTCAATGGGCAAAACTGAGGGCTTCTCCCCCTAGGTCAGGAACACGGCAGGGATGTCCACTATCACCACTGCTGTTCCACACAGTACTAGAAGTCCTAGCCTCAGAAATCAGACATCAAAAAGAAATAAAAGGCATCCAAACCAGCAAGGAAGAAGTCAAACTCTCACTATTTGCAGCTGACATGATACTCTATATGGAAAACCCAAAAGACTCTACCCCAAAACTGCTGGAACTCATACAGGAATTTAGCAAAGTGGCAAGATATAAAATCAATGTGAAGAAATTACAGGCAGCAACCTCTGTGACCTCGGCCACAGAAACCTCTCGCTAGACACATCTCCAAAGGCAAGGGAAACAAAGGCAAACATGAACCACTGGGACTTCATCAAGATAAAAAGCTTTTGCACAGCAACAGAAACAGTCAACAAAACCAAAAGACAACCGACAGAATAGGAGATGATATTTGCAAATGACACATCAGATAAAGGGCTAGTATCCAAAATCTATAAAGAACTTATGGAACACACCACCCAAAGAACAAATAATCCAATCAAGAAATGGGCAGAAGACATGAACAGACATTTCTCCAAAGAAGACATACAAATGGCCAAGAGACAAATGAAAAAAATGCTCAACATCATCTGGCATCAGGGAAATACAAATCAAAACCACAATGAGATACCACCTCACACCAGTCAGAATGGCTAAAATTAAAAAGTCAGTAAATGACAGATGCTGGTGAGGATGTGGAGAAAGGGGAACCCTCTTACACTGTTGGTGCCAATGCAAGCTGGTGCAGCCACTCTAGAAAACAGTATGGAGGTTCCTCAAAAAGTTGAAAATAGAGCTACCCAATGACCCAGCAATTGCACTACTGGGTATTTAACCCAAAGATACAAACATAGTGATCCGAAGGAGTACCTGCACCCCAATGTTTATAGCAGCAATGTCCACAATAGCCAAACTATAGAAAGAGCCCAGATGTCCATCAACAATGGAATGGATAAAGAAGATGTGGTATATATACACAATGGAATATTACTCAGCCATCAAAAAATGAAATCTTGCCATTTGCAATGACATGGATGGAACTAGAATATTATGCCAAGTAAAATAACTCAGTCAGAGAAAGATAATTATCATATGATCTCATTAGTATGTGGAATTTAAGAAACAGAACAGAGGATCATAGGGGAAGAGAGGAAAAAATAAAACAAGATGAAACCAGAGAGAGAGAGACAAACCATAAGAGACTCTTAATCATAGGAAACAAAGAGGGTTGCTGGAGGGGAGGGGGTAAGGGGATGGGGCAGCTGGGTGATGGACATTAAGGAGGGCACGTGATATAATGAGCACTGATATATAAAAGACTGATAAATCACTGACCTCTACCTCTGAAAGCAATAATACATTATATGTTATTTAATTGAATTTAAATTTTTTTAAATATTTTTCAAATTAGAAAGAAAGGAAAAGAAAAGCAAAGAAAGGAAAAGATAATAAGTAATGGGAGGAAAGTCAGGATAGAACTAAAATACCAAAAAACAGTAACATAAAATAAGAGGATGATCAGAGTATAATATTCTATGGTCTATGTACTTTTAGGGAGGAAGCCAAAAATATGTATGAACTTTAGACTTTGTTAAATAGGCATGTTAAAATATAAATGGTAGCCACCAAAATAACAGACATAAAATATAGGACTTCTAAACAGAGGGAAGTGAAATGAAATAAGGAAATGTGGAAGATATATTATATATATAATTTTTCTACTTTTGTCCCAGAGAGAGAGAGAGAGAGAGAGAGAGAAAGAATCAAAAAAGCTAAAAAATCAGTTCTTTAAAAAGATACTAAAACAGACAAATGTCTGTCAAGCCTAGCCAAGAAAAAAGAAGGCACAGCCTGGGTGGCTCAGTCAGTTAAGCATCTGACTCTTGATTTCTGCTCAGGTCATGATCTCAGGGTTGTGGGATCAAGCCCTGTGTTGGGCCCTGTGCTGGGCATGGAGCCTGCTTAAAATTGACTCTCTCCCTCTCCCTCTGCCTCTACCCTCCCCTAAAAAAAATGAATGAAACAGAACACATAACTACAGATGCTACAGAAATTGAACAGATAAGAGAACACTGTAAACAATTCTATGCCAATAAATTTTTAAACTGAGATGATTACATTACTAAAATAAAATAAAGCTTCCCAAAATTAATTCACAAGAACTAGAAACCCTAGAAGATCCCCAATAAACCTATTTTTTAAAATTTCCTATGAAGAAAATATCAGACAAATTCTTACATTTCAAGGAACAAATCATTGAAATCTTACATAAACTACCAGAGAAATGAGAAAAAGAGGGAATTCTCACAACCTATTTTTCAGAGACTTGTGTATCTTTGATACAGAAATCTGATAAGGACAAAAAAAAGGAAAAATTGTTGAAATAAACACTAAAATCCTACATGAAATAATAATTCAAATTCAACAGTGTACAAGAAAGATAATTTTCAATGACTAAACTGAATACATCCCAGGATGCAAAGTTGGTTTAACATTAGAAAATCAAATTAATAGAACTTGCCATGCTACAATATGAAAGAAGAAAGACCATATGCTTGTCTCACTAGATGCATAAAAAGAATACAAAATCATCCAGCAAAATCTGACTTCCATCTACTTCTAAACTGTTCAAATTAATGAGAGTTATAATAGCAAATATGCATTACATAAAGTCAGTGTAATATAAAATGTGCATGGCTTTTATCCCTGGTGGAACAGGTTGGACCAATAAACCAATGGAACAGAAGGAAGACTACAAATAGACACATGCAGGTCAGTGGGTAAAGAACAAATTGTTTTAATAAATGTTGCTGGAAATAAATTCAAATAAACGAAATGAAATTGGGTCACTACCTCACAACATACACAAAAATCAATTCTAGTTCAATTAAAGACTTCAGTGATAAAAGCAGCACTATAAAACATACAGAAAACAATACAGAAAAATTAATTTATGACTTCAGATACAGATAGATTTCTCAAATAAGACACAAAATCTGTTAATTATATAGGATAAATTTGATGAATTTGACTATAAAAATTAGGAATTTCTGTGTTTGAGATTTGCAATGATTTCCTTCAAATCCTCCATAGCACTAAAGACAGCATCTCCACACACAACAAATGTCTACTGCTTTCCAAAGCTGGCTCTTCCAGCAGCCTGCCAAATTCCATTCCCTAAGTTACCTCACTCCAGTTCTTACCTTCAGGCTCTATTTCCAATGGCTTCTCTCCAGTGTTAAGCCATTCCCCCTCAGTTATAAGACAACCTTCCCTTGACCTTGGGCCCCGCAGCTGATTTGTTTCTCTTGAAAAAGTGATTTAGGATCACAGTCTCCATCCATGTTCATTGCTGAACTCCCTGAAGCCTGGCTTCTGTAAAAATTAATAGTAAAATGAACCTGTTTCCCAAAACCCAGCTTACAAAAATAAAATGTTAATGATACTCTGTGTGTACCACCCTGATTCAATAATCCTCCTTTCTGCTCCCATCCCTCCCCTGATTAGAGTCTACCAGTTGGGGTCTACCATTCAGAATTTCTGTGTTTCTCCTCATATTTTTACCACATAAGTATTCCTAAACAATATGTCCTTGTTTCTTAGTTTCACAAGTCCACAGATAGAGAAGGAAACAAAATTGCCACTGACCAAATGTCTTCCTCAAAGATCACAACTGTACATAAGCATCCAATATATAGATACTACCATAAGGAAAAAGGGACTGGGAAGGGGTAAGAAAAGGAACTCTGAAGTTACCACCTTTACATCTGAAATGCCCAAGAAAATACTTCAGTGTTCAAGAAAAAAAATGGTGGATCCCAAGTTTGGTGAGACAGGGCCTCAGAGTTGAGATAAAGCTGAGTTATTTTTTTTAAATGTTGCATATTTTCACCTTCCTGAGTACATGGCTAAGTATTTGTTAACTGCTAAAACTTTATCATTAATTTCTCTACATGTCAATAAATACAGATGTACAATAACATTTTGTTGTCCAGTATCCTATTATAATGAGCCAACTATAATTTATTGAGTAATCTTTGCTTGTTAAAAATTTAGTTTGTTTCTATTCTTCTATTATTGTAAACATACATGTGTGCTTACATATATCTTTGTATCTTTCTGCACTTGTTTAAATACTTATGAGAAATTTCTAAAGGTGGAATGCTGGGCTGAAAGGGATGTACATATTAATACAAAGTTGAGCTCTAGAAAAGGCTATCATGAAGTACATTTCTATATGTAGGGTATTAAAGAGCTGTTTCTCCACATCTTCACCAATGCTGTTTTCATTCTTTTTTATTTCAAGCCATCATCTCATAACAGACACTCAGTTCAAGATTCTACTCCTTTCATGAATCCTGTTTGCTAATCAGAAGCAGAAGAGCCTCCGGGACCCCTTCCTGGCTTCTCCCAGCAGCCTCCTCAGGTCATGCTCAGGAATAGAATCAGAAGCCACAGAGAATAGCATCCAGGGATGAGCCACTTTCCTGAAAGACAACCCCACCTGACATGGCTGCCCCACCCTCTCTCACATAGACACATGCAGACAGACCCTCATCCATAAGCAGAGCCACACACATTTTCACTCCCCAAAGCAGCGTGATTTGACCATAAGGGATAATTCATATACTCTTAAAAGTTGACACCAGATGGGATGTTGGAAATCACCTGAGAGTGGAAGGAACTCACCCAACCTAACTCAACAATTTTCATTCTGTGCCAAGTGTGTACCCAGATTCTGGTCCCTACAGTAGTCTTTTTTTTTTTCCTTTTATAGACATAACACATTGAAAAAAAATTGAGAAAATTTTGAAAATACCACCTCACCTGTCAGAATGGCTAAAATTAACCACACAGGAAACAACAGATGTTGGTAAGGATGCAGAGAAAGGGGGACCCTCTTACACTGTTGGTGAGAATGCAAGCTGGTGCAGCCACTCTGGAAAACAGTATGGAGGTTCCACAAAAAGTTAAAAATAGAACTACCCAGCAATTGTACTACTAGATATTTATCCAAAGGATAGAAAAATATAGATTTGAAGGGGCACATGTACCCCAACATTTATAGGAGCATTATCAACAATAGCTAAATTATGAAAAGAGTCTAAATGTCCATCAACTGATGAGTGGATAAAGAAGATGTAGCACATATATACAATGGAATATTACTCAGCCATCAAAAAAATGAAATCTTGCCATTTGCAATGATGTGTATGAAACTAGAGGGTATTATGCTAAGTGATATAAGTCAGTCAAAGAAAGACAAATACCGTATGATTTCACTCATATGTGGAATTTAAGAAACAAAACGGATGAACATATGGGAAGGGGGAAAAAGAGAGAGAAGAAAACAAACCATAAGAGACTATTAATGATAGAGAACTGAGGGGGCGCCTGGGTAGCGCAGTCGTTAAAGCGTCTGCCTTCAGCTCAGGGCGTGATCCTGGCGATCCGGGATCGAGTCCCACATCAGGCTCTTCCGCTGTGAGCCTGCTTCTTCCTCTCCCACTCCCCCTGCTGTGTTCCCTCTCTCGCTGGCTGTCTCTCTGTCACATAAATAAATAAAATCTTTAAAAAAAAAAAATGATAGAGAACTGAGGGTTGATGTCGGGAGAAGGGTGGGGGATGGGCTAAATAAGTAGAGGGTATTAAGAAGGGCACCTGTTATCATGAGCACTGGATGTTACATGTAAGTGATGAATCACTAAATTCAACTCCTAAAACCAATATTATACTATGTATTGACTAACTAGAATTTAAATAAAAATTTGAAATAAAAGAAAAAATTTTGAAAAAATTATAGGGAAATAGAAAATAAAGATAATCCTAATGACTTCTATCATATATTTAGTACTGACTCTGCTCCAGGCATCATACAAGGAGCTTGACTTCCATTAATTCTAATCTTTAAAACAAGATTTCAAGCTTAACCAAATAGGTAAAAGACCTATACTCTGAAAACTATAAAACATTGATTGAAAATAATTTAAGATGACACAAAGAAATAGGAAGATAATCCATGCCCATGGATAGGAAGAACAAATATTGTTAAAATGTCTATACTATCCAAAGCAATCTACACATTTAGATTGCTATCCCTATCACAATACAAGCAATATTTTTCACAGAACTGAAGCAAACAATTCTAAAATTTGTATGGAACCACAACAGACCCTGAATAGCCAAAACAATCTTGGAGAGAAAAAAAAAAAAACTCTGTAAGTATCATAATTCCAGACTTCGAGTTATATTACAAAGCTCTAGTAATTAAAATAGTGTGGTACTTGCACAAAAATAGACACATAGATCAATAGAACAGAATAGAAAGCCCAGAAATAATCCCACAATTATATGGTCAATTAATCTTCAACAAAGGAGTCGAGAATATGCAAGGGGAAAAAAACAGTCTATTCAAAAAATGGTGTTGGGAAAACTGGACAGCTACATATAAAAGAATGTATTCTTTCTTACACTGTACACAAAAATAAACTCAAAAAGGATTAAGGACCTAAATATAAGAAGTGAAATCATAAAAATCCTAAAAGAGAGCCCAGGGAGTAATTTCTCTGATACCAGCCATAACAACATCTTTCTAGATATGTCCCCTGAGGCAAGAGAAACAAAAGCAAAAATGAACTACATCAAAATAAAAAGCTTCTGCACAGCAAAGGAAACAATCAACAAAACCAAAAGACAATCTATTGAATGGGAGAAGATATTTGCAAATGACATATTCAATAAAGAGTTAGTATCCAAAATATTTAAAGAACTTATACAACCCAACACCAAAAAAACAAATAATCCAATTTGAAAATGGGCAGAAGACATTAACAGACTTTTTGCCAAAAACATACAGATGGCCAATAACACATGAAAAAATGCTCAACATCACTCATGATCAAGGAAATGCAAATCATAACCACAATGAGATATCACCTCATACCTGTCAGAATGATTAAAATCAAAAACACAGGAAACAAGTGTTGGCAAGGATGTGGAGAAATAGGAACCTTTATGTGCTGTCGGTGGAATACAAACTGACACAGCCACTGTGGAAAGTTCCTCAAAAAATTAAAAATAGAATTACCATATATTCCAGTAACTTCACTACTGGGTATTTACCCAAAGAATACAAAAATTCTAATTCAAAGGGATACATGCACCCTTAAGTTTATTGCAGCACTATTTACAATAGCCAAATTATGGAAGCAGCCCAAGCGTCCATTGATTGATGAATGGATAAAGAAGACATGGCATAGATACACAATGGAATATTACTCAGTCATAAAAAAGAATGAAACTTGCCATTTGCAACAACACGGAAGGAGCTACAGAGTATTATCCTAAGCAAAATAAGTCAGTCAAAGACAAACTACTGTATGGTTACACTCATATGTGGAACTTAAGAAACAAAACAAATGAGTAAAGGGGAAGAAAAGAGGCAAACCAAAAGCAGACTCTTAACTATAGAGAACAAACTGATGGTTACCAGGGGGGAGGTGGGTGGGTGGAGGATGGGTGAAATAGGTGATGGGGATTAAGAGTACACTTATGTTGAGCACTGAGTAATATATGGAATTGTTGAATCATGATATTGTACACCTGAAATGAATATAACACTGTTAACTATACTGGAATTAAAATTATACATACATATAATTATTTATTATTTATATACATACAATTTTTAATTTTTTTAATAAAAATTAAATAAAACAAGACTCCAAGGTTGCCATTATTATCCCCTTATTGTAAATGAGTAAACCAAAGCTCAAGGACGTTAAGTAAACCTCTTAGGATCAAACAGCTAGTAAATGACAGAACCAGCATTTGAAGCCAAGTTTGTTAATTCCAAAGTCCACACATGGGCCACTATACTTTAGAGCCCAAAGCAAAGCACGAAAATTGTTATTGCAGGCTGGAAATGCTTTGAGTGGTAAGAAATGGGTGAACTCCGTGCTGCCCAGGACTTCTGGGGAAAATTTCAAAGGGCCAAGGGATACTTCCTCATCTCCGAATGCTGCCTGGTTTGTTAAAAGTTCATTAAGCCCAGTATTCCTATTGCAAAAGCTACTGGAGATTCCAGGATGACAGATTCTGAGGTCCAAACTAAAGTCTTACACAAAGGAGCATTAAAGCTAATTCCTACACAAAAGGCGTTGTTCTAAGGACAAAGTACTTTGCAAATATTTTCCAACAATTTCCACAGGTACCTTATTCAGTTATAAGAATGTGCTTCAGACAAAGTTTAAAACAAAAATCAGCTTCTTAAGCATCAACTGTCCAAACAATACTCAAGTTTCCATTTCCTTGATTCATAACACATCATTCAATCTATGCATTAACTTCTAGGAAATAAAACTGAACAAAATAATCACTATAAAAACAACATTAAAAAATCTAACCAAAAATTAACATATACAAGGTTCAAAATGTGTTTAATATCCCTTGTCTAACTCAGGTTGAAATCAATTTCCTCTCCTCTCGTTTGTCATCTTCTTTTATTAACAAATCATCTCTCCTAAACTGCTGATTAATATTCTTCTGAATGTATTTCACCAACTTTTTAGAATATCATTCTGGCTTGAAGTAACAAGCTAGAAATATAGAACAATCTGCGGCAGCTTAATTCGCATGGATAAAATAGTGCAATCATGAAACCCAAATCAGGCATGTCACCTCATATAAGCACAGTGCCTAGGAGAAAGTAGGCTCCAATGAATGACAGCAAGATTAACATGCACACTCACTCCCATGGACAGGTGTTCTATTAATTTGGTTTCTGGCAGACATGCTTTTGAGTCTTGGCAGGTGGGGCAGGGATGGAGGTTATGGATTATATGTTAGGATTGAAAAGGGGGAGGAGAGAAAACCTATATATCACCCACTCCTGGAAACAGAGAAATGCCCTAGCTAGTGTATATCAGTGTAGAAAAAAAAAATTGGGAAAATGGAGAAGGAGAATGTTCCCATTTTCTGACAGTTGAAGATACTGCTTTGAATAATGTGGGAAACTGAAGGTAATTATTATTTTGATGACACTAGGTGATAATAGCACAGTACGTGGCCAAACTAAACAAGAGGAAACCAAGTGCTTTCCATTTGTCATCTCACCAAACCATCCTGCAAAGTGACTATTAATATACCATTGTCATATCCCCAAAAAGATGGGTTGCTCCTGATGGTGGAGATGCAGCCCGCTAGGAAGCAGGTTAACTTTTTTTGCCATGGCCCCTTTTGGCAGTCTTGTGAAGTCTACAAATACCTTCTTAGAATTATGTTTTTTAAATGTATAAAATAAAAGAAATCAATTGTACTAAATCACAGCTCTATCCATGGACTCCATGGAACATGTAAAGAATTCCTGGTAGAGACTGGGCTGGCTCCACACAAAACAGGTGTTAGAGATGAAAAGGCCATTAGCTATATAGTCACCCTGGCCCTGCAGGCCTATGTTGGGGGAAATGACTGTGTGTGACAGAGAAAAAGAGAACTCCACAAGTTGAGTAACTATAGTGGAATCAAGTCTGCATCATTAATGCACACTTGCCATCCAAAGGTCAAAGACCAACACAGGCAGAATGCCTACTATTAGCCTTGTCCCCAGGTGGCATTTGTATTCTCCCTCCCATGGCTAAAGGCCTATGTGGAGGTGATTGCACCACAGGCAATGACTGGGATCACACCAGGCTCTAAGACAGCAGGAACCAGAAAGGGATTAGATGCAATTCATCCTAGATCATCAGGGAATGAACTAAAAAGAAGGCACAAGGGCCACCAATCTTCCCCTGTTTCAGTAGCAATACCTGATGACAGCAACAACAACCAAAACTGGCTCACTGAGCAAGCAATACCAAGCAGGATTGACATCCAGAATTGAGAATGTATTCCTAAGGGTCCTTCAGGAACTACAGGGAGACAGTCTTGTATTAGTCAGTCCCCCAGCAGGAAGCTGATAGCACTTCAAATGGAGTAATTGATGAAAGCTTAATAAAGGCACTAGTTATAAAAATGGAGATAGATTTAAGGGAAACCAAGAAAAGTTTAGTAGCCTGGATTAGCTAGAGACATTTACCTTCACTACCCCTAAAGAAGCAAGGGAAGAAAGCAGTTATCAGAATTCAGAGAGAACAGCAGAATAAACACCCTGACCTCACTCCATTCCACCCTGCAAATCTCCCTGATGCTTCCCATAGGCTGAGCCTAACTGAAGCCCCAAGTTCTTAAAGTCTTTCAGGGTCAGCCCTACAGCACAGAGCAGGGAGGAGATGAATGAAGAGTCCATCTAGAAAAGCAAACAGGAACTAGCCAGGAAACTTTTCACAGGGAGGGGAGAAAGGTGCTGAAAGCCATTTAATTTGTGAAATAATTTTTACCTCATGATAAAACATAGATCAACAAGACCAACAGGAGATACCAGTCACATCCCTTTTTTAGATAATAAAATTGAGCCTAGGGAGGAAGACTAATAAAAAAATAATTAGCAAAAATGAGATTCAAACTCAAGTCTTCTTAACAAGAGCCCACACTTTCAGCCACTCTGATACACTGCCTCTAAGAGTTATATTTTAAAACTAGAATTCTCAGACTGTAAAAGCACTTGGATATAACCCATTCTCATCTCACTGTTCAAAATATTTTTTTCTTAAACTATAACATATGGGCATTTTCATATAGAACCATCTATGAGAAAATTATAAACTCTTTATATGAGGACAAGCAGTACAGAAAGTGGTCTATGTTTGGAAATAGTCAACCCAAAATAAGAAATAAATTATTGTTTGAAAGGGTAGGGTTGCTTGTCTCAGTCTGGGCAAAGCTTCAGTTTTCAAAAATCCATGAAGATTAAAATGAGGTCTCAGAAGAAGCCAACATTACTGATTGTATGAAAGCTTAGAAAGCAAGGCTGATTAGGCAAAATTCCATTCTGCCGACTTTATATTCAGTGAGCAGTGGGCAAAAGGGAGGGTTCTTGTCTTTCCTTAGCAACTTTTTTGAAAAGGAATGCATTCAGCATCTACTTGACATCAAAGAAAATGTCTAGTTCAGAAAGCATAACTGCTTCTTCTGTTTCACCAGATTAACAACAGTTCATTCTCTTCTCAAGTATTTTCCTGTTCTCCTACTCCAGCAAAGGTTAATTAATATCCAATTCCTTTTCACACTCATAGCCAAGTATTTCCATGCATTTCTCTCTCTCTCTCTCTCTCTATATATATATTTATTTATTTATTTATTTATTTATTTATTTATTTATTTATTTCTAGGCAAGTTCAGGCCTTTTTAGAGTCTATAGTAGGGAGGATCCTAGGTAGAAAGGTCTTTAGCAAACCATCAGGCCAGACACCACAGCCTGACAAAGAAGCACCCCAGTTCAACAGAGTGAAACCTGAAACACTGGATAACCTCTTCACCATCTTGGTATAGACAGATGAGAAGCTGAGAACAGCAATCATGCCAGAAATAAGGAAAAGAGAAAAAATGTAAAGCAATAAAGTAAGACCATAAATCCAAAGTCACTTGCCACTTATTTTCCTAAACTAAGTATCAAAATTTCCTTCTAAAAAAAAAAAAAAGCTCTGTAGCATCATTGAACATGTCTTCAAAGCCTGTAAAAACAGGCCAGGTTCTAATTCAGGCCTTGATACTTAGTCTTAGCTGTGTGTCCAGTTGAGCTTTAGTCTCTCTGGAGCCTCAGTTTGTCCAACTATATAAAGGGGGGTTCACAATGTCCAAATCACAAGGCTACTGTGAGAGTTGCATGAGATCTCCTGCCTCTTTGTTAACTAACCTAAAAGCTTTACAAATAAAATCCAATTTCCTCTAAGCTCAACTTTGCCTAAGTCAGGCTCTAGAAACACCACTGAAAATTTATTTGAAGGGAGTGCCTAGGTGGCTCAGGTGGTTAAGCGTCTGCCTTCGGCTCAGGTCATGATCCCAGAGTCCCAGGATTGAGCCCCATATGTGGCTCCCTGCTCAGCGGGGAGTCTGCGCCTCTCCCTCTCCCTCTGCCAGCCACTCCCTCTGCTTGTGCTCTCTCTCTGTGTCAAATAAGTAAACAAAATCTAAAGAAAGAAAGAGAGAGAGAGAGAAAGAGAGAGAAAGAGAAGAAAGAGAAGAAAGAAAGAAAGAAAGAAAGAAAGGGGAAAGAAAACTTACTTGAGGGAGTCTAAGAACACCCATGGGAAAAATTAAGATACCAGCACGAAAATACAGACTTTCCATTGTATTACAAATATTCACTTGTAGTTGAAGATGGAAACAAAATTAGTCTCTTTGTTATACATAGGCTTCCAGAATACATCTCACCACTTATCATCGTACTCTTCTGTCCAGTTTCCTCTTAGATTGCACATGACTAGAGGCAAGCACTTTGTCTTTTACTTCAATAATCCCAACACATAGCATAAGAGTTGGCACATCATAGTGCTCAGTAAGTGTTTATTGAATGGACAGACGGATGGACACATGAATTATTGCCTTCCTGCCTGTCAGAGGGCTGTTTTGGGGAGCAAGAGAAATATGTATGTGGAAGTGCTTTGGAAATTATACCACAAGCATTTTTCACAGAGTTAGAACAAACAATCCTAAAATTTGTATGGAACCACAAAAGACCCCAAATCATCAAAGCAATCTTGAAAAAGAAAAACAAAACTGGAGGCATCATGATTCTGAATTTCAAGCTCTACTACAAAACTGTGATCATCGAGACAGTATGGTACTGGCACAAAAACAGACACATAGATCAGTGGAACAGAATAGAGAACCCAGAATTGGACCCAAAACTATATGGCCAACTAATCTTTGACAAAGCAGGAAAGAATATCCAATGAAAAAAAAGACAGTCTCTTCAACAAATGGTGCTGGGAAAACTGGACAGTCACATGCAGAAGAAGGAAACTGGACCACTTTCTCATACCATACACAAAAACAAATTCAAAATGGATAAAAGACCTGGGCCACCTGGGCAGCTCAGTCAGTTAAGCAGCCAACTCTTTATTTCAGCTCAAGTCATGATCTCAGGGTCGTGAGCAGAGTCTGCTTAAGATTCTCTCTCCCTTTCCCTCTGCTTCCCACCCCCACTCATGCTCTCTCTCTCTTGAAAAAAGTATGGATGAAAGACCTAAATGTGAGACAGGAAACCAGCAAAATCCTAGAGGAGAACACAGGCAGCAACCTCTTTGACCTCAGGCACCACAACTTCTTGTTAGACACGTTGCCAGAAGGAGGCAGGGAAAACAAAGCAAAAATGAACTATTGGGACTTAGAGAAGATATCTGAAAACAACATATCTGATAAAGGGTTAGTATCCAAAATCTATAAAGAATTTAACAAACTCAACACCCAAAAACCAAATAATCCAGTTAAGAAATGGGCAGAAGACATGAACAGACACTTTTCCAAAAAAGACATCTAGATGTCTAACAGACATAAGAAAAGATACTCAACATCACTCATCATTGGGAAAATACAAATCAAAACCACAGTATTACCTCACATCTGTCAGAATGGCTAAAATCAACAACACAGGAATTAACAGGTATTGGCAAGGATGCAGAAAAAGGAAAACTCTCTTACACTGTTGGTGGGAATGCAAACTGGTGCAACCACTCTGGAGAACAGTACAGAGGTTCCTCAAAAAGTTAAAAATAGAACGACCCTACGATCCAGTGATTGCACTACTAGGTATTTACCCAAAGGATAAAAAAATACAGATTTGAAGGGGTACATGCACCCTGATGTTTATAGCAGCATGATCAACAATAACCAAACTATGGAAAGAGCTCAAATGTCCATTGACTGATGAATGGATAAAGAAAATGCAGTGTGTGTGTGTGTGTGTGTGTGTGTGTGTGTGTGTGTGTAATGGAGTATTACTCAGCCATCAAAAAGAATGGAATCTTGGGGTGTGAGATCTTAGGGTTGTGAGATCAGGCTCCATGCTCAGTGCAGTCTGTTTGCAGTCTGTCTCCCTCCCCCTCCTCCCCTCCACCTGCTCATACACATTCTCTCTCTCTCTCTCTCTCTCTCTCAAATAAATAAAATCTTTTTAAAAAAAGAATGAAATTTTGCCATTTGTAATGATGTGGATGGAATTAGAGTGTATTATGCTAAGTAAACCAAGTCAGTCAGAGAAAGACAAATACCATAGGATCTCACTCATATGTGGAATTTAAGAAAGAAAACAGATGAACATACGGGAAGGGGGGAAAAGGGAGAGAGGGAAACAAACCATTAGATTCTTAATGATAGAGAACAAACTGAGGGTTGATGGAGGGAGGTAGGGGATGGGTTAGATGGGGGATGGGTATTAAAGAGGGCACTTGTGATGAGCACTGGGTGTTGTATTTAAGTGATGAATCACTGAATTCTACTCCAGAAACCAATATTTCACTGTATGTTAACTACCTAAAATTTAAATTAAAGTTAAAAAGTATAACCAGTCCATTGAATAGTATGCGCCAAGTAGAGTGTAAGATAAAATGGTTTTCATCTTTTCCAAATACTCTCTCCATTTGTATTATGTTGTATCACTCTTTCCCATCACATCATTTCAGGCAGATCTGGTAGCTTTCTGTCACTTTCAGCTATTAAAATTCCATTTTTAAACTCTGGCATAAATGTTCCCTTTATCTCTTCTCCTCCAGGTCAGGCTACATCATGAGTAGAAGAGTACAGTAGTATGGTCTGCTTCTGGAGTACCTTCATTTTCTCTCCCTTCTGTGTGATAGGGTGGGGAGGATGAAGAAAGAGAAAAGTATTGCTTATAACCGATGCTCCATGTCTCATGAAGCACATGGGGCCCATCCTTTAGTAGCCCTGGAAGGACCTCTACACTGGACAGTTCCTGACAGGAGGTCCAGCCCTAGTCAACTTCTTTCAGATGCCCCCTTAGCTCTTGCCGCTGATAGTATTCCCACAGCAGCTTCTTGCTGGAGTTCCACCGCCCAGCAGGCACTCCTTTTGCTCTGGATGCCAGCAAGCTGCTTCAAGCCACACCATCATCTCTCTCTAGTTTTCCTTTGCCCTGCCCAGGTAGGCCCAGGGCCTACCACCAAATTCTAACCCCCTGCCTTAGCAGTATTCCATCTGAGGAATGGGATGCCAGACTCTCATTCTTGAAGATGCCTCCAATCCCTAAATTCAAATCTCTTCTAGTTGAATCTTCACTTGGCTTAGGGAAAAAAGAGAGAAAACATGGGAGAGTCACAGCACTCCCTACCAGGCTGACAACCTACAATTCCAAAAATGAACCCCTTCTACCCTTCCAAGTCATTTAGTACCTAGAACCATGTATTTGGTTGCAGCATTTACAAGTCAACTCTTCCTCAGAAGGTCCTAGAGTAGCTATCAGGCCCAACTGTTGGCAGCTCTTCTTTAAAAAAAACACCCGCAGCTCTTCTTATACTGTGAAAGACTTACCATCACTTTCAACCCCAAATGGATCCTATTGATAGCTCTGGACAGGAAGTCCCTCTCAGCCTCCTAATACACAAGGAAATACCAATTAAAATACAACGTGAATTTTTTAAAGATTTTATTTATTTGTTTGTCAAAGACAGAGAGAGAGTGCACGTGTGTGTGCATAAGCAAGGGGAGAGGCAGGCAGAGGGGGAAGCAGACTCCCACTGAGCAAGGAGCCTGATACGGGGCTCGATCCCAGAACTCTGGGATCATGACCTAAGCCAAAGCCAGACATTTAGCCAACTGAGCCACCCAGGTGTCTCTAAAATACCGCATGATTAGCACCACAAGAGCGATGCTCTATGGGTACCTAACCCAGACTTGAGATGGTTTTTGCAGAGTAGGTAATATCTAAGTTGAGTCCTAAATGACATGTAGGCTTATCTAAACACCAAGCATGGGGAGAAGGTACCCAAAAGAGAGAAGAGCTCGTATGGAAGTCTGAAGGATAGCATTTTTTCCCCAGGAATTGCAAGTTTTTCCTACAACAAATATTACCAGCATTTACAATGTACCAGACATTGTTCTGAGCATTGGAGGTATAGCAGAAAGAAAAACACCATAAAAATCCTGACCTCATAATGCTTATTATCCTGGTGGAAGGGAGGGGGCAAGACAGGGAGCAGAGAGAGATGAGGCTTCAGGGAAAAGGGGGCCAGATACAAAGGGCCAGATACAAAGGGCCTTGAAACCGAGCCAAGAAATTCTGGCTTATCTGAGGACATGGGAATATCACTGACTTTAAGCAGGGGAGAAATGTGATAGATTTGCATCATATCACTCTGTTTCAGAGTATGTTTTCCTTTATATTTTCCATAAAAATCCTCTCCATTCATTTTTCAAGGCTAGCACAATCCTCTTGGTATACCTAACAAAAGTATCATACGAAAGAATCTCAATTACAAATGTAGGTGCAAAAATTCTAATGACATTGGAGCAGTTAGTTATAAATTCAGAAAAGAATACAGATAGGACCTCATATTATAGATAAGTAAAAATAAATTTCAAGTGGATAAGAGTTTTCAGTATAAAAATAGAACTATAAAAATACTGGAAGAAAATATAGGATATTTTATAATCCTGGAGGGGGAAGACTTTAACACAAAATATTCAGATTTAACTACTAGTCAAATTTTTAAGCATCTAAGAGGCAAAAGTGACTGTACACAAAATTTGCAATCACAACTAGGAAAACAATTACAGTGTATATGACTACAAAAGGACAATACATATAAGGCTCTCACAAATCAATGTAAAGAAGTTTAATTTCACTCCCAGTAAAATAAGAGCAGAAGATATAGACAAACATTTCTTAGTAAAAACAATATAAATCAATGTTATGAAGCACTTTTAAAAAATGTTTCACATTTAAAAATAAAATCTAAAATTGCATCACCATTTTTATGTTCTTTTTTTTTTCCAACTTTATCGAGATATACTTTTCTCAGGTTTTTTGCTTCACTATGTTGCTGAAGTTTCTTAAGTGGACTCCTGATCTCTCCCAGAACTGTATTTGTTCACAGATAGCTATCTAATTGTTGATTTTTGTTGGGGGGACAGAGGCAGGGGTCTTCTACCTCACCATCTTGGGATGTCCTGCACTGGCTTTTTCAGTAATCACATTTACAGACTTGTATCACACCTTTTAATGCTTGTAATCAACCAAATGCTCTAGGATTTTTTTTCCACAAATTAATACCAAACTGGGTTTTCTCCATTCTATGCTGGTGTGATTGCTCTTTTGAAGCTAAATTCCAGGTCTTTAGTTCTATTACACTCAAATTTCAAAATGATCTTAACAGGTCTGAATTCTGGGCTGAAATGAACAATCATAATTTCCTATCTGCCATGCCAGCTCTCAATTCCAGGTTATATTTTTATCCTGAGTCATTTTTCTTAAAGATGAACATCTCAGGAACAAAGACAGAAGGCAGATGCAGTCAGATCAAAGGAGGAAATCCCAGCATAATCCGTGCATGGGAGAGGGCTTCTGTGAAGGTGGGAGCTGCCCCAAGAGAGGCCCAAGCCTGGAGATGGCAAAAAAGGGTACACAAAGGAGAGGCAATCAACCACATGCTTGGTGACATTAACAGGTAATGCCACCAGGTGGTTCATCGCACACCACCTATGCCAAGCAGAATGAAGCAGATGGATGGATGCTTGGATGAAAGAGGCCATACCGTGCCTGGGGTAGCTGGAGAAACCCAGAAGTAACATGGACTCTCACCATCAAATAACTGGATACTAGCATCCTACCAACACCACATCTTAAACTCCATTAGAGGCAAGAAGGCATACAACAGGAAATCTCAACTATCCAGATGAGTACAGAAGCAACAATGTTCTAATATTTGTAGGAAGCTAACAGCAGGAAAAGGAAGTATTAAACTCAACAAACAGAACTAACACCCAAGGAAACAAAGTTAATGGAACAAACAGGCAGAAACATTAAAAGAAGTATTGGGAAAAGAACCAATTAGAGATCTTGGGAAATAATAAAAATAAACAGCACAATAGATTCAGCTGTGGAGCAATTAATAAGCCAAGAAATTCAGAATGCAGCCCAACTTTTCGAGGGAATTAAAAATATGAAATAAAAGTCAGTGTCATTCCTGCTGCATTCTCTTGGTAAGAAATGAATCACAGGTTGGTTAACCAGCCCAGATTCAAGGGAGGGGATTATGCAAAACTGGGAGGGATGACTCCTTGGGAGCATCACTGTGACACCCACCCTCCATGCTCTCCCATTACTCTATATGTGTCTCTATTATCACCTGTCCCATGATATTATAATTCAGTTGTCAGCCTCCTCATTAGACTATGAGTGTCATGAGGGCAAGAACCATCTCACTCATCTTTCACAGCCACAGTGACTGGCTCAAGTCCTAGCACATAGCAGGTGCTTACTAAAGGTCTGTGGAATTAAATTATTCCTGTTGCAATCATCCAGAGTACATAGAGTCAGAGTACCTGGTTCTAAAGATAGTTCTGGACCATGTGGGCTGTATCTCTAAAGAAAATAAATTAAATCAATTATCTTCAGTGTAAAGGTAACCCCCAGAAGAACTAAAGTAGAACATGTAACTGCCAAGACATTACAGGGAAGGGGGACACAGAAAACATAATCAATTTAAAGCCATTTATATATCTCACTCAGAAATCAACATATAGACAAACATAATAATATAACATGGTTATGTTATTTAGATCTGCTATCAGACTTGAACTAAAGATACAAAAAGAGAACTTTGTCTTTTTTTTTTTTTAAGATTTTATTTATTTATTTGACAGAGATAGAGACAGCCAGCGAGAGGGGGAACACATGCAGGGGGAGTGGGAGAGGAAGAAGCAGGCTCATAGCAGAGGAGCCTGATGTGGGGCTCGATCCCAGAACGCCAGGATCACGCCCTGAGCCGAAGGCAGACGCTTAACCACTGTGCCACCCAGGCGCCCCTAAAAAGAGAACTTTGTAGTCAAATTTGTGAGCAAACACATGTCACATTTATAAAAACTATGCATCAGGCAACATAGAAAACCTGAAATTTTTCAAAATGTAAACATCACGCAGATCATATTGTAACATAATTTAAAATTCATAAAACAAAAACATTGATAGTCACTTCCCCCCACCCATTCACCAAAGAATATATCTACATAAAAATGTGAAATCCCAAAAAATGTCTGGGTACACATGAAAAGATGCTCAACATCACTCATCATCAGGGAAATACAAATCAAAATCACAGTAAGATATCACCTCACACCTGTCAGAATGGCTAAAATTAACAACACAAGAAACAACAGGTGTTGGCAAGGATGCAGAGAAAGGGGAACCCTCTTACATTGTTGGTGGGAATGCAAGCTGGTGCAGCCACTCTGGAGAACAGTATGGAGGTTCCTCAAAAAGTTAAAAATAGAACTACCCTACAGTTTACCCAAAGGAAACAAAAATACAGATTCAAAGAGATATGTGCACCCCAATGTTTATAGCAGCATTATCAACAATAGCCAAATTATGGAGAGAGCCCAAATGTCCATTGACTGATGAATGGGTAGAGAAGATGTGCTATATATGCAATGGAATATTACTCAGCCATCAAAAATTTGCCATTTGCAAAGACGTGGATGGAGCTAGAGTGCATTATGCTAAGTGAAATAAGTCAGTTAGAACAAGACAAATACCATATGATTTCACTCATATGTGGATTTTGGAAACAAAACAGATGAACATGTGGAAGGGGGGGGAAGAGAGGAGAGAAGGGGAGGCAATCATAAGAGACTCCTAATGATAGACAATAAACTAAGGGTTGATGGAGGGAGGTTGGTGAGGGATAGGCTAGATGGGTGATGGGTATTAAGGAGGGCACTTGTTATAATAAGCACTGGGTGTTGTATGTAAGTGATGAATTGCTGAATTCTGCTCCAGAAACCAGTATTGCACTGTATGTTAACTACCTAAAATATAAATAAAAAATAAAGTTCAATAGAAATTTTTTAAAATGTCTGGGTAAAAGAAGCAATAAATTAGAAATTACAAACCTAAGTAGAACACTAACCATAAAAAAAATACATAAAAATAATCAAATGTCTCCTCCCTAAAATTGTATCCGGTCCATTTGATTTTATAGGTGGGTTCTGTCAAGCTTTCAAGGTCATAATTTCCAAGTTACATAAGCAAGCCCAGATCACAGATAAAGGTGAAAAGATTTTTAATTAGTATCATGAAGTTAGCATAATACTGATATCAAAACCAGAAAAAGAGGAGCACCTGGGTGGCTCAGTCAGTTAAGTGTACAACTCTTGATCTCAGCTCAGGTCTCGATCTCCAGGTCATGAGTTCAAGCTCTGCATTGGGCTCCATGCTGGTATGAAGCCTACTTTAAAAACACACAGAAAAAAAATACACAAGGAAAAAAGTATAGGCCTATCTCATGTATGAACATATATGCAGAATGTTTACATAAGAGAATATTTAAGTAAAGGAAAATTATGACTGATTCCAGGAATTCAATGTTGGATTACATTTTTTAAATCTTACATACTGAATGCCATTAACAGATCAAAGAAGAAAACACACATAAACATTTCAATAGATAATAGAAGGGCACCTGGGTGGCTCAGTTGGTTAAGTGTCTGCCTTCAGCTCAGGTCATGATCTCCAAGTCCTGGGATCAAGCCTTGCATCGGGCTTCCTGCTCAGGCGCCCTTTCTCTCTCTCTCTCTCCGCCCCCTCGGCACCTCCCCACCAAATAATTTTTTTTTGCAGTGGTGAATTTAATGAAATTCTGCCTCCTGAATGTTGAGAGTACTTCCCAGCTCCCTTTCCTAGCCAAGATCCCAGAACCCCCATAACAATAGTGGAGAAACCACCAAATCAAAGGACAGACAGACGCTTCTCAGGAGAAACCGCACAGCCCCAGGGAAAAGATAACCAGATACAAAAATCTCAGGATCTCCCAGTGAAAAAGCCAGCTCACCACTCAATCACCATATGATGGCGCCAGTAATGAGCTAGCCTGCTCCCTCCCCACAACACACACAGACAGGTCTGCCAGTTTTCAGCACCTCACCCTTCATTCTAACAGACCCATGGTTCAGCAATACCTGACATTTAAAGGAAGCCTTGAACATAAAACAGAGAGCAATGCAAATAAATAGGAAAAGGAACTGGAAGAAACAGAGCTATGTACAACATTTAAAAAAGCAACTTGCAGAAAAACACTTAAAATGAATACACACAGAGTCATAGGAGACATTGTCACATCCACAAACCAAATACAGGCTGCTATTTTTAAAAAAGGAACAAGAACAAGAAAGAGAAAGAGCCCTTGGAAGCTAAAATTGTGATAGTGACAATTGAAAATTTAACAGGAAGTTGAAAAGTCATCAAAAGAGATACCCCAAATGATAAATAGAAGGAAAGGACATAAAAGAAGCAAAAAGCAAAGAAGAGAGTAAGCGAATTAGAGGTTCAGTCTGTAAGATTTACTATCCAAATATGTGGAGTTCCAGAAATGAAGATGGGATTAGGGGAGTAATAGAAAAAAGAACTTAAAAAAATAAAAAGAAGAAAACTTCCAGAATTGGAACGTATGACTCTCTGGATAGAAAACAGCCATTTATTGGCTAAAATTAACATTCAAGAAACAATAGATGTTTGCAAAGATGCAAGAAAAAGAGAATTCTCTTACACAGTTGGTGGGAATGCAAGCTGGTATAGCCACTCTGGAGAACAGTATGGAGGTTCCTCAAAAAGTTAAAAATAGAACTACCTTACGACCCAGCAATTACACTACTAGGTATTTATCCAAATGATACAAAAATACAGATTCAAAGGGGCATATGCACCCCCAACATTTATAGTAGTGCTATCAACAATAGCCAAACTATGGGAAGAGCCGAAGTATCCGCTGACTGATGAATGGATAAAGAAGATGTGGTATGCATATTTACAATGGGATACTACTCATCCATCAAAAAGAATGAAATCTTGCCATTTGCAACAATGTGGATGGAAATAGAGGGTATTATGCTAAGCAAAATAAGTCAGTCAGAGAAAGACAAATACCATATGATTTCACTCATATGTGGAATTTAAGAAAGAAACAAACAGATGAACATAGATGGAGGGAAGGAAAAATAAAATAAAAACAGAGAGGGAGGCATACTATAAGAAACTCTTAAATATAGAGAACAAACTGAGGGTTGCTGGAGGGGTGGTGGGTGGGGGTTGGGCTAGATAGGGTAATGGGCATTATGGAGAGCACTCATTGTGATGAGCACTAGGTGTTACATGTAAGTGATGAATCACTAAATTCTACTCCTGAAACCACTACTACCCTATATGTTAACTAACTTGAATTTAAATAAAATCTTGGAAGAAAAAGAAAGAAAGAAAACAGCCACTTATGACCCACCACAATAAAATTTAAAAGACACAACCCACAATAGATCGTTGTGGAATTTTTAGAACACCAGGAATACAGAAGAGATTTTAAAAGCTTCCAGAGAGAAATGGAGGAAAATAAGGCACAGAATCCAGGAAACAGAGAACCCAAAAGAGAGGAGAGGAGGGAAAACTTCCAAGAGGAAAAGAAATCCCAGAAGGACAGCAAGCCCAGGAGCACAGAGTCCAGATTTGGGCAGAAAGGTAGACTTCAGAAAGGAGGTTTGGGGAGGCAAGGGAGTGGGATTAGTAAATTATCTGCTGGAGGGTATGGGATAGATTAGCAATAGGTACGAAGAAAACTAAGCAAAATAAATGAATATGATTAACAACTCCGGGAAAAGTAAAACAAAAGGAACTGTAATCTTAGTGCAGTACTTGGTTCAGCAATAAACTATCTGTAATGTAAACAATTTCTACACAGGTGTTGAAATGGGGCAAATGCAACAGAACACAGTGGGTGGGGTGTGTCTGATCCTGGGTTCTTGTCTCCCCCAATCGCTACCATCCTCTAATTGTCATATTTGCTCAGGCTTTGTAGGACTTCAAGAGTAGCTGATTTGCTGGTTGTGTAAATATAATGTGTTAGTCTTCTCCATGTTTTGGGGGGGCTTTATTGTTTACAAACTTCTTTTTGTATTGAGAAAAACAGCCAAAGCATCTTTGACCAAAGTTCTTGCACCAAGCAAAAGAATCTGTAGCACAGCTCAGTGAGCCCTCTTCTTGAAGTGTGGGGGTCTTAAACCATCCTTTTTTCTATGTTCCCTTTCTCGTGTTTCCTATTTTGGGCCAGATCTTCTGCCCTAAAAACTTGACTCTCACCCTAGTCCCACTTCTCTCTCTCTCCCCCCATACATAATTTGTGGGGTGTGTCTACAACTCTTAAATGATTTGTGCAAAAGTCCTGAAGAAGCTAAGAACACTCCATCCCTGGTTCCCAATCTCTGTGTCAAGACCGTTCTTTGATGTGATTCATACTGATACACTTGTATTTGGATGGATTAAACCTACTTTAATCTCTAATCCTAAAGTAGAGAGAAGCAAAAGCAGTGAGGGGGACTTCCATGTAGAAAGCAGGGTCGGGAGACACCTGAGTGGCTCAGTTGGTTAAGCATCTGCCTTTGGCTCAGATCATGATCCTGGGATCCTGGAAATAAGCCTCACATCGGGCTCCCTGATGACAAGGGAGCCTGCTTTTCCCTCTCCTTCTGCTGCTCTCCACACACACACACCCCACCCGGCTTCTGTTCTCTCTCACTCTCTCTCAAATAAATAAATAAAATACTTTTTTTAAAAAGAAGAAGAAAGAAAGAAAGCAGGGCATAAGACCAAGAAAGGGAAGACAAATGTATATCCAAGTCACTCAGGAATTTTTATGCAGGCACAAGAAACATGTCAAAGTGGCCACAAGATTGTTTAATAAGAGATGGACAAATGTACCTCCATGCATGTTACTACTAGAAACCAAAACTTCCAGTGAAATCTTGAATTTATTGGGGGGGGGGTGGAAGGGAGGATAGAAAAGTGTGCACCTCTCTGTTCTTTCCCTAATCCCTTCCCCTCATTTCTGAACTGCAGAAGACTGAGCCCTCTTGAAATTTTGTGACCCCATGCTTATTTGATGGTTGATTTTGCTATGCTAGGTACTTCCTTTTGCTAATGTTTTGTAACACACATGCTGACCTTTTTCCCTCCTCCTTACCCTGGAAAAATACAATGAATAAATAAAAACTTACTGGTACTGAAAAAAAATTCCATTCACTATAGCAACAAAAATTATAAAATGCCTAAGAACACACTTGAAAAGAAATGTACAGGGGAGCCAGGGAGGCTCAGATGGTTAAGTGTCTGCCTTCAGCTCAGGTCATGATCTCTGGGTCCTGGAATTGAATCCCGCTCACACATGCTTGCTGGCTCTCTCTCTCTCTCTCTCAAATGAATAAATAAAATCTTAAAAAAAATGTACAAAACTTACATGAGTAAAACTATAAAAATTTTCTCCAGATAATAAAATGTGATCTGAATAAAGGGAGAGATATTCCATGCCCCTGGGTGTGAGACTCATTATTGTAAAACTCATTATTTCCTTCCTACATTAACCCACAAATTCTCAATGCAAACACACCAAAATCCCAATATGATTCCTTAGCGAAATTTGACAAACTCATTATAAGTACCCTCTGAATGAGAAAAAATTCAAGAATAGTCAAGCAATGCCTTAAAAATAAGAACAATACATAAGACTTAATCCACCAGATATCAGAAGATTTTTTAGGTGTCATTGGTGCGATAATAGACAAAGAGAAAGATGAAAGAGAAGAGGAAATTGTAAAAGCGACTCATTATGGATCAGAATACATTTAGATAAAAATATAGATAAAATATTAGATAAAATATTAGATAAAAATAATATTTAAAACCAGTAGGGAGTGACACCTGTGCACAGTCTGTTAAGCATCTGACTCTTGGTTTAGGCTCAGGTTGTAATCTCAGGGTTGTGGGATCCGGTCCCACGCTCAATTCCGCACTCAGTGCGAAGTCTTCTTTTTTTTTTAATAATAATTTCCTATTATGTTATGTTAGTCACCATACAGTATATCCTTAGTTTTTGATGTAATGTTCCATGATTCATTATTTGCGTTTCACACCCAGTGCACCATGCAATATGTGCCCTCCTTAATACCCATCACCGGCCTATCCCAATCTCCCACCCCCCTCCCCTGTGAAGCCCTCAGTTTGTTTCCCAGAGTCCATAGCCTCTTATGGTTCATTCCCCCTTCTGTTTACCCCCCCTTCATTCTTCCCTTCCTTCTCCTACTGATCTTCCTATTTCTTATGTTCCATAAATGAGTGAAACCATACGATAATTGTCTTTCTCTGCTTGACTTATTTCACTTAGCATAATCTCCTCCAGTCCCGTCCATGTTGCTGCAAATGTTGTGTAATTGTTCTTTCTGATCGCTGAGTAAGAACTTCTCAAACTCAATACACTAGAAACAAATAATCAAATCAAAAAAATGGGCAGAAGATATGAACAGACACTTTTCCAATGAAGACATAGAAATGGCTAACAGGGGGCACCTGGATGGCACAGTGGTTAAGTGTCTGCCTTCGGCTCAGGGCGTGATCCCGGCGATCTGGGATCGAGCCCCACATCAGGCTCTTCTGCTATGAGCCTGCTTCTTCCTCTCCCATTCCCCCTGCTTGTGTTCCCTCTCTCACTGGCTGTCTCTATCTCTGTAGAATAAATAAATAAAATCTTTAAAAAAAAAAAAAGAAATGGCTAACAGACACATGAAAAAATGTTCAAAATCATTAGCCATCAGGGAAATTCAAATCAAAACCACATTGAGATACCACTTTACACCAGTTGAATGGCAAAAATTGACAAGGCAGGAAACAACAAATGTTGGAGAGGATGTGGAGAAAGGGGATCCCTCTTACACTGTTGGTGGGAATGCAAGTTGGTACAGCCACTTTGGAAAACAGTGTGGAGGTCCCTTAAAAAGTTAAAAATTGAGCTACCCTATGATGCAACAATTGCACTACTGGGTATTTACCCCAAAGATACAGACGTAGTGAAGAGAAGGGACATATGCACCCCATGTTCATAGCAGCATTGTCCACAATAGCTAAATTGTGGAAGGAGGCAAGATGCCCTTCAACTGATGACTGGATTAAGAAGATGTGGTCCATATATACAATGGAATATTACTCAGCCATCAGTGCGAAGTCTTCTTGTGACTTACTCTCCCTCTTCCTCTGTCCCTTCCCCTGCCCAAATAAATAAATAAATAAATCTTTAAAAAAAAAATAGTAGGGAAAGAAAGGATTATTTAAGAAATGTTTTAGAGAGGCACCCGGGTGGCTCAGTCAGTTAAGCATCTGCCTGATTAAGCATCTGCCTTCAGCTCAGGTCATGATCCCCAGGTCCTGGGATGGAGCCCCACATTGGGCTCCCTGCTCAGCCCTCCCCCTCTACCCCCACCCCCCATTCATATTCTCACTCACTCTGCTCTCTCTCTCAAATAAATACATTTTTAAAAATCTTAAAAAAAAAAAAAGAAATGTTTTAGGGACAATTGGACACTCATTTAGAAAACATTTAAGTTGGATCCCTACCTGACACAAATCTAGTCATAAGAACAAAAAAATATTTTCTATTGTTGTAAAGCTAACAGGTAAGAAAAAAGATATTAAATCAAAGAACCATGCAAATAAATAAAAATTACTACTGTTGTAAGGGCTACAAAAAAAGTGCTACTTTCTGTTATGGAAACTCAAAAGAGTAGGAATTAGATTAGGAATGTCAAGATGGGCTTCCCTGAAAAGGAACTGACTGAACTTAGTACTGAGATCTGAAGAAAGAATAAGGATTTCCTCAGCAAAGAGTTGGAAGGCAACATACCTAGGAAAGGACATAGCTGTTCAAAGCCTTGTGGGGAAGAATGTATGGAGCATTCAAAGAAGCAGGGGGAGGCTAGTAGGACTAGAATTTAGAAAAGAGAAGGGAGCATGAGGCCAGATCCTACAGGGCCTTGGAGGTCACATTAAAGATTCTGATCCCTATCCTAAGAGAAATGGAATCCCTTGAGGGTGACAAAAGGAGATCTAGCTTTTGAAAAGATCACCTCTGGCTGCAAGGTGGCCAGAGAAATGGATTGGCCAAGAGGCTGTATTGGGTCAGGGGAAAACAGAATGTAGGCATTAGCAGTAGTCCATACAAAAGATATTAATTATTTGGACAACAGTGGTAGCAACGAAAACAGAAAGAGGTGGGCTGATTAAAGAAGTATTTACAAGGCAAAGCGTACATGAGTTGATGGTGGATTGGATACTGAGGGGGTAGAAAAGGAGGTGTCAAGAATGGGTAGATGGTTGTACCACTCACTGAGATAAAGGGCACAGGACTAGTTTGGTTGCTGGGGAAATCACAGATTCAGGTTTGGACCTGTAGAGTTTGAGGCATCTTGAGATATGTCATGGGAGCTACCAAGCAGGCAGTGTAGAACCTCAGAGAAAACATTCCCATGTCACTCTTTCAACAGAACATGAAATAGAACAATATTAACTGCTGTAGCAAACCAACCCCACAGACTGACTGACTCACCACAGCTGAAGTTCCTTGCTCACTGCAAGCAGTCCAAAGCAGGGTGTGAGTAGCTCCCCTTCATATACAATGCAGGGACACCCATTTCTCCCCACTTGTGGCCTGCTCCTCCTCTCAGGCACCCAAAGCCTCTGCATTCAGGCAGAAGGGGAGAGTGGAAAACACACACCTTAACCACCTTAGCCAGGCAGTGACACACACCATGCATTACCATCATATCTCACTATGTTCCCCTGGTAAGAATAGAGCCCCCGACTGAGCAGCTACTGCCCAGTGTGGTGCTGCCAGATAAAACACAGGATGCATAGTTAAATTTGAACTTTTGAAAAAAAAATCATTTTTTAGTATAAGAATGTCCCAAATATTGTACCCAAAATTCAAATTTAACTGTCTTGTTTTTCATAATTGCTTGCTTGCTATATCTAGCAACCCTATCCCAGGGACAACCCTATCTATGACAGAAGATCACACATTTTGATGGAGAGTTAGTCGTTTCTGCCATAGGATACAAATGACTTGAAGCAGACTTCCCCCATATTTCAGGCAGGCCACGGGTGGTTTATAGCAACTTGTTCTTGAGTTTGAAAGACCGGGAAAGAGACAACTGGGTGGCTCAGTCAGTTAAGCATCTACCTTCAGCTCAAGTCATGATCCCAGGGCCCTGGGACTGAGCCCCACATTGGGCTCCCTGCTTAGCAGGGAACCTACTTGTCCCTCTCCTGCCTGTCACTCCCCCTGCTTATGTGCTCTCTCTCTCTCACAAATAAATAAATAAAATAATCTTAAAAAAATAATAAAATTAAATTAAAATTTTAAAAAAGAAAAAAAGAAAAGAAAAATGAGAGAAGAGGAGCCTTAGAAATAAAGGATGAATGAGAAGCACTCTTAGCAAACCTTAAAGTCAAAAAATGCAAATCATTGTAATTTATTCGTTTAGCCAATGGGCATTTATTGAGCACTTACTATGTTCTAATTGCCATACTAGGGGCTGAAAATACTGAGATATTTATAATCCATGCCCTAAAAAGCTCACAGCCTTGAGAGAGTTGGGGGAGGGGAGACATAAGTAAGCAGGGGAAGGTGCGGCACTTAAGTCCAACTGGTAGGAATCCAAAAGGTTTCCCAAGGGAGATGGTGGCTGAGCGGAGCCTTCGAAGTGTGACAAGTAGGAATCCACCAAGTGAAGATGTGCAGATTGTTACAGGTACCTATGGAGTAGTAAGTGGTACAGGACATACCCTCACACTGTAAACAACAAGAAACCTGGACAAAATATATGAAACAGTTGACAACAGCCAGAGCAAGACTGTAATCTCTGAGAGAAAGGAAATAAACAAGGTGAACCCTCCCTATGATTGACCTGGTTTTCTGCCTGGAGGACATTTCTAGACTTTGGCACAGGGAAGGGAACCCAGACAGAACATGGCAGACTCACTGGAGTTAAGGATATAAATATAGGCCCTTGGGGAGGCTAAAATAGCTGGAATTTATATGCAGAAAAAGTTTTCAAGAAATCTGCACAGGGGTCTCCTCAAGTCTTCAACTGAATACTTGTCTGTAAGTACTTCGACAAGGTTCCACAAAGCCAAAAACAGGACAACTGCCAGGTAGCTCTCAGCTGAACAATTCCCACAGCCTGTTTAGGGCAAGGAGATGTTTTGAGTCCCCTCCCCTCCACCCCCAGCCACAGCGGAGAGAACTCACTGAATACAAGGGCATTCAAAGCAACCCCAAAATTGTCATGCCTTAGGAGCAGAGTAAACGGTACTCTAGACCCACCCTAACAAAGCTTAAAAACAAGCATAGAAAGGATCAACCGAGGGCACCTGAGCAGCTGAGTCGGGTAAATATCTGGCTCTTGATTTCAGCTCAGGTCATGATCTCAGGGACACGCAATCAAGCTCTGCGTTGGGGTCCGTGCTCAGCACAGAGTCAGCCTGAGGTTCTCTCTCTCCCTCTCCCTCTGCCCCGCCTCCTGCTCATGCTCGTGCATGCTCCATCTCGAAATAAATAAATAAATAAATAAATAAATAAATAAATAAACAAAATCTTTTTTTAAAAAAGGATAAACTAATCTGCAAGTAAGTTGACTGCCTACCGAAACAAACATCAACATTCTATTTAGATAACAAATCTAAACACCCAACTAAATATCATTTATAATGTCAACATCTAAAAAATTACTAGACGTGAAAAGAAGCAGAAAAATATGACCCACATCCAGGAGAAAGATTAGTCAAAAGAAACAGACCCCAAAATAACAAGGATAATGGAATTACCAAGTGAAGGTATGTGGGTAAGGGATGGAATTCTAAACCAAGACAGTAGTTAGAATACACAGAGCTTCTGGACAACCCACCTGGAGAATGTCTAATTCCTTTTGGTTGCACTGGTGAGAACAGATTATTCATGACAGACACCCACTATTATCAGAGGAACTGGGTGACCTGAGGCAAATGTAGAGGTAGGCTCCATCTGGAGAAATCGAGAAGATTCATGTCAGTAACAGAATGGCTGTCTTCCTTCCCCACTAAGACACTCTAAGTCAAGTTCCCTGGGATAGTTGAAATCTGAGTGTCTCTATTCTAGTTATAGCTTTCTCACTCACTCTAAGAAAAACTTGGATTAAACACTTGCATTTCTAAAGAAAGGAAAGGGGGTTCAGCTTAAAAGAGCACTATGAGGCAGATACTATAGTAGGCACTCCAATATACATTATTTCAGTTAATCCTTTTGTTAGCTTAAGAGAGAGATACTTATCTCCTTAGAAATAGAAACACTTAGGTCCAGAAATTAAGGAATTTGCTTGTGGTCAGTTGTGTAAAGGCCAGTTTGAACTGAAATCTGCAAAAATTCATAAATTAAACTTTCCTGAAATCTGCAGAAATTCAATAAATCAGACTTCGATGAAGTCCTCTTGCGTAATACAGTCTTTGCTGTCAAGCACAACCTGAGTCCAAATTCCAGTTCTGCCACTTGCTAGCTATTTGCCTTTGGAAAGTTCCCCTCCTCTTCAAGACTCAGGTTCTACGTATGTTGAGTGGGAAGAGCAAACCATACTTTTTATGATTATAGGGAAGATTAAGTGAGAAGATTAAAAATGAAAAGAACTCAGGGGTGCCTAAGGTGGCTCAGTCATTAAGCATCTGCATTCGGCTCAGGTCATGATCCCAGAGTCCTGGGATCGAGCCCCGCATCAGGCTCCCCGCTCAGCATGACACCTACTTCTCCCTCTCCCACTCCCCCTGTTTGTGTTCCCTCTCTCACTGTCTCTTTTTCAAATAAACAAATAAATAAATAAAATTTAAAAATGAAAAAATGAAAAGAACTCAGAATAGAGCCAGGCACATAGCAGGTATTCAACAAATACCTGCACACTCTGTCCTCCTCCTCCATTAATTAAATATCTGATCTGAGCTTATAGCATGTTAGTGGGGATGGGGGACCAAAGTTACAACAAAATCAAATAAAAAAAACTTTCAGCAAATGTATAAGACAGTGGTTCTCAAAGTGAGGTCCCTTGACCAGGAGAATCATCGTCACCTGGAATTTGTTAGAAATTCACCTTTTCTGACCCCACTCCAGCCCTAATACTGAATCAGAAAATGTGAATAGGGCCCAGCCGTCTGTATTTTAAGGAGCCCTGAGGTGATATGGATGCACACTAAAGTTTCAGAACCACACGTATAATGGTTTTCCCATTGCATTAATTTAAGTCAAATATTTCACAGACTGTGGTTAGATCCTAATAATCTAACAACTGCTGTCCTTTGGTTTTTATGCATTGTTTTCAGATTACTCTGATGTACTCTGCTGATTAAACCTCACTACAGGAAAGAGTAAACCAAGTGAAAGGATGTTGCATTAAACACCTTATAAAAAGGGATTCTCTAAGTTATTGATTTGATACAAAAAGATAAATGTCGAGAAGTTCTTGAGGAAAGTCATTTTAATGGCTAAATGGAGGAAGTGAAGGCTAAATTGGGAGCATCTTTCCTAATCCCAGGAAGAGGTAAGCACAGATGACACTTCAGAAATCCAACGAATTTCATAGAGAATTATTTTCCCTTTCAATTTAGCTGTTCCTGCCCCAATCCCTTTCACTAAAACTGGGTTCCTAACTCATCTATTCTGTTTTCCCAACTTGAAAATCTGGAAAACAACAAAGCAATATCAATCCAGAAATCACATACTTGTCATTAGGTGTAAAAGTTTACGTGCTTGAAGACCTCAAAACATTGAAAGCTACAGAACAAGAACGGGATGCGGACTGTGGGTTGGGCAGCTGAAACCAATTATGCAGGAAATTTGGCATCTAAAGTAAATGGTACATCTGAATACTTAGAATGACTCTCAATTATATTAAAGTAGTTTTAATTTTTTCCAATTGCTACACTACTCCTCCACATCCCTCTCCCAAGGCTCTACTCTTCCATGCTTGCTTGCAGATGATTTCAATTGTTTTCTATTTTCTTAATCTTCTCTATTATCTCTGCTGGTTTTTTTTCTGTCCTCATTTCATGATTTTTTTTTCTTACAAGGCACTCATGCAGGGTCTGATGCTTCCACAAACGCAGAGATTTTTCTTCCTGTCCTTGAAGCGACAGCTTGTCTTTCCCCTGAAGTGTCTTTGTCGCAATGCCTGATAAACTGTTTATTTTTCCTAACAGCTTTCCTTTTTTTGCCTGAAAAACAAACATTAACCAAAAAAGTCCTTGTTTCACTAAATTGATACTTTTTATGCAATCGCTGGTGCTAGAGCGCCGCCTGCTGAGCAAATGAGGATTAGCAGGTCACACGGCTTTTGATTTAGTAGAGGGAAAAAACAATTGGACTGGAGTGGCCATTTTCTCATCGTAGGTACAGATTCTTCAGCAACAAGTGTTAATATTCTTACGAATCCTTCCTCTCACTATCCTGCAGAAGCCACTGGACATTACCCCTAACAGAACTACACCATGGTATTATAAAACTATTTTTTACCACCATCTACCAAATACTTAACAAAATGCCCTGTGTGGAATAGAATGCCAGCCAGTGAGATAGGGCCTTTCTCTGAATCAGCTAATGATATGGAACCTGTGACCTCATATGGCAGACTATTCTGCCCATTACAGAGAGCCCAAATTATTGCATAGGCCTTTCTTACAATAAACTGAAGTCAGCTTTCTATAATCCTCATAGCTTTTATCTGCAATTCCCAATTCTTCTGAGATGCCACAAGATTTAATTACTTTTCCACATGTGAGCCCTTTGAATATTGGAAATATGCTACCATATCCCCCTAAACATTCAAAATACCATTCACTCCCCAATAAATATAACCCAGAAAAAAATCTGATTTTGTGTGCAACTAGTTATGAACTAAACATTTGTATCCCTCAAAATTCATATGTTGAAGTCATGGCCCCCAAGGTGATATTTGGAGGTGGGGCCTTTGGGAGGTAACCAGGTTTAGATGAGGTCATAAGGGTGGGGTCCTCATGTTGGGATTAGTGCCCTTGTAAGAAGCAGCAAGAGAGCTTTCTCTCCCCTCCCCCCTACCTTTCTTTCAATCTTGCCCCTTCCCTGCAAGAAGGCAGACTCTGCAAGCCTGGGAGAGAGCCTTCACCAGAACCCTGACCTCAGACTTACTAGCCTCTAGACTGTGAGAAATAAACTTCTGTTGCTCAAGCAACCCAGTCTATGGTATTTTGTTATGAAGTGATCCTACTCTACACAGCACAGTCATATCTTGCAATAGTCCACAGTACATTCTATACCCTACAGGTTTTATATTCAAGTAGTTACATTTTAAAGTGAGCTAACTGGATGTCCCTATTCTACAGCTGAGACACGGAAGCAAAATTTTATACACACACACACACACGCATACATATATACACATATATGCCACAGCAAGTTTCTGCCACAAGAGTTTTTGTAAAAAGCTCCTCACTAACTGCTGACTTGCCATCTCATCTGAACTCAAAATTCTCATTTTCAGGGATTCTCTGTTACTCCAACACATTCATAGTACCCGGTTTCTCAGAAACTCACATTTTCAACAGCAGCCTGGGAAATTTCCCTGCTAGTTGGCTCATTCACGAAAAATATAAACCCAATGTAGTAGACTGAAAAAAATGACCACAAATTCTTTTCCTCCTTGTACCTATGCCCTAGCAATGTGACACTGTAGTTCCTTCCATCAAGAAATAGAGTCTTTTTCTCCACTTCTGGGAAGGCCCTGAGATTTTATCCGATAGAAATGACATTGTACAAGTTCAGAACCTATGTCTCTAGAGGCTTTGTGTGTTCCTGATTTCATGCTTGGATCCCTGAGTTACCATATGAATGAGCCTAAAATAGCATGCTGAAAGATAAGCGAGTACATGGAGAAAGCTCTCAGTCATCTGAGCCATCCAAGCTGAATCCATTACAGGCATAACTCAGAGATATTGCAAGTTTGGTTCCAGACCACCACAACAAAGTGAATAGTGCAATAAAGCAAATCAAATTGATTTTTTTGGTGTCCCAGTACATATAAAAGTTATGTTTACACTGCACTATAGTCTATTAAATCTGTAATAGCACTATGTCTAAAAAACAATAATACATACCTTAATTTAAAAATACTTTATTGCTAAAAAAATAGTAACCATCATCTGAGCTCTCAGCAAGTCGTAATCTTTTTGCCGATAGAGGGTCTTGCCTTGATGTTGATGGCTGCTGACTGATCAGGGTGATGGTTACCAAAGGTTGGGGTGGCTGTGGCAAGTTCTTAAAATAAGACAAAAATGAAGTTTGCCACATCGACTGATGCTTCCTTTCCCTTGAACACTTAGATGCCATTGTAAGGTTATTAATTGGCCTAATTTCAACATTATTGTGTCTTGGGGAATAGGGAGGCCAGAGGAGAGGGAGAAAGACAGGGAAATGGCTGGTTGGTGAGCAGTCAGAACACAGACAATATTTATCTATTAGGTTCATCCTTATTATATGGGTGCAGTTCATGGAACCCCAAAACAATTACAACAGTAACATCAAAGATCACTGATCACAGATCACCGAAACATAATGCTGAAAAAGTTTAAAATATTCCAAGAATTCCCAAAATGTGACATAAAGTGAGCAAATGCTGTTAGAAAAATGGCACCAATAGCACTTGCTTGACCCAGGTTGACACAAAACTTCAATTTGTAAAAAAAATGCAATATTTGCAAAGCACAATAAAATGAGGTGTGCTGGTATAAACCAGTCAAACCAGTTAAACCACCAATTGACCAGCTACATGAGTAAACCCAGCCAGGATCAACCAAGCCCAGCCTAGACTAGATCTTCCCAGCTGAGCCCAACCCAGATTGAAGAATGACCTTCAGAATCATGAGCTAAATAAATAGCTATAAAGCTATATAAAACTGCAACATCACCTATAATGCACCGTAGCCATAAATAATTAACTTGAATCTAATCAAGTCTTTAGTTATAATTTCCAGTTTATAGAAAAGACATGGGACAAAGGAACAAGCTAGCTTCTATTTGGCAATGAGACAGGTATATATAAATAAGCACACACATATGCACACTCTCCACACATATCAATTTACAATCTTATCTAGTTTTTTCAGTTAGAGAAGGCCCTTAGAACTTTAGGTGCACATTTCTCCAGCAGTTCTCCTTACTGTGCCTAAAACCTAAATTAGTCCCAACACTGTTTACAGTATTCTGTAAACAGAATACATAAGGTTGCATCTCAGGGATCCTAAGGAATGTTGAGGTCCAGCCACTTTAGAAACTATGACAAAGATTTATCTATATGCAGTCCTGAATGGATCACTTCTCAGTTAAATTTTTTTAGGACCACTTTAACATTCAGTCTCTGAAACCCAGCCACACAATCTCTATGACTCACACAGAGTCAGGGAAAACCATCAGACTAATCATTTTTTATCTCAAAATTTTTATTCTCCTTGACATAAAGAAGGACTATTATCAACTTCAGGTGGATTATTATCAACTGCAGGTAATAAATCAGTCTAGGTGTTTCAACTAGAAATGCATAAATATGACAGGAGTTTGGGTTCATCTGGTGTCAGGAACAGTTTAGAATTTTGAAATTCTTTTTAACTAATATTACATATTTAAAAAACCAAAACCATATTTGCTTAAAGCTTTTCTCCTTCATTCCTAAATCCAAGTGTATTATCACGGAAAATGGAATCCATGTGCTGTTGAACTGAGTCACACTCCGTTCATTACAGTGCATTACACTGTACAACACTGACATTCTCTTTTGTAGGAGTTATTAAAAGGTTCATGATTCTGAGACCAAAATTTCAGAGAACTTTCTTCTCCCAGACCCTCAAAGAGTCCCAGAATTGTAAACCATACTTTTGACTGGAACAGCAAGTTCTTTTTTTTGTTTTGTTTTAAGATTTCATTTATTTATTTGAGCAAGAGAGAGAGTGCACAAGCAGGGGAAGCTGTAGGCAGAGGGAGAGGGAGAAGCAGACTCTCCTCTGAGCAGGGAGCCTGATGCAGGGCCTGATCCCAGGACCCTGGGATCACAACCTGAGCCGAAGGCAGCCGCTTAACTGACCAAGCCACCCAGGCACCCCCGGAACATCAAGATCTTAAGAGTTTTGTCCAAATTTAATATTCACAAGATGGAAAGATTTTCAGATTAGTTAAATAAGTCATTCCCCCACTTTCCTTTGTCCTTGATTCTAACTGCTTTGGATAAAGAGAATTAAAAATTTCTCTATGAAGCAGCAGTCAGTACACTCTTGCAACTGAACAGAACAGGGTAACACTGGAGAATTCCAAAGTAAGGAAAGAAAAGGCACAGCATGAATGCAAGGTGCTACCAGGCTCTTCACAAAGCCCTTTTCAAAATATATCTCCCAGTATTGCAGCATCCCCAGACAGCAGATGGGGAACTGTTAATAGCACAGCTGGGGGGGGGGGGGTGCTAATGTGAGCTCAGGTGAATATTTTTACCTCCCAGGACTTCCAGTGACTTCTCTGAAAAATGGCAGGTTACCCTTACCCCAAAAGGTGTTATGGGAGTATTTCCTCGATACCACCAGTTTCCTGGATAAGTGCTCTAGTTACTATTATTGCATAACAAAGTACTACAAATGTAAAAGTGTAAAAAAATCATTTTATCTTTCTCATAGATTCTGTGAGTCAGGAATTCAGGCAGTGCTTGACTGGACAATTCTCCCTGGGGGTTGCAGTCAGATATTGGCCGAGGCTGCAGATATCTGAAGATTCAACTAGGCTACACATCCTAGATGGTTCACTCACATGGCTGGCAGCTGACTGGCAGCCTGGGAGCTCAGCTGGGACTGCTGACTATACATGGCCTCTACCCCATGGCAGTCTCAAAGTAACTGGACTTCCTTACGTAGCAGATCAAAGCTCCAAATGCAAGTGTCCCTGCAACAAAGGTGGAATTTGCATGGCTTTTTATGACCTAACCTTGGAAGTCACTAGATCAATTTTATCACATCCTATTGGTCAAAGCAGTCCCCAAGCCTGCCTGTATTCAAGAGAAAAAAGCTACAGATCCCCATCTCTGAATGGGAAGTGTGTCAGGAATTTGCAGATGTGATGTTAAAACCACCATAATAACCATGGATACTCACAAAGAGTAAGGCAGACACTATTGCTGCCCTGGCCCATATGTGAGTTTACCTACAACTGCAGAGGACAGTTCCTTCAATTGCTGACAGTGACCCACTTTGGGGGGGCCCAGGTCTTTCTTTATTTCTCAGCCTAAGAGCTTTCTCTCTATGTGGGAAGGAGCTAAGCCCTCAGGGGCAACCCTCAACCAATAATAAAGTCAGTGGATAAATATTCAACTTCCTTATCCCTTGGCAGGACAGCTCTGAGGTAAAGTCAGGTGGTGCCCAACATGATAGAGAGCCACTTGGCCTCAGCAGCAGCCAGCTCATTAATACCTCCTGTACTGGCTTTCCTCCCTTCTCTCTCCAGCACTCTCTCCCTCATCTCTGCTTCCTGGCATCAATTCCAGCACCCAACTGCCTGTCCTCCAGTCTACTTTTGAAGACCCAAACTAAAACACCCATTACGTGTGTCCCGATGGGAGAAGTCTGGGAACTGTTGCAACAGGTGACCTCCCCAGTTTAAATTCCTGCTATTATTATTATCCATATCATAAACGTGGTTAACTGGGAAGGTCTGGGATTGCCCTGAGTGTTCAAAGAAGTTCCAGGGTAAAGCCAAAACTGCCCCAGTGCCTGGGTGGGTAACTATTTCATTAATGGATCCCACTTTCTCCATGAAATAAAGTACTTCCTAGAGTAAAAAGGAGGTCCCTCCTTGGTCCCTTAAAAGTAGCCATAAAAGGGGCACCTGGGTGGCTCAGTAAGTTAAGTGTCGACTCTTGATTTCAGCTCAGGTCAGGATTTCAGGGTTGTGAGATTGAGCCCCACATCGGGCTCCGTGCTTGGCATGGAGCCTGCTTAAGATTCTCTCTCTCCAATTACAAACTGAAGGTTTCAGAGGGGAGGGGGTGGGGGGATGGGCTAGCCCGTGATGGGTATTAAGGAGGGCACATATTGCATGGAGCACTGGGTGTTATATGCAAACAATGAATCATGGAACACTACATCAAAAACTAATGATGTACTGTATGGTGACCGACATAACATAATAATAATTTAAATTTTAAAAAAAGATTCTCTCTCTCCTTCTCCCTTTGCCCCTCTCCTCTCTCTGTCTCTCTCTCTCTCTCTCAAAAAAATTAATTAATTAAAAAAAAATTTTTTAAGGTAGCCACAAAAATCAGCACTGAATGATGGCCTACAGCCTGAAAAGAAATTAAGCAAGATTGAAAATAAATACATCCGAGTAAAACCTAAACTTTCAGAGCCAGCAAACTTCAGGCAATTACAATTTCAGCAGCCAAGGGGAGATTTTATTTTATTCTTTAACTTCTCAATCGTGCCTACTGGAAGTACTACAACCCAGGCTCAAGGTATGCTCTCAAATTAGTTTATCAGATGAATCAGGCTTCCCTTGGCTCTCAAGATCTTTTATAATTAGCTTTGTAACATAATGCATACAGTGGCTACGGGCAAAGCTCAGAGGAACGAGAAAATTCATTTAGAGCAGTTGCCAGAGTTCGTGTTTTCTCAAGCTTAGCCAGTTAATTCTACCTCTGGGCATAACCAAGAATGGGTCTCGGGGTCTGCCAGGCTTGTCTGGCTTCCCTTTAGTTGGAAATGTCTGGAGAACCAGTCCTCAGTTTCTTTGGAGTGTTCTTTTGATATCCCACCTGAATGAAACAAGTGCAGCTGCAGAAATGACAGAAGTCTATCATTTGTCAAACCTTGTATTGAAGTGGGAATTTAACTACGTATATGCCAACCATCCCCAAACCTCCTTAACTCCCATAGTGTGCTACTAACAAAGGTAACAAAACTGCATGGGACATAGCAACGTGGTTGTTTTCTTGAAAGAACTCCAGAGACCAAATTATACAATTTCTAACACTGGGCTATTCAGGGACCTGGTAAACACAGAAACCACAGAGGGGAGGGAAGGGAAAAGAAGTGGGGGCAGAATGTCTGCTCTAATTCCGCATTCATTCTGCTGTGCTCTGTTTTATAACAATGTCAGCTCTATGGAATAAAACCAAATGTGGTTTCTGTGTCTTTAAGGCCCAGGCAACTTGGGCAATGGATGGGTTGCCACGGCAACTTGTAATTCTACTGTCTACTGAATTGAAAAGCAACAATAGAAAATCCCTAGCAAATAAAGTGGGATACCTCTCAATGACAATTATCTGTTTATCACAGTCTGGTTTTGAGCTCTTCGAAATACAAACACCTAGAATCCTTTGCTATGTTTGATTGAAGCAGGGCTAATTTTTTCTTTTCTTTTCTTATCAAAAGCTCTCAGGCAGAAAAGAAGAAAACAAACAAACAAACAAGCTTCTGAGAGAGTTTAGATATCAAGCGTCTTCTATGGCCCCAGAAGAATGCTCCCACTATACACACACAGAGAAGGAGGAAGCAGGATTAAGCAACTCAAAAATCTATAGCAACATAAGGTAGTAAAACCTCAGCCAGTAAATGTCTTACATCAGACCTCCCTGTAAAAAAGGCCTGAGACCATAATAAGTTTTGAGATGTGTGCTTTACATATACACATACAAAAAAAGTATTTTAAGATTATAACCCCAATAAAACATCAAAAAGTTCTTCTATCCACAGTCAATTTAAATTTACTTAAAGACTGTTGGGCATCTTGTAAAGACACTAAAGCTACAAAAACAAGGAAGACCCAGTCTCTGACCTCTAATAAGCTCATAATTGGGGACTAGGGAGAGAGGTACATAAATTACATGACCAGTTTTCCCAAGTGTTATGGGCTGAATTGTGTCCTCCAAAGAATCCATATGTTTTAGTCCTAATGCACAGTACCTCAGAATGTAACCATATTTGGAGATAGGGTCTTTAAAGAGGTCATTAAATTAAAGCAAGGTCATTAGGGTCAGCACTAATCCAATCAGACTTGTGTCCTTATAAGAAGAGGAAATTTGGACACAGACATGCACAAACGGAAGATGATGTGAAGACATAGGGAGAACACAGCCATCTACAAGCCAAGGAGAGAGGAAACTTCTCCGTGGCCCTCAGAAGGAAACAACCTGGAACAGAACCTTCTCTCATCGCCCTCAGAAGGATACAACTCTGCCATCATTTTGATCTCAGACTCCCAGCCTCCAGAACTGTAAGAAGTAAATTTCTGTTGTTTGGCACCTGGTCTGTGGCACCTGGTCTGTGGCACTTTGTTATAGCAGCCCTAGCACTAAAGCTATATTCTAGAATAGTGGTTCTCAATCTTTTAGCTGCATCAGAGTCCCCTGGAAAACTTATTAAGGCATTGTTGGATGCACTCCCAGAGTTTCTGATCCAGGAGGTCTGGGGAGAACTAATAAGTTCTCAAGTGATGCTGATAATGCTGGTCTAAGCACTACCCCTTGAGAACTACTGTTCTAAGAGGTACAAATTACATCAGATCCTAACAGACTCAAGTCAAGAGGCCTCTTTCTCCCTCCTTCCTGAATCTAAAATGGAAAGGATTCTAACCTGAGCTTCACACCCAGGAACAGTCACAGGTGAGCTTGCCCCGTATAACTGCCCTGCAATCTTAAAAGCTGCATCTTGCAGAGATCCTAAACTTTAAGACACAATAATCCTGTCCACTACTAAAACATAGCCCGTGAATGGGTTCTGATAAATTAAACCAGTAATTCTCCCTTCATTGAGAAGTTAGGCAGGTATATGAGGGATGGAAGGCAGAAGATCGGGGAGAGGGGACAAAAGTATCTCCCCCTCTTGCCCACCATACAACCCAGGCTACTGGCCCCCTGTCCTGGAGTCACACTTTAGACGTTCCAAAAGCTATGCCCCTCTCCTCAGGTCAAGTATGCCCAGAATCCATACCACATTCCAGATCATGCTCCAGTACCCGAACTCCCTACCCAAATGACCCTCGGCCTGCTTCCAGGGCCTGCAGAGGTTCTTTCCTTTATCCTCCCACAGCCAGACCACATTGCCAGTATGCACAGCACTCGGCCAAGGGATAGTAAAAGAGAGGGGATGAATGAGCTTGGACCTAGGAGCTGGAGTGTCCATGAGCATTTGTGAAAGGCTCAGCAGGCCACTGGTACTTGGGGTGGAAAGAGTCCTAATCTGTAGCATTTACTGATTTCCATAGTATCAATATTCTCACTGTGGCCAATTTCAAGATACTAATATGAAGTCAACTGGCTCACAAAATTCCCAGAAAACAAAAACAAAAACAAAACAGTCCTTCATACTGTGGGACAAAGGCAGGAGTGGAGAAAAAAATAAGGGCAAGCTGGTGGACTTCATTTGTATTCTTGCCCTGGCCCTCTTATATTAAAGGTAAGCCAAGGGCATCATCCCTGTATCAACAAGATGTGCTCTGGTCACCAGCCATAGTGGCCATCAATGCTGAGCTCACAAAGAAGGACCCATCCTCCCTAACACTATTCCATTCAGAAGATAACATTGTTGGTTGCCTACCCAAAAGCCATTCCCCAACCCTTGTTCTGCTGCTGTCTACAGAAGCCAAAAAATGGTACATACTTGCTTTCCAAGCTCCCTTGTAGCATGAGACACAATCTGGCCTATGGGAGCTGAGAGGGGAGGGGAAGTCTGCTGGGGCCTCCTGAGAAAGGTTTCTCCCTAAAAAACAAGAGGAAGGCCTCTCTTTATTCTCTGGACATACTCCTTCTGCTGTGATGCCTAACAGTGGCACCCACCATCTTGCAACCATGAGAGAAAACATTACAAATATGCACAAGATGACAAAGAAGGATCAGAAGCTACTGGGTTGTTTCTTTCTTTTAAGTAATTGTGGTAAAATACATATAACATGGAAATTTACCACCTTAACCATTTTTAAGTGTACAGTTTTGTAGTGTTTAAATACAATCACATTGCTGTGCAACAAGTCTCCAGAACTTTTTCATCTTGCAAAACTGAAACTCTGAAACATTCCTATCCTCCCCCGCCATCCCCAGGCAACTATCACTCTCTATCCACTATATTTTCTATGAATGTGACTACTCTAGGTACTTCATATAAGTGGAATCACATAGTATTTCTCTTTTTGTGACTGCGGTATTTCATTTAGCATAAGGTTTATCCATGTTGTAGCATGTGTCAGAATTTCTTTCCTTTTTAAGTTTGAATAATATGCCATCGTATGTATATACCACATGCTGTGTATCCATCAGTGGACGCTTGGGTTGCATCCATCATTTGGCTATTATGAATAATGCTGCTATAATGTGAATATCCAAATTTCTCTTCAAGACCCTGCTTTCAATTCCTTTCGGTATATACCTAGAAGTGGAATTGCTGGATCATATGGTAATTCTATTTTTAATTTTCTTTTCTATTTTTAATTGTTTAAAGAAGCACCACACTGTTTTCCACAAAACTGTACCATCTCACATTCCCACCAAGAGCGCACAATTGTTCCAATTTTTCCACATCCTCATCAATACTTGCTATTTTCTTTTGTTTTGTTTTGTTTTTTGTTTGTTCTCTTGATAATGGCCAATCTAATGAGTATGAGGTGAGCTCCTGGGTTCTTCAGTGGCATTTGGAGATACTGAACCAGCCTGGAATTGCCCTGCCTCCAGAAGTCTTATGCAGGAAATAAGTAATAAATATCCTTATTGTTGAACTCCCTTTTAGATAGGTCTTAAGCATCTTCTAATTGATGAGCTGCTTTTTCCTATAAGAACTCTAAGCAGAAAAAATTAAGATTTAATTCTGTTTCTCAAGCTTTCCATTATATGCTGTTTCTTACACTCATGGAACTAACAAATTCTACTCCAAGGTCAAGTCATGATATAGTACAACAGCAAATACAAAGGAGTATTCATAATAGCTCTATCCATAATAACCAAAAACTGGAAAGAACCCAGATATCCACTGACAGGATAAGTAAACTGTAGTACATCCATATAAAAGAATACTATTTAGCAATAAAAAGAACAAAATTATGATGGATAAATCTCAAAAACACTATGCTGAGTGAAGAAGTCTTATACAAAAGAGTACACATGGCAATGATACCATTTATATAAAGTGATAGAACGGGTTAATCTAATCTATGGTGGAAAGAAACAGAACAATAGCTATTGCCTCTGAGGGGTGGGGATTGCCTAGAAAGGGGCATAAGAAAACTTTCTGCATTGATGGTAATGTTCTATATCTCAACTGGGTTTTGGATTACACAGTGGGAAGGCATTTTGAAAATAAAGTGGCAGATATACCCTAAAGACCTGTGGATTTCATTGTCTATAAATTGTATATCAAAAGAGCAAACTATAAATTAATATTTAACTCTAGTAAATTATATGCAAGACGAAAAATTTAGGAGACAGTTTATTGAAGACTGCAATTTACTCTGAAATGCATTTTTAAAAATCTCAAGATAAGGACTGATGGATAGAAGGACAGATAGCTCTGTAATTCACAAGTAATAAAATGTTAATGGTGGAGGTGTCTGGATGTTCACTATAAAATTCTTTTGATTGTGCCAGCTAAGAGTGCTGGAAAGTAACAATAGGTACAAGTTTTAGTTTTATATGGTAAAAATTTTCCTGACTATCTTGAGGGTTGGAATAAAATTAAAGAGTTAGGGGAAGAGACAAGAGAATCATCACCTCCAAAAAGGTTACTCTCTTTCACACTTCAAGAACAAAAATTTGTATTTTTGTTAGGATCAAAAACTGAGAGTGCTGCCATGCAGGAAAGGGCTCCGCTTGAACTGTGCTGCCACTGGGCTTGCGGCTTCCTGATGTTCCCTGTGCTTTGTGCATCCAGTTTCAGTTGCCCCTTCTGCTGGGCATTGGGAACCTTGGGGGATATGAAATTCCTAGACATGACCCGTCTCCCCCCCAGCACCCTTCCTGTCCCTGACCTTAAGAGGTGACTTTGAGCTAAAGGTATTGTGAACACGGAGCAGCGAGGCAGGCGTGAGGGAGGAGGGAGTCACACCACAAGGACCGTGGACAGATGGCCAGCAGGGTGCAATATCACACCAGGTTAAGGCAAGTGTGATCAGCCAACCTTCAGCTGCAGGAACCATGTTTCTTTGTCTCCCCTCACCTCACTCCCCAAACAAAACAAATTTTTCACTCTCTGGCTTTTTTTCTTTTTTAACTCTGCTATTTATATACCATCATATTATGAATGTTAGCCCTGGAAGGGATGAGGGAGGGCATACAGTTAAATTCCTTCACTTTATAGAGGGGAGGTGAACCCAAAAGTTGAAGGGATCTTCTCAAGATCACTGAAGAGCAGAATCACAACTACAAAGGTATCCTCAATCCTTAATAAACAGTGAGAATATTCAAAACTCAAAGATTTGGAAATTCTTCCTACCCTTTTGGGGTATTTATGTTATTTTTACTATCAAGGAGCATTGAGCCCATCATCCCTACCTCTTGTGACAGATGTACACCTTGAACAATTATAGCGTCCACTGGAATACTAATGACCTTTTTTATGTATAGCCGTGTTCCCCTGGCTGCAGGGGGATACATTCCAAGACCCCCAGGGGATGCCTGAACGGTGGAAGTACCGAACCCTCGATATATCATGGCTTTTCCTATACATATAGACCTATGATGAAGCTTAACTTATAAATTAGGCGCAGTAAGAGATTAACAATAATAGGAAAAAAAGAATACAACGAATATACTGTAATAAAATTTACGTGAATGTGCTCTCTCAGAATACCTTACTGCGCTGTACTCACCCTTCTCCTTGTGCTGATGACAGATAGAAAATGCCTACGTGAGATGACGTGAGGTGAACGTCGCCGCGCTATGACGCAGCGGCGTCGGGCTCTTACTTCCGGTGCCGTCGGGGCTGAAGGCAAGTAATTGAAACTGCAGAAAGCCAAACTGCTAGTAGGGAAATTACTGTATTCTTGTTTCAGGGCTTGGAAATGGGATACGGAGTTGGTCATCTTTTGTCACTTCTTTAGCTTCTCCTGAGGAAGTTACTGGAAATCGGTAGTATCTGAGGGTTTCGGTCACCCCAGTCAACTATCAGAGCAGTTCTCCACTGAGAAATCGGGAACGGCCGGCTCACTTCAGCCCCAACGTGCCTGTGAGAGACCAAGCCACACAGACTGACCCAGGGAGGAGGCCCTGCGCTCACTGCCCCCACCCCCCAGGAGACTCTCCTTTCTCTTCCTCTTATGTCATTGCCTAAGGAAGTGTCAGTAGAGGACATCACTGCGGAGTTCTCAAATACATCTCATTTAGTCTTGCAAGCACTCTACGTAGTTTATACTTCTTATAGATAAGAGAAAAAGTTATGTGGAGGTTGGAGGATAACATTAAACTCGTATTATGTATTGAATCCTAACTAACGAGCTTCCTCTTACCCATTCCCGAACAATCCCATGAACATGAGCTTTACATATGTATGGATCAAAGTAGACTTAGTAAAACCACTCTGCCAAGAAGGAGACCCCAAGCCCAGTGCTCCTTTATTATGCAGAAGTTGAGAGCAAACTCTTGGCCCAAACATCTGGGGTTTATAGTCCCAACTCTCCATTCGGTAGCTGTATGACCTTGAGCCAGTTAACTTACACTCTCTGAGCCTTGGTTTCCTTTATCTAGAAAACAGAATTATTTCTTGGGGCTAAGAGTGGCAAGCTGGTAAACATTTAACTACCTCTGGGGGGGCGGGGGGGGGGGTACCTTATGAATGTGTATGTATTTATTTTTACTGAAAGGATGTATAGCACACTATTTATAAATTTGTAAGAAATAATCTTTACTATAAATCCAATATAACCAATTTTCACAGAATGCATTCCTTTATTTTTGAAGTTGCAACTAACAAGTACAGTTCTGACATGAGTGTTACTATTTTAAGTACATTAATAAAACAAAAATGAAACAAAAATTGTCAGAACTTGATTTGTTCACCCAAGATGTGAGCAACTTCTTCACTGAATCAGATAATGGTTTTCAAATACTGCACTATCTCGTCAATTTTCTATTTGCAACGTTTAATGGCTACAGGCATGAGACACCTTCAAGTTTAATTTGTACTATTAACACTTTCTCCATCACTTTCTTAAATCTAGACAACCAACAACATAAATCAAGCTCTGATTCATTGCATTTGCAGCTTTGCATAGTATAAATAATCCTACCACGGCCAAGTTTGAGCTACCAATGGGCCATCACTTAGGGAGTTGAGAAGAGATATGTAGGAACACCATTATAAAGTATTGCCACCGTATCCATAAAAATAAAGGTTCTGAGCCTCAAAAGCATAAATAACAATAAAATGTAAGATAATTAGGAAGTGAGGAGTTTTGAGTATTATCTTCTCAAATATAATTCAATTGTAAGCTTACATAATTTAATTTTTAATGATGGCTGTTTCTAACAACCAGCTCCATAAATTCCTGGAAATGTAACTGTGAGACCCTCGAGAGACCTTATAAGCTAGCTCCAGCACACCATGGCTAGAACGGTATTTGCTGGCAATTACTACTTAAGATGCTGTGATTGGTGGCCATTTGCTTCATGTGCACACAACTTCCTCAACACTGTCTGGATTAGTGCCCTGGGTTTTCAAGGAAACTCATTTTGCATTTGGATAAAAAATATTCTTGAGCCATACATGTATGTTCAATAAATGTGTAATGAATAACTAAACCATCAGTTTATTCCTCCAAAGTCCTGTTAGATAAAACAGCTTAGAAAGAGAGCAGCCTAGCTATAGGGAGCAAAAAGATGATCAAGAGAATGAAGTGTAGGTGCTTTCCACTCTGGAAACTACCCTACTTGCATTTAACTGCAGAACTGAACAGGAAATGAAATGGCTGTTGTAGGGGGGAAAAATAGATGAAAATTTACAAGCAAAGGAACAAAGTAATGGGGGGGGCAGAGGGAAGTGCTGCGGTTACGGATAAGGAGAATTCAGAGAAAAATGAAACCATAGAAAAGAAAAAACACAGAACTTACCTTAGAGAGTTTTCAGAAGATCATACTCAATTCCATGGTTACCAGTAGGAAAATGGAGGGAAAAAATTTGAAAACACCATTTTTTTAAAAAGATTTTTATTTATTTGACAGAGAGAGACAGCCAGAGAGAGGGAACACAAGCAGGGGGAGTAGGAGAGGAAGAAGCAGGCTCCCAGTGGAGGAGCCTGATGCAGGGCTCCATCCCAGGACTCTGGGATCACGCCCTGAGCCGAAGGCGAAGGCAGACGCTTAACGACTGAGCCACCCAGGTGCTCCTGAAAACACCATTTTCATCCCAGGTATTTGAGTCTTCTTTCAAACACTGGTCTCACCCTCTTTAGTAATTTATATTAAAATGTAGGGGAAATGTTAATTTTGAGACCATCTTTACGTTCTTGGGACCGTGCCCCACAGAAAGCAACTCTGACATTGTGAAGAGCAACTCTGACGTGGCTACTAGAACACAGGCCATAGTTGTTGCTAAACCTTTACACAGACCAAGAATAAAGAAAAGCAAATGTGATCAATTTTAACAGGCCCGAGTAAGTGTAAAACTAAAACCAGATCCATGAATTGGCTGTCTACTCATTCACTCACATGCAGCACTTCCAAAATTCAAAAGGAATTGAATCTATTTTGTTTTTCATCAACCACACATTTATTTAGAGCTCAATGGTGATTATACTATTCAAGTATAGTGCAAAAAAGGGACAAAATACAAATTTGTACAATAATCCACGGAATATGATCAATATCCTGATTAACACCCAAAGTGGGTTAAGGTTTTTTCTCCTGAAAGCATACCTTCCAAGGATTACCAAGAAGTGCTCAACACAGAAAAAAGGAGGGGGGGGGTGCTCCTTGGCAGAGGACGTTTGGGAAAGACTGCATCCTAAACCCTTCCTTAAAGAAATCACGATACACACTTGCTCATTAGAGAATGGGACTGACATAAAGCAATCTCAGTAACCCTGTTAACGCAGCATTTCCAAGTTTATTTAATCAAGGAGGCCCATTTCTCCCACCTAACATCAATTATCATCCACCGAAAAGTAGTGGGTATTACTGGTCTAGGAAACAACTGTAGTGAGTGCAGATTTAAGCAACTGCTTCAACTTTGCCAGCATGGCTACAACCCCTAGGAAAGGGGAAAGGAGGTGGTGGTCTTGTTGAGGCATCTTACCCATTCATAGCCAAGGCTGAGTCTTGGCTAGACCAAGCACCCCTCCTTCTCTCACCATCCCCTTCTAAGAAAAGACTACCACATAGAGCAAACCACTACTCAGCTGTCATTGTAGAAAAGAGCAACAATCCTCGCTGGACTCTTAAAACAAACTAAAATCAAAAGAGCCCTACATACATACGTTCCACCATGCTGAATCAGAGATTTAGGTAAGATGTACTGCTATGCTCAGGGAAAAGTAGTAAGTTAGAATCTTACAAAAACATCAAGCTAGAAAGATACCAAAAACCACACTTGGTTAGAAATAATATTTATTATCCCCTCCCCCCATGTACAGATTACTTTTCAGAAACATGATTATCCATGTCCTCATCAATAACAGTTTGTAGAAAATAAACTTAATTCATATCTTGACAATATATTTCTATCACTTTTTTAAAACAATAGCCATTTTATTTTTCCACGTTAGTTCAAGAATAGCTTCAAGTTTTGTTTTGAATCAAATCAAGACAATCTTTGTTTATAGGCAATTTCCTGACAGATCCCATCCCCCCAACCCCTAAAAAAAATTCTATATCCTAAGTGATAAACTCTTCTTGTACATTCAGCAAACTTTATATTGGAAAAGAAAAAAGAATAATTGAGATAGGTACTTACTCTCGTGCACAGTAATAAATCTAGCTGAGCTTCTACACCTTGCTTTGCAATGATGTTTACATAAAATAAATCATTTCTTATCAAGTTACAATGGTAATTTCTTGAAATGTAGATACAAAAGCTATACACTTAATCCACTGAAATTGCCTTCTAATTTTTTTAATCTGTAATTAAACCATCGCCCTAAGGAAAAGCTTCAATTCAAGAAGATGTTTCCCCTCTCCCTCAGCTATTTCTCTCTAAAGCTTGAATCCTCTCTCAGATCATGTGAAGAGCTACATTAAAAGCACAGAAAAAAAATGTTTTAGCTTGCTGACATAATGCCCTTAAGTTTGCTGACATAATGCCCATATTTTAATTTAAAATGTAAAATCAGAGTTAAAGCATCACTGAATTCATACAGTACATTGTCAATTAATCAACAGTGTCCCACCGACCCAGAAGTTTCCCAAATTGGTTGTCTTCTCCACATTTAGTAAGTTTATACCCAATGACTCAATCAAAGAATGTGCTTATAATAGGCTGCTGGTTTAATTTTAGTAGTTTTAATATCGGGCTATTTTCAAATATAGAGATGCTACAAGTGGCATATGAACTATTAATTTTGTTTCCCATTACCTACAGGAAGAATTTGTTCAAATAAAATTTTACAAAACAAAATGTGAACCTACATACCTATATATAGATGTATACATGTATATATTGAACCTAACTAAAGTTTTATAAGCAATACTAACATAGTTCTGGTTACACATTCCTAAAGACAGTAATTGTTTTAAAAGATAACATGTTATAAAGAGGCTTATGCAAAAGGCAAAAATTAAGAATAAACATGATCTTTGAGGTTTTCAGGATTACTTCAAAAAACCATTTCTATCCCCCATAGAAGAAAACTATGCATTTATCTTAGGAACAAAAATTATAAAAAGATAATGCTATCATGTAAAGAATTCACAAAAACTATACTGTATATCCCATAAAGTCTTACCTATGTAAGGTAAATCACAATTATGGTTTATATTGTATTACAGACATCACCATCACCTTTCCTCTTTAATAATGAGAGGATTTAACTTCTTTTTTTGACTTACTTAACAAGTGCCACAGAAAGTCAAGTCCCAGTAGCAACAAGTTAAACAAGATTACAAAATAAGGCATTCTGCTCACATGTCATTAAAGTAACAGGCTGAGTATAGTAAAGTGGGCTCTCTCCATTCTTATAGTTTTATATAATCCAAAAATTATATAGAAGGCAATCTTTTCAAAAAAATTCCAATTAATTGCTATTTTCCAGGGAAACAGAAAAACATACGTAAAATCCTCAACTTTGGCTCTTTCTCCTACTGCCATAAACAGAGGCTGATCTTCTCTATTTAATAAAGCCCAATATTAGAAATGTGGATGAAATGTCTCTGTACCACTTCTAAGCCTGTAGGTCACATACACTAAATGAGTTTTCAAATTATAGAGTAAATCTAATTTGACAAAATCCCTGTAGTGTTATTTAGGAAAAAAAAAAGAGAGGACTCAAAACACAGTTGCACACAAACGCATACATATACATACATACACATACACACACACACACACACACACACACACACACACACACGTACAGAGCCAACACATTGAACAGTTTTCTTAAAACATTGATTGGTTCTCCAAAAAGAATCAAAATATTTATCATCAAGCTGCAGCATGTGTATAAGGGGCAGCAATGTAACCTTTTTTAGTACAAGGTAAGAATCTGAATGAACTTTTAAACTAGTACCTTGAACCAAAGATTTAACAAAAGATGAACTCTAAAATACGTATTTTTTTGAAATTTGGACTCAACTGCCTGTTGTACTTTTACATTAAGTGCTGTTTAAATAAAAGTAGAGCATAAATTCAATAATCTACTGTCTAAACATTTAAAGCAATGGTTATGTCATCAACAGGTAAAATGCACCTAATTTGAGTCTTTGACACCACTTGTTTTAAGTTTATTGTATGATAAAGTTCTTCACAGTTTAAAATATTGTGAAGAAATATGTTTATGTATAACTATATTCACACAGATATTATGTACACATACTATGTATTTGATGTACCCATAAACTTTGAATGTGTGCCAGGAGGATACCCCACACATATGCAGGAACCCTGAATAATAGGTTGGTGTGGACTGTGAAATGATTTCTCAGAAATACTTAGAAATAAGGAAAGAATATTATTACGAATAATTATAATAACAAAACAATTACCTTATTTACATAGTGCCTATCTCCCAAGAGGTAAATATGCTTTATAGACATTTTTTAGTATCTGTGAGGTGGACATTAAGAACACTATCAATTTTTATTTTCCACAACCAATTAACCTGCCCAGGATCATACACTTTAAAAAGCGGCAGAACAAGATACAGACATGAAGATCTCCTAACTTGCAATGTCTCCAATTACCAGATCAAATGGTCTTGGGCTGCAATCAAGTCTTCATCATACAACAGAATTTCTACCACAAAGGATTAGTTTTTAAGTCCTCATATACTTGTGATTGTGCGTTATATTTATACCACAGGGAGATCAAAATGATTTTTGGTTTTGGCAGATGAAAAAGTCTAACATTCAGTGTGACTATAATTCAGTGTAACTTCTCCAGTTTAAGTGCGACACAGCTGATTGGTCTATAGGGGAAATGCGGTCAATGGCTAACCATGGCTGAAGAAACCTCAATCCAAACAGCTACTGCATGATTACAGAGATAGCCTACAATCTTGTATTGTCTTAAAGGTCTTTTCTATCTCCACATATGGTATACACATATAAATAAGCATTTTAGCACAAAATGTACAGTTAGCATGAATCAGTTCATGTTTAAATAAACAAAGGCCTTAGGGGTGAACTTTAAAGGCCAAGAGCTCCTCAGAGTGCATGTTGTTTAAAGATCGAAGATCTGGCAACTTTAGAAGAAGTTTTGTAAAAATAGAGGCCTCGTTTGGATGGTTTTTCATTATTAAGGTCCTTAGTGCACGGATGAGAGTCTCCTGCAAAGCCTCCACAGAGTTGACGTTTTCTATTCCAGATCGATCTAACAGAGAGTAAGGAATAGACAGACATGAATAAGAGGACACGTTATTAACATTAAATATAAATATCAATTAAGAGAAAACATTAAATATAAATATAATTCTTGCTCATCAGTCTCATTAATGAATCCAAAACAAGGTTTTATACATTAGAATAAAGGAAAAGATAGTTGACAAAATTTTTTAAATCCCAATGGCAAATTCCTGTACCTACTTATTATAAAGAGATATATCACACAGTACACTTGACAAATCAAAATTCTTTAGTGTTTAGTATTTTGTTCACAAAACTGGAGGTTCTGTTTTTTAGAATTAGATGCCATCTGCTAATTTCAACTGCTGACAAAATAAAATGAATAATGTAGTTTACAGATTTTTTTCTTCATATGGAATATATCCACATTTGTATGTTACTACGTATGGCAGGCAACCTCTAAAATGGCCACCTCATGCTGGTATCTACACCCTTGTGTATCCCTTTCCCCTTGAGGGGGCTAGACTGACTTACTTACTTCTGATGAATAAAATATTACAAAAAAAAAAAAAAAAAAATGGCCTCCACCTTCAGCATACTCTTGCTCACTTCCTCTGAGAAAAGCCAGATGCCAGGTGCCATGTTGTAAACTGCCCATGAGGTGGGCCCAAATGCTAAAGAACTGACGGTGGTCTCTAGCCAACAGCCAGCAAAGAACTGAGGCATTCAGTCCAACATCTTGCAAGGAAATGACTCCTGCCACAACCACGTGAATAAGCCTAGAAGCAGATCCTTCCCTAGTTAAGCCTTCATAGTCGACCACAGCCCTGCTCACAGTTTGACTATAATCTCCCAAAAAACCTTCAGCCAGAGGCACCCATCTAAGCCATACCCATATTCCTAATCCTCAGAAACTGTGAGATAATAAATGTATGCATTTTTAAGCCACTAAGTTTTAAGGTAATTTGTTATGTAGTAATAGATAACTAATATACTATGCAACCTCATTACCTAGTTATATTAACCTGCATTCACTACCATTTAGCATACTGTGTTTATTAAGCTCATCATACAAAATGTTATTAAACTAGTGATTTAGTATAAACCATCAATAAAGGTAAGTATCTTAAAATTAGCCAAACCTAGACTGTTTGCCCAGGGACTTTTTTTTTCATCATCAAGGGCTATTTCTTCCCTTTACAATAGGAGGCAGTAGAGCACAAGAAATACTCAATGGCTCCCAGTATAGGGAGTGGTAATTAGTAAGAAAGATGATGCCAAAGGAAGCAAAAATCTCTAGCCATTCACACGTTTTTCATTCATTATTCACAAGGATATTTAGGCTCTGCATTGTAACTGGTAGCTGAAAAGGCCACTATATGCAAATACTAAAATTTCATAGTAAAAAGCAAAGTCTGATTAACTCTAAATGCAGGAAAAAATGATGAAAACAGGTTTATCTTATATTTAATAAAATGTGGATTATTATTCAACTATGTGCTAATTATTATGGAAAAAGAAACAATCTGAATGTTGACTACTGGTTTGGGGGGTCATATGTTTTCAGATAAAATTATTACATGGACAAAGACCTCTTAACATTTGACTTTGGTCATACAATCTTAAGGGACATATAAAACTACTTAAAGCCTTCAATAATGCTTCCAAGAGTCTCTCTTGCCTTTAATATTCAAGTAATCGTTTTCTTCAACATCCTTGCAATTTATTAATTCCCTCACCAAACACTTACTGAATGTATAAGGCTACTGTGATAGGTGCTAGGGAATTAGCAGTCAACGTAAAAAACCAAAATTCCTTCCCTGAGAGCAATTATAGCAGAAGAAAATACCTGGTTTGCATCATATCATCAGTAATTTACAATACCAACAACTGGGAAAAGAATGACAGTGAGCCCTACAAACAAAATAATCTAAATAGGCAGGGAAGGATACTTGAGTTGGAACTAGTATTATGAGTCTTTCAGTGAATACTCTTGTGTTGGAAAGACTTATGCTTCTTCTATACAACTCATAACTTGAGGAAAATGGATTCTTATACCTAAAAATGTAAATTGCATTAAATTTTTCTAAAATCGCAATTTCTAAAACCATGATCTCATGATTTCAAGGCCAAATAACCTACCTACTAAACTAGCTGGATCATAAACAATAATCCTCTAGAAACTGTAACAATAGAATGCACAAATTGAAATGAAAATTAATCTTCTAACTGATGTACTGTTACACTACACTTACTTTATAGTTTATAGTATAGTTTAATTCATGATATACCTGTCCTCTACTTCAAGCTTAGAGAGGTTCTTGATCCCTCACCACCATATCTCACCAAATCTATGTATATTCACTTCCTAGGGATGGAAGTCAAATTCCTTCCACAAAAACCTCTACGAGGACAACTAAAATCCATTATCTAGATGAACTTTGTTCTCACGCCGATATGCCCATCCCTAATCTTCAACTGCTGCCATTTCACACAATCTCAAGAATTTACCTTCCAGGTATTATTCCCTTTTTCTCCATAGTATCAATAGTCTTCTAACCTCACAGGCAAATATCATGTTTTAGATTTCTTTCTCCCTTTGCAGCTAGAGCTATTCTGTTAACAAGTAGTATAGCAGAAAGGCTTTGAAGTTAGACTAACAGGAGTTCAAATGCATGCTCAGCCAATTTTTTAAAATGCACGATCTTGGGCAAATTATTTAACCCTTCTGTTCTTCAAATTTCTTGCCTGTATTTGAGAATAACACATCCTAGCTCACATCAGAGGTCTGTTGTAAGGATAAAATTATATAAATGAGATCTAGAAACTAGCACTTTTTCTGACAACAATCAAATCAAAATCCAGATGGCAACTGTAGACTCCAAGAAAAACAAAAAGCTATTTTAAATATAAAGCAAATACAATGGTTGCTTAACTCTAAGCAATTAATAGAGAATATAAATAATCCATTTGTTATCTGACACACTTGGAACATTCCCCCCTTAAGAGGCACAGGTTTAGGGCAATATTTATATTGCCTTGGGGCGCCTACATGGTTCAGTGAGTTACGTGTCTGACTTCAGCTCAGGTCATGATCTCGGGGTCCTGGGATTGCCCCGCATTGTCACGTTGTCACACTGTCAAGTTCCTCACTCAGCAGGAAGTCTGCTTGTCCCTCTCACTTTCCCTCTGCCCCTCCCACTGCTCATGCTGTCTCTCTCTCAAATAAACAAAATCTTAAAAAAAAAAATTTATATTGCCTTGTCAACCATTTCAACCCCACTGTGTGAACACTGTCAGTACTCTTTACATAATCCTAATACTGAAAATGCAGATTTTTTACTTTTCAATATTTAGAATCATAAAGCATGGAAACTGATCACACCTATAGAACAGAATGTTAATATTTTCATTCTTGACAATGTAGAAGAAATGGTATAGCAAAAGAAGCCAGGATATGGAAGAAGGAGATACTGTCTCCCTGTCTAAGAGGAAGAGTCTATCTAAACTGAGAGATTATGTAAAGGTAAAGGGTCAAAGAATATGGGCACATTACAATTTCATATAAAACAAAGTAACTGTAAAAATAAAACTTATAAAAAGAAGCTACTTTTATTTGTCAGTTATATCTACTCAATAAAAAGAGGTATAAGCACAGTATTTAGAACTGGGTGGGCAACTCTCAGAACAATTAGGAAGAAAGACGGTTAGAAAGAATTCTAGTTCTCTGAAGAGTAGGCTGGGAGAAGGAAGGAGAGACTTTTATTTTATCCTCTTCTATAGTTTCTAAATTTTATTTTCCTGTATAGATACTGCTTTAAAAATAACAATAGTCCTTTCTAGGTGGTAAAGATTTAAGTCTGACATGAACACTATCATATATTTAAGTGAAACAGCAACATATTATTTTAAAATGCATGAAATTTTACATGTGTATTGCTTACGCACCTTCATATAGACAGAAAAAAAATAAGAATGCATTATATTCTTCTATAATCATTCTTTTTCACATGGTATGTCAAACATTTTTTTACGTGTCATAGATCAACTAGCAGGCAAACGGTACATGGATGAACAGGTGAACAGACAGAGACCCCTCCTAATGTTGACAGTGATCTTTTTTTGGTAGAAATATTATCGTCTTTATGTTCATCTTAGTATTTTCTACTTTTGCAAAGAACCCATGTAATTCTTACAATTAGTAAACAAAAGGCTTTTTCAAAAGCAGATTAAAACAAGATAAAAATTATGTTCGCTTGGTAGAAAATAAAAATAGCACATTTCCTGGTACAGAACTCCCCCTTACCCTCTGCCGCTGTTTCTTCCTTTGCACCATCTCTGAGACAGTCCCTCCTGCTCCAGCTACTCTACCACACCTATCTCGGGAAGAGGTCACTCCACTGCCTCCTACCTGAAGTTATTTCAACAGCCTCCCAAACTGCCCCTCCAGCTCTGATGACTCACTTGTCTAATCCGCCCAAGATAAACATGCAGGACTGATGTCAGACCATCGCTTTGCTCATGCCTCATCATTCCCTTACACTGACTTTCCACTGCCCCATATCTCAGTTAAAACTTCTCTGCTTAGTTCTCCTCATAGTCATTCCATAAAGGTGCCCCTTGAACTCACAAGCCTTCTGTACCTTTCTTCCTTGATGTACACATTGGGCTTTGGCCACCTGCCCCTGCCCTACCTCATGCTCTCCCAAGCCGCTTCACCACTGTGTTGATGGGAAAATCTACTAACCCCTCCTTCAAATTCCAGCTCTACGTCCATCTTCCCCACAAAGCTTTCTCAAGTAATTTCATCTTCCTTCCTAGAATCCCTACTTCCTCAGTCAGAACCACATGGCTTAATACCATAATGCTTTTGGTGTTACTTGTCTCTCCAAATAAAACATGAATACTTGGAGAGTAAGCTTGTGTCTTAATGCTTGTTCTGTCTCCCCCTAGCACATATTGATCAGATAAAGAAATTAACAAGTATGGATTACCTTTAGTTTCACAATAACAGATTTATTAATCAGATGTCAACTCAAACCATTAATAATTACTTATCAAGAGACTGCAAAATGGTAAAGTGCAAGAAGCATTAATTATAAGGTTACTAAGAGAACAGGTATCCCTTATTAACCTGTTACTTGCATACTATTCCATACCATAAGTGCATTTTTAGCTACCTAGGTAGAGCTGATCAGAATAGGTAGCCAAATTATGCTTCCAAACGACCTAAGTATTTATTTATAACACCGATGTACAGGCCCTTTAAGATACACAACTCTCCTTTGCAGTTACCGATTTACAGTTTAGCCACATAAGCAGGGGTTGTAACTTGTACTTTATAACCCCCACAGCACCTGGTATAATGGCTTTTACACAGTAGGAAGCAAATAGGAAATTTAAAGTAAGTCATATCAAAATACTTTAAAATTCTCAACAAATGTTTTAAAATAAAGTTAGTGATACCAAAAAATGGCTGGTACTTATTTATATATCCCCAGGAAAGTCACTGTGTATCAATTTCCCATTTGCTATTAATAGCTATTATCTAAATTGAAATACTTTGGTGAGAAATAGCTATAATATAAATGCAAGGTGGCAGGGAAACGAATACATCATCAATGACTCATATAAATAAACATTAAATATTAGAACTCAAAAACCTTGGTCACTCATTCAAACAGTAACTAAGTAGCTATTCTGTGCCAGATCCCAGGTTGGCTCATATGGTACAATCCCCTCCTTCCACAGGATGAGGAAACCAAGACCCAAAACAACTATTTACGCAAGTCACAGAAAATTCAGTGGCAAAGCTGGGTAAAAGCCTACTCATAATTCACCAATTTTCGGAACAAACCACACTAATACATCTTAGTAATTTTAACATTTTCAAGTAATATATATTTTAATTATGATATGACTTAAAATTTGTATCAGAACCACCTAATGTTCTAAAAATTAAATCCACAAAAATAACAATTTAGACTTGTAAAAATTATGAGCAAAAGTTTAAGACTTGTCGTCAATGTGAGGCCTAGATCTAAACATCATTTTATTACTGTACAGCACTTTTGAATTTTTACTGTCTAATTATGCAAAAATAACAGATTCATACAGTTTAGCATCTGCTTAAGGCCCTCTCGTCTTATAAATAGCTTGCTGGATTGCAGTACCACCTTCTCCCCACTTGGTAACTATATCTGAGTGTGGCACAATTTTGGAACCAGCTTGCTTACCTGCGGATACCAGGACAACAGCTGTAAACAAACTCATCTCTTCATCACTAAGTTGGAGGGCATTTAGCTTCTCACTAAATTCAAACATAGAGTTTAGCAGATCGCCTGCTCCCATTGAGTGTAAGTCATCGACACTATATTTCTTTCCACTTAAAAAGGTGACCGTACGCTCCTTTGCATCAAACAATGATGCAAATCGTACCATTAAAACCTGGAAAAAGAAAAAGACTTAAACGTATTTGAAGGAGTTCAGTACTAATACTAAGAAATAATTCAGTATTCAAGTCAGTTAAGAAACATCCTACATATAAAAGAAAATTGTAAAAGAAAAACTGAGTTTATTTTTACCCAGAACCATTCCCTTAAGGCAAATTCTCTACCAACACAATAAATATCCCAAGAACATCAAAAAAAAATTCCAGCCACCAGTGGCAAAATACTTGAGCCCTGTGACACTCGGAGACTCTATTAACAAAGATTCCGAAATGCAAATACAAAATTAAAGCAGGCAATAATGCCAAGAAGTCTGAAACTGGACCTTGGCCAAAGGCATTAAAGAAACTCTTTAAGCTACCAAGTATATCACACGGTCTCTAAACCATCAGTAAAAAGAGCAATATTTCAATGCAACAACACTTAGAAACAGCAAAACACCAAATGCAGCCAAGGCAAATGCTGCGGATAAACTCTAATTAGACTATTTTAAGAAACCATAACCCAAAGAGACAATACACAAAGAAAACTATTACAGAAGTGTTCTAGATACCAAGTTGTAATTCAAATCCAAACCAAATCAGTCAACAATTGCTAATCTACGGCTGTCCTTCCCCTATAGTAAATGGTAACACCTATGTCACATACTTCTTTCAACCAGAGGAATACTGAACAAATACCTCCCCTTTGCAATTCTCCCAAAGATTTGTTTTACTCAAGACAATCCAAAAGAGAGTGAGCCTTCTATGAAGATGGCACTAACTAAACACAGCAATCCCAAGACAAATCACAAGGTGGAAAGAACACAAGTCCTGGAGCCTGGGATTTGTGTTATAGTCCTGTGTTAGAAATTTATTGGTAATCCCAGAAAAATCTCTTCACCTCTCTGGGCCACAGTTACTTAACCTCAAAAAATGCATGAACTGGGCCGCCTGGGTGGCTCAGCCGTTAAGTGTCTGCCTTCGGCTCAGGTCATGATCCCAGGGTCCTGGGATCGAGCCCCGCATCGGGCTCCCTGCTTGGTGGGAGGCCTGCTTCTCCCTCTCACACTCCCTTTGCTTGTGTTCCCTCTCTCGCTGTCTCTCTCTGTCAAATAAATAAATAAAATCTTTTAAAAAAAAAAATGAGTGAACTAAACTTGATCACTGACACCCCTCTAAGATTTAGATTTAAACCTTAACTCTAATGTTTTCCTTTACATTGAAAACCCTAACCTAACAGTTTTACTTTTAAATTATATCATAGCTATTTTATTTATGAATATGGCTCCTTCTCCATTCTGGTCCAGGTGCCCTTGAAAACAGAGCATAAAGAAAAAGTTTATGTGGGATGTGAAAAGTTTATGTGGGGGTTTTCACTACCACATGTGAAAACAGGTTTGCAGAAAAAGGAAATGAGACTAGGAAGGGATGGATGACAGCAAATATCAGAAGATGTATTACTGAGCTGGCCACCAGTCAGTATCATTAACAACTGAGAGCTCAGTCTGTGGGACCAGCAGGGAAAAGTGAAAATATATCCCCTGGATCCCGTTCCCCACTGAACAAAAGACGTGGCCCAGTAGACACCAACTTCCCACCCACCACCTTGCATTTCAGAATAATGTTTAAGCGAGCTCTGAGCAAGACCTGAGGCTCCTCACACTTCAGCAGCACCAGGGAAGCCCTGGGAAGATAGGTGAAAGGCACCTAACATAGCACAGAGAGAGGCACTCTGTATCCTATTCAGGGTGGCAACAGTGGCTGCCCCAAGTCCAGGCAGAATGTGTCACAGCAAGAGAAGCTGGAGAAGAAAAAGTAGCAAGGACTCTGGATGAGGTGAGGCCAAGAGGGTCTAAAGTAGCACATAAGACACGTCCATCTCATATAACCCCAAAATAGTCTACAATCTCCTAAAAAAGAAAAACCACATTCTATTTGCCCTTTGTACTCTGCACTGAAACGCCAGGCTAGGCTTTCAGTGAGCGTCTAACACTCTGCAAACCCTGCCTGCAGTCCACACCCGAAAGTAATACTAGAACCTGGAGGAAGTCTGTATGCTGAGAATACAGAGTAGTTATATTTCAAGTCCTAAGAAACTCTGGATTAATCTCATCTCTTTCCACGATTCTGAGATGGTTATTCTTTTGTTGGTAATTTCAGCCTCTGGACTATAAATACTTATTTTAGAAGAGAATGAAAATGTACATGAAAATAAAATACTACACACACCCTGCGTCAATATTCTAGATAAATAAAACCTACCTCAAAAGTCCCAGCCTTCAAAAGGTTGACCTGGTCATGCTGAGAGAGATCTCTGAATCCAGGAATACGCTTTGCAAATTCCACCACCTCCTTCACTGCTGGGGTGAAGCTCATTGAAAATTCTTCCCAGATTTCATGCCCAGATTTATGAGGATCCACATACGGAGACTTACTCATTGGACAAACCTAGCATGCACAAAACAGAAAACTCTTAAATTGTGAGAGATGGGAAAGAAACTTCCAAAGTGGGATCTCAATCATTGGAAACCCCAATGTGAAAATAACTCTCAGACAGAGGTAAAACCTACTAACCTTTCTCTTCTTGCTACTTGCCTTATGTTAGAAAGCCCCATGGCAACCTAGTTTGAACGGCTATTAATGCATCGTAAAAGAGGTAGCCTAAGCTATTTCAAAAACCTGCTGCACAGGTTTAAGAGTTTATTTTTTAACGCTGCTGCCACCTGATGCTGGTTTTATGATTTTCAAACAAATTCATACATACTTTATTGTCAATCCTATTCATTATTTACGGCAGATATTATAACTACTATTTCTTAGATAAGGAAATGAGATTCTAAGAGGTTTAGTGATTTATCCAAATACAGCTGGAAGTCACAGGCCTAGAACCCAATAATTTAGTTAATATTTCAAAACTCACTTCTTTCCAAATGGCACAATTACAGTATTATAATTTCAAAGAAGGAAAGATAATGAGATGCCTCACTTTTTTAAAAAACATCATTGACCATTTATTTTCATAAGCAGTGGTGTGGCTACCGGCCTCCACTTGTTCACTTAGGAAACAATGACGGGAGATACAAGGGCCACCTTCTACCTAAGGATTGGTGAGGGAAAACTAGAAAGCCAAAGAAGGTATAAGAACACTAAAAAGGTTATGAACATTCACTGTATACTCTATTAGTAAAATCAGCCTTTAAATTTTCATTAAATCCACAGGCGATCCAGGAATGGCATGATTCTATAACTATCGAGAATTCCACAAAATTAGAACCTAAATGCTTACAGATTCTTCCCTCCTTAAGGCAGGCACTAAGTCTAATAAATCATAAGGTCACCTTTCAGACCCACGGAATCAAATACTTGCAAGTAACAAGAAAAATCGAACAAAAGAATTGGGGTAGAGTCAGCTATTTTGAAAATGAAAAAAGAAGACTTTAATTACCTGGCTGTAGAAAATACCAAGCACTATCAAAGGACCTCATGGTTTATACTGGAAATGGTGCGGTACTGTTGTTTTTGATGAAATTTTGGCTGAATATAAACACTGTACTTTCAAGTAGACTGTTGTATTTGATAAAAAAAAGAAACTTGAATGATATGAATAACATTAACTCATCTCATAAGATGAAGTCTGAGAAAATCCTTAGAAACTAGCGTATTAAATTAAAATACTCCTAAATTCTCAAACAGTAAAACATCATCCGTGTTCTATATTCAAAGACCTTTTTGCATTATAATGGTTAAAGAAACACTTTCCACAGAAATCAAAGGATTACTAACTGTGGCAAGCTATATGACCAGCCCTTTGAGAAAATCCCCAAGCTAGTAAGTGACTAGTAAGTGATTAGTAGTGACTAATCAGAATGCTTAAATTTTGAAATGGATTTCTAAGAATTAAAGGACCAACTCTACATGATCCATATTTTATATAAAATCCTAATCCCAATCACAGTATCAAACAAATCACATGCTTGTACCTAGCTCTGTGTGAAATTAGGTCAATCAATAAATGATGTTATTAGAAGTATTTGACCTAAAATATTGCACAAAACTGATTCTGTAAGTCTCAAGTTTTCTGACACCACCCCTGCCCCTGAAGTTGGTATACTCCCCACAAATAAAAGAAAACCTTCAAAGCTTTCCTTGATGCAAGTTGGGCAAAAAAATTGATTTCACTATACCAGATGCATTCTCCCTCCAGTGTTGCACAGGTAACTATTCTTGTTCTCATTCTGAGAAAATCCATCTATCGAAACTCTATCACATACTCGTTGAGTATAAGCATTGGAGAAGTTCATACAATGTCCATTTGCAATACAAATGGCATGCCCATTTGGGTAATGCATTATGTTCCTCCCTTTGTACTGTCCATTGAGGTGCTGCTGGCTCTCACTACATGGAAAATGGCTGCTAAGCCCACTGCCACAATGGTCGTGATTTAAATTATATTGCTCCATGGTCTTGGGAATCCGTTCTCTCTGAGGCTGCATGGTCTCTGCTGAGTTTTCTCGCTGCTCTTGATTATACATAAAGGTATCCTTGTGCGCCCTGGTCACCATGCCAATCACTTCATCCTTTGCAAAATCAGAAGAGGGAGAAGAGCTTTTGATGTTTTCTTGTTCCAGCTGGGGCTTGGGTCGCAGCTGTTCCTGGGCTGGTAAGGCTGTCTGTTCATGATGTTCTAACGTGTCATTCTGCAAATGACCATTGAACTGGCTGTTCATCATGGTCTTCATCGCACTCTGCATTTCAATTAGCATCCTCTGTTTTTCACGCTTAGGAATACGACCAAACCGAACAGCTATTGAAGAAAAAGATATTTAATATCTATATTCTAAATAAGACTTGTTTACACAAACAAACAGCACCAAATTATCTCTGTTAACGATGACCTGTAGTGATACAAATAAAAAATATCTGTATGTCTCTGGCCCAAATTATTCTAAATTGGCTGGTTATATTTTTGAGTACCATAGGAAATGGAAAGGAGAAAATGTTTTCATTTTTCTCCCAAAAACAAAGCAAAGAGAAGATCTATGTCTTGGGTATTTTAGAAGCAAAATTTTAAAAATTTGAAATTAACTAATAAAAATCACAGTTTGAAGCAGATCAGCATTACTACACAGCACCTATTAACAAGGCTGAAGGCTGTGTTCTTAAGAAGACACATGGGATTCAACTACCCACAGCCATTAATGTTAATGGAACCTAGCAGGTATAAGCACGCCCTGAACATCTAACATTTGTCAATTCATTTTTGTAACCCTATTCTCAAAACCCAACTCTTAAATGATTTGCTCTCTCCTTTCCAGCTTCTTAAAAAAGTCTTTTTAAAAAAATTTTTTAATTAAAAAAATCAATAGAAATGCAGTTATTGAAAATTTGCTGGATTTTAATTAAAATCAATGAAACAAAAATTAAATCATTCATCCTCCATTATTTTAGAGGCCAAGTTTTAGAATATGTTCCATCCCCAACATTCCTATCCCTGAGGGACAGAAAACAAAAGCTTTCTAGTCTAATATTTATACGGCGATAATAAAAATCCAATACACCCACCCAGCAAGAACACCTTCCTAATCTAATTGTAGCCTCCAACATTATTGCTATGGACAATTTTATCATGTTTCACACTCTACCTCTACTCCCTCCTCCACAAATAATTGCCATTTTTGTTCTTTTGAGGAAATCACAATATCCAACAACTTTGGATCAGTATTTCTAGTAGTATAAAAAAAATTTTCAGGCAAATGAAATCCAAAACATCAACCGCTGAAATCCATTACTCGAGAAGCTCTATTACAAATCCTATTTCGTATAATATATTAGAGTAACTTAAGGGACTGCTTAAGCAACGCTTCCCTAGATAAGTATCAGGTTCATTCTTAGCAATTCTTAATTAATCCTACTAAACTAATCCCTCTGAAAACCTCATACTCTTCTGGTATGTTACTTAGAACTGAATGAGACTATCCAAAAGTGATTTCTGTAAGCACAATAGAAGAGCCAAATTTTCCAGTGATGTCATCCACAGAAAATACTAATAGTCCCGCAAATTAACTTTTATTTTTTATGGGAATGGATCTTGCCAGAATTTAGCAACCACCTCCACCCCAGACCCTACTGTTTCTTTTAATTTTGTATCTCCTTTCAATGTATTCAGAACCTGTGCCCTAAACACACATTATCATCTCAGAGCTGAGAAAGTCATAGAGATAATTCACATATGAGAAATGGGTTCCTCAGAAATGCTGAGAAATCAAGGAGAAAGAGCCAAGGGTTCCTATATCAAAAACAAAATGAGGGGCACCTGGGTGGTTCGGTCGGTTAAGCCTCCAACTCTTATTTCAGCTCAGGTCATGATCTGGGGGTCATGGGATCAAACTCTGCGTTGGGCTCCGTGCTGAGCATGGAGCCTGCTTAAGATTCTCTCTCTTCCCCCCACCTTTACCCCTCCCCACTCTCGCTCTCTCATTAAAAAAAAAAAAAGAGAGAGACAGAGAAAAAAAAGAAAAAAGTGCATACTAAAAAAAGGGGGGGAGTTTACAAGAAGCCCCAAAAGATAGCCAAAAGCTGTTTTTCCAGGGTGATAACACTAAAATTTAACTTTAATGAATCTGGCATCTTACAAGGCATCAAAATGTGTTTTCTAAAATCTGTTTCACTCTAAGCACAAGAAGGCCACTAGTAACTGGCCTATAGGTCTGGTTTATGCTGAGGAATAAAAGCCTAGCTCCATATGTTTTAAGAAGAGTGCTCGTTAAAGTGGGAACATACCATCTCTCGACATTCCAACAGACAGACACTTTTTGAAGCGACACTGTTGACATCTGTTTCTATTCATTCTCATTATAGAACAGTTTTCATTCTTCAGGCACTTCTTGTACTGAATGTTTTGCTGAATGCTTCTCCGAAAGAAACCCTAAGAACAAAGGAAGATGTACTCAGCCATTTAAAAACATCCAGATGAAATCCTTGTAAGCACTCCCCCCACAACTGACTACCGAGTATTTTACTAGCTACCTAGGAAATAATTTTGGCTTCGAACACAGGGATATGTAACACTGACGCACAGAATTTAAGTGGATTCTTACTGGTATTAGTAAGCACCTATGCCTACTAGCCAAACAAAACTCTTCTTCCCCTTCTTCCCTTTGGAGAATCTTGGAGCTTGCCAAGCACCCTTTACCACACTTTAACCTGTTACCGGCCCCTGCCTGCACCCACACTTTCCAGCCCAAACTTTAATCACATACAAATCCCAAAACGCTTTAAGTATGAATGACTGATTTTTAAAGAGTTGACAGAGAAATGTGTTCCAGAGCTATAATTCCCTCACTAGAACCAAGGACTCCATTAGGAGAGCTTGGTCTTTCCTGATCATTACCTGTTGACACCAGCAAGGTCTAACTGCATGTGCCAGATGCTCCTGGCTACTTGTCAGCAACAGGTACATGTGACACCACACACCCACAGAGCAGCTACTGATCCAAGGAAAGGCAGTTCCCTGCTAGATGGCTACAATTAACTGCGTTTACTATACAAACAATTTAAGCATATGCTCTGTGATGGGTCTTCAAAGAGCTCCAGCTTCATGGTCTCAGGAAGAACGGAAAAGTCAAGAACACAATTACCAAAATTTTAAATTGCAGTTTCCTTGAATATCATAACCAGCCACACATTTCATGATTCTGTATAATTTTGAAACAACATTTTTAAATTTTACTACTGTAATATACTTGGACACTAGAATATCTGAACTAGACATATTTCAAGAGGGTACAGAACAATTATGTGTATTTATCAAGGATACACAATTACGCTCATTTGCTTGTGCTTTAGTTTCTTCAGCAATAAAGTGAGAATGACACCTGCTCTACAATTATTTCACATTTTTATTTAAAAAAAAAAAAGAGTATGGGCGCCTGGGTGGCTCAGTCTTTGGACGTCTGCCTTCGGCTCAGGGTGTGATCCTGGCATTATGGGATCGAGCCCCACATCAGGCTCCTCCACTGGGAGCCTGCTTCTTCCTCTCCCACTCCCCCTGCTTGTGTTCCCTCTCTCGCTGGCTGTCTCCCTCTCTGTTAAATAAATAAATAAAATCTTTAAAAAAAAAAAAGAGTAAAACAGTATTTACAGAATTTCTTAAACAGTGGAAAAGTGCTACTTCTGTATTAAATACTGACTAGTCTTGTGAAGTGACCCAGCCATTAAGAGCTACAAAACTCACAATTTATTCAAAGATACCCTAGAAAATACTTCTTCTTCCATCATGTATATTCTTTATCTTGCTTACCCATCATATCTTGCCAAACTGGATTCCTGTTCCTGGCTTTCAGTCAGAAAACAGCAAAAGCAAATGTCTCGGCCATATTAATTTTTGATACTCGGGAGAAATAATTGTGTCAGATTTTTTAAAAGGAGAGAGATTCCCTGGATAGAAGTAGAAGGTATAGACTATCTCACTTGGAATTAGCTGACCCTCTAACCAAGAAATATTCAATGAACGTTAAAAATAAAATGAAGTTTCCCAAGTGTTCAATTTATATTCAAGATTCTTTTACTCCCTTGGCATTACTTCTGAAGATACCACATTTTTACAAGTATGTAGAAATTATTCCCAACTCCTAATACCTGACAGATCAGAATGTCGACATACCTCAGGAGACCTATTCAAAGTCTGGTTTAAACTAAGTTCCAACAAGGCAGCAGTGCCTTGTCTGTTTTGCTCCCTGCTATTTTCCCACCACCCGGAATAGTGCCCTGATGCATTATGAATAAGCATCTGTGCACTTGGTTTCATACCACAATTAAGTTTGAGCGAGATAGCAAATTTATTCTGATCAAAATCTTAAAAGAAAAAAGAAATATTTTCACTGAATTAAAGATACATTTTTCAAAACAAGTTACATTTATATACTACATAAAATGCTTAAAACTTTAAGAGTAGCTGGGGCGCCTAGGTAGTGCAGTTGTTAAGCGTCTGCCTTCGGCTCAGGGCGTGATCCCAGCGTGCTGGGATCGAGTCCCACCATCAGGCTCCTCTGCTGGGAGCCTGCTTCTTCCTCTCCCACTCCCCCTGCTTGTGTTCCCTCTCTCACTGGCTGTCTCTCTGTCACATAAATAAATAAAATCTTAAAAAAAAAAAAAAAAAAACTTTAAGAGTAGCTGCTAACTTTTCTCATCCTCCCAGGTTATCAACTGTGGAAATTGGCAAGGCTAACTCCAATTTCTTTAATCCCAGAATCAGTAGCTTACCTTACAGCCTTCACAAGCATGAACTCCATAGTGGAATCCTGATGCCACATCCCCACAGACTTTACACAGTAGAACCATGCCACTAAATTCTAAGATACAAAGAGACACAAAAAGTATAAACCTGGAAGAAAAACTTCAACTGTTTGTTTTCTTTCCAAGTGATTCCAATTTATTTTATTCAACTTGTAAGTACATCCAAAAGATACAAATCTACTTTTACAATGCAAAAGAAAAATCTTTACAACAAATTAACAAATCCAAAGAAATCTTAGTTTTCTTTTAAAGACAGTTTATGGGCCTGCCAAAAATATCTGAGAGCCGTTTTTTTCCTTTCTTGATGATTTTAGACATACAATGAAATTCTATAAATCTAGAGTTACTTTACACCATATATATGCAACCAGAACTAAAAGCAATTCTCCTCAGTAAGAATGAAGAAGTCAGACAAGAGTCAATCAACAGAGGTGTGAACAGGTGTCTCCACAGGCTGCTGAACCATACTCAGTTCAGTTCACCTACAGGCACCGCTCCTCCCGTGTTTCACCCAGTCTTACCTCCACACTCACTCAGGAGTCCAAATTTCACCTCTCATTTAGTTACCCCAATGCTGCTTTGTTTTCTAATCCCAAATATTCCTAGCTCCAACTTCATGAAAGCAAACCCCTTCCCACAACAAGTACTCTGTTCTAGAAACCAGATTCAGTACCAAGAGTCCAGAAGAAAGGCAACTGGGAAAATGTGGTAAAAGATACCCTAGAGGAAATACGGTCAGGCAGAGTGCATATCACATATCTTGCTCTGTGGCACGATTCAATTATGACAACCCCTAGGCTGTAAAATCATCACTGATTTCTTACCTAGCTACTAAACTATGATTACCCAGAAGGGGGTGAAATGACACCCAAATGAAAAACTGATAAAATAAACCCCACGTGCAATTAATGGCACCAACCTTTGAGAACTAAAGTAACTTACTTGTCACTCCACTATGACTCTTTGTCATCCCAGGTGCACTTGATTTGCTTGTTTTCATAGAACAATCTATTCGATCATTCTTCAGGATGCCTTCGATATTGGAGAGATCACCATTTTTGGGATTACCATTATTATCAGAATTTGAGCTATTTGGAGAGGATGGAACAGATGAGGAGGAGGACTGGAAACTGTTCTCAGAACCCTCACTGTGACAAGAGGCAGGGCTAGAGGCTGAGCTGGAAGAACTGATATAGGCAATCACACCTCCTAGAAAAGAGGGGAGAATTCAGATAATTAGATACACGACAATATATATGTTCTCTATTTTTCCAAATCTGAATAGTAAAGTCACTAACTTTAGAAACAGGTTGCTGACTAAATATCCACTTACCCTAAAAGGAGAAAGTAACTTATTTCCTTCTATTCTTCCTGCTTCCACGAAGTTCAATGCACATATTTCCACTGATTAAAAAATAGGAAGGTTCTCACTGGCTTAATTATTCTGAGCACACAAAGATCCAAACCTAAAGCTTTTCATTTTCTAGTTTTTTTTTTCCTAAAATGAATGAAAAACCTTCCTGACTGACTACATGGCTTAGAGTAAACAAAATGTTTTGGTCATGAAGAAGTCTGCTTCTGGTCCTCTCTTTGCCTCCTTCATTATACCTTTCTATGACACAATCCTAGAAACAGTGAGTCAAATTGCCTCCCCCAGCACTTGGCTAAAACACAGGTTAACCAAGAACAGATGTAACATTTGAACTCCACATAATTTATGTCAAAATGGGGAACCTTTCGTAGCTATTGCCCCCAGAATCTTTCCTTAAACATCCCTGAAAGCTTCTATGCCTATCCACTGATCACCAGTTCCACATTCCCCCTTCTCCACCTGCTTCTGCCACTGGACTTGCAGACACACTTATCTGTAAACAGCTCTTAAGGAATCCAGACTCACCACCTGTTCTTCTGACTTGCTATTTACAGTAAATGTTAAAAGAGGCTGAAAGAATGCATGCTATAAGAAAATAACATTAAGGCTGACGCTAATTCTCTCTCCACAGAGCTACTCTCAAAACACTACTCACAACCTCACCAATAATATAACCTCCACAGCCCTGGTGAAAACTGGTCTTGGCCTCTTAAAGACTGTAAACCTCCCAGGTTAAGAAATAGTATTTAAAATTATTCTTAGAGTATAATTTCAAACATCTTCCTTAAAGACATAAAATGCTGCAAGAGTAATCTCATAGCCAAATATATTATTTTTCCAAATCCCAGGCCAAACAACTAATTCTCATCTTTTCTGCCAAGATCTACTGTGGTTTCTTTTCGTCTTTCCTCTATCATCAACAAACATTTATGGGATTTTTTTATGTGTATCAGATACAAAGGTAAAATTATCTCTCCTTTATCACTGTCCTGAGCTCTTATTAAACCTACTGTTTACCTGTTTCCATCTCTTTCTCAACTAGACTATAAGCACCTAAGTGCACAGTGTCTCTTAATCTTCTATACATGCTTCCCAAGTAAGAACTCTGCCATAAATATTTTTAAGACCTACTTCTCTGCCTCTGTGAAGCCCACATTTAATAAAATGGACAGACCCAAATATCATAAAACATTACTAGGGAGTCACAAGAAAAACAGGGCATTTCTAACAACAATCTGGATAACTACACAGAGTAATAAGTGGAGAGTTCTGCACATTCCCTAAGTAACAACTGCAATTTAAGCATTCACTCTGAAATAAACTTCTCTGCTAATGAGAAATGATTCCCCAATCTTTTTTTTTAGATAAAAGCCACACTTTACAAGTCACCACACACACACACACACACACACACACACACACACACACAGCAAAATGCTGAGGCCAAAACAATTCCAAAGAACAGAAAGACACTTCCACTTACAGAAAAGAAAAAAACAGGCAGAGGAATTTTAGGTCACTTTTAGTCTGCTGTGTTGAACTAAGGTACCAGACATGTATTTAAGTACCAATTATACACATCCAGGATGGGAAGTTCCTGAGAAGTAAAGTAAAACCATAACTATTAGGGATTTTGGTCACGACCCAAAGAGAAGTTAACAGAGCACCTACCATGCCAAGAAAATTGCAACAGTGTTCATCATACACAAATTCAATACGCATAAATGCAACTACATGTGCTTGAATTTTAAAGACAAAAAATATAAATAATGTGGAGAACTCCATCCACTTTTCCATTCATTAAGCATAAGCCTGCTATCAGTCTTGAAGTTGGAAGTGTGACTCTGGTCTTTCTAGACTAACCCACTTCCCAAATGTCCTCTTGACAAGTGCTTATCATCTTCCCAGAGCAAAGCCAGAGCTTTATGATTAATATTAGACCTCCAATGTGCTCCCCACCTATAAACCAGTCATTTTCAAAGTGTGGTCCCTAGATCAAGAACTTCAGCATCACCTGCAAATCTGTTAGAAACGTAAGTTCTCAGGCCCCACTCCAGATCTACTAAATCAGAAACTTTTAATCAACCTCTCGGTGATAACGATACACAATAAAACAGTTACACAGTAAAACGGGACTGTCACAAGCCAATGTCTTCATCTGCGCTCAAGGGAAGAAAATGCAACCAAGGGTAATTTTTTTAATTTAAGATTTTAATTATTTACTTGAGAGAGAGAGAGAAAGAGAGAGCATGGCCGGGGGGGGGAGAAGCAGACTCCCCATGGAGCAAGGAACCCGATGCGGGGCTCAATCCCAGGACCCTGGGATCATGACCTGAGCCAAAGGCAGATGTTCAACCAACTGAGCCACCCAGGCGCCCCAGTGACCAAGGGTAATTTTAATAGAAATTTCATCTACTGCTGATTTTGAAAGCTCCTAGAACTCCAAACACGTGGAGGAAAAACTTCCTAAATTTGAGTTTATTCTCATCATCCAGAGAAATTATGTAAAGTATATATATCATGAGAACCACCAGAGAATTTCTCTCATCATCCAGAGAAATTATGTAAAATATATATCATGAGAACCACCTGAAAATGTACTTTTTCAAAATACATATTTCCAAGGCCCTGCCCAAACTAGAGAGGGCCCCTCAGGAATGACCATTTTTAATTTTTAACAAGTTCCCCAAGCAATTCTTTGCACATTGAAGTTTAAGAATAGCTACAATGACTGAATTAAAGCACAAATTGGTTCATAGTTTTAAAAGTTGATGTTTTTATTGACATAACATACTGAATACCCTTAATATACTGTGAATCCAGAGAGAAACAATTTTAACTCGGAAGGCTAGCAAATGTCATGTTACTGGGTAAAACCACCGTGCCATCTGTTTTCATAAAATTTTAGGGATCTGAAGTTCACATCAGAAATCCCAGGTGTTAACAAACTGTTACTTTTTTCACGTGTCTACACACTCAGAATAGAATGCAAAGGAAAATATTATCCTTAGTCTTCAATAAACTCCCAAAGGAAGATCTCACAGCTATTTATCTTACCTAAAGTACTACCACTTTAGGTGGTAAATTCACTTCCTTACATCTCAAGATAGAAAAAGATGAGAAAGTGATGGTTTTCCTTAAAGTAAGACTTTCTTAGGGCAAGCATTTGAGAGAGCCATTTATGTTCATAAGGTGTTCTGACAACCTCACTTTAGAAATAAACTTGCAAGGGCACCTGGTGGCTCAGTAGGTTAAAGCAGCTTCCTTCAGCTCAGGTCATGATCCCAGGGTCCTGGGATCGAGCCCCACTGTCAGGCTCCCTATTCAGGGAGCCTGCTTCTCCCTCTCCCTCTGCTCCTCCCCCTGCTTGTACTCGCTCGCTCTCTCTGGCTCCCTCTCTCTCAAATAAAATCTCAGAAAAAAAGAAATAAACCTGCAGAAATCAGAGGTATCCCAATGGCTTCATAACTGTTTTAAAACACCAACTGGGTAACGGAAAGTATTGTTGTTGTTGTTTTTAAGAATTTTTTTTAAATTTATTTATTTGACAGAGACAGCCAGTGAGAGAGGGAACACAAGCAGGGGGAGTGGGAGAGGAAGAAGCAGGCTCCCAGCGGAGGAGCCTGATGTGGGGCTCCATCCCAGAACGCCGGGATCACGCCCTGAGCCGAAGGCAGACACTTAAGGACTGCGCCACCCAGGCGCCCCTGGAAGGTATTGTTATTAACACCCAAAATGCACCTTCTTTTCAAAGCCTCCAAAATCAAACCTAAGAAAAATTACTGAGCTACTATCAATCCATTTACTATCCAATTCCTATCTTCAGGGAGTTTAACAATGCTTTTCAACAAGCATTTGTGCCAGGCACCACGGTATCAAAGATGAGCCATCTAGAAGCAGCTACATTCTCCTAGCAAGAACTTCAACACTGATTTAGTTGTCCTAGCATCCACTCTTGCTACGAATTTACTGACCTGATGGTTAGTAACCCAAACGGTTACATTCTAATTTCCTAGAAAGTTAAGGAGTACATCTAATAGTTCCTCAACCCACTGAAGAAAGGGAAGTGAAAACTACAAGTCCTCAAGTACCTACTGAATACCAAGAATAAAGTGACACAACTTCATATCACATTTTGACCTCACAAGCATTTACTTCCATTATCCCATTTTTCACAGAAGGAACTCAGAGCTCAGAGAGGTTTAATATAAATACAGTTACTTAATGGCAGGGCCGGGGTTGAAGGCCAAGGCCAGAGTACAGATAATTATCTCTTACCGCGAAGACCTGGGAAGCAAGTCACTTTCAATCTCTCTAAAACTGAGTCACCTTCTATAAAATGGGAATATCTGCCAGAGTTATTACAAGATTGAAATGAAGTGATGTTCATAAAAGGGGATTATTAAAGTTCTTTTTACATACATGGTTTTTGATGATAAAGCAAGAAAGGTAAAATCCCGGATCTAGCAAGTCCCAACACTTCCAGAAACAGGCAGAATGTACTTCTTAGATGCCTCAAGCTAAAATTAGCTAAAGCAGTCTTCTCTATTTTTAGTTGGAAAAAAATCCCTGGAGCTGGGCCAGGTTCCCAGGCTAGGGCTTACCCAGTGGTCAACTTCAGACAAGCCAGAAGTCAATAGCTAATTTTATACTGCTGGGAAGCACTTACTGTTTGCCATCTATTGGGGTTTTCCTTACCCCAATTCTAGGCTTGCCCATCTCCAAAACCTTCTCATTCCCACTGCCCACCATCCTGGAAAGTATGCTTGAGTTCAACTCATGACTGTGCCTTGTGACTTAGAATGAAACATATTTACCATCAAGAAGCTTTAGTTTCCTCAATTTAAAATTAGGTTCCTAATAATTTCTACTCACAGGATGGTAGATCTAACTGAAGCACTAACCTTTCAACTGTGTCCTGAGTGTCAGGGTTCCAGAGAACAACATGATCCCTTCCCTAAAAAGCCTGTAGACCAACTGAGGAAACAGCTGTGTTAACCATTCATTTCAGTGCAATGTGAGTACTGTTTCATACAAATTACTGTGAACTGCTGAGGATCACACAAGAGCACTATAGAGGGCAAAGATCACAAGGGGCAACCACAGCCAAGGTGACAATAAGTGGGGTCTTGAAGAACATGCAAATTATTAAATGATGTACCATGTAAGAGATTTAAGAAAACAAAAAATGGGATGACAAAACAGATCGGTCTTATTTTATAACATAGTGTTTTTTTGTCTCCATGTAAATTACTGGGGGAGTGGGGGAGAGGGAAGACACAAGTGTAATCTAGTGTCTGGGGAAAAAACAGTTTGACTAGCAACAAGATTAAAAGAGAGGAATGACTAGATTAGGAGACTTTACTGACACCCACCCTTTTCCATCAGCTATGACCCTGTACCACTGCAGATCAAGTGGATCCACACAGTCATTTCCTTTACCCCCAAGAAGACAAGACCACCAAGATGAGTATATACCATCAAATGTTATGTGGGGTTAGACAATACAGCATAGTAGCTTGTGCTCTCCCAGTGGACTTTGCAGATTCAAAATCTGGCTCCACCACTTGCCTGGATAGGTTAATTAACATCAGTCTACTTAGCTTTTCATCTTCAAATGGTAACAGTAACTGCCTTCTTAGAATGTGTGGTGTCAAAAGTAGTAACACATGTAAAGGGCCTGGCACATAGTAAGTACTCAACCAATATGGTGATTATTATTTTACCATCATACTGAAGAGTTCAATTAGAAGAGCTGAAACTAAACTAACCCTCCCTATCCTTTCTTCTTACCTTTAATTTTGACTGTGTCATATGGACCCAGCGGTTTCCCCGGAGGTTATTTCCACACCACCTTCTGAGTATCTTAACTCTGTTGACTAGTCAAGCAAATTGCTACTTCACTTCTAAGTCTTCCCATGATCTTGCTGTTTCTCTCTCCAACTGACTTCTTTACCGTTACTGCTCTTCTGACATTTTTTTCCAAGTTAGGAGAAATACAGGTTTATAAATACAAGAATGAACTATGTGGGAATGTTTTTCCAATTTTTAAAAATGTGAATTACAGCTATGGTTATGAAGTTTGTGCAGTGAGTTATCATTTACTTTAAAGAACATGGTATAGGGGCGCCTGGGTGGGTCAGTCGTTAAGCGTCTGCCTTCGGCCCAGCTCGTGATCCCATGGTCCTGGGATCGAGCCCTACATCTGGCTCCCTGCTCTGCTGGGAGCCTGCTTCTTCCTCTCCCACACCCCCTGCTTGCGTTCCCTCTCTCGCTGGCTGTGTCTCTGTCAAATAAATAAATAAAATCTTAAAAAAAAAAAAAAGAAAAAAGAACATGGTATAGTCACCCAGAATCTGTGACAGAAACGTATACAATTTCTGCCACTTCACTATTTCACATCTGCATTAGTCATGGATAAGGTAAAGACACAATATGTCATAAAAGATGAAATGCTCACTGGTTGAATGTGTATTATACTGATACAATGATACCAACCAAAGGGATGGGTCAGAGGTGTGCCACAAGCACTGAATTTGGCCCCACCCTCATCAACATTAACAATTTGAAGGAAATTAAAGGGAATGCCTACCAATACTCCCTCTAACAGATATATGGCAGAAATTGTTAATGTACTGGATAACAGCTTGAGACAGGTTGAAAATGGAGCCAAAAGGAACAAGAGAAAATTTAAGAAAGATAATTGCAAATTCTTGCACTTCAGGTAAACAATTATCTGCACAACGGATGAAACTTAGCTTCAAAATAGTTCACATGAAAAGGTCCTAGCTGATTGCAAGGTTACTATGAGTCAGCAAAGCCAATAAGCCACAAAAGTTCAGCCTGCCAGAGAATTCATTTGCAGCAGAATCCAAAACTTGGAACTTGGTAACTGTCCAACCATTTCCGCAGGAGCCTGTTCACTTCTTGGTGCCACAGCCCAAAGGGCAACAAGGATGATGATCAAAACAACACTGAGCACAAACCAAGTAATGAGAACTGAAAATGGAAGAACTGGAGCGGTATGTTCAACAGTCATCCAAAGGAAGTTTTATTATCCGTAGCTTCAAAAGGCAAGATTAAAAGCAGTGATACTGTTCCAGGAAGGTTCAAACCAGACAAAAACTTTCTAGCCGCCTGAGCTAGCCCACCTTACAAAGCTACAAATCTGGAAGAATTCGTTCATGCTAAAAGTTGGGTTGAAAAAGGTTGAACCTAATAATCTCTAAATTTTTATCAAGCAAAAGTTTAATTCCATGACAGATTACCCAATTTTTAAAAATACCCTCAAAAGCTAAGCAGACCCAGAGGTAATTAAAAGCTAGAAAAGGTCTTTATTTTTACTACTGATGGAAAACTCACGTTTGTTTTCAAAGTCTGTGCATTTAAAAAGTGCATATAACTTAAAAAACTGGCTTTTAATTCAAATTCAATTAGCCGACATACAGTAGTACATCAGTTTCAGGTGTAGTGTTCAGTAATTCATCAGTAGCGTGTAACACCCAGTGCTCATCACAAACTGGCTTCTTCTGTAACCTCACTGGCCTCAGGTGTAAGGACCATCTCTGAGGGCAGACAAAAGGAGGGAAGGGAGCACGGTATTGTTCTGTAACATTAACAGGAAATGTAACTACAAAAATACTGATGAAGCCAAATTCTGTTGATCAGGTTCAAGAAAGGTCGGCAACCAATGGGTTTTTAAAAGTCAATTTAAATAAACACTAACCAGTCTTTCCTAAAGTCTCGGGGTCACTTAGGATCACCTGAGTCATCCCGACCCTACGTGAGCTGAATGATTAGCAATGGGTGTGACCTATAGACTCCCAGCCCGAGGAGATTTTCGAGCTTTTTATGACCGAAGGTGTATAAGATAAATCACGTCCTAGAGCAACCATTTTTCCTGGAAATACTGAAGCAGCATCATAACAAGGGCGGGTGCCGTCCCAGCTACCAGGCATTGCTCGGGATCTAAGCACCTCAGAGCTCCGAGGGGTCTCGCGTTGGGGAAACGCCGAGTCTTCCCCCCAAGAAACCTCTCTCCGCCTGTGGCGCGCCCTGACCCCGCACTTCTTCCTCAGTATCCGCAAGGTCTGCGGTCAATGCAGTCTGCCTGGCCCAGGCTTCGCGCGTCGGGGTCACCCCTCCGACGCTAGGGCGGCAGCGGGTGCACTGCGGCGTCCGCGCCGGCCTCGAGACGGCCCGGGCGCGGGGTTCACCGCACGCGCACGCGCGGCCTCCTCCGCAGTGTGCAACCCCGCGGGGGAGGAGGGAATCGCGGCCACGTCACAGCCCGGAGGGTTCCAAAGGGGCGGGGCCTCCCGGGAGGCTGCGGCGCTCCCCGCCGGCGCGCGCGCGCACCCGCCCCCACGTGTCCCTGCGGCCCCGGGGAATGTGGGTCACCGAGCCGAGCGGCCTCACGTGTCCCCGCCCGCCGCCGCCGCCTCAGCGCCCATTATGTAATGCCGCGTCACGCGCCCGCCCAGCCAACCGGCGCCCGCGCGCCGCCGAACGTAAACACAGCGCGCACGTGGCTCGCGCGGCCCGGCCATGTGAGGGGGGGGCCGGGCCGGCGCCACCGGGCCGCGCTGCGGCGTTGCAGGGAGCCGGGAGGGCGGCCGTGGAGCGGCCCCGGGGGCGAAGCGGGAACCGAGCCCGAGCCGATACGCACCGGGCAGTAACCCACCCCACCAGCCCTGGGGTCACCCCCCCGCCGCCGTCCCCCGAAGTGCCCTCAACGGGATCCGAGAGCCCCCTCCGTCGTGCCCCCACCCTCCGCAGTCCGGCACTTACCCGCATTCACCTCCATGGTGCCCTCCGGGAGGGGACCGAGGCTGCCCGCTTCCCGCAGAGGTGGCAGCGCCGCCTCTGCCTCAGCGCCGCGCCGCCCCGGGCTGGAAGCTGCGGTGGTCGCGGGGCCCCCTCATGGGCAGGGCGGGCGGGGCGCCCGGGAGCCGGGCCCCGCGGCCAGAGAGCGGGCTGCAGTGAGAGAGGGCGGCGGCGGCCGGCGAGCGGCGCTCCTCGCGGAGTCCCTGACAACAAAAGCGGCGGCGCGGCGGCTTCCTGCAGCCAGCGCACCGCGGCGGCGAGGGCGGCTGACGGGGAGGGCAGCTGCGACCATGTGACCCGCGCACACACCCCCTCCCTCCGCCCGCCTCTCGGCCGGCCGCTGCGGCGACTCCGCCCCCTCGCCGCCGCCTCCTCTCTCCTCTTTGCTTCTGGCTTCTTGTCTTCTTCCCCATGCCCCCCTTTCCTAGTCCCTCCCCCCCAAATCCCTTTTCCTCTTTCCCCTCCTCCCTCCCCTCCAGGCCGACCTCCCGCCTCGGACTGGGAGTCCCCTCCACGTCCCCCTCCTCATCACCACCCCCCCTTGACACCTCAGATCACCTCGGATAGTTACGAAGGACCGCCCCGAGGAGCCAAACAGACCGGCCTTTCGAGACCCTGGGCTGGGCCAACCCCTCACCTCCCCACAGGTCCCGCTCTCCTTCCTCCCCACCCCCCGCCCCCAACAGACCGTTAAACGCTGAACTCTTTGAGGGTAGAGCCCATTTCTCTTCACTCTACACCCTTTGGGTTATTTTATCCAATCCCGTAGCTTAAATAGACCTGTGTTCTGAGAATTGCCAGATTTGCATTTCAAACTGAAACCTCTCTGAGCTTCAGATTCCCACTCTCGGCAGCCATTTGATTATGCCCCCTTGATGACCCTTAAGGATCTTAAATTTAAGGTGTGGACAGGTATATGCATGTGTCAAAACTCAGTGAATGCACATTTAAGATTTGTGCATTTCACCTTGTATAGAAATATTACATCAAGGGGCGCCTGGGTGGCACAGCGGTTGAGCGTCTGCCTTTGGCTCAGGGCGTGATCCCAGCGTTGTGGGATCGAGCCCCACATCCGGCTCCTCTGCTGTGAGCCTGATTCTTCCTCTCCCATTCCCCCTGCTTGTGTTCTCTCTCTCGCTGGCTGTCTCTATCTCTGTCGAATAAATAAATAAAATCTTTAAAAAAAAAAGAAATATTACATCAAAAGAAAAAAACTGAAAATAAATGACATGTATGCTGAGGTATGGAGAGGGTAGCGCATTGATGTCTGCAATTGAAATGTTTACAAAACTAAAATGGGCTGATGGCATAGATTAATGGATAGAAGTATATTAAGATGGTAGCTGTAGATGCTATAAATGGGTATTCATAAAATTATTTTCCAATTTGTTCTTTGAAAATGTTCAGTATAAAGTGTTGGGGAAACATAATGTGTAAACTTTTTTACATGTGCCACACACTTTCTTCTGCCCCCCTAATCCATTACACACACACACACACACACACACACACACACACACATACACGCTTGTTCCTTCCCCATCTCAATCTTTACTATATTGACAAATCTGCCAGTTCCTGAAACCAGCAAATTGCATTTCTTCTGTCCTCTCTGTGTGTGTCTCACTCTGCCCTCTATACCCTATTCAATTCATTAACAAATCTGATCTATTCTACCTTCATATGTCTTCAATTTCTATGCTTCTCTCCATCAGCATTGCTATTACTCTAGACCAAACTACCATCATCTCTTGCCTGGGCTACTGTAATAGTTCCCTAACTGGGAAGAGGAACTGTTCCTTGCACCCACCTACAGTCATTTCTCCCTCTCAGAGTATCACTTTTTAAATGTAAATGAGATCAGTTTTCTCTGCACAAAACCCTCCAAATAACTTCCTATTGCACTTTGAGGAAACTCCAGTGCCTTAACCTGAGCTGCAAAGCCCAGCACAAACCATAGGCCCTGATTCCCTTCCCAAGGCTTGCCTGCCACCCTCTAAACAGTGTTCTCTAACCACAGCGGTCTCTTTTCTTCCCTACCTCAGGGCTTTATCACTCTATGTGATGCTGATGCAAGAGTTCCCCAGCTACACTTTGTAGCTTGCTTTTTCCATTTTATTTATCAACCACCATCTGTTTCTGAAGCCAGTATAAGCAGTCTAGAAGGAAGAAAAGAAATCATAAAAGAGGATACCTCTCTGAAAAGGCTACATACTGTATGATTCCAACTATATGACATTCTGGAAAAGGCAAAGCTATGAAGAGAGTAAAAATATCTTTGATTTCCAGGGGTGGGGGAGGCAGAGGGATGAAAAGGCAGACCACAGATGATTTTTTAGGGCAGTAAAACTGTTCTGTATGATACTGTGATGGTGGATACATGTCAAATGTACAATCAAGAGTAAACACTGATATATATAAACTATAGACTTTGGATAATCATGATGTATCAGTATAGGTTCATTAGTGGTGACAAATGTGCCCCTTGGTGTGGAATATTGCTGGTGAGGGAGGCTGTGTGTGTTCATGAGGACAGAATGTAAATGGGAACTCTCTGTACTTTAATTTTGCTGTGGATGTAAAAGTGCTCTAAAAAGTAAAGCCTATTTTAAGAGAGAAAGAGGATACTACCATTTAAATTTGAAAAAGAGAAGAATGGAATTGAAAATAAGCCATTGCAAAGGAATGTCCCTTAAGCATCTCAAATTTAAATAAATGAAATAAAATCTGTGTCCATGAGCCTCATGCTTTCAAAAGGCCACCTCTTACCTGTGCGGCATTGTGGATAACTATCAGAGGCTATAAAACTGTAATCCAGGTCAGTCAGCAGCCACACCACTGGCCACTGGAAACGTTAGGTTCCTCCGTGCCAGAGGAGGATGCTGAGCAGCATCCGAGTTGGACAGTCCCCAGAATGCTGTCGCTGCAGTGGAAATTGCCTTTTGTTGCTGTCATTCCAAGGAACCTTATGTATTAACACTGTAGAGTCCATGGCTCAGTCTGTAGGGATTCTCAGACTATTCATAGTGGATTCTTACCTACTCCACCTTCCTTGTTCCTCTGACCAAAATAATAACTCCGCTGAATGAAGTGACTGTGTCTTCAAAAGTCATCTGTTAAAAAATGCAAATTAGGGGGCATCTGTCTGGCTCAGTTAGTGGAGCATGCAACTCTTGATCTCGGGGTTGTAGGTTCAAGTCCCATGTTGGGTGGAGAGATTGCTTAAAAAATAAAATCTCTTGGGGTGCCTGGGTAGCACAGTCGTTAAAGCGTCTGCCTTCAGCTCAGGGCGTGATCCCGGCGTACCGGGATCGAGTCCCACATCGGGCTCCTCCGCTATGAGCCTGCTTCTTCCTCTCCCACTCCCCCTGCTGTGTTCCCTCTCTCGCTGGCTGTCTCTCTGTCACATAAATAAAATCTTTAAAAAAAAATAAAAAAATAAAAAAAAATAAAATCTCTTTTAAAAAGGCAAATTATTTCCTGTGAAAGCTTCCTCATTAATCCTTATACTCCACTAACACCAGGGGTCCCTGGGAAACTGAACACAGGATAGGATGTGGATAAAGAAGAGCCTAAATATTTAGAGTCCTCTGGTCCCGAGATCCAGTGAAATAGACCAAGTGAGGTACTGCAGTATGAGGACCTTGATGAAAGAGAGGTATTGGGAAAGAAGATGGAATTTTTTTTTTAAGTTAAGGCCAGTAAAAACGTCCAAGATCATTCCTCATTTTAAAAAGTTCTAATGAATACTGCTAGCTCCCAATACCATAATAACATTTCACTTTGCCTTCTCTATGCCCTGGTTCAGGAGTTCTCAAACGTTTTGATTTACACTCTAAAAATGATTAAAGAGCACCCACTTTTTGTGGGATATATTTATCCATATTTACCTATTAGAAATGAAAACAGAAATGTTTAAAACATGAAAATACACAGCATAGATGTCACAGAACAGCGGCGTCATCACATGTCAATGACTTTGGGGGTTTCCTCTGCCACAGCAAATAGAAATTGCCAGGCATCGTGATATTTGTGACGTACTTTCTTCCAGGCTTTTTTTTTTTCCTTTTCTGTTTCAGTCAAAGTACTAGCTTCAGTATCATCTCTCAAGTCAGCATCAAAGTATGCCTTTACTGTAAATTCAAAAATTTGTCTATACTTATTTTTTAACTAGAAAAAATAATTTAATTGGGGTGCCTGGGTGGCACAGTTAAGTCTCCAACTCGATTTCAGCTCAGGTCATGATCTTGGGGTCCTAGGATTGAGTCCTGCGTCAAGCTCCAAGCTCAGCATGGAGTCTTCTTGGAGTTTCTCTTTCCCTCTCCCTCTTCCCCTCCCCCCCAAATAAATAAATCATTTTTTAAAAATATAACTAAATAGGGGCGCCTGGGTGGTGCAGTCGTTAAGCGTCTGCCTTCGGCTCAGGGCATGATCCCAGCGTTATGGGATCGAGCCCCACATCAGGCTCCTCTATGAGTCTGCTTCTTCCTCTCCCACTCCCCCTGCTTGTGTTCCCTCTCTCGCTGGCTGTCTCTGTCAAATAAATAAATAAAATATTTAAAATATATATAAAAATAAAATAAAATATATATATAACTAAATAATAAACATCCAATTATGTCATACATATGTATCACTAGGAAAATTATATTCTCATTTTATGTCTCCATAAAATATTCAAATAAGTACAATGTTATATCTGTGCATAACTGGGTATTTATCCCAAAGATACAGACCTAGTGAAGAGAAGAGCCATATGCACCCCAATGTTCATAGCAGCAATGTCCACAACAGCCAAACTGTGGAAGGAGCCAAGATGCCCTTCAATAGACAAATGGATAAAGAAGATGTAGTCCATATATACAATGGAATATTGCTCAGCCATTGGAAAGAATGATTACCCAACATTTGCAGCAACATGGACCGGACTGGAGATTATGCTAAGTGAAATAAGTTAAACAGAGAAAGACAATTATCATATGGTTTCACTCATTTGTGGAACATAAGGAATAGCAAGATCAGTAGGAGAAGGAAGGGAAGAATGAAGGGGGGGGGTAAGCAGAAGGGGAATGAACCACGAGAGACTATGGACTCTGGGAAACAAACTGAGGGTTTCAGAGGGGAGAGGGGTGGGAGATTGGGATAGGCCGGTGATGGGTATTAAGGAGGGCACGTATTGCATGGTGCACTGGGTGTTATACGCAAGTAATGAATCATGGAACACTACATCAAAAACTAATGATGTACTGTATGGTGACTAACATAATAAAAATTTTTTTTAAATTATATCTGTGCACAGAAAAAATATCAACAGGGGCGCCTGGGTGGCACAGCGGTTGAGCGTCCGCCTTCGGCTCAGGGCGTGATCCCGGCATTATGGGATCGAGCCCCACATCAGGCTCCTCGGCTATGAGCCTGCTTCTTCCTCTCCCACTCCCCCTGCTTGTGTTCCCTCTCTTACTGGCTGTCTCTCTCTGTCAAATAAATAAATAAATAAATAAATAAATAAATAAATAAATAAATAAATCTTTTTTAAAAAATAAATAAAAAACAAAACAAAATAAAATAGCAGCAATCATGTTATTGTCTCTGATGGTCTCTATGAGTCAGGAACTTGGGGAGCCCCTGGTTGGGCATTGATGACTCAGGGTCTCAACACTGGCAATCAGACAGTAGGCAGAGCCAGAAAATCAGGGGACTGGAGCAGCTAGGGGCTAGCCCAACCTTTCTCTCTCTTCGGTAGTTGCAGAGTTTCTCCTCATTGTCTCTATATATGGGCTACTCTGGTGTACCTCACAACTTGTTGGCCTCAGGGCAGTCAGACTGCTTACAACAGCGTAGGCCAGGGCTCCAGTGCAAGCATTCCAGGGAATGAGGCAGAAGTTGTCTCACTTTTTCTGACCAGCCTTCCAAAGTCAGGCAACATCAATTTCACTGCATTATTGGTTTGTAGCAAGGGAATTACAAGCATACCCAGATTGGAAGATAGGATACATAGACCTCATCTCTTCATAAGAGGAAACTTCAAGGTCGTATTTTGAATAGCATGTGAGATGGAGTATATTGTTGCAGCTACCATTGTTCAAACAGGGTACAATTTTAAAGAATAACACACACACACAGTCCATCTTGATCTGAATACCACGTTGCAGCATCAAAAACTTCAGATATAGGGGCGCCTGGGTGGCTCAGTTGTTAAGCATCTGCCTTCGGCTCAGGGCGTGATCCCGGAGTCCTGGGATGGAGCCCGCATCGGGCTCCTCCCCTGAGAGCCTGCTTCTTCCTCTCCCACTCCCTGTGCTTATGTTTCCTCTCTCGTTGGCTGTCTCTCTCTCTGTCAAATAAATAAATAAATAAGCTTTAAAAAAAAAAAAGCTTCAGATATACTTCTCAGGGTAAGCATTTTCATCCCCTCTACGTGGTAGCATTTTCTAAGTGTTGGTGTAAGGAGAAAGGGTGCTCTAGAGAAAGGAATAGGTCAGATAACAGGTGGATACAGGAAGGCCCCCACTCCGCAAGATGCACAAGATGATTCCACTCCATTGTTTTATTCTCTGTGCAGCTGAAGGTCAATAGAAAAATATTCCAAATACAGACCCAACCTCCTGTCTATTTTAAGTCCTTTATTGTCCAACATCAGTAATTTCTTACGGCATTGGAATGGGACCACTCCCTCAGAGAAGACTCTAGTAGGAGAAAGGTTATGTCTACATGTAATGAGAGCAATCTATACAACATGACATGGAAACCCTGGTTGAATTTAAGCCTTCCATTGATTTAATAACATACTAAACAGAAATTTGGGGGAAAAAATAAGGATGGAAATAAAAGAGAAAAAGTTGCATGGCTGTTCAACAAATTAAAATGCTGTAAGAAATGCTTGAGTGAGTATTGAGTAATGATTATCTTCAACATTCTTTATCACAGTTTGAAAAAAAATCTACAGTACTTCCTCTGGGGGAAAAAAGAAACCAAAAGCATCAAATACAAAGAGCTAGCCCTAACAACAGGGCGTGCTATCTCACTAAAGGAACAACACATCTTACTGACTTTCTCACTCATCTTCCCATCTGATCTTCCTACTTTTGAAACTCATCTAACTGAGAATCCCTCCCAGCAGTGGAATCTGTCCTAGTGTGACCCCCATTAACTGAACGATCCTTAAGTTCTCCATCCCAAATTATCAGAAACACTCAGAGAGGACTCAGAGACTCAGGTGTCTCCCTTTCACCTAGACCAGTGGCTCTCAACATGTATAGTCACTGGATCAGCAGCAGCAGCCTCCCCTAGGAACTTGTTAGAAAGCAATTTCTTGAGCCCTACCCCAGGCCCTACGAATCAGAAACTCTGCAGGTGATGCCAGCATTTTGTGTTTTAACAAACCCTTCAGGTGGTGCTGATGCACTCAAGTTTGAAAACACTGCTTATGAAGCCAGTAGCATCTACCACCAGAGAATTGATCTGTACTGTATTTCAGGGCTATAGGGCCATGCAACTAAGTAGATAAGGCCAGTGGCTGCCTCTTTCCAGATTTTCTACACCATGCGCCCAAGGGAGCAGCATTTGTGCCCTGTAATGTGTATATAATCTGACAGGATGTTATATGGCAGGGTAGGATTATAAATGCAAAACCCACATTGCTGGGCTCCTGATTTCAGTTCTTCCTACAGACCTGGATGAATTTCTTTTTTTTTTTTTTTAAAGATTTTATTTATTTATTTGACAGAGATAGAGACAGCCAGCGAGAGAGGGAACACAAGCAGGGGGAGTGGGAGAGGAAGAAGCAGGCTCATAGCAGAGGAGCCTGATGTGGGGCTCGATCCCAGAACGCCGGGATCACGCCCTGAGCCGAAGGCAGATGCTTAACCACTGTGCCACCCAGGCGCCCCTGGATGAATTTCTGCCCACAGACTCTAGGAGTAACCTGCTATTCTCATGAATTGGTATGCTTACTGCTAGCAAGTCTTTACTAATTACCTATAGATTTATTTATCTATATTCTAGAAAGTAAATTTATTCCTAAGGCTTAGACACTTCTTTCTGGCTGTGCAGGAAAAACAAAATGGTAACAATAGGATTGTCATTTAAACCATAGTCAATATCCAGGACCATCTCTTACCTTCTAAAACCATATAAAAACTTATTCCTCCTCCTCAAGATGCAGTTCTTTAAAAGAAAATTGGAGAAGGAATACCTTACCATTTGCATCATAACCAGAGGCTGCATATTGATTTTTCATATGTTCAGATTCCATTGTTTTGAGACAGTATGTTGGGACATCCAAAGACTTCACAATTTGTGACTAACATATTAGGCTTTGGACTAGTAATGATCTTTTATGTATGGGTCTTCTCTTAGTGTTAGAAGAGAGGCCAAATGTAGTTTTTCTAGATTAAGCCAAGAGACACATTGGTTTTCTTACTACCTCACTATTCAAAGTGTTGTCCTGGAGCAGAAGCATTAGCATTACCTGGGAACCAGAATCTCAAGCCCCACCTAGTTTCTGAATCAGAATCTGCACGATATCAAGAGCTCAAGGTGACCTATCTGCACAAAGAAGTTGGAGAAGCCCAGCAATACTACACCCAGGAGACAGAGACTTTGCAGCAGGGGTTTTCTCTGGGGAGAAGTGGTAGGCAGCCTTCTCAAGATGTCACCCAATGACCCTAGCCTCCTGTTACTCACTTCCTTGTGTAATTCCCCCCCCCCCGGAGTGTGAACTAGACTCATGAATTGCTTCTAAAAATAGACTATGGCAGGGACACCTAGGTGGCTCAGTCGGTTAAGCGGCTGCCTTCGGTTCAGGTCATGAACCCAGGGTCCTGGGATCAAGCCCCGCATCGGGCTCCCTGCTCAGCGAGGAGCCTGCTTCTCCCTCTACCACTCCCCCTGCCTATGCTCTCTCTCTCTCTCACGCACAAATAAATAAATAAAAATCTTTAAATAAATAAAAATAGACTATGGCAAAAATAGACTATGTCACTTTTGAGACCATGTTATAAAAGACTGAGACATATCTTGTTTGTATTCTCTCCCTGGCTCTTACCCGCTTACCCTGATCAAGCAAGCTGCAGGGCTGTGAGCTGCCCTGGAGAGATTCATGTGATAAAGAACTGAAGATGGCCTTCGGTCAGCAGCCAGCGAGGAACAGGATCCTGCCAACAAGCACATGCATGAACTTGGTAGTAGATCTTTCCCCAGCTGAGCCTTGAGACAACTTCAGCCACACCCAACACCTTGACTGCAAGACGCTAAAGCAGAGAACACAGCTAAACTGCATGCAGATTTCTGAACCACAGAACTGTGAGATAACAAATGTTGGTTTAAACCTTTCGGTTTTAGGGAAATTTGTTACTCAGCAGTGGATGACTAATAACAAGCAAGAACCAGTAGATCAAGGGTATAAAAAATCCAAATATCGTCCAGACTCCCTGGAAGTCACAGGGACCTAACAGTTAGATAAACAAACACCTATAGACAGAGTAAATACCTAAAAAAGATTATCATTGAGTCTGAGATAAGTAGTGAGACTGAAAACTGGGATTGATTGAAAGTTCACATAAGTGAGGCAGCAGGGCCCATCCAGCACTCTACAGTGAAGCCGCAAAGTCAATGGGGCTCCCCAGAGCTCCCCAAGACACACACACACACAGTATCTAATCAGCTTTTAATGCTTCACTCAAATATATAAACAGATAGCAGTGAATCACTAGACTTTTGAGGGAAGATTCTACAATGATAGAAAGAAAATAGAAACTAAGAAACAATACAAGAAGCAATTTTCTTTATTATTGGAGAGATAAGAGAAGACAGAGCATCCACGAGAGCGGGACGCTACAAGAAAGGAATACAAAACACGTAAGAGTTCTTGAAAATTAAAGGCGATTTACAAAATAGAAAAAATATTAGGAAAGTTAAAAATCAAGGATTTCTAAGCAGAACATAAGGATTTAGGGAGATCATAAAGACAAAAGATGGACATTTGAAATTATTATTATTTACTTATTTATTTTTAAATATTTTTTAAGTTTTATTTATTTAAGTAATCTCTACATCCCACGTGGAGCTGGAACTCACCACCCTGAAATCAAGAGTCACAGGATCCTCTGACTGAGCTACCCAGGTGCCCCAGAAGTGATTGTTTTTTAAGCTTAAAGATTAATCCAAAAGCAGGAGTTCCAGAATGAAAATGATCAAAGAAATAATTAAAGAGCTTTTCCCCGGAATGAAATGAAAGGATTCTCAGATTAGAATACACACAGATTATCCTGCACAACTAATGAAAAAAAAAACAAAACCTTCAAGGCATGTCATGATGAAATGTCAAAACATCAGGCATAGACAGAAGATCATAAAAACATCCAGAAAGATCAGATCACATACAAAACAATAGAAATCTAAATGTCAACAGACTTCTTAACAGCATCACTGAATGCCTCAGGAATGCCTTCCAAATTTTAAGATAAAAATACTTCAGCTCAAATGCAAAGGTAGGCTAAAGATATTTTCAGACAAGTAAGTGTTCAAAAAACTCCCCTTCTATACACCTTTTCTTAGAAAGTCACTAAGGTGATGTAACACAGACTGGGAGAATAGAGGGAAGAGAAATGTGCATGTTTATGCATGCGTGAGCATACAAGCGTGTGGGTGTGCTAACACACCTACACATATGAGACGTACCGGAAAAAGGAATGTGTGTGACAGGGAAGTGTTATTTAAATTCTCATCCTCCATAATAGCAAGTCAATAGATAATACCTAAAACTTATGAATTAAAAAAATAGCATTTTAAGGATCTCATGAAGGATGGGGAAGGATGAGGCAGGGAATCACTGTTACCATCGTAAGCCTTGTAGTACTATTTGACTTCTTAAATTGTGTGAATTTATCAGTTTGATGAAAATAAAAATTACTTTGAAAGCACAAACCAGGGGCACCTGGGTGGCTCAATCAGCTGAGCATCTGCTTTCGGCTCAGATCATGATCTCAGGGTCCTGAGATTGAGTCCCACATCCGGTTCCACGCTCAGCCGGGAGTCTGCTTCTCCCTCTCCCTTTGCCCCTCCCCACCACTCATGCTGTCTCTCTCGTTCTCAAATAAATAAATAAAATATAAATAAATAAATAAATAAATAAATAAATAAATAAATAAATTAAAAAAAGCAAAACCAAGGTGCCTTGTGGCTCAGTCGGTTAAGCGACTGACTCTTGATTTCAGCTCAGGTCACGATCTCCCGGTGGTGAGATTGAGTCCGGAGTTAGGCTCCACACTGGGCAGGCATCTGCTTGAGATTCTCTCTCTCCCTCTCCCTCTGCCTCTGCCCCTCCTCCTCCACCCCTGCTGCGAGGAGAGTGCACACTCATACATACATGTGTGTGCTCTCTCTCTAAAAAAAAAAAAGTCCAACTCCCCTTAAACAGCACAATCTTTCAAAATAATAGAAATATCTATAGCTGAATTGCAGCTGCCCTTAGGTGTCTGTGCTGCTTTTTCTATGGTCCCATGTTTGGTCAGGATATTACTAATAAAACTATCTCTTTCTCTCTTCCAAATTAAAAGAAAGAATAATTTGACCCTATAATTCCATTTCTAGGAATCTATGCTAACAAAATAATCCTAAATATACAAAAATATTTATGTGAAAAAATACATAGCACTGTTTATGTATTATAACAAAACTGGCAAAATTACCCAACCAAAAGAAAATTCCCCTTGGCCTTTAAAAAAAGAGTATTTATGAAGATGAGGCAATAATGTGAAAATGTTGATAATCTAATGTTAATTGAAAAAATCAGTATGAAAAACTGCATATGAAGTAATAGTACAATGATTTAATTCTATGCATTAAAAAAAAAGATTGGAAGAATATACCAAAAGGTTTAACAATGGTTTTATTTGATGATGATAGTATAGATGATATTTTTTTCTTTTTACTTTGTACATTATCAAAAAATTTTAAATTTTTTATATAGTATTATAATGAAAATACTTGAAAATATGAATTAAAATTAACATTTATGTTAAAAACATTTGTGGAGTTTACCATTTTGATGCTGCCAACTTGGCATTAGTGTTTTTACCCAGTGACTTTTTTTTAAGATTCCTTGCATTTTATTTTATTCTATTATTTTTTTATTATGTTATGCTAGTCACCATACAGTACATCATTAGTTTTTGATGTAGTGTTCCATGATTCGTTATTTGCGTTTTGTTTCTTTTTTTTTAACCTGGTGAATTTTTTTAACGGCAATCATTTCAAACTTATAGTTGACTCTGACAAGTTTATGAATGCAAACATTTTAACCACAATTACCCCAATACTGATTAATTTTCAGCAAGAAAATATTAACTAGAGAAATCCATCAGGCCAATGTGTCTTGAATAATTTATTATTGAACAAATCAATAAATGATCAATTTTTTATATGGTGAAGTTAAACTATTTCAAGTAGTTCCCATTTTCATTTTGGTTTGTTGGAATTATTTTCATAAACATCAAACTTTTCCCTAAAATTCTTGTAAGAAAAAGAGCTGATTCATCGATCAATTTTTTCTTTTTTTCTTTTTTCTTTTGCCAATCAGAGTTTCAACCATTAAGCTTCCTTTTTTTTTAAAGATTTTATTTATTTATTTGACAGAGACAACAAGAGAGCACAAGCAGGGGGAGCAGCAGAGGGAGAGGGAGAAGCAGGCTCCCTGCTCAGTGGGGACCCCTGCACAGGGCTCCTTCCCAGGACCCTGGGATCACAACCTGAGCTGAAGGCAGATGCTTAACTGACTGAGCCACCCAGGTGCCCCCCATTAAGCTTCCTTTCAAGAACTTATTTCTTCCAAGTCCATCTGCCTTATCAAATTTTGCAGATTTTTAATTTGCCAAAATTTAATTCTATTATTTTTGAGTCAACAACAAATCTTACCATGTTTAATTTTAGCCATTGTCAGTTTTATTTTTACTGTAATATTCATTATAAATTTGATTTTTTAAAGCCTCCTGGTTTCTGCTTTTTTAAAAAATCTAACTCATGAAAAAAATGTGAAAAATTCTCCTCAGATATTTCAGGATTGGTACAAAGTTCATGACCGGGCTACTCCACTGTTGAACAAATGTCCTAATCATTTTTCCCATTTTGAACCGAGTCTCCAAGCTGCTAATCAAGAAAAAGGTAAAGGCCCAGTCAAAATGTCCTACTTCATAAAAATTAAATAACTAGAAATGACAAGATAATATTTATGGTTAGCACTTTTAGATACCTACTTTCTATCAGGCACTATAGTATAGTCCTCAAGATGAAAAGATGCTAGTCTCTACTCAGACAACTCTAGGGCTTCTAATGAAGGAGAAGGACTATTACAGTCTTCATAATATGCTCATTAAATTGAATATACTTTTTTAATTATTTTTTTAAAGATTTTTTATTTATTTATTTGACAGAGAGAGAGACAGCCAGTGAGAGAGGGAACAGAAGCAGGGGGAGTGGGAGAGGAAGAAGCAGGCTCCCAGCGGAGCATGGAGCCTGATGTGGGGGCTCGATCCCAGGACCCTGGGATCACGCCCTGAGCCAAAGGCAGATGCTTAACGACTAAGCCACCCAGGCACCCCTGAATATACTTTTTTAAAAAAGATTTATTTATCTATTTTTGACAGAGAGAAAGAGAGAGATGGAAAGGGGGAGAGAGAGAATTTCCAGCAGACTCCCCGCTGAGCATGGAGCCCCACGAGGGGCTCGATCTCACAACCCCGAGACCATGACCTGAGCTGAAATCTAAAGTCTGATGCTCAACCAACTGAGCTACTCAGGTGCCCCTAAATTGGATATACTTAATGCATTGATTACATTGGACATATTTAATCTTTTGCCACAGTGGGTATTTAAGACTTCACCAGTAAGTAGATTACTACAATGCTGCACGACCTCTAACCACTTCCGTGGTCCACCACATTTTTCTCCATCCTGACATCAAGTCTCCAATCTAGCCCCCACCCCCAGTAATCCATTCTTTTTTTTTTTTAAAGATGTTATTTATTTATTTGACAGAGAGAGAGACAGCCAGCGAGAGAGGGAACACAAGCAGGGGGAGTGGGAGAGGAAGAACAGGCTCCCAGCAGAGGAGCCTGATGCGGGACTCGATCCCAGACCGCCGGGATCACGCCCTGAGCCGAAGGCAGACGCTCAACGACTGAGCCACCCAGGCGCCCCCCCAATAATCCATTCTGAGTGATATTTTTTAAAATCTAAAATTATGTCACCTCCCTGCTTAAAGCCCTCCAATACCTGTTCATTTCATGTAGAATAAAACCAAGGCCTTTCCCATGGCTTAGGAGATCCAACCTGACCCAGGCCCTGCCTCTGCCTCCAACCTCATTTCCCTCCACTCTCTCCCTGACTATCCTTCCATTCCTGCTTCATTGGCCTCCTTTCTTTACCTCTAACCTCCCAGCCCAGAGCCTTTACATTTGCTCTTCCTTCTGACCTGGGATGATTTTCCCTCAGATCGTCACATGGAGCCACATGTTATCCACACTTTATCTCTGTTTCGTTCTGGAGACTTCCATGCTCCCCCATTTAATGTCGTTCCATCTTTGTTTCACAATTCTTGTCACTATCTGAAATTATTTCATTTATTTTCTTGTTTATTGTCACCTCTACTAAAATATGGGGTACATGAAAGCAGGGACCCTGTCCATCATGGTCACTGATGTTCCATTTGCCTTACACATGGCTGTTCCTCAATAAATATTTGTGAAATGGATGAATAAATGTTGTGTAGGAAGAGCTGTAATAGAGGAATGAAACACGTGTCATGGAAGAGTCAGAAATGCCATCACTAAAGAGGTGGGTTTTGTTTGGTTGATGAGTAGAAATTCAGATGGTAGAGGGCAGGCAGTTGAGAAGTGGGCCAAGTGGAAGAATGGAGAAGAAATGAAGATACAAGATATGCCGGAAGATGAAGTCTGTGCAGAGGTGACCAAATGAGAAAGAAGGAACGGGTGTACTGAGGAAGGAGATCAATATGGTTGAAACCTAAGTTCTTTCATTCCTGCCTGACAAAGACACTGTGGTCAGCAGAATACTGGCCCCCAAAGATGTCTGCATTTTGTAACATGATTCCCGGGAACCTGTGATTATCTTGCGTTACGTGGCGAGGGAGAATTAAGGTGCAGGTGGAATAAAGTTGTTCATCGGCTGACCTCACACTAAAGAGATTAGCCTGGAGGGCCCAACGTAATCACAGAGGTCCTTTAAATGGAAAAGAGCAGAGCAGAAAGTCAGTATCAGTGGGATGCCCACTGAGAAAGACCACACAGGCCATTGCTGGCTTTAGAGATGGAAGGGCGGCCGCAAAACAAGGCATGTGGGCAACCTCTAGAAGCTGGCAAAGGGCTTTCCCCTAGAGCTTCCCGAAAAGAATGCAGCCCTACGAATGCCTGGATTTTAGCCCAGAGAAATCCATTTTGGACTTCTGACCTCCAGACCTATAAATGAATAAATTTTGGTTGTGATATGATGCTGAATTTGTGGTAACTTGTTATAGAAGCAATAGAGAACCAACACAGACACCACGAAGTGACGCAGGTAAAACGAGGAAAGGAAAAACTAAGCTCTCAGCTAGTTTTGAGTTTATGGACTGGTGAGTAGAAAAGGTTTGGTAAGCAGTAGAGAGGCTGCATTCTACTCTTGGAATGCTGACTGCGCACAGTTCATCTTTGTTTGCACAACATGTGAAAACAACCTGAAGAACTGAGAAATCTTTAAGATCACCTTCAAAGTAGAGAGGGAAAAAGAGTGGGTGAGTGAGATGGGAAAGCAGCCTATCACCACTGCTTTCCCTTGTCATCCCTTCAAGATTCAGAAATCATGTATTACACGGATCCCTTCAGCAATCCTTTATAGATTCTAAAAAATCTATCACATACGAAGTCTTCCAGTATTCTTTGGATTTTTTTTTTTTCCAAACTACAGAGAAAATGGATGCTTTCATTTAAGGAGGAACAAAAAATCTCTGAAGGATATTGTATTTTCTCAGGAAGATGGGCAAGCTGTGAATAATCACCATTGTGGTTAGCATTAATTCTTGCAGAGTTGATCCTTATAGGTCAACCAGATCCCTTTCTTTTGCTTTATAAATTGAGCTGAAAGAGTTCCTGCTGACCCGAGAGCGCTGGCTGCTTGCCTAGAAGTGCCACCCTGAGGGCACTGTATAACGAGGCAATCCACAAGGCTGATCTCAGCATAAATAAAAGTTTGAGCTGGGACTTAAATTTTTAACACATTTGCAGTATGAAAGCAAAATAGCCAGAGGAACTGCAACAGAATGACATCATTCAAATCACTGAATAATCGTTTAATCATTCGAAGAACCAATATCATAAAAGACATGTCATTATGACAGCATGGCCCACAGCTGCCTAGGACGGATGTTTCCTTCTTACTTTATACCCAGGACAACACATAAGGATACAATTACATTTGGTGTTTGGTTTTGGTTTGTTGGAGTGCTTTGTTTGGGGGCAAGGAAAGGTGAGAAGATGTTTAGTTTTCCTTCGTGGAAAAAAGTTTCTGCACATAAATGATGGAAGGGAGGAAGGAACAAATGATAAACGCGCACACACAAACCCTCCCCATTTCTTTTGGATTAATATCAAAGTCGGGTCATTGCCATTCTCTGATGAGCTGGATTTAGAAACGTCTCATAAGCCTTGTTAATATTTGTAATATGAATATGCAAATTTCAAAAGGCAAAAAATTGTATTCTCATACAAATATTTATTAAGCTGCTAGTATACACCTTATTAACCACTTGGAAGCATGACTTAACAAAAGTGAAAAAGTATTATGTGGTGTGAAACTAAACATTTTCTATTTTAGAATTTTTATTATTTGTGGCTATATATTCATGACTGAGCCACGCCACTAGATTTTCCTTCTTCAAATTAATGACCTGTCCTAGGAAAAATGAAGGAATAAGTAAAAGCAGGGCAAAACATCTTAAACCAGATGTTAGCAGTTGAACAATAATTTTTTACATCATTTTTAAGGACATTTTTAAAAATTCATAAGCATGCAAATTTAAAAATGAATTTACTAGCTTGCAAAAACATTTGTTCATTAATGTTCTTTGCTAAACAACACAACTACTCTAACAGCTTATGAGTAAGTTCCCCTTAAATCTGACAGAAAAGGTCAGAAGAAAAGACCATCTTTGGAAGTGATTAATAACACGGTTTAGTGTAAAGCATGTTTCTCAATTTTTTTTTCATTATCACCCACCTAAGGGAAAAAAAAAAAAACTTAAATGCTCCCTAAAGGACGAACAGGAGTTTTTCAGGTGGGATTGAGTTTTGAAGGACCACAAACTATTGTACCATCTGTATTTTTGCCCCTTAAAAAACAATTTTCACTTCCTGGGGGGGCGGTGCCCCTTTGAGAATTCATGGTGTAAAGAAAACAAGACCAAAAAAAGTAAGGGCTGGGATGTCCAGAGAGGGGTAGAAGGCAAGGGGGAAGAGATGGGAGAGGGAGGATTCAAAAACTCATTGAGGGGGGCACCTGGGTGGCACAGCGGTTAAGCATCTGCCTTCACGCTCAGGGCGTGATCCCGGCGTTATGGGATCAAGCCCCACATCAGGCTCTTCCACTATGAGCCTGCTTCTTCCTCTCCCACTCCCCCTGCTTGTGTTCCCTCTCTTGCTGGCTGTCTCTATCTCTGTCGAATGAATAAATAAATAAAATCTTAAAAAAAAAAACTCATTGAATGTGGGCAATTGTCCCCTTAACCCTATGTATTTTATAAGCTGATATGTGTGTAGAGCAGATATTTCCCAAGAGTGGTGCTATTGACATTTTGGGCTGGATAATCCTGTTGTGGATGGTTGTCCTGTGCATTATAGGGTGTTTAACATCATCCCTGGCTCCTACCCACTGAATAACAGTACCAAACCTCCCCGCCCAAAGTCTCCAGACATTGACAAATGTCCCCTGGTTGGGGGGAGGGGGAGAAAAATTGCCCCCATTGAGAGCCACTAGTGATTCACAAACTGACAACAGAAAGGAGAACTAGAGATCTGTAGGTGTGGAGTAGGAGAAACAGTGGGAAACTTCTGTGGGTAAGGTTAAATGACAAATGCAGACAGCAGAACAATACTGTATTAGTTTCTTATTGCTGCTATAACGCATTACCACAAACTTAGTGCTTTAACACAATGCATATTTATTATCTTACAGTTCTATAGGTCGGAAGTCCAACCAAGGTCTCACTACTCTAAAATCGAAGTATTAGCAGGGCTGCATTCGTCTCTGGAGGCTCTTGGGGAGAATCTGTTTTCTTGCCTTTGCCAAAAGCTTTAGGAGGCTGCTCACATTCTTTGGCTGTCTTCCCCTTCCATCTTCAAAGTCAACTGTGTCAAATCAAATCCTTCTCATGTGCCCATCTCTGACACTCATGCTCTTCTGCTTCCCTCTCATATTTAAAGGACCCTCGTGATTACATTGAGCCTACCAGATAATCTCCCCATTTCAAGGTTGGCTGCTTAGCAACCTTAATTTCATCTGCAACCTTAATTCCCCTTTGCTTTTTAACTTAATATATAAATATCACAGGATTCAGGTATAAATATCACAGGATTCAGGACATGGACATCTTCAGAAAGGCCATTGTTCTGTCTACCACAGAAACAGACGGAACAATCCCATTAATGTTCATATTACTGACTTCTATCATAGGAAAAAAACCCAAACAAAACCCTGCTTTGGAGCAAGAAGCAAGAGTGGAACACACTACTAATTCCTTCTGTTTCCAATGAGCAGCACCTGCAATCTTCTCCATTTCTATCTAAAACAATGGAAACTATTTCATATGTAATCCTTCTGTGGGCTTGTTTGTTAAACATGTACACTTCAGCTCATGAAACTGCAGGTGAAGACAGGCACCTCCAGATATCATTTGGTATAGCAGTTTATACAAATGACTGGAATCTCATTGTGTGATTTCTTTGTTTATTAAACACCTGTTTATTTAGCCCTGTTTTATAGGCATTCTCACAACAGCTATTATTAAAGCCTGCTTCCTGTGACTAACTCAAAACATCCCTTGAAAAGTCTTCTGTATCCATAATCACGTCTGATGTTTCCATTTAGTTGTGAGTTTTCAGGTCCATAAATGCACCACATTATAAAGAGATCAAGGGCTCTAAGCCATGTTCCTTTCCAGCCATCTGTAGTCTATTGGCTTCAGGGTAATACGGCTCATAGAGGTTCTTACCAACTCTCACCTCAAAAGTAACCTCTCCATTTACAACAACTTTAAAAAACAGGGGTAGATTCCACTGACTAATGCACTGACTAATAACTAGTATTATAGTGCCAGATAAACACCGGATAGAAAACTCTGTCTCTGCCCAGTTCCCAGAAGAAGGAAAAATGAGACAGTCTTTTGGGCAAGAAAGCAACAGCCAATGCATTTCTGAACTCACTGGGTAGTTGAGGGCGAGAAGACGGATCTGGGTCTCCTACCGCTTCACTACTTTTTGGAAGCCCACTCTTGTTCCCCACTTCCTTCCCTCACTCTCTCCCTCTCCTTCTTTCCCCCCTCTCCTTCTTTTCCCTCTTTCTTTTTCCCTTGCCTTACCCTCCCTTCCACTGGTATTTATTGAACGCCTCAGTGGACAAAACAGACAAGAAACCTAACTGCACTAGACTTACAACTTCCAGGGGTGAAGGTGGCCAGACAAACAGTAAATAAATAAGGAAAACATGGGGAATGTCAGATGGTGCTGCTATGGGGATAAAATAAATAGAGAAATGGAGAAGAGGGAATGCTAAGGACAAGGATGAGGGAATTTTAAATTTTAAATAAAGGGTCCAGGAAGATCCCACTGAGAAGGTGACATTTGAGCAAAGACCTGAAGGAGGTGAGGGAGTGAGACATGAATTTGGTGGAAGAACATTCCAGGTAGAGAGAACAGCCACTGCAAAGAGCCTGCGGCTGGAGCACGTGTAATTGTATTTGAGAACAGCAAGGGGCCAGTGTAGCTGCAAAGGCAGGAGCCAGGAGAAACGGTGGGAAATGAACTCAGGGAATTAACTATGCCCCAGGTAAGAGTGATACGCAAAGGCAATGAGTGCATTCTTCTCTCTCGGGGGGCATTTTGAAATTTGGTGTGGGTGTTTTTCATTGTCACAATGATGGCAGAGCTGCTACCTGCATTTCATGGAGGCCAAGGCTGCCAGAAAGCCTGCAATTGTGTGGGACAGTCCCACTCAATGGAGCATTGTCCTGTGTTTAACACAACTTTCAAATGTCTTGCCACAGTGACAGAGGGGAAAGAAAATTTTATTTTATTATATGAGCCTTCATTTCACATACAAACACAAACTACTTTTTTTACGGTTTTAATATATACCATATTTTCTAGGAGTGTAACTACTTTGTGAATGAAGGGAAGGTTGTTGTTTGTCTAGTTTGGAACTTTACCAAGATTTTTTAAACTGTTCAGAAATCAGATCATTGATGGCAACACTGTTTCTGGTATTCGAGTTGCTGAAAGCATACAAACCTGTATCAGGCTATATTTACAGTCGTTCTGCATCCAAGTATAAACGCCATCTTATCACTTCATTATATCATCTGATCTAGTTATATGCAGAAATGTACATATTGAAATACATTTTGTTTTGTTATAGATTATTTTTGTATTTCCTTTATATTACAATTTGGGCATTATATTGATTTTTCTGAAATTATATTTGTAGATTAGTTGTTATATATACATTTCATATTATGATAGTAAAAAGGGCATTATAAATTCCTATGATAATAAGAGGGTGTTGAGGCGCCTAGGTGGCTCAATTGGTTAGGTGTCAGACTCTTGATTTTGGCTCAGGTCAAGATCTCAGCGTCGTGAGCTTGAGCCCTGTGCTCAACTGGATTGGGCTCCATACTGGGTGTGGAGACTACTTGAGATTCTCTCTCTTCCTCTCCTTTTTCCCCTCCCCCACTTGTGCACACGCACTTCTCTCAAAAAAAAAAAAAAAAAAGAGGGTGTTGACCCAAAAAACAAATAACCCAATTAAAAATGGGCAGAAGACATGAATAGACATTTTTCTAAAGAAGACATACAAATGGCCAACGGACACATGAAAAGATGCTCAACATCACTTATCATCAGGGAAATGCAAATCAGAAGTACAATGAGATATCATCTCACACCTGTCAGAATGGCCAAAAAGAACAACACAAGAAACAACAGGTGTTGGCAAGGATGTGGAGAAAGGGGAATCCTCTTACACTGCTGGTGGGAATGCGAACTGGTACAGTCACTCTGGAAAACAGTATGGAGGTTTCTCAAAGTTAAAAATAGAACTACCCTATAATCCAGCAATTGCACTACTAGGTATTTACCCAAAGAATACGAAAATGCTAATTCAAAGGGATACATGCACCCCCAGTGTTTATAGAAGCATTATCTACAATAGCCAAATTATGGAAACAGCTCAAGTGTCCATCGACTGATTAATAGATAAAGAAGATGTGTTATATATATATATATATATATATATATATATATATATATATATATATATATATCGATATATAGAGATATATATAATGGAATATATCACTCAGCCATAAAAAAGAATGAAATTTGCAATGACATGGATGGGGCTAGAAAGTATTATGCAGAGTTAAATAAGTCATCAGAGAAAGAAAAATACCACATGATTTCACTCATATGTGGAATTTAAGAAACAAAACAAATGTGAAAAAAAAGAGAGAGAGAGAGGCAAACCAAGAAACAACCTCAACTATGGAGAACAAACTGATGGTTACCACAGGGGAGGAGGGTGGGGGATGGGTGCGATAGGTGATGGGGATTAAGGAGCCCACTCGTGAGGAGCACCGGGTGTTGTATGGAAGTGTTGAATCACTAAATTGTTCACCCAAACCTAATATTACACTACATATTAACTAACTGGAATTTAAATTTTAAAAAGAGAGTATTGGGTCCTTTGAACCTCAAAATAGGGTGGAAACTGCTAGCATAGGAGTCTTGTAGGCCTTTTGTCCTTTTTATTTTTTTCCTTATTTTATCCTTTACTCTGAGATTGAAAGACATTGGGGACTTTTGAGCAGGAGTACCGTGATCTGACAAGTTTTAGAAATGTCACTCTTGCTACTTTGTGGAGAATAGATTTTAGGGATTCCCAACCCAAAGCGTAGAACGTTTATCAGGACCGTCCTCCTATACCTCTTGGTGGACCCTACATTTTTGTCACTGTAGCCCACCAAGGCTGTCAGAGTGCTGGTCAGCCTCTCTGCTTCTCAGCTACCCCTTCCGGAAGCACCCTGAATGCCACACCTTCTCCAGACGCTCCCTGTTCTCCTGGATCTGGGTTCTGTAAGTTTTCACTGCTTGTTAGTTCCAATGCCTATATATACATAAATATATATAAAGTATACGTATACTTTATATACTTACGTGTATGCATATGTGCTTACTTTATATACTTATATGTGTATGTGTATATATACTTTATTTACTTTATATACATATGTGTGTGTGTATATATATATATAATTATATATAAAATTTATTCTAGCTTTCTAGTTTTCCTCAGAGGGAGAGCTTGTCCAGATTACCTGTTCTACCAATTATAGATCCCACCATTATTAAAGGTGAAATTTCTATGACTTTTTTAATTAAAAAAAAAACCCTCAAGAGAAACCAAAATGATAACATGATTCTCTCTAAGTGGTGGAATTCAGGTAATTTTTTAAAATTTTTTTGTACTTTCAAATTTCCTGTAATTAGAAAAAAAACATGACTTCTTGTTTGTTAGCATTATGTTCAAGAAGTTTGAAAGTCTGGGGCACCTGAGTGGCTCAGTGGGTTGCACATCTGACTCCTGGTTTCAGCTCAGGTCATGAACTCAGGGTCATGATCTCGGGGTCATGGAATCTAGTCCCTCATTGGGCACCGTGCTCCGTGGGGGTTTGCTTGGGATTCTCTCTCTCCTTCTACCACTCCTGCTACCCACCCCCTACTGCTTGTTCTCTCTCTCTCATTCCCTTTCTCTCTAAAATAAGTAAATAAAAATCTTAAAAAAAAAAAAAAAAGAAGAAGAAGAAGTTTGAAAGTCCAGGGACACCTGGCTGGCTCAGTCAGTAGGACATGTGACTCTTAATCTTAGGATTGTGAGTTCAAGCCCTGAGCCAGGTGAAGAGATTACATAAAAAAAGGGGGGGGGGTATCAGCCTGGAGGGGGCAGGGAAGCTGCGTGCCTTTCTTCCAGATCTCGCCCTACCTAACTCTTCCACCTGGTTTTTCTTGAGTTACATCCTTTTATTTTTTATTTTTTTAAAGATTTTATTTATTTATTTGACAGAGAGAGAGATAGCCAACGAGAGAGGGAACACAAGCAGGGGGAGTAGGAGAGGAAGAAGCAGGCTCCCAGAGGAGGAGCCCGATGCGGGGCTCAATCCCAGGACTCTGGGATCAGGCCCTGAGCCGAAGGCAGACGCTTAGCTACTGAGCCACCCAGGTGTCCCGAGTTACATCCTTTTATAATCAACAAGTGATCTGGAGGGTATATATAGAGAGATCAGGAACCCTGAGGCTGACCATTGGGAGATTTTGGCATGGCTGTAATTACCAGCAAACCATAGGCATTCAGTGCAGATTTGGAACAACCAAGCGTAAGCAGAGAACAACCAGCCCTTAGCACAGAACGCACAACCAGGAGTGGGGAACAACCAACTTCAAGCATGGAACAACCCACACAAGTAGGGCACAGCTGACCACAGGTGGAGAACAACTAACCACAAATGTGAAATAGCCACTGACAAGTGCTCGAGAGAGAAAGGAGAGGATGACCCCCTGCTAATGCAAGTGCAGGGATAGTGCCAAGGTGCAAAAGACAGCCAAGGAGGTAGAAATGTCCCTGCAAGCATGTGCAGCCAGAAGATCCTTTGAAGCTTCGATCACCTGTTCAAGAAAGCATTATACCCTCTAGATCCATCCATGTTATTGCAAATGGCAACCTTTCGTTCTTTTTTATGGCCTAGTAATATTCCGTTGTGTTTATATATACCACCTCTTCTTTATCCATTCATCTATCAATAGACACTTGGGCCGCTTCCATATCTTGGCTATTGTAAGTAATGCTACAATAAACATAGGGGTGCATATATCTTTTCAAATTAGTGTTTTCATTTTCTTTGAGTAACTACCCAGGATTGAAATTTCTGGATCATATGATAATTCTATTTTTAATTTTTTGAGGAAGCTCTATGTTGTTTTCCACAGTGGCTACACCAGTTTGCATTCCCACCAACAGTGCATGAGGGCTCTTCATTCTCCACACTCTCCCAAATGCTCCTTATTTCCTGTGTTTTTAATTTTAGCCATTCTGATAGATATGAAGTGGTATCTCATTGTGGTTTTGATTTGCATTTACTAGATGATGAGTGTTGTTGAGCATCTTTTCATGTGTCCGTTGGACATCTGTGTGTCTTCTTTGGAGAAATGTTTGTTCCTGTCTTCTGCTCATTTTTAATTGCATTATTTAGGTTTTTTTCAGTGTTGAGCTGTACAAGTTCTTTGTATATTTTTTATATTAACCACTTATCAGATATATCATTTGTACATGGCCTCTTCCATTCTGTAGGTTATCTTTTAGTTTTGTTGATTGTTTCCTTTGCTGTGCAGAAGCTTTTTATTTTTTTGTAGTCCCAATAGTTTATCTTTGCTTTTGCTTCCCTTGCCTGAGGAGACATATCTAGAAAAATGTTGCTATGGCTGATGTCAGAGAAATTACTGCCTGCGCTCTCTTCTAGGACTTTCATGGTTTCAGGTCTCATATTTAGGTCCTTAATCCATTTTGAGTTCATTTTGTGTATGGTGGTCTACTTTCATTCTTTTGGGTATTGCTGTCCAGTTTTCCCAACACCATTTGATGAAGAGACTGTCTTTTTACCAGGGCATGTTCTTGTCTCCTTTGTCATAATTTGATTGACCAAGTAATCGTGGGTTTATTTCAGAGCTCTCTATTCTGTTCCATTAGTCTATGTGTCTGTTTTTGTGCTAGTACCATACTATTTTGATTACTATAGCTTTATAGTATATCTTGAAATGGGATTGTGATACCTCCAATTTTGTTATTTCTCAAGATTGCTTTGGCTATTCAGGATCTTTTGTCCATACAAAGTTTAGGATTACTTGTTCTAGTTCTGTGCTCAACTTTACTTATTGAATTGGTTAGGGTCAGGCTAGGCTAGAAATAAGAACAAACACAGCTGACATAGCAGCTTAACATAAAATTTTCTCACTTGCCCAGTCTGTTAGGGATTGAGCAGCTTTCTTCCACCTCATAGCTATGCTATTTGGATTATTGCCTCCCTTGGCATACCAACCCTTGATTGTCTTGGAGGAAGTAATATATCATTTGCGTTCGTTCTGCTGGCAAGAATGTCTTTAAACTCCTACCTAAATGTATGAAGGTCCAGGAAAACATAGTTTAGGTATGTGTCCAGGGGGGGGAAAAAAGGCTATGGTGTGCACACGGCTTTGCCTCTGCTACAGTTGTTAAGTACAAAAATGAAACTAGGTAAGAATACCATTTTTCCTATCAGACTGCCGAGCAAACTCTCTCTGCCAATACGTTGTTTTTAACTCTGCCATTCTACTTCTAGGAATTTATCCTACAGATAAACTGAGATATATACAAAAAAATTTTGTAGAAGCAACAGATTAGAAATAATTTTAAATGTTCATCAGAAGAGGCCACATCAAATTATAATGCAACCGTGATGAAATACCATGCAGTCCTAAAAAAGAATGAGGCAGCTCTTCAGGAAGTGATATAGAATAAGCTCTGAGATATGTAACTAAATGAAAAAATCAACAATATATTAACATTTGGGTAAAGAAGTATGGCTTTTTTGTACACGTATGAAAGAATTTCCTGATGAAAATCCAAAAAACTGATCAGATTGATTGCCTCCAGAGGGGACCTGAAGAGACTTTTTCTGAAGGGCGACTGTCAACCCTAATTGTACCTTTTGAATTTTTAGCCATGTCAATGTATTACCTAGTCAAAATTTTAACTGAATCTTATCGGGAGGATATGAATTCAGACAGCCACTTTGTGACCTTGAGCAAGTTGCTTCATCTTTGTGTGCTCACCAGCAAAAGGTTTATTAGTACCTGCACTTGTGGGGTTGTGAGAAACCAATAGCTCTATTTCTAAAGAAAATTTTAATTGATTTATGTTTTAATCACATTGATCTAGAAATATTAATGCAAACAGCAACAGCTTGATGCTTTGTCAGGGAAAGCCTCTAAGGTGACATTTAAGATCTGGGAGTTTTCCCATCCTAAAGGCATTAGGAGAGTGTGTAGCCTGTCTGAGGAACAGCAAGGAAGCTGCAGTATCCAATGAGAGCAGGACACGAGCCCAGTGGTGGTTAAGAGTATAAAGATCACGGAAGCTATGATTTCAGCTTCCAGCACTGGAATGACAACACTTAAATAGCTACAGTATGGAGAGCAAACTATAAGGTAGCAAGAACAGAAGCCAGCCCTTGAACACCAACCTTTAGCCTGAAGCCTCCCCCTCCTCTCCTTCCGAAATTTCGCATTCGGTTTGAAAAACATTTAAATGGGTTTTTCTAATTCATGCAAGAACCAAAGAACCAAGAGAAAAAATTCTCAAGACTAAGTACTATACATTTTATTTTCTCTCAAAGTGACTGTTTCTGCTGTTACAATTTATTGTAGGTTAGGGTATTTGGCTTTTTAGTATTAGACGACAAAAGATAACAGGTCCGTTTTAGTTTAAGCATTTATTCGTTTAGTTGAAACAACCTCTACACACAAAATATATGGTTTAGGATCTCTTTTTGAGTGGGAAGGAATTAGGTCTCAAGAGGTTTTGAGCCTTTTTCTGGAAATCATTTAACTGAGCCTAAGACCCCTGAAAAAATGTAAAAACTGGCTCAAGGAAACCAGCAATTAGCTTTTGAACTCAAACTACGGATTGTCAGCAAACTTAAAATTGGGGCAATTCCTCTCTTGTATTTCCTACACACTCGAATTCACCCTGGGAAACAGAAACCTTGTCTACTGACAGAATGGAAACAGAATCATGATATACTTAACATCAAGGTGGGCACAATTGATGGGCTGCCAAGTTTATGGAATGGCAAAGATTTTGAGGGCTTTGAGTAAGGATAAGAAAAATGACTGTGGATAACACGTTAAGGACTAGATTGGAAACTACAGACTTGTACTGACACCAACTACATGACTTTTCTCAATAGCCTATGGGAATGGATAAGTGAGTTGACCCAAGATGATTTAGGACTTGGAATGAGCAATGATGTACTTCTAAAGCCAACCCTATCCGCCCCCCCCCCACGGTGGCTAGTGGATTCATAATGGTCATAAAGACCATGGATAAAGTATTTAAAATTCTGATCAAAGTCAACTTTAATTTTTTATCCTCACACTTAAAAGGTTATCTGATGGCCTCCAGTTTCCCACTTCTAGCATTGGTTACTAGCTTAAAAATCTTAGTCTTCTCATTTACCTAATGTTCAATTTCCATCAGTTTTCATAGACCAGAGTAAAACCACTGACTGACTGCTTTATAGGAAACTCAGTATTCTACAGATCCCCCAAGTCGTGGGATAGAACCAGGAACCTCCACATTTGCACTGTGGAGACCAAGGCAATTTTGCTTTGGTTAAGCAGGATTTATTTTCATTTTTAAGAGACTCCTCCTGTAACAGGTAGGTTTGTTCAATTTTCTTTAAAAAAATGGTGGCTTTCTTTTAAAGTATTCTTTCCAAAACAGCAGTTACATAAATGGAATATTTAATTCAACCTAAAAATGTGGTTCCTAGGTAACACTGTTCTTCATGTGATCATGATTAAGATTAGAATATTCTTCACACATTTCCAAGCAAAACCCAGTTTTAAAAGCTTTCTTTCCAAACCCCTAATAACAGCTATTTGAGAGTAAACCAGAGCATTACATCACCCCAATGAAGCTGTAGGTTTCATTACATGCACCAACAAATCTACATGGCTAGCTTCTGCATTCCACTTTTACAGAATTTATTTTACACCTATTATACCAAACAGCATCTTCAACACGGACATATAAACTCCCTAATAAGATAAAACAAAGACAAAAGCGTTTATCTTATTAGAAACAAGATACACCATTACTTATAGTCTTCAAACATTATTGCACTTTAACTTTCATAATTTGACAATGCATTCATGGAACAATCTGCAGACAACTAAATTTAACAGACAAATTAAAGAACACTTTTAAGCAGACATGACTGTCCTAAATTGTTTATTAGGTAAGAATTTTACAAACATTACTTATATTAGCGGTAACGGTGGAGTTGGAGAGTATTGCGTCTTCTCCATGCCGCACGGCGAGAACCACCAATAGTGTGGTGGAACTTGTGACCCTTTCCAAGGCCACGGCTCTTGCGGCCTGCAGATGTCAGCCCTCGCATCTCCCTGTGCTTGTGGACTGGTTTGGTGATCCACTGGGTATCAGGATTTCTTCTGATAGCTTTATGGAATGGATCAATGAGGATAACCTCAAAGAATTTGTATGTAGAATCTTCGCCAACCCAGTAAGAATTCAAGACTCTCAGAGCCCCGCAGTGGCGTCCAGCTCGCTCCTAGAACGGGAAACAAGGTCAGCCTCCATTTCCCATAGTAGGAAATTAGGAAGTAAGAATTCCTTTTTTGTTTACCACACTAGACAAGAGACTAAGGCTATTCACCTAACTACTTAAATATTTACTAAGCATCTTCCCAGAAGCTAGGACCCCAAATACGATGAGACTTACTACAAACACATGAAAACATTCTGATTTGAAACCACTGCCTATTATCATCCTCTCCCTGACCATGACACAAATATTAGTATCTGACTAACAGAATTTAGGAACCTAGTCCTTTTCTAATACAACTGAGGGATCGGCAAACTTTTCATACAAAACTTTAATAATATTTAGCATATTATTTTAGGCTTTGCAGGCCACAATGGTCTCTTTAGAGTATGTCATCTTTGCCTTTTAAAAACAAAAATAAATCATTTTTAGTTTACAGAAGTCAACAAACCCATGTTTATTAACCTCTGGGACAAAGCACAGCTTCATTTACTAACCCAGAAAGACAATTTACAACTGAACATCGAAAATTAGCCATATGAATAAATGCACAGCTTCTGTAACCTGAAGAGATGTGCTCTTCAAGACAAAGGTTACTGCCCTTCAAAAGCTTAGGTTCCAAGGTTTACACTAACCATAAAACACTTTCCATTATACACAAGCAAAGACAGATTAGTAACAAAGACTAAGACTTTGACAGCAACACTTTTTACTAAGACTACTGAAGTGAAAATCACAAACCCCATTTTAAACACAGGAGGGCTCACCTAGGTACAAGTTAACAATCAGAAAATGTGCTCAAATCCTTCTTCACCATCTCCAAGAGGTGACTGATACAACTGCTACTGAAAAATCACTTACCTCTGCAACAGACTGAAGGCTTCGGGCAAACTTTAGCTGGTTAACACCATGATGGACAGGCTTGCCGTAGGTAGCACCCTTAGGAACTGGGCGTTTGCGGCCACCACGACGCACACGAATCCGATATATGACATAACCTATACAAACAAATTTACAGTCGTCTTACAAAAGCTGTACGGATGAAGACTGAGTAACTTGCTACTAAATGCTGCAATGTCGAATATATTTTGGACAATAAGCCAAATATTATATATCTGAAGGTAACATAAATGCCCATTTAAGACTTACTCTAAAAACAAACGCATTCCAGTGTTTTTCCGAGTACTTTATGATACAGGAAGAATAACGTCTCATTCCCACTCCACACTGAGATGTTGGGGCCATAGTACCTCTAATTACCAGTTTTCTAGCATTTCCCCAAGAACACAGTTTTATCCAAGCATCCATGCAGAGACTACTCACCTTGCTTGGCCTTGTACCCCAGCCTGCGCGCTTTATCAGGCCGGGTTGGGCGGGGGGCCCTGTGGAGCGCAGAGAGCTGGCGGTACTGCCAGCAGCGCACCCTGAGAAGAAAGCGCATTACATCGGACTGCTTCTTCCTCCATAACTCCTGGATGTACTTGTAAGCGCCCATCTTGGCCTACCTTTGAGCTAAAAAACATCATGCATTTAGAATATGAGACGATCGCGTCCGTCCATCTTAGTTCCCCACCAGCCACAAGGAAACCAATGACGCTGAAAATGGCTCTTCGGGAACCGCTGCGAACAGCTGCGCCCTAGGAAAGCAGCACTGTCACCTCTGCGACCCCAGCGCGCAGCAGCGTAGGGTGGGTCTCGGTACATTTTTGTTGGATGAATGAATGGCGCTAGACTCGGGCATTGAGGAGGGCTCATGAATGCGGCAGGCGGCGTCCTCAAGAGCCTGGCCTGCAAAAAGACCGCGCCGATACCACAGAGGAAGGTGCTGTAGTCGTTACCACTGAAGGATAACTCTCGAGGAAAAAATCCCTTACTGCACCCAATCCACAGGCCCTGCTTTAGGACCCTCTAGGCCCGGCCTTCCATCCCTCAGCCCCATGTTTCCTTTTCCTTCACGCTCCAGGCCCCGCTCGAATTCGCGCCGCCATCACATCACCACCCCAGCCCGCCCCGGGGGCCGCCTCTCCACGTCCGCGCAGCCCCGCATCCTGATCGAACTCGCGCCGCACAGGAGGCAGGAGGAGTTCCGAGGACGCAGGGTCCCCGAGTCTGGATGGCTGAGACTAAAGGAGATGAGCGGCGGATGCAAGAGCGAATCCCACCAGCACAGCCTACCTGATGGCTGCCGCCGGACGGAAAGGAAAGAGCCTTTCTCCCACAATCCCTTTTGGGCTCCTCCCCCACAGCGGCGAGCCTCTTTCCGGTGGAAAGCTGAGGCTCCCACAGCCTCATGGGACATGTAGTTCCGGCAGCGAGTCCGGTGGGCGGAGTTCGGCCGGGATTGGGCGCAGCCTCCCCTATTTCCCGCCCCCTGGTCCTCAGGATTTGAGTTTGAGAGGCAGGGGCGGCTCAAAGGGCGAGAGTCTTCGGCTAGGCCTCGGCCGGCCAGCGTCCAAGGCCGCTCTGCCCCCGGAGGAGGCAAGTTGGGGGCGGGGCTCAGGTGGCCAAAGCTGGTCGCGGAGCCGCTCTGCCAGAGCGCTGCTGTCTTGGAGCCTGCGGAGGTTTCCAGGTTTGTGTCTTGCGGTACAGGGAACCGCTTTACGTACCACAGGCTCCTCATCTGAGGAGTTGCGGCGGGTTCCCCAGTGCGGCGCTATCCATCCCCCTTATCCCACTAGAATGGACCCCCGAGACGCTCTGACACAGCCTCGCGACGCTGCCCCAGCACCACATAAGACGTTCGTGCTGTCAGGGCTTCGCGGGTGGGGGCGCGCGCCCCGTCTTCGGGCTCGAGCCTCCGCAGGCCCCGGCTCCGAGGGATTTTGCCCTAAGGAAGGGTCAGAGGGTGGGGAGCTGGGGGGCTAAGGAGGGGAGGGGAGCGCGGGCGGCTCGGCGCCTTTTCATTTCCGTACCTTTCCTGCGTACCGACTTGGTCACAGGTTTGCTACGCCAGAACCAGTTTTTTTTAGAAAGGCAAAATATTTTTGTGCCTGGACCTGGTTGGCAGGTACAAGCGTTTTGGGAAGAAATGCTGAGAAAATGCTGGCGTTTTGTGTTGAGTTCTTTATTGAAAAACAGTTTACCAGTTTTTTGCGTCTCCAGAATGTTTTCATCTTTTGATGCAGTCATGTAGTTTACTGGGTTTGGTTTTTACCCCCTTATTTCCTATTTTCCTTTTTTTTTTTTTAAATCGTAGCTTTACCATTCCAGGAGTCCTCACATGGTTCATTGATTTATTCAGCAAATATTTATGAAATGCCTGATACGTGCCAGGTAGTGTCCCAACTGCTGGGGATGCAGCAATAGTGAACGCACAAATTCTAGCTTTCTTGGTAATGGGCAATAAACATAAATAAGATATATATTATGTTCGGTAAAAAGTACTGAAGACAAACATTAAGGGGAGGGAAAGGATAGTGAGTGTTGGGATGGGGTGTCAAAATTTTGGATGGAATATTCAGGCTTAGTCTTCTTGAGAAATAACATTTGAGGAAAAAAACCTGAAGGATGTGAGCCTTGGAGATTTGGACTGATTGAGATAAAAGGAAAAGTGTGGAGGCTGGATTCATGTCTGGATTCATACAGAAACAGCATGGAGGCAGTGTGGCAGGAATCAACCAAAAGGGAAACTAGCACATGACATCAGAGAGGTGAGGTGTTCCTAGGGAGGACTTCTCACACTGCCCGAGATCAAAAACTATTGGAAGATTTTAAGCAGAAGGGTGACTTCTTGTGACTTACATTTTTGAAGGATTATCTGGATTGCAGTTTTGAGGCCAAAAGAAGGGAAAAAGGTGAAGCAGAGAGAGTAGGAAGTTCTTTTTGCTAATTAGTATTAGTTCTTTTTGCAAATTACAGCAAACTTTTTGGCTTAAAATAACACAAATTTGTTGTCTCACACAGGTCAGAAATCTCCGTAGGCTAAAAATCAGAGTGCTGTGTTCCTTTTAGAGAAGCTAGGGGAGAATCCATTTGCTTGCTTTTTCCAGCTTCTTTCTCTCTCTTTCTTTCTTCTTTCTTTCTCTCTTTCTTTTTCTTTATCTCTTTCTTTCTTTTTTCTCTTTCTCTTTACTTCTTTCGTTCTTTCGTTCTTTCGTTCTTTCCAGATTTTATTTATTTATTTGAGGGAGGAAGGTGGCACCAGAGCAGGGAGGAGCAGAGGGAGAGGGACAAACCGACTCCATGTTGGGCAGAATCGGTGGAGGGGCCAATCCAATGACCCTGAGACCATGACCCTAGCCAAAACCGAGTCAGATGCTCAACCAGCTGAGCCACCCAGGTGCCCCTGTTTTTTCCAGGTTTTAGAGGCCACCTGCATTCTTTGGCTCCTGACCCCTTCCTTCATTTTCAAAGCCAGCAGTATAGCATCTTCATAACTCTGTTTCTCTTTATGACACACTTCTCTCCTTCTTATAAAGACACATGTGATGACGTTGGGTCTACCCAGATAATCCAGGATAGTCTCCCCATCTCAAGAGTCTTAATTTAAACACAGCTGCAAAATTCCTGTTACTGTGTAAAATAAAATACTCACAGGTTTTGGGGATTATCACATAGACATCTTTGAGAGACCAGGTGAGAGAAGTTGCTGCCTCTGACCACTCCATTAGTGGTGGAGGTGGTAAGTGGTCCAGGATGTGTTCTAAAGGTGAAGGCTTTACTGGTGAGTCAGATGTGGGGTGTGAAAAAAATGAGTCAAGAATGATTGGCTATTAAAAAAAAAATTAAAAAAATTAAAAAGGGGTGCCTGGCTGGCTCAGTCGGTAGAGCATGTGACTCTTGATCTCAGGGTCATGAGTTTGAACGCTTGTTGGGTGTAGAGATTACTTTAAAAAAAATGACTACAAAGTTGGATGAATCATTTGGAAAGGAGTTCTGGCAATGCAAATAATTGCTGCTAATTTCTTAATTAGTTTTTGTAGTTTTGTTTCTTCATTTGCAATTTGCAGATTTTCAGTAGTTTTGCAAGATTTGGATTGGTATTTCCAATTGATTCCGAGATTCCTGATGGCAGGTGTCATTTCTGGTCTCCCCCCCCCCCCCCCGTTTGTCCCCCATGCCTGGCATTATTGTAAGACCTCAGTAAATACTTAATGAATAAAAGAATGGTAAGCTGGAATCTGCTTATTATATTTTATTATGTGCAGTATTGTTTATAAAACCTTTTAAATATGTTTATGTAAAATTATTGATATATGGATAAGTAAAAGTGTTGCACACAGTACCTGATGTTTGCATAAATAAATACACAGTGTGGAAGTTTCCTCCACGTGAGGCTTCATAATATAATCTATAACATCTCTCTATGATGATAAGTGTTTCAGTATTAATATTGTTTTAGCATAAAAAAAGTTGTGTTTTACTTATAAAAGTAGAATGATTTCCTTAGAAAAACAAGTACTGACAGTTTCGGGCAGCTGTTCCTAATAGCTCTTTAAAGGGGTTATTGACCAAGCTCAGTGTTTTCCATAGGAATGGATCAAGTCACGTTTTTATTCTCTAGAAACATTGATTAGCCTGGAAAGCAAAGCAATATGCAGTTAAGACTGCATTGGATTTTGCCTGTTAAGCCTGTTCTCTCAAGTCATTTATATCAGATGAGAATTAATAGGTCACAGATTGAATTTTATTGTCCAGCAGTTACTTAGGGTAGGGACTGTACCAAGTAGTTCTAACTAGTGCTTTACATTAGATACTAGCTGGGGTGCCTGGCTGGGTCAGTCAGTTAAGTGTCTAATTCTTCAGCCCAGGCCTTGATCTCAGGTTTATGAGCTCAAGCCCTGCATTGGGCCCAATACTGAGTTGGAGCCCACTAAAAAATATTAGATACTAATTTTTTTAAATAATACTTTAGTTAGCAGGTTGCTAATCTTCAGCTTTAGGTAGTATTACTGTTTCCCACCTGAAGACAACTAAGAACCTAGAATGCTTCAGCTGTGCTTTGATTAATCACATTTATCCTTTCATCTTTGTTTTGTTTTTGATGGTGTAAAATATTTAACATGGACTATGTTGTTTTATCTTCTTTCCTTGTAAAATACCTTAAAATCCTTACCGAGTGTTTGAGTAAACTCTATTCAGTTATTTTTACTGTTTGCCCTTGATGGAGATTCTCTGATAGACCGAAACAACTCCCGCAGTTTATTTATATGCACACATACATAAAAAGTAATGTATATTTTTAATACACTTCGTCTGCTAATCCTAATATCAGTGAGTGATCAAAGTGCAATTATAGTATGCTACTTTTATTTTATTTTATTTTATTTTAAAGATTTTATTTATTTATTTGACAGAGATAGAGACAGCCAGAGAGAGAGGAAACACAAGCAGGGGGAGTGGGAGAGGAAGAAGCAGGCTCATAGCAGAGGAGCCCGATGTGGGGCTCGATCCCGTAACGCCGGGATCACGCCCTGAGCCGAAGGCAGACGCTTAACCGCTGTGCCACCCAGGCGCCCCTATAGTATGCTACTTTTAAAGCAAATATGTTAATACTACTTCCAAAGACTGGAGTATTTGATTTCTGGATTTCTCAGGATTCTGTTGGTTTCAGCATTTTCCCAGTTTGCTTCAGTCCCCAGAACTCCTATTTGCCTACCTTTTACGGGGAGTGTATTGCTATTAATAATAGGGATTTTTTTTTTCTTTTAACTACCTGGTTCACTTAACTACAACATGTACCTGCCCTTTTAAAGCACTTGTGTTTATTTGAAGATTGATATAATGTGTGGTAAAGGGACATTTTTTGATTGAACAGGAAGAGGAGAGAAGGTATTTAGAAATTCTGCTAAGACTAAGACATTTTCAGAGGAAGGGAAATAACAATAGAAAAACGAGAATTTAGATTCCAATAGCAGCCTTTTTTGACAACAGAATTGTCCTGTGCTGCCAAGATTTTTCTTATCCTCTGACAGATTTCTTTTTCATCCTCTTGGTTGGTGGTACATGGGTAAGTGGCAACTTCCTTTAAATTTTAACTATTGTCATTAAAAATCCTTTGAAAGAAAGATCATGATATCATAAACATATATAGGAGACCACAATATGCAGAAAGAGTAGAATCCTACGATAAATGAAATGACATTAGATTAATCATAAATTCAGATGTAGAAAATCTTTTAAAGTAGTCCATAGTTGCTGACATAGGATATATCATACCATAGATGATCAGTGTGACACAGAGCTCTCCTCTTAGAAATAAAGGCTGAGAATTTTTCTATTACAGTTATGTTGAAAATATATTTTTTAAAAAAAAAAAGAGGTGCCTGGCTGGATCAGTTGGTATAGCATGTGACTGTTGATCTCGGGGTCGTGAGTTTGAGTCCCACGTTGGGCATAGAAATTACTTAAAAATATATATGTGTTGTGTGTGTGTGTGTGTGTGTGTGTGTGTGTGTCCCTTAAGAGAAGTAGTTCTCATAGAAATAAGTGATAAATATTCTTGGGAAGGTTTGGAAGGATCCCAAGCATGCCACCAGGAAATAATGGCTACATTATATTAAGTGGTGATTATTTCTCTACTGGTAAAATGTAGTGTACTGCTCCGGAAATGAGTGCAGCGTTATTACTGTGCTACAATAATGGTATCAGTAAAATTTTTCCTGTCAGCAGATTGGTGTTGTGGCTAATTTGGGTCATAAAATATTATGGACTTTTGGGGTGCCTGGGTGGCTCAGTCGGTTAAGAGTCCAACTCTTAGTTTCAGCTCCGGTCTGATCTCAGGTTCGTTCGATCGAGCCCCATTTTGGGTTCTGCGATCGAGCGCGGAGTCTAAGATTCTCTCTCCCTCTCCCCAACATGCTCATGTGCGCCCTCTTTCTAAAATAAATAAGTCTTAAAAAAAAAAAGGCACAAATTAAAAAAAAAAAGAAAAAAGATTCTCTGCCCTTCCCACCTTGGCTCACGCACTTGCTCTCTCTAAAACAAACAAATAAATAAATATTATAGACTTTGAGAAAATAGAGTTATGAGAAGTTCATTTGTTGCTTAATATTTTTGGCGTTAAACAGTACTTATGTACAACATGCGTATACAGAAAGGTACGTGACAGCCCTTTGAATGCTTATCTGAACTTTCTTGGTGTAGTTGTTTTCTGACTTCAAGGAGTTGCGGCATCCCTTTTAGTCAGTTATTGTATGTTCTACACTTCTAGATAAGAAGAGAATTGGGGAAAATAAGAAGGTGGTGGAGATGGCAAAAGGCAGTGTGGAAATTTAAATTCTCTTATCAAGTTATTCTATTCAGTGAGCTTTTTTTCCCTCTCTGCCCTGGTTTACATTATCTTGACTTCTGGAAAATAAAAGCTTTGAGGGAAATTAAAGAGAATGCTACCCGATTTTGCTCTTCCTTGGATATGTTAGGATGAGCGATTTTTCTAGCACTAAGAAGCGTGACTCGAGCAGCTGGGTGGTTCAGTCGATTGAGCATCTGCCTTCGATTAAGGTCATGATCCCATGGTCCTGGGATTGAGCCCCACATCTGGCTCCCTGCTCAGCGGGAAATCTGCTTCTCCCTCTGCCTACTGCTCCCCCTGCTTGTGTTCTCTCTCTCTCTCAAATAAATAAATAAAATATTAAAAAAAAAAGCGTGACTCAAAAAGAAGTATGACAAAGAGACCCCATTGTGGCTACCAAAATCCAGTTTTTCATTCTCCTGAGAAAAGACCGATGGCATTAATAGCATTAATGTTTCTCTAAAAATCATGTCCATTCTCTATCCAAATTTTTGTCTTCATGCCTCCTTAAAGTTTTGCTTAAATGTTATTTTTTTTCCAGGTAAATATTGATGAGCAGGAAGTGACTTTCAAGGATTGGTTTCATCTAGGATTTGATTTAGATTCCTGTAGACTTAATTAGTGTTGAAATATTCTTTGTATAAAATGTTTTTTTTCTTTTTGAAAATAAACATGTATTCATATCTCCATGTATTCTTGTGTTTATCTAGATTACCTCTGCAAAAAACATATAAGAAACTGGTAATACTGATTGCTCTAAGGGAGCAAATGGGAGACTAGGAATGGGGTTTGGAAGGATACGCCTTATTGTATATATCCTTTTTTATCTTTGGAATTTCCCCCTGTGTATGTATGACTTATTTAAACATAGAAAAAAAAGAAAAATGGTTGAATCAAACAGTATACAGTTTCACAGATCTTTTCTTCTCTTCACAGTGATATATCCTGAGAGAAGATGGGAAAGGGCTGCAAGGTTGTGGTCTGTGGCTTGTTATCTGTGGGGAAAACAGCAATTTTGGAGCAGCTTCTTTATGGGAATCATACTATTGGTAAGATTATTTTTTTCTAGTTTCTCTGCAGGTTCTGGGAACTGCTCAGGGTCTTTTGTTGGTCATGCTAACCTAAAGATGGGTGATGGTACACAAAAGTGAGGTGTGATCCAGAAAGACTGAAGGTTTGAAGATGTCAACAGAGATTGAAAGGTGGAGGGAATAGGGGAGAGAAAAAAAATGTTTGTTATTGAAATTCAAGAATATTTGCTGTAAGTTACAAAGGTTAGGAAAACAAATGTGTGTGCATATGTGCATATATTTACATAATGAATAGTGGTCTCAGTCATAGAATCATTGACTTAAGAATACACTGAATGATAATCTCTCATTCGTTTCAAAGACGACTTTCCAATACTGCTCTAAGTTTTAAAAGTGGAAGAAACAGCTATTTGCTCTAATACGACCTAATTTTGTGAATTGGATTCTCTCATTAATTTTTTCATTCATTGAGTTAAATAGTAAATACTTGCTGTGTCGTACAGGCTGTAATAAGGCCTTTTGTGGGTGTAGAAGTGAAGAAGACCACATCTCTGGCTTTTTAAGGAGATCATCATTTAGTAAGGAAGACAGACATTACAGGTTAGAATGAAATGAGGTTTGTTAGATAAGTGGAACCATGGATCTTCAGAGTATTTATCTCAGGCAAGTAGCTCAGAGCACATTTCTATCTTTTATTAGCCATCTTGATTAGCTCTGCTTCTCTTCCACCTTCCCAAAATAATATTTAACAATTTTGGTTAAATCCATATTTGGTTTTTATTATCATGCTAGTGCTTGCAATTCTCAAACTTTTTGAGAACTTTTGTTTTTCAGAAACCCTCATCACAAATGCTGCACAATTGATTTCTCTCTCTCTTTTTTTTTTTTCTTTTAGAGATGGGGGAAGGGGCAAAGGGAGAGGGAGAGGGAAAATCTTAAGCAGGTTCCAGGTGGGGCTCCATCTCACAACTCTAGGATCATGACCTAAGCCAAAATCAAGAGTCAGACGCTTAACTGACTGAGCCACCCAGGTGCCCCTGCACTACTGATTCTTAATTTTTTTACCTCCTGATTCTAATTTATGCTTGTGCAAGAATAAATTATGCCCAGAGGAGAAAAATCTCTTTACCCTCTTAAAACCCCAAACAGGTTTTGTTTATGTAGGCTTTATCATTCAGTATTTTTACTGTGTTAGAAATTAAAATTGAGAAATTTAAAAAATACTCATTTATTACTTAAAATAATAACCTTATTACATGTTAAGGTAATATTTTTTATGAAAAATAATTGTATTTTCAAAAAAGTGAGAGAATGAGCATTGATTTACATTTTTTGAAAATCTAATGTTCAGCTTACTAGAAGGCAGCTGGATTATTCTGTCTACTTGCTTTTGTATTTAATCAGTTATGGTATATTTTTTTAGTTGAACTATATGAAGAAAACCTGGCCTCACACAGATAAATCGTTGGAAGAAGTAGAAGTATGTTAATAGCCTTTCCGGATAATTGTGGATATTCTTCTTTGCTATTTCACTAAAACTCAAGTGATGTTTACTTAAAGCTTATTGGAAACCACATTAGTGAACTTTTCCTACTCTGTTACAGTAAAATCTCATTGATCTATCTTGAACTATAAATGGGATTTTTACCTAACAGTGGTTTTTAAACATCATAAATTGGTCGTTTGAAAAATACTGGCTCACTAAGATAAGCAGATCTTCCAAATAACATTTATTATGCTCACCAGTCTTCTCAGTATTAAGAAGCTATCAAGTTCATGGTGATGGATACAGTTCTCATTTTCACGCGAAAGGTCAAATTTTATCATTGACAACGAATAGTGCCAGTTATATTCCTCAAATGATAGGCTCCCTTTATTCATTTTGAGAAAACATCTATCAAATACCCCAAATAACATAGTTTTCCTGTCATTTCTTCTTTAAAAAAATTGGGGGCACCAGGGTGGCTCAGTCGATTAAGTGGCTGCCTTCAGCTCAGGTCATGATCCCAGGATCCTGGGATAGAGCCCTGCACTGGAGTCCCCTCTGCCCCTCCCCCTCCCTGCCACTCCCCGTGCTTGTACTCTTGTTCTCTCTCTCTCTCTCTCTCTCCCTCTCTGGCAAATAAAATCTTTTTTTTTTTTTTTTTAGGATTTTATTTTTTATTAAAAAAAAGATTTATTTATTTGAGGGGGGAGGGGTAGAAGGAGAGGGAGAGAGAATCCCAAGCAGACTCTAGGCGGAGTGTGGAGCCTGCCACGGGGCTGGATCCTGCAACCCTGAGATCATGAGCTGAGCCCAAACCAAGAGTCAGCTGCTTAACTGACTGAGCCATCCAGGCGCCCCTGAGTCCTGGTTCTTAGGTCTCTTGTCATCTTCTTTAAGTTTACGCCCTCTTGGTGGAGCATATCTTCCAGGACTTTTTGTGTGTCAAAGAGTTGTACAAAGCAAAGGAGCATCAGGTGCTGACCATCCTTAAAATGCCCTCTGTACCTGGTACTACTTTGGTACTGCTATGCCAGTAGTAATTCTGGGACTTCTGAATAGTGTTATTTCCTGTTGTCCCTGTGATTTCCTGTACCTCTGTTTTAGGGTGTATTTTCTGGATCTGAGATCTTCCTCTCTCTATGATTATGTGCTAATTTTGATGGAGGGCTTCCTCAAATAGTTACCTGAAGAAATGTACATGACACATTATTTTGAGCCTTCAAATGTTTGAACATGTCTCTTACTCTCAAAATTAGAATTTTGATGGGTATAGCATTCTAGATTGAGAATAATTTCCTTTCAGAATTTTGCAAGCATTGCTGCATTATCTTTTCTTTTTTTATTATAAAATTCATCATACACATAGAAAAGTGCATAAAACGTATTAATGGTTTAATGAATAATTATAAAATAATCCTTTGTGTAATGTCCACACAGGTCAAAAACTAGACTATTGAGGGCACTCCAGTAGCTGCCATATATCTCTCTCTCCAGTAACAACTCAGCCCTTCCCTTGACTTTTGGTTAATCATTCCCTTCTTTTCTTTATAGTTTTTCCATCTATATATGTATCACTAAATGATACAGTTCACTTTTGCCTGTTATTGATTTTATGTCAGTGGAATCATACTGTATAAATTCTTCAGTTTCTGGCTTCTTTTGCTTAACATAATATTTGTAAGATATATCTGTATTGTTGTAGGTAGCTGTGGTTTAATTTTCATAAAGGCTTGGGGTGCCTGGGTGGCTCAGATGGTTGGGCGTCTGCCTTCGGCTCAGGTCATGATCTCCAGGTCTTGGGATCCAGTCCCACGTCGGGCTCCCAGCTCTAGTGGGGAGTCTGCTTCTCCCTCTCCCCCTGCTTCTACTCTGTCTCGCAAATGAATAAATAAAGTCTTAAAAAATTTTTTTTTCATAAAGGCTTATGGTATTCTGTTGTATGAGTATACCTCAATTTATCTCTTCTCTTTTGATGAACATTTTGATTAATTCCAGTTTGGGCTATTAGAACTAATGCTGTTATGAACAGTCTTATACATTTAGCCCAGCTATTATGTGGACAATTTCTTTTTTCTTTTTAAGATTTTATTTCTTTATCTGAGAGATGGAGAGTTTGTGCACAGGCATGTGAGGTGGGCAGGGGAGGGGGCTCAAAGAGGAAGGGGAGAGGGACAAGCAAACTCTGTGCTCAGTGTGTGCAGAGCTGACCCATGGGGTTCAGTCTCTCGACCCTGAGATCATGACCTGAGCCGAAATCAAGAGTCAGCTGCTTAATGGACTGAGCCACCCAGGTGCCCCATATGTGGACAATTTCTGGGTTATATATGTAGGAGGGAAATTGCAGTTCATAGAGGATGTGTTTTTTCAGTTTTACCAGATTCTCTTCTTGCTTCTGGTGTTGGTTTTGAGAAGCCATTATGATTCTTGTTGCTTTGGTTGTGGAAGCTCTTGTAGGCTCTTTTCTTTGTCCGCAGTGTTCTGAGATTTCACAGTGGTGTATCAAATTAGTTTTCATCTGTGGTAGTGGGCACTCGGTGGACTCTTTCAATATGGAAATGCGTGTTCTTCAGTTCTGAATTATGTTCTTGAGGCTTTCCCTCCTCTGTGTTCTTGTTCTCTTTCTGGAACTCTCTTTTGGATGCTGAACCTTCTGAACTAGTCGTCCGATTTTTAAATTTTGCTTCTATTTTTCATCTCTCAATATTTTGTTTCACTTTCTGAATTTTCCTCATCTTTATATTCCAGTCCTTCCATTGAGTTTTCATTTCTTAGTATCATGTTCTTATTTCATGATGCCCTATCTTATCCCTTTTAGTAAATATTGGGTAGTGTTTTTGTTTTCTTTGCATAGTCTTTTTATTCTAAGGTGCTTTTTTGTGATTTTTGGTCTCTCTTTTCCTCAAATATCTGGTAATCCTTGGTTATCTGCTCTTAAGAACGGGGAACTAAAAAGCTAATTGAAAGCTCGAAGTGTGAGGATAGGGTGTATGACTTGGAGCTTCACTACAGGGTGATCTGGTCAGGCATTTGTTGGAGGAACCCTATATGTTGGTATATTTAGGAATTTTCCTTTTTTACTGGCCAGATTCTTCTGCCTAAAGGATAAAGACCCGGCTCCAGTATTTTGGGAGTAGAGGGAGTGTGTAACTTAACTGCTTTCACTGTGGAACTCAAACCCAAGCCTACTCTGTTTTACCCTCTCCAGAGATTGCACCCTTAGTCCTCTGTTGATGTGGAGGAGGTGTGGCTGCTCAGTGTAGGGCGGGAGAGATGTAGACAGTGGTGGGAAGGGTCATGGCTTTAGTTGATCTCTAAAGTAATAAAATATCAAAAAGTTAACATTTAAGGGCAGAGGGGTGGGGGTAGAGGAGGAAAACCAGACTGGCTTTCGGTGGATAAAACATCCACCATGACAAAAGTCTTGTAATTTTTGCCTGTAACTTTTTTTGTAATCAAAGCCCAATAAGTTTATGTCTTAATAGAATAACCTTTAATTTCCTTAAGGTAGCTTTATTTATCACAGTATGATACATATATGCAAATCTATGAATAGTTTTCCTTTACTAAACATTGAACATATTCCTTAATATAAAGAATTATGGTGATAAAAGTAGATTTTTGGTTTCTCATGTTCCAGTCTGTTTATCATTACTTGATTTCCCTTTCAATCTAATACTTTATGAGGATTTTATTTAATACTTAACAGACATTTCATGTAAGGCACCTTTAACAAATCATTCTACAGATTTTAGGTTGTTTATGAAAACTATAGCAAGAATTTTCAAAAACCTATACAAGCATACCTCATTTTATTGTGCTTCATTGATACTATGGATACTGTGGGGGGGGGGTTGTTTGTTTGTTTTTACAAATTTAAGGTTTGTAGTGACCCTGAGTTGAGCAAGTCTATTGGTGCCATTTTTTTCCAACAGCATTTGCTCACCCTGTGTCTCTGTGCCAGATTTTGGTAATTATTGCAATAGTTCATACTTTGTTGTTATTTTTGTTATGTAGATGTATGATCAGTGGTCTTTGATATTACTATTGTAATTGTTTTGGCACATCAGGAACTGTGCCCATATGAGACAGCTTAATCGATAAATGTTGTGTGTGTTCTGACTGTTCCACCAACAGGCTGTTCCCCCATCTCTCACCCTCTCCTCAGACTTCCCTATTCTCTGAGACACAGCAATATTGAAATTAGGCCAATTAATAATCCTACAGTGGCCTTTAAGTGTTCCAGTGAAGGGAAGAGTTGCACATCTCTCACTTTAAATCAAAAGCTAGAAATGATTAAACTTAGTGAGGAAGGCATGTTGGAAGCCAAGATAGGCCGAAAGCTAGACCTCTTGCACCAGTTAGCCAAATTGTGAATGCAAGGAAAAGTTCTTGAAGGAAATTGAAAGTGCCTCTTCAGTGAACACACAAATGAAAAGAAAGTGAAACAGCTTTATTGCTGAAATGGAGACGGTTTTAGTGGTCTGAATAGAAGATCAAACCGGCCACAACATTCTCTTAAGCCAAAGCCTAATCCAGAGCAAGGCCCTAACTCTTCAATTCTGTGAAGGTTGGGAGAGGTGAGGAAGTTGCAGAAGAAAAGTTTGAAGCCAGCACAGGTTGGTTCAGAAAGTTTACGAAGCCATTTCCATAAGTGTAAAGTGAAGCATCAGGTGTGGTTACAGAAGCCGCAGCAGATGACCCAGAGGATCGAGCTCAGATCCCTGAGGAAGGTGGCTGTGCTAAATGACAGATTTTCAGCGTAGATGAAATAGTCTTATGTTGGAAGAAGATGCCATCTTGGCCTTTTATAGCTAGAGAGAAGTCAGTGCCTGGCTTCCAAGTTTTAAAGGACAAATTGACTCTCTTTTTAGGAGCTAATGCTGCTGGGGCTTTTAAATTGAAGCCAGTCCTCCTTGACCATTGTGAAAATCCTAGGGCCCTTAAGAATTATGTTACATTTACTCTGCCTGTACTCTATAAATAGAAAAACAAAGCCTGGATGATAGCATGGTTAGTGGATATTTTAAATCCACTGTTGAGACCTACTGCTCAGAAAAGAAAGATTCCTTTCAAAATATTATTATTCATTGACGGTACAGCTAGTCACTTGAGCTCTGAGGGAAGTGGACAAGAAGATTAATTTTTTGTGCCTGCTTTTCACAACATCCATTCTGCAGCCCTTGGATCAAGGAGTCATTTTGACTTTCAAGTCTTATTATTTAAGAGATACATTTTGTAAGGTTACAGCTGCCATAGATAATGATTCTCCTGATGTATCTGGGCAGAGTAAGTTGAAACCTCCTGGAAAGGATTCACTATTCTAGATGCCATTAAGAACTTTCACAGTTCATGGGAACAAGTAAAAAATGTCAACATTAACAGGAGTTTGGAAGAAGTTGATTCCAACCCTCATGGATGCCTTTGAGGGGTTCAAGACAGTGGGGGAAGTAACTGCGGATGTGGTAGAAATAGCAAGAGAACTCGAATTAGAAGTGGAGCCTGAAGATGTGGCTGAATTGCTGCAATCTCATGATAAAACTTTAACATGAGAATTTGCTTCTTACGAATGAGCAAAGAAAGTGGTTTCTTGAGATAGAATCTATTTCTGTGATAATGTTTTGAAGACTGTTGAAATAACAGCAAAGGATTTAGAGTATCACATAAACCGATCAAATAAAAGCAGCATCAAGAGGGTGCCTGGCTGGCTCAGTTAGAGGAGTACGTGACTCTTGAGCTCAGGGTTGTGGGTTTGAGCCCCATGTTCAACATGGGTATAGAGATTACTAAAAAAAATATTAACTTTAAAAAAAGGCATCAAGGTCTGAGGGGATTGACTCCAGTTGTTTCTTCTTTTAAGTAAGCTCTACACCCAGTGTAGGGGCTTGAACTCATGAACCTGAGATCAGGAGTTGCATGCCCTACCAACTGAGCCAGCCAGGTGCCCCAGATTGACTCCAATTTTTTAAAGAAGTTCTGCTGTGGGTAAAATGCTATCAAACAGCATCACATGCTACAGAGAAATTCTTTGTGAAAGGAAGAATCATTTGATGTGCTAGACTTCATTGTTGTCATATTTTAAGAAACTCCCACAGCTACCCCAGCCTTCAGTAGCCAGCACCCTGATCAGTCAGCAGGCATCAACATTGAGGCAGGACCCTCCAGCAGCAAAAATCTTACAAGTCCCTGAAAATTCAAGTGAAGGTTAGCATTTTTTAGCAGTGAAGTATTTTTAAATTAAGGTGTGTACGTGGTGTTTTTTTTAGACATAATGCTATTCCGCACTTAATAGACCAGTATGAAAGGCAGGTGCGTGCAAAATGATCTCCAAAGGCTGAAGGAGCCATAAGATTGAAGAAAAAGGCCAAGTCAAGCTTGACAAAAATGGTTTATTAAAGGGACTTGCAGACAGAAGTGTGTCTTGGGTAGCTCTAAGTAGATCTCTGCAACCCTACCCCCCATAAGACCTGCTTTTATAGTCCTAGAGGCTGAGGAGTGCAGGCTGGGAGACTACCTGGGAAGAAATGTTTGAGAATCATACTTGTATCTGCAGAGCAGATCGAGGACATTATACCCTAAGGGTCTAGTTAAGGGTATGGTTAAACAGAAAGAATGTGGGAGGACTGTGTTTAAGAAAGCTTCTGGTCACAGAATGGTCATCATGGCAGATTTGTCCAAGATGGCATTAGTTTGGTTCACACACTTCACCCCTCAAATCTGGCTCTCACAATCTCCCATGCCCACCTCTTCTGCATTATTCCCTGAGCCATCAGAGAGGGGCTCTTGGGAGTAGGTTCCTTTGCTAGACTGTGTTCCAGTTGAAGGCATAAACCACAGCAGTAATACAGATAGCAACAGGAGAAGAGACCTATGAAAAGGGGAGCAAACCCCATATCCAGCATGAACCCCATTGTAAACCATCCACATATGTCCATGTTCATCGCGGGAAAGGGTTTCCTTTACGAGAACATGAGAAGCAGCAGGCTAAGGATAAAAGAATAAATGTTTAGTAGGTACTTGTCTGGGGAGATTCTCTCCCTCTACTGAGATGACACTAGTGCCTTTGCCCTTTGTCGGGAGCACAGAGTTGGCCTGAGGTGCAAGACTAGATGGGACATACCAGACTTGTTGCCCTGGGGCCAAAGAGTCTGTACATGTAAAATTAAAGGTGGTGCAAACAATCATGAAAGGCAACTATGGAAAGGCTTATCTGGAATATGTATATGTTGACTGTTTGGGCCCCAACTCCAGCAGGAACAATGGGGACCACTTTAGCTCTTTGGGACATTTCTCACTCTGGCAAGAAATAGCCTATCATTCCAAGGGAAGTTGCCATTCTAACCCCCGTTCAATTCCCTCCCCCAGGAGGACGGGCTGAGGAGCCTGGAACCACAGCTGGCCCTGGCCTGCTATGAATTCAGCAACCAGTGTCTCAGTCCTCGTTTTCTGGATGGCAGTAGTCCAAGGCATGCTGGTTTTGGTACCTAACCATGCATTTGGGATGGTGCCACAGATGGTCTTAGTCGAATTTAACAAGTGTGTGGTTTCTGGCAAGACTTGTCTCTCCATGCAACTGTGGCTTCTGTAAAAGAGCTCGGAGTTGAGCTTTAAGAATGCCATTCTTCTTTTCAGTTAGCCTGGTGGCCTGTGGAATACAGGGTAAATGAAACCACCAAAGTATGTCCTCACATCATATCTAGTGAAATGTGTTCCCATATCACAATTTATCCTTTGAGGATATGTGTACATGGCAATAAGTTGTTCTAGGTCATTGATGGTGGCATTTTGATTGGCCCTTTTACAGGGAATGATTTAGATGAGCCCTGGCTGTATCCACACAAGTTAGGGTGTTCTTTTTCCCTTGATTCATGGTTAGTGGGCCGATATAATCAATTTGGCAGTCTAAAACCAGTTTGATCGTGTGATATACGTGTCTTGTGGTATGTGGAACGTCCCAGGTCTCAAATGGGAGCAGATCAGGCAGTTACTGATGCTGCTGGGATGTCAGTATAGCAAAGGGACATGCCAGCTCCCTTCACTGTTTCAACCCACCTTACATTGCAGTGCCCACTGTGCTTATAAAAACATGGAGCCAGTTCTGAACTTTGCATGGAGGTAAGGGCCCTGATTTTTGCTAAGGTAGTCTGCCTCAGTATTCCCAGTGTGTGAGACAGGCCTATGCACTGAGACATGGAAAACAGTATGGGAGACAGCAGGGTCCTATATTCCATATATCCTTCCATAATTCTCCCCACAGTGGTTTCTCTAAAACTTTCCAGTCATCCTGAGCTCATAGGGCCCTTATAGGCAGCCTAACTATCCATGCAGAGGGTAAGGGCTCAGGGTTCGTGCAAACATACCATCTAGGCAGCTCTCATTTGAACCCATTGGCTGCTTTTATTATCTGCAGTCTCAAACCAGATAGTATCAGTCTGGGGTGGGATTGTTCCTGCAGTTCAGTGACTAGGATTTCTTCTAGGAGAGCCATCCATATACCAAGCATCTTCAGGAATAGGGTATGTGCCTTCCTTTACTTGTGAGGGGGTCTCTGCAGGAGGCTTCTGGGGGATGGTCATTAAAGGTTTCATGTTCTACTGGCTCCAAAACACCATGTAATTCAGCTCCCAGGGGACTGTTGTCAGGAACACTCTGTTGTTGTAGGTAAGCATGCCATCTTTGCAATGTAGGGGCTTGTGTTATGGCAGAGGCCAGTCTTGTGAATATACAATCTAGCCACCCCATTATAGGCAACCCAGTCTGGACAGTTAACTGGAAGAGTGGAAGTTAGGGGCTCCACTTGTTGAAGGGCCTTATAGCTCCCTATACTTGTTGTTCAATAGGAAAATATCGTATCTTTGTTCCCTTCCAGAGTTGTGATTAAAAGTTCAACAGGGTTAACTTTCCATGCTGTTCCTGCCAAATGCCCAACTTGTCCCATTTGGCACAGTGGTCACATCTAGGGTCAAGGGGATACTAGGTAAAGGCATTCCTGAGGCCTGTACTTGAGTAACTAATAGCTTGGTCAAAGCCAGCTTGATGTTCTGCCCAGTGCCAATGGGCTTTTTCACCAGATGGTATAGAGGGTACAGGCATTGTGCTAAATTGGTCTCAAGGCCATATAGTACCCCCTAGAGACCTAGGAACGTTTGCAGTTGTTTAACTGTCTTAAGGATGGGAAACTGTTGGATCTTGTCAGTCACAGAGCCCAGTATGAGACACATCTTAACCTGACCAGGTAACCCCCAAAAACTTGACTGCTGGCCCAGGGCCTTATACTTTTCTGTGGATTGATGGCACATCCTTGCTTGTTCAGGTGAGAGCAGAGACTGTTCAAGTAAGACTCTTAACAGAAGTCTTCAGAGGTTAGCATCACATCATTGATATAATGGAACCTTTTAACTGTGAGTAGTGGTGGATATAAAGACAAATCATGAGTAGTCCTACCATGACAGATAGTAGGGCTGTGTAAATATCCTTGTGACAATACCTGGAATGCCCACTGTCAACCATCTCATGTGATGCAAAGAAACATTAAAGAAAGCATTGGAGGATGGGGGGCACCTGGGTGGCTAAGTCAGTTCAGCGTTGACATTTGTTTTCAGTTCAGGTCACCATCTCAGGGTTGTGGGATTGAGCCCTGTACTAGGCTCTGTGCTTAGCCGAGAGTCTGCTTGAGATTCTCTCTCTCCCTCTCCCTTTGCGCCCCCCCCACATGTGCTCATGTGTGCGTGCGTACTCTCTCAAATAATTTTTTTTAAAGATTATATTTATTCGACTGAGAGAGAGCACAAGCAGGGGGAGCTGCAGCCAGAGGGGGAGAGGGAGAAGCAGGGTCCCTGCTGAGCAGAGAGCCCCATGCAGGGCTCAATCCCAGGACCCTGAGATCATGACCTGAGCCAAAAGCAGACAGTTAACCCACTGAGCCACCCAGGCGCCCCTCAAATAAATAAAATCTTAAAAAATTAAAAAATAAGCATTGGCTAAATCCAAAACCACATGGTAAGAGCCTACACCATGTACTATTTGTTCACTGATTTGGGTAATATTAGGACAACTTTATTTAGTTCTCTATAATCCATGGTCATTGTCCAGGTGCCATCTGGTTTCTTGACAGGCCATACAGCGCTATTATAGGGATTTTGTGCTGGCCTGATTTTTTGTACTCTTGCTAATTCCATATAGTGGCAGGTATTTCCTCAAATCCTCTTAACAACCAGTATTGCTTTACATTTATAACCCAGGGAGGGGCAGGATCCCAATTTGCATTTCCCCTTAAGACAGTTTTAATTATTGTAAATTGAAAGTGAAATTCTCCCACAGAGCTTAGTAGTATTTTTTTTCCCAGAAGAATATCTATGACTAATATATTCTTCAGTATTGGAGAAAAAGAAAACCTTGTAAGGAGCAGTTGGGCTTTTATTCTCAAGCACACTGTTGTGCATTTCACCCTATGCTTTTCTTCTCTCTCTTTTTTTTTTTAGATTTCATTGTCAGCATGAGTGCACAAGCAGGGGGAGTAGCAGGCAGAGGGAGAAGCAGGCTCCCCGCTATGCAGGGAGCCGGATGCGGGACTTGATTCTAGGACCCTGGGATCATGACCTGAGCCAAAGGCAGATGCTCAACCGACTAAGCCACCCAGGCATCCCCACCCTTATGCTTTTCCCTCCATAACTATTGGTGGCTGCCCAGGTCCCTGAATGCCCTTCTGGATTGCCATGAATTAGGGTGCATTCTGCTCTGGTATCTACTAAGGCCGTGGTTTTTTGGTTAATTTTTGGTGTCCAGTAAATTGTGAACTGTACCTGGGACCTCCAGTTGCCCCCTATGGCTCTCACATGGAAGCAGCCTTGGTCCCATTCCTGGTCTCTCAGGCAAGGGGGTACCTGGCCCTGGTAAGAAGTCACCTGTGGCTTAGTTTTTTTTTTCTTCCGGGGTGGATAGAGGGCAGTGGCCTAAACTGCTGAGCAGAAATAAACTCCTTCCATAAAGCCATTAGACAACATTTGGTTGGCAGTCTGTCTTTTCTCTGTTTATGCCCACTGCCAGCAGGTCATGCCACATTTGCTTTTTCAGCGAAGTTTGGGAAGGAGAGACTAGGTCTTTTACCAGGTGTTTACTGAGCTGTTGCCGTAGCAGGTGAAGATAACAAGCCAACAGGAATGAAGGAGGCAACAGATTAAACAGAAGTTTCAGCACCAGAGTGGCTGATTTTTGATAACTTTCCACTCTTCTTGGTCAGCAAGAACTCCAAGACTTCCAGGGAGATGGTGACCAAGGGAAGAAAGCAAGGAGGAGGAACAAGTGTGGGGAGGAAAGATAAGTTTTGTTAGTTTGAAGTACTTTCATGACAATGACATTCACATATAAATGCCCAGTAGGTACTTGAGAACTAAAGCCTGGTGCTCATATCGATTTTTGAGTCCCTTAAACAGACTCTGGAAATACTGAAAACTATACAGAATAAAGGCAGCAAAGTCACCCAGGTCCTGTCCTTGGCTCTGATGGAGAAGAAAATGGAGCGACTTGGTTGTTGAAAGCTACTTTTAAAATCAGCCTTTGATTCTCCAATTTTGGTACTAAGTTCTTTGTTAACAGTTACTTCTTAAAAATACCTATTGGAAGTCTCATTGCCAAATTTTTATTTCTACTTTTATTTCTAAACAGAAGAAATATATTTTAATACCACTTTGTTCACTTACTATAACAACTACCTTTCATTTTAAAGAAATTTAGTAAATGGAAATATGATTCTTATATGTAAATAGGGAAACTGCTAGAAAGCCAACTTCTAAAGGAGAAGAAAATATTCACCAATTGGTATTGACTTATCCAAAAAGAATAATATTTTTTCTTTATTGAGGTTTGACTTAACACTTTATTAGCTTCAGGTATACAATGTAATGGTTCGATATAAGAGTAATTTCTTTTTAATCCCAGGAATGGAAGATTGTGAAACAATGGAAGATGTATATATGGCTTCAGTGGAAACGGATCGGGGAGTAAAGGAACAGTTACATCTTTATGACACCAGAGGATTACAGGAGGGCGTGGAGCTACCAAAGCATTATTTTTCATTTGCTGATGGCTTTGTTCTTGTGTACAGTGTGAATAACCTTGAATCCTTTCAAAGAGTAGAGCTTCTGAAGAAAGAAATTGATAAGTTTAAAGACAAAAAGGAGGTAAGTGGGTTTTTAAAAATGCTAACTATGAATTGTAATATTTAAATCATAGCATGGACTTTTGGGCAGTTACAATATTTAAAAAGCATTAAATTGTATTCACAGTATCTTTAATCTTCATAATATTTTTTCTTAGCCCAGGAAACACAGAATTGAACGAATTCAGTCAGTACCAGTGTTTGACTTTCTGCTTTTGCTTGTTACCATGTGCAAGTTGAATTTTAACGACACCGTGTCTCGAGTACTACAGAGTTCATATTGTTGGGGATCACTATTTCCTAGGGCTCTCTTTGTCTCGTTGGCAAAACAGGATTCTTGTTTTTGGCCTTAGCAGAGAATAATAAATATAAATACATATACAATGATTGGATTCTACTCATTTACTACTTAGAAATAAGTTCCTTACCATGATCTATAGCCTTAAATGATACAGCCCATACCTATCCTTTTCGCCGTATTGCTATCATTTTGTTCCTCTGTCACTGTACTCCAGGGACACTGGTCTACTTTTTGTTTTATTCAGTGTGATGATTTTGTTCCCCTAGTAAGTCTTGGTCAGTTGCTGGTTCCCTCCCTGGAACTCTGAACGCAGGTCTTTCTCCAAATCTTCACATGGCTGACTCCCTATCATTTAGGGAAGCACATAATGGATTGGTTAACAGCACTAGCTAGATGTTCTTAACCTAGATTTTTACAATTTATTTATTATGTTAAACTTCTTATTTTGAGATAATTGTAGATTCACATGCAATTTTAAGAAATAGAGATCCCTTACCCAGTTCCATCAGTGCTAACATTGTACAAAACAAGTAGTGTTATCACCAAGATATTTATGTTTATAGTCAAGATGCAGAACAGTTCCATCATTGCAAGGGTCCTTCCTGTTATCTTTTTTTGCCATACCCACTTTCCTCCCATCCCCATCCCCTCCCTTTCTAAAAAAAGATTTTATTTATTTGATAGAGAGAGACACAGCGAGAGAGGGAACACCAGCAGGGGGAGTGGGAGAGGGAGATGCAGGCTTCCCGCTGAGCAGGAGCCTGAAGCGGGGCTCCATCCCAGGACCCTGGGATCATGACCTGAGCCAAAGGCAGACACTTAACAACTGAACCACCCAGGTGCCCCCCATCCCCATCCCCTTAATCCCTGACTAATCTGTTTTTCATTTCTATAACCTTGTTATTCCACAAGTGTTAACATAAGTGGAACCTTTCGGTACCGGCATTTTTCACTCAGCATAACTCTCCGGAGTGCCACCCAAGTTACTGCATTTATCAGTAGTTCACTCCTTTTTATTGCTGAGTGATACTCCGTGGTATTTATGTACCAAAGTTTATTTAACCATTCACTTGTTGAAGGACATCTGGGTTGTTGATTTTATTATTTTGAATACTTATTTGCTTTGTGAATAGATTACAGTCACAAGGTTCAGTTTTCAGAAGACATAGAGGCAAGTAGTAGATGCTCTCCTCCCACCTGTTTCCCATTTTCCCACCTAAACAGATAAATGATGTTGTTAATTTCTAGGGTATCCTTCATATTCTCCCTGCCCCCCAAAAGTTGAAAGAGTGATTCATTGAACACTCATATTTGATACCTGAATTTTGGCTCTGCTTCTCAACTTTCTGCCTCAGTTTCCTTAACCAAATTGGGGATAATAGTACCTTTCTCAAATGGTTGTTGGGGAGATTTAAGAAGCACCTTAAGTCAACAAATGCTTATTGAGCAGCTACTATATGCCTGGCATTCGGTGAGGTGCAGGGAACACAACAGACAACAAACAAATGTATATGATTAAGAGTCAGATGCTATGTAGAAAAGTAAAGTAGAGCAGGGTGCAAGGGTACTATTTTCTGTAGGGTCATCTGGGAAGGCATCCTTGGTAAGGTGACTTTTAGCAGAGATTTGAAGGAAGTGAGGGAGGCAGCCAGGCCCATGTGGAGGATGAACCCTCGAAGTGGAGGGACTGGCTGGCACAAGGGTCTGGGGAAGTTTGCTTTGTCATGTTCAGGAACAACAGTGAAGCCACAGTGGGGCTAGGAGGAGTATGGTAGGAGATGAGGGCCACACTCTGGATCAGAAGCCATTGGTTTTGAGCAAAGGAAAGACATGATCTAACTTAGGTTGCATTTATTTATTTTCATGTTTGATTTAAAACATTGAATAGGTAATATTTGCACATGGTTATGGTTCAGAAATAAAAATGATATATAAAAAGGATTATTGTGAGGTCTAGTTCCCACCCCTGTCCTCAACCACCGGGTTCCTTTATCTCAAGCATACTATTCATTTATTTATTATCTATTCATTTATCGATTGATTATAAGCTCTGTGCCCAATATTGGGCTTGAACTCATGACCTTGAGATCAAGAGTTGCATGCTACACCACCTGAGCAAGCCAGTTCCCCCTCAAGCATGCTTTTTAAATATTTTACCACTTTACTTGTTTTAGGGCATTCTTCCAAAGTTTCTTTATATTAATACAAGCAAATAGGAATATACATATAGTTTTTCCCCACCCCCACTTTCTTACACCAAAGGTAGCATAGTGTTCTGCACCTTAGATTTTTCATGTAATGTATCTGGGGAGTCCTTTCCATAGCAGTACTCAGATTCCTTTTTTTTTTTTTTTTTAAATAACTGATGTATATTCATTGTATGGATGTATCATAGTTATTTAACCAGTTCCAAACTGATGGATAGTTGGACTATTTACAGTCATTTGCTATTATGAACTATCCTACAATGAATAATCTTACACGTTTATTATTTTGTATGTTTTAGGGTATAGCTGTAAAATCAGCCAAAATGAGGTTCTTGAATCAAAGGCTGTATTTCCAAATTACCTTCCATAACAAGGGTATGAAAGTGCCTGTTCTCCAGTCTTGACAACAGCACGTGCTTGTGGATTTTGTGCATCTTCTGGGTAAAAAGGATACTTTAGTTTGTTTCCTTAATATGAATAAGACTAAACATCTTTGACTTGTCTTAAAATGTTTATTTTGGCTGCTGTGTTGACAACGGACAACACAACTGGGGGACAAGGTGAGAAGCAGGTTTTGTGAAATACTGTTGCTCTGGAGCACGCAAACAGTTCCCAGTTGAGGAGAAACCACTGAGAAGTAGGGAGTGATCAAAGTACGTCGTGGCACAGATAGGTCAGAAAAGCCGAGGATGAGGACATGGCCAGCCTTTAGAAACGGGACGTCTTCAGAACAGTTACAGTGAAACAGTGAAATGAAGTTTGGACACAGCAAAGACAGCTCTTCGAAAGAGTTTTGAGTCAAAGGGTAAATATATTGTCTTATAAAGGGAAACAGGAGCTGGAGAAGGATGTGTAAAAGAGGGCTTTTTTAGACGAGAGCTTGCGTTTGCATGCTCATGGAATGATTCAATAGAGAGGAGAAAATTGATGGGGAGGGGAATAATTGCTGGAGTGACAGTCTTGACTGGGGTAGAGGATGGGTTTTAGAAGATGGTAGGTTGTTAGGTGTGGTGGTGGATGCAGGTGAAAGTATTAATTGCTTCTATTTTCTTACTAAAGTAATATGGACATCACCTGAGAGTAAGGTGGGAAAGAAGAAATGTTGGAGGTCGAAGGGGGCCAAGGTAGGAGTTGTTCATATATTTGCTAGAGAACACCAGGCTCACTTGACGTCAGTGGTTATGGATTGGGACAAGCCAGCAGGGCTTTTTTCCCTCCATGCATGTTCAGTAGGTGGTGTAGGCACAGTCCAATTAATTAAATTTAAGGGGGCGCCTGGGTGGCACAGCGGTTAAGCGCCTGCCTTCGGCTCAGGGCATGATCCCAGCGTTATGGGATCGAGCCCCACATCAGGCTCCTTCACTATGAGCCTGCTTCTTCCTCTCCCACTCCCCCTGCTTGTGTTCCCTCTCTCGCTGGCTGTCTCTGTCTCTGTCGAATAAATAAATAAAATCTTAAAAAAAAAAAAAAAGGTAAAATTAAAAAAAAAAAATTTAAGGTGGGGAGTTGACCGGGTGAATACAATGGGATGATGATGTCAAGGTAGTAAAGTAAAAGAATCTAAACTAGGCCAAGAACTGAGGACAGGAGAGGGGTTGAAGCAGTGATCAAGGTAGGAGAGCCAGTGGATTTTAGGTCCTTCTGGTGTTGAGGACTGTTGCAGTCAGGCTGTTAGGCATGAACTAGGAAGGCAAAGGTGGGAGTGGGATTCCTGGAATCAGGACCATGGAGGGGAGCAATTATAATGGCAAGAGTAGGATGTGTTCATGGGAGTGAATGGCCAAAGACGTCAGGAGGATGATTAAGGCTATTTGGGAAGGGTCATCCATGTGGTTAGTGAAGTCACTAGGACTTATGATAAAAGTTGTGTGGGGGTGACCATGACAGGTCTGTAATAAGTAGCAACAGGGTGGGGGTGGGAAACAGGTATAGGTAGTACAGACTAACAGCACCAGCCTTCAGTTTTAGGGTGCTGAGAGGACATCATAGGAAGCAGCCTTGAGGGACAAGGGCACCCTCTACATCCCCCCTGTGCCCACTGTGGTAGTGAGTACTACAGAGCTGAGCCGGTTTCAGCTAGGAAAGGTGAAGGGAACATTCAAAGCAGAGATGGTGACATAAGGGGATTTTGTTGAAGTGTAGGGGCAACATGGAACAGTTTCTGCAACTGGATGGGAGAGGGAGATGGGAGATCAGACTAGGAGATAACATGTGAAGATGAAAATGTGGGTGATGAAGAATGACAGGAGGGCCTGAGGGATAGATCCTGTCAAGAAATGAAGGCCTATGAGACTTGCCAAGAAAACCAGAGCTCTGGCGCCTGCTGTTCCATCCTACCAGGAGGCGTGGTCTAACTGGAGCGCAGAGAGCTCAGTCTTAAGGCAGGAACCCATCAATGGCTTAAATGTCCTATTATTTCAAAGCTGCTCCTAGGTGCCTTCTCTAACAACGCTTACTGCCCTTCTTCTGCCTTCCATGATCTTGTTTTATTATCATCTTCTTACTGCTGGGCTTTGACTGCCTTGTGACTGCTGTGTTCCCGTGGCCTGAAACTGCATGGTGTGCGGTAAGCATTCAGCTTAAGTGAAGGACTGCCTGACATTTAGTGTAAAATACCCCTATTGGTCCATACATGCAACAAATATTCAGTGCCTGGATTAGGCACTTGTCTATGATCAGGAATAATGTGAACAGAATAACAATTCCTGTTCTCATAGAATTTAGGTTCTAGAGGTAAACTCTCACAGCCCCAGGGATCTTTTTGGTTTTTTGAAGTACGTATTGCAGATTTCCCAAACAGCAGGTATAGCTACACTGAAATGCAGACACATTTCAAACTGTTATCTCTTTCTTAGATGTTAATTTCCCCAAGTCTAGCTTCTATTCATACCTGACCTGAGTAACTTCACTTACGGATCATTTAAAATGTTTCCTAGTGGGGCACCTGGGTGGCACAGCGGTTAAGCGTCTGCCTTCGGCTCAGGGCGTGATCCTGGCGTTATAGGATCGAGCCCCACATCAGGCTCTTCTGCTGTGAGCCTGCTTCTTCCTCTCCCACTCCCCCTGCTTGTGTTCCCTCTCTCGCTGGCTGTCTCTCTCTCTGTCAAATAAATAAATAAAATCTTTAAAAAAAAAAATAAAATGTTTCCTAGTTAACTGTAGAGCATCTGCATTTTTAACTAAAATGCATTCAGGAAGAATGCGGTTACTGTCCTACTAAGTTATGACTCTGGTCACATCTGGGGATCAGTTTTGAAGCAGCAGTTCTATTCAATAGGACAATTTTCTTGATTTTTCTATTTTGCCTAGGAACTGATGTTGGCAAAGCGTAATCTTTTTTACTTTCCTTTCAGGTAGCAATTGTTGTATTAGGAAACAAAATCGATCTTTCTGAGCAGAGACAAGTGGATGCTGAGGTGGCACAGCAATGGGCAAGAAGTGAGAAAGTACGCCTGTGGGAGGTAACGGTTACAGATCGGAGAACTCTGATTGAGCCATTCACTCTCTTAGCCAGCAAACTTTCCCAGCCCCAGAGCAAATCAAGCTTTCCTTTGCCTGGGAGGAAAAACAAAGGGAACTCTAGCTCAGAGAACTAAAAATCAGTAATGTTACAACTGTTTGTTGAATAGTGATTGCCTTTAGGTGTCCGTGAACATATTTAAAACAGGCCATTTGCATCTACCTTTGGTCCTTAGGAAGCCTTTAAGGAAGTAATTTAATGCACTTTAGGTTATAATTAAATTATTTGGGCTAAGTTTATTGCCTGATATGAAATAATATATTTGCACTGTCATTGTTTGAAACAATTGTCCCTGAACTTAGCACCTTCGTTGTTTAAATTTTTGTTGCGATTGTCCAAACAGTAAAATAAAGTTTGGGTAGCATGCAGATATACCTATGAGCAGTAGCTCTACAACCCCCAACTTGAGAAGCCATTTTTCTGTGTAACTTTATGCAAACTTCTTAGCTCAAATATAATTTTGTTTTTAAGAAGTTCATTAATGTCTAGAATTATAAAGTGACATTTTTAGATCACAAACGGTAAACAATTTAGGTGTTAAACTAAATTTTATCTCATGGAGACCTTGCTAAATAGAACAAAACTTACGATTTAACTTTGTTCGAATTATATATTTAGCATGACTTGAGGTAGTAGATGATGTGAATATGTTCAGAGCGTTTGCTCTTTCTTTAGAAAACCGCTAAGCACTTAAAGCTTCCATTTTCCGCAAGTATCACTATACCTTCTGCAGTAGTTTTCTGGATACATAGTCATGTGGAATAAAATGTATCATAAAAATATTGGACTTCAGGTAGTCTTCAGGTTAGATATTGGAGTTTATGCTATGGTATTCTTTGAAGCGTTTGGCAATATCCGAGCAGTGGGATTAACTATTTCACAAGTTGACAATATTGTAACTAATTTTTAAAGTAGGAAGCAAGCTACTTAGTATTTCAACTGGCAAAGCAGCTTTTCTTTTCTTTTCGAAGTGGGGGCAGGGAAAGTGAGAATCTTAAGCAGGTTCTATGGCTCAACCTCACAACCCTGAAATCATGACCTGGGCCACAATCAAGAGTTAACCAACTGAACCAGCCAGGTACCCCTCAGCTATTTGATTTATATGTAAAATGTGAAGTAAGCTGTTCAGCAAAGCCATGTGAAAAAAATCTAGTATGCTGTAACTTTTTTTTTTTTTTGAAGTAAACTCTACCCATGGGGCTCGAAGTCAGTACCCCAAGATTAAGAGTCTCTACCAACATTTCCTAAGTGGAATGCTTTTAAGGCTGAGTTCAGTGAATTTAAAGTCAATTGGTTCATTTTTGTGAGAGTTCAAACCAAGAACTGCATAATACAAAACTTATAAATCAATCAGCTAGTGTTGCTTCTGTTTAATTGGCTAAAATTCCTCATCACAAATAAATTTTTTTTTGCCAAAAAACTATTCAGATAATAAGTCACTGCTTGAGGTTGATTCTGGTTTCTTCCCTCTTATTTTTACAGAGATGAATACTTTTTATGGTGATTTTTAGAAGTTTCTAAGAAACAGAACCGCTGGGTATATGTACTCTTAGGTACTGCCAAACTGCCCTCTCAGGGAGATGTATTAATTTAGCCATGAGAATCCATCTCTAACCTTTACTAAGACACCTCAAAAACAAGAGTAGCATACCAAACCTAACTGAGGTCCTTGCTCATTATTCAGTCTGTATTACTTGTAGTAGCAAAGCTTTACCAAGTTTAGAAGAATCTGCAAAGTACAAACACAGGCAAAAGAAAGTAAATGAATACAGCAGTGTTAGGTGGTTGTTTTAATATTGTTTATTAGCACAGTAACAAATGCAGACTTAAGTAGTCCACAACATATAACCAATCCACTGAGCAACTCCTATTCCACACCTTACAGTTAACAGCTTAAGGTATTTTACTACAGGTTTTCACAAGTTGTGATTCAAAGCTCTTATCTTGTCACAATAAAGTAGATTGGCATATAAAATAAAATACATAACTACTCATTTCCTATATGGTGTCTTATAGTCACGTATCCATTTTATATATATATGAGATGACCGTCTCTAAAAACTGTTAAATATCAATGTTCCCTCCCAAGAAGGGAAAACAAATTTATTTGAACAAAAAAAATGTGTAGTCTTGGAAGGAATTTACATAAATGGCCATGTGTGTAACCTGTACAAAATTAAGCTATTTTAAATTTACAGACTACAAGCAACTGAACCCAAATGTCTATTCTCTGTACTACATTTCAGCTAATATTGCAGAACTAATGACAGTTTTAGGAGTTGCTATTACCAGTTCTGTCTACTGTAGCAAGATACCTTAAGTTACAACAAAATCTTAGGAAATAAGACTGAATAATATCTGTTATAGAAATACCCTACTCTTTACCAACTCCCACCCTCCCCCACCCCTTCAAAATCATAAGCAGCTCTCTCTGTGACAGACAAATAATGTAAGAATTGTGAAAACCCAATTTATGTAGCGTATCTCTTGGTCCACTGTCTGGCCATTCTGTCATGTTCTGCTCTGTTGGTCATATACTGAGTGGCAATACTTCCCACCAAAGGGTCAGCTGGAAGAAAAGAATGTAGATTACTTTGGAGAAAGGAAAAGAATGTTTCAAATTTTAGCAAATAAATCAGTGACAGCTTGGGAAGAAATATGCAAAGTATTTGTGATCAAAACCAGTTTGAAATACCATTCCATCATCCTGGGCACTGTATGCAAGGGGAAAACTTCCTAACAAAACAGAATGCTCAGGGTGGCTTTATCTCCTTAGTTCATTCTATTTTCCTTCCAAAAAACACCACCCAATTGGAAGTAATTTTGCTCTTACATGTTAGGTAAGTTTAATAAAAACTGGAATGTTCGAGGCTATGATGAACACGGAACACAGTTGGCTGTGTTCTCATGACTGATCAGTGGCATACTCTAAGTCCTCCAGGCTGTTGCAATGTAATACTATTTACCTCTACACTAGTTACTTAGGAAAAAAAAAGCCAGGTTACCAAGTCAAAACCTGAACCTCAACAATTAAGTATAGTGTTGCTCTGAAACCTAAACAATCCTTAATAATAAAAGGAGTAAGCCTCCCCACCCATCAGTCTGATAATCACTAACAATTAAGGAAAGAAATACCACTTTCAAAATTGAACACCAGCTTTGGGGCAAGTACTCAGTGAACCAGCAGGCACAGGAAAGGTGAGGCAGATGACTCAACATTTAGTTAGAAGTATATAGTTTAAGAGAACTGTACGAAAAATGTAAAAACCTACAACAAATTTATGTAAGTCTTAGTTTTAAAACAGTTGCTGCCTTTTTCAACTAGTAGACTGAACTTCTTGATTAAAACTTTCTTTGAAAAAAGATTAGTTCTTGTCTTTTTTTTTTTTTTTTTAGAGTTACTCATTTGAGAGAGAGAGAGAGCATGAGCAGGAGGGGCAGAGGGAGAGAGAATCCTAAACAGATCCCACAGTGAGCGCAGGGCCCGATATGGCCTGATCCTACAACCTGAGCCGAAAACCAAGAGTCAGATGCCCAACGGACTATGCCATCCAGGTGCCCCTACTTTTTGTTCTTTCAAAGCTCTTTGCACTTTGTCAAAACAAGTATTTTTCAGGTGAGGAAAAAGGAAAAAAAAATTAACCTTACCAGGATTACAGTCTGTAAGAAGGGAGCAGATAGAAAGGAGAACTTTAGAAATGGTTAGTGCTGGACTCCAATTATCTTTTAATATGTCCAAGCAAATAACTCCTTGACTGTTAATATTACAGTGATAGATTCTTGTCCGAAATGTAACCTGAAAAAAATAAGACAGTATTAAAATTTAACCAGCAAACAGAATTTTTACTAAATTGTTATTTTTTCAATTGAGTGGCTGTAATTTAAAACTGTTTCTTTAAAAGATGAATAAGGAGTTTAAAGTTGATAAAATAGGTTACAAGACTCTAATCTGAGATTAGAAAGTGTTCACTGATACTTGAAATGACTGAGAGTGTAATATCCATCAATATAAAGCAAGGTAACTTCAGTTATTTCTCAAATTTATCTTTAGCAGTTTCAATGTTTTAATTATTTTCCTAACGGTTCAAGTTTGAAATAGCTAATTGTTTGCTGACCTCTTGTGTTAGCTAGTGGTACTACATGGCCTTAAAATAAGCTTTATAATAAATTCAAAGAGATACAATATAGTGGGTACATAAACAAAACCAAAATGCTTAGCTGTAAAGGCTGTAAAAAAAAATGCAGATGAGATTTGTTTCTGCTTTTTCTGACTTTTACATTAGATCCTGCAGATATCCTGTCTACCCTAGCTCACAGAATCACTATAATGGAGTTTCCACAAGTGAGGAGCCAGAAATGGGTAAGGAACATAGCAGTAGACAAATTAACACAAGCCATATAAGCCGGGGTTGCTTTATTTTGGTTTCCTAATTTTTATTTGTGAGACACACAGAATCATTCCAAAGTAAAAATTACCACTGAATAAATAAGAATCATAGATTGAATGTCACAGGAGATACTATCCTAGATGAGAAAACTGAAGCCTGGAGGTTAAGATTTTGAAGAAGACCAAAACATGACAAGAAGCAGAATTCAAGTCTTTGGTAGGAGATTCTGACACTCTAATTATTTTAGTGCACAGATATTTTGACACCATTTTTAACTGTTCAGTAATTTTTTTCCCTGTGAGTGGAAAATAGGGGATTGATTCTAGGTTGCTATGTCACTAAAAATAGCAGGATTTTAAGCACCATCAAAACGAAGCACATACTCCTAAAACTATGGTCTCTGCAAGAGGCAAAGTCCCCCGACCCCCCATGCAGTGTTTTGTGTCCCTGCAAACGTACTTAGAGATTCACTAAGATAGAACAGAAATCCACCTTTTGTGATTAAAAAATTTTAAAGCTTCAATAGTCTCTCATGGCAATATGTAACTCTGACTATAAATCAGGAAATTCTTACCTTTGGAGGCTTGAAGGGGTATTCTGGCGTAAAAGTGATATCAAGGAAGAATACACCACCCTCATACACGGATCCTGGAGGCCCCAGAATGGTTGATCTCCATTCATAGATGTTATCACCTTTGGGACCAGCACTGTGAAATAATACATCAAAAGGTAAGCAGATGGTGGCACCATCCAAGTTTTTATAAGGTATTAAAAAAAAAAGAAAAAAGACCTCTTCTATTCCCTTTTGTTTAATGTGTGGATTCTGTCCACAAAACAGAAGTGTCTTTCAGACACAATCTGATTCTGGACTGCAACAAACCCATCAGCCTTAGGTCAAGTAAACTGAATGATAAAAAATGTTTAAACCATTCTAAGCCTACTTAAGCTGTGAATAAGCAAGAAATTCCTCAATTCTCAAACCTCTCCTTGATACATCATTAGAAAATGTAAACAATATTCAGTGGTTTTTGCTCACAGCTATTCATTTCTGGTGACCATTTTAAGCACGGAGTTTCATTTCTGACCCACTGACTGGGGTTCTTGTTCCTTGCTCTTCTATTTCCATAGGAAATAGGAATCCAATGGATTGCAGTACTTTTTACATTATAAACCATGTTGGGTGGGAGGAGCACAAGGATGAGAGTATCCAACGACAAGTTATTCAATTTGCCTTTCAATGTATAAAATTCTATAATCAGGTTCTTTAAATATTAGAATTGGGATATTAATTTATCCCTTTCTCTGTTGAATCACTGTTATTTATATTTAGTTATACCATAATACCCTTCCAAAGCATTGTGTTGGCTTGTAGAGTGCTCTGTATCCAGGTACAATAATAAACAAAAAGAGAAAAATATTTACCCTCCAATTACAAGACCAATGAAGAGCTTAATAGACCTGCCCAAACAAGTAAGTGTGGGTAGGACTCTGGTATTGAGGAGAGAGGAAAAGACAAGTTTGGGAAATGGTTTTAGATACCAGTTTTAAAAAGATTTCCCACAGCATGGACCTGACAGTATTAAAGTGGTTTAACTTAACATTTTAGCTCAGATTTCTCAAACCTAGCTACTAACATTTGCTTCAAGGATAATGATGTGTGTCAGCCAAACAACAGAAAGGTCTTTACTTGGAAAGACTTGTATATGCCAGTCAATACACAGAATAATTTCTACAGAGCAGGCAAACTGCTATTTTAAATGAATGGATGGTAAGAACTGGATTCATTCACTCATTCTTACTGAATGCACATGTAGGCCAAGTGAAATGGCAGGGATTTCAATAATGAACAAGACAAAAACTCCTTGTCTTCAAGACCCCCTCTGCTAAGAGAAAGCTTAGAGGAAGAAGGGAAAGGAAAAATATAGAAAGATACCTGCCTGTGGCCCTATACTTTGCACAAACCCACCACAGTTTTTTTTTTTTTTCCCCCAGAATGAGTTTACAAAAGTTGGGGAAGAAAACATGTGGCAAAAAAGAAGGGACAAAATACAGATAAAAGAAAATGGACGAACAGGAAGAGTAGACCCAAACTGGCCAAGAGGCACAGAGCTTGGACACTGACTTGAGCACTTACTAGCTCTGTGACCTTGAGCAAGGCACTAAACTTAAACCACAGATTCTCAGGAATGTTTTTTTTTTTTTTTTTAAGATTTTATTTATTCATTCGACAGAGATAGAGACAGCCAGCGAGAGAGGGAACACAAGCAGGGGGAGTGGGAGAGGAAGAAGCAGGCTCATAGCAGAAGAGCCTGATGTGGGGCTCAATCCCATAACGCCGGGATCACGCCCTGAGCCGAAGGCAGACGCTTAACCGCTGTGCCACCCAGGCGCCCCATCTCAGGAATGTTTTGATCATTAAAATATTGGGGGGGGAGAATCTCTGTAGAAAAACAGACCCACAGTAGTGTCTCATTAAATGGTAGTTAGCACAGTTGTTATGAATTATTCCTGATTCAAATAGTATGGTCCTTTAATATCCTTGTGTCAGGAACTATTAAAAAAACTTGTTTTATATTGGGTATATATGGAAAGAGATTGTTTAATTAACATGGTCTCTAATATGAAGTCCTCATTTTTTGTTTTTTAAGATCACTTCCTATCATCTGACCATAATTTTCACAAGGTGGGATGCAGGGAGAACTTTTAATCAGCCCTCTACTTCTAGGAACATGCAGTAACCTCCTGTGAAAGGATACTATTCCTGATTACAGCTGTCTGGCCTGCCTACATGTTTGTATCCAGCATATGTTCTTGGGCAAAAAGTCTATAGACAGTGGCCACTACAGCTAGGGACACCTGTTTACCAGACTGAAAAGTGGACTAATGAGGTGAAGAGACTACTGATATAGAGGTTGCAGATAACAGATGAACTATCCTATTTAATCTAGTTCATGATATCTAAGGCTTAAAGGCTATAAAAGGCAAAGACAATCATCTGTAAACCTCTCTTTTTACAGATGAGGAACCAAGGCCTGCAGGAGAAGCTAGAACAACTAAAACGCAGTATGGCAGCATACCACATACAGTGTTCCTCACAGTCAGCTTGGTGTAATGCTAAGAAAGAGACCCAGAAAAAACTAACAGTAAAGTCAGTCTAACCTTAGAGGCGACATGTTTACATGGGCCCAATTCTGCTGGCCCCTTAGTACAGAAAAAGCAAAGGGTTAATAGTATAGCACTATAAGCAGCTTTTATGGATTGTACAGCAAACTGTAATATCCAAACTTCATTGTTCCTCAACATAACCTATGAAACTTTCAAGATTCCTGACCCCTCATCCTAGGCCTACTGAATTTAGAATATTAAGAATCTATGGTGATCTTGAAACAGGTATTGGCTGCTTTTGGAAATCACTGGTACAGGTTACTGAAGTAGGACAACCAGTTTAGAACGTAAGCTTTAACATCACAGCTTATCACCTATGATATAACTGGATATTCAAATCAAGGTGGCTACTTGTGTATAATCAGCTTTCAGTTTGGGTATAACATTTTCTGAAAATTCAGGAAAAAAGTATAGAGAAAGGGCATTAAGGAATCAAGTATGCAACAAAAACATTAACAGAAGCATGGTACCTTTTTTTAATTATAGTTAAACTTTAAAAGTGGAAAATAAAGGTGGGTTATATTAAAAAAATAATACTAAATGAAATAATATCAAATGTAGTTGAAATCCTAAAGTATGCAACAGGAGCCCTGGAGAAAACTAAACAGCATGGATCCCTAATCTGTAGATCCTCAACCAGGGGTCTTAGGAGTTACAGGGAAGGATCTGAGAACCCACTGAAAGGACCACGCATTACTGCTTGAAAAAAAAAACTTTACTCACTTTAAAGCTATTACTGGAGAAATTCATGTAACTTTTTGTCATATGCATTTTATTAATCATAGAATTAAACAAAAATTATGGGCCTGCAAATCTTTTGCCTTTTTTTTTTTCCCCTCCCAGGTTCTCAATGTAAAAGTTAGGATCTACTGGTCTATAAGGTGGGTAGAGAGACCTCTGGGGGGAGGGCACAAGTTTACAACTCCCAGAAGGCCACTGTGAAGGAGAACAAGGAACAAGAGAATCTTTACGTGCGACACTACAGGGAAAGGTCTGTTCCAGCACTCCACCCTCTTCTCTATAAAATGACTGACTAGGTTTATCCTCAGGTCAGCATGTTTCTTTACCAGCCTTCTGTCTCCACCCTTTAAGATACCTTTTAGTTCCACAATAAGAAATATAACTTCAGTTTCAAACACTTATGAAGTGTACTTTAGAATGGCATGTGATTTAAATTAGTAATTAAGTAAAAGTATGGGCGATGGGGGAGTTTAAATTAAGGGAATATGGGAACAACAACAACAAAATGCACATCCCTGTTTGAAGACATTGCGGGGTAACTGTAACTAGAATCTTGGCATGTGGCTGAGACTGAGAAGGTGGAAGGAGACCATGCCTTTGCCTTTCAGATTTTGTTAGAGACTTAACGTTTATTTGTAACAAAAACACCTTTCAAAATAAATGTATAATACACAGGACTCTTATACAAGGCAAAAAGAAAAAAAATTCTGCCCTTGATTCAGTCTTTTTTCCTTCTAGTCAAAATAAATAGAGCTGTGGCAAACATTTTAAGAAAAATAATAGTCAAGGGCACCTGGCTGGCTCAGTTGGTAGAGCTTGCAACTCTTGATCTTGGGGTTTTTAGTTCAAGCTCCACACTGGGCATAGAGCTTACTTAGAAAAGAAAAACAGTCATTTCTACTTTTGACACAGTATTTTCTTACTTCTGTAATGGTTTCTGACTTCAGAGGGGATACATTAACATTAGCAGCAGGGATTGTCACGAACCACACCATTCTTCTGAAGAAAGGTCGGTCTGCCTGCCTGTTGACCGACAGCACCAAACTCAATGACAAGGACTCTTCAGCCCCACCAGCCTTTCCCTTGATGCTGGAAACCCACGTTTCCTCCAGTAACCACGGGACAAGGTGACTACACGTCATACTTCTTATGCCTTATTAATACTATATTGGTAATTAAATAGAATTTGAACAGTATAAAATGTAATCAACACAAGTCATTTAAGGTATAATCTTAAGAAATACAACCAATTAGAAAAACTGTCATTAGAGCGGTCTTATTATAGAATTTGATGTGCTCTCTAGATTGACTTGAAAATTTCTAAGATAATCACATAAGCTAATGTTTAAGCTTCATTTTGTTTTAAATTCATATTTTTGTAAGTCCTTCCCCATTCCCATCCTCAATACTAACTTACTATAGACTACCGTTCTTCCATTTCAACAGCAATCGAAGATGCATTTCAATTTTTAAAGAACATCCTGGAAGCAAGGTGAAATTATAATCAGTGTTTTTAAAGTTATATTTCTATCTGATCAATTTTTAACATTTTTATTGGGAGAGATGACCCTTGCATACAAACACAGAAACCCTAATTCAGGTATTATTTTAGGCATAATTCTAAAAAGCTTAGTTATGTGGTCTCATATCCTAGAAAAAAAAAGGTTGAGGGTAAAGGCTGGGAAGATGATATGAAACATGCTACAGACCAGCATCTGGATAGCAACAGCACTAAGTAAGTGAAAAATGGGCCAAGTTAGCAAATGTGCCAGCATATTTCAAAAAAGGGTAGAGGTTCATGATCAAGCTCATTCTACCCACCTGAAAATCCCAAGAAATCTCTCAAACCAGTTGCTTATACAAAATGTATTATGTCATAAAATCTTCCAAACTCCCACATTCTCACTGCCTTAGAGCAGTTCTCAATAAAGAGTGGTTTTGCCCCCCCCCCCCCCGGTGACATTTAGCAATGTCTGGAGATATTGTGGGATGTCACAACTAGGAGGGAGTGTGCTGTCACCTAGGGGGTAGAGGCCAGGAGTGCTGCTAAACATTCTCCAAAGCACCAGGCACCAGATGGCCCCTACAACAAAGAATTCTCTCAAGGGGTGCCTGGGTGGCTCAGCCTGTTAAGCCTCTGCCTTTAGGCTCAGGTCATGATCCTGGGGTCCTGGGATCAAGCCCTGCAGTGGGCTCTCTGCTCAGCAGGGAGTCGTCTTCTTCCTCTGCCTGCTGCTCCCCCTGCTTGTACTTTCTCTCTCTCTGTCAAATAATAAATAAAATCTTAAAAAAATTCTCTCAACCCAAAATGTCAATAGTGCCAAGGCTGAGAATCCAGCTTCGAGAATTGTGCTCAGGGTTGAGCTAATAAAGATAAGAGCTTCACACTTTGAATCCCTGTTGTCAGACTCTAGTGCCCATCCTCTTATCTTTGTTTTAGTGCTGTGCATGGTACAAAAAAAAAAAATTCAATATCCAGGGTGGTTGTTATTAAAAGTTAGATTTGCCTATGCCCTAAATGATCTATAGACCCCTGATACTCAAAATGTGGTCCCTGGACAAGGCAACACCAGCATCCTCTGGGAGTTTGTTAGAAATGCAGGCTTAGACTCCACGACACACCTAATGCATCAGAATTTGCACATTAAAAGTTTGAGAATCTAGCTAGAGGACATTAAGTAACCAACGAATGCCAACTCCACCTTCTAATCTTCTAGATTTAAATTGCCATTTATATTCTCTAGTTCTCTCCTTCACTATAATTCTCTGCAGTAAGAAACAAGTATCAACCCTGGTAACGCTTACTAAATACCACATAGAGAACTTAGAAAATGCTTACAGAAGAGTCCTACAACCAAGTCTGTATTCCCTACAACCCACAATTCAAAATCCATTCTTAATTCACTCTTCTTTTGCTAAGAAATTCAAAGACAATGTGACAGAATAGTATGAATGCAGCAATCTACCAGAGGGAATCCTCATCTCCTACAATCATCTCCCAATAGACACACTCTCCAGGGAATGAAAGCTGCCTTCTCCATGACATCTACATAGCATATGCAGAGGAATTTTATAAAAAATATAAACAGAAAGCTGCTTATCCTCACCATCCCTTCATAAAACAGTTGCCATTTGTAACCTAGAAGTGAGTGGCAGAAGGAACTTGAAAAATCAGAAAACCTTGGTAAGGTGACTAACACACTAGTGACATGGCTTGGTGAGGTGACACTGCTATGAAAAAGTGGGTCGGTCATTTTCTACTAAGAGAGGCCTCCTACAAGGTAGTACTGCTGGGGATGTACCATCCCGGTTACCATTCCCTGGGAAGAACTTACAGTTCAAAGGCCAACCTAGGACTCCTACGTAAGAATTCACATCAGTGGTGGAATATCCAGCATATCTAGCAGTTGCACTGGAACAAAGTCGGCCCAAATAGGGGGTTACAGTTTCCTACACATGGGAGGAAAACAGACTCAGACACTTAAGATCTAGAACATGATCCATGTACACAAAGAATGGTGTTCCCATGGAGCCCCCCCCAAATCATGTCATAACATTGACAAAATGGTGCCTTTCCTCCAGCAGAAAGTGGATAAACCTCCAAAGGAATTTGGTACAACTTTTCATGAAGCACAAGGCTGACTTTTAGGCCTATGGAAGCTGTAGAGTTCACTTCTGAAATCTGTTCCAAACCAAAAAGTGGACAGATAGGTAGGGATTTACACACACTGCTACAGCTATGTGGATATACAATCTCTCCTCAATCAGATTTTAAGTCTCTAGAGGGTAGTAATTTTCCACACATACTACAGGGCTTAGTATAACAGTAATTAACAATATTTAATTAGCTGGCAAAATATGTACCACTGTTCAGAACTACATGACAATGTTTCCAAATTAGGTGAAATAACAAACCACCACAAAAGCTCAATCTTGCTCAGCTAGCCATTCAATTGTAGTTTTGCCTTGTAAGTTGTTGCTTTAGAAAACAATCCAGCCCTTCTGGAAATCTACACTCCAATCTTGAAAAAAGAAACTCGGATGCACACAGAGTAAGGACACAATTTTAAAAAGAAAACTAGTTTCATGATAATTTGAAAGAGACAACTGTAGGGATAGTGAAACGAACAGATCTAAAACACTGTGGACATCAGTGGGCCCTTCCTTGCTACCAGGGAGGGATGGCTGAGTATTGACAGTGTTTAGTAAACTCAACTAAAAATCACACTTTAGGGGCACCTGGGTGGCTCAGTCAGTTAAGTGTCTGCCTTCGACTCAGGTCATGATTCCAGGGTCCTGGGATTGAGTCCCACACAGGGTTCCTTGCTCAGTGGGGAGTTTGCTTCTCCCTCTCTCTCCTCCCCCTGCTCATGCTCGCTCGCTCTCAAATAAATAAAATCTTATTAAAAATAAAATAAAAATCGGGGCGCCTGGGTGGCGCAGTCGTTAAGCGTCTGCCTTAGGCTCAGGGCGTGATCCCGGAGTTCTGGGATGGAGCCCCACATCAGGCTCCTTTGCTAGGAGCCTGCTTCTTCCTCTCCCACTCCCCCTGCTTGTGTTCCCTCTCTCGCTGGCTGTCTCTGTCAAATAAATAAATAAAATCTTAAAAAAAATAAAATGAAATAAAATAAAAAAATAAAATAAAATAAAATAAAATAAAATAAAATAAAATAAAATAAAATAAAATAAAAATCACGCTTTAACTTCTGGACTATTGACTGGGGGTTAAAGAGACCAAGCAAGTGAAATGCAAGCTAATCAAATGTCAAGGGCCTAAAAGGAATTCGGGTGGGGAAGGGTAGAGAATGGCACACAGGAACGATTAGAGAGAAATAAGAGATCTGCATCTCTTGAGTCTCAAAAACCATTTTTTCTATACAAGGTTAAACAGGTAGGTGTTCAGGATAAAGGTGGATCAGACAATTGCTCTTTTCTGCAGTACTACACAAGCTTGACTTATAAACAACTCTGGGGCGCCTGGGTGGAGCAGTTGTTAAGCGTCTGCCTTTGGCTCAGGGCGTGATCCTAGCGTTCTGGGATCGAGCCCCACATCAGGCTCCTCTGCTATGAGCCTGCTTCCTCCTCTCCCACTCCCCCTGCTTCTGTTCCCTCTCTCACTGGCTGTCTCTCTCTCTTCAAATAAATAAAAAAATCTTTAAAAAAAAAACAACAAAACAACTCTAATTTGCTCTTTCTCCAGAGAAGTTAGAAAAACAGGGTCAGAACAGAATGAACTTCTAAGGCTATTACTCCTCTACTGCCACTAAAATCATCCGGAGCAGAATACCTGCCTTATAGTCAAGTGGTTGAGTCCTGATTTTTTAGTTGCATTGCTTATATTAGCATATATAACACTGCTATCTGAGTAGACAGAAATCAATTATTAGTCTCTGGTTCTAACAGTAATCAGTTCACAGGGCCTACAAAAGCACAACCAACTCTTCTATTGGGATGATAACTGTACTGTGGGTGAGAGTAATGGGGGAAAGCAGAATCTCTTGTTTAGACTTTTGGAGGGGATATGGTACAGTTGAACACTTGAACACTCCATACATTTCATGCAGATACTCAAAAGCAACAGTGGTACAAGAAAAGCTATTTAAGGGATACCAAAATTCTCAAAAAGGAACTTAACCAGGTTTAACTCAATTTTAAGAAGCTTCTACACTGTATTTTTTGACTAGGAAATGACCACGGTTAAAAGTTTCCCATTCACTCACATTGAACCACACAGCCTCCACAATGCAACTGCTGCCAATCTCAGACTGCCGGTGAGGCAGGCAGGGGGTGGCACGGTCAGAAGGAAATGTGGGAAGTAACAAGTGTAAATGCACAAGAAACAGGTCCAACATCTGGCCACAGAGCAGAGAAAATTGCACTATCTTGCTGCAGTGATTTTTTTTGTTTTTGTTTTTTGTTTTGTTATCTATCATGTGGTATGAACTCTCTATTTTATTGTTTGGTAATGCTTTTTAAAATAAAATAATTTTAGTTTCTTTACTGCCCCTTTTTGCTCTTAAAAGCGTTCCAGTTAGGAAGTTACATTTATGAAGGCATCTCAGAACACCTTCCTACACCACCCAGTCGGCCTAGAACTGCCCTGCCAGTCTCTGAATTGTGGCAATTTTACTGATTCTTTGTCCTCAACCAGCATCCTCCTTCCAGGAATTTGGATAAACACCCCAAGCAGGTGTCTCTCATCCTAGGTCCAGATCCCTACAACTTCCCTCAGTACAGAACTCACGTGGATTTGGAAGATAAAGACGCTTTGGGCTAACGCTGGCATTCACATCCGGGAAAGGCTAGGATCAGCACTTTTCCCAAGACCCTTTCAGAAAGCCCACAGGTCAAAATTATTTTCAAAATTCTAGACAGTATTTGCCATTTTGACTCTCATTGTCTCACATTTGAACTGTGACGTTTTCCTGAGACTACACAAGGTATGATATGACAAGAGACTGAATGCAGAAGCAGATAAAAAAATCCAGGTGTCTTAAGTCAGACACTAAAGCAATTTCCATATATGTAAAACAGTGCCACTCTTCTAAGTGTTTTAGCTTTGGAAAATGTTATTTTCATTAAAAATGTTAACACGTTTTTGTTATTTTAAAAGGAAAGATAAATATTTTTAATTTTTCAGCTTTAATCTTGAATACAGTAAAAATCTGTAATAATGAACCATATAAACAAAAACTCTTTGGGGCCCATAACTTTTAAGAGTGCATAATGGGGTTCTAAAACAAAAAAGGTTTGAGAACAGCTAGGTAGATTACTTTAATATCAGCATAACTGGGCAACATTTTTAAAAAGTATTTTACTCTTACTCCCATCAGATATTAAAAAAACAAAAAGTTTTAAACAGAACTAGAAGCTGTTCGTCCCTATGCCCTTCCCCCTCTCTCTGCACCTTGGAAACCCTAAAGCCCATGTAAGAAGTGTGACTACCCTGAAGCCTACCTACTGGAGAGATCGCCTGGAAAGACCAAATATGAGGGATGAATGAGAAGCCCCAGGTGTTCCAGCCCTTAGCCATTTGAGTCTTCTTGGCCCAGGCACCAGACATGTGAGTAAAGAAGCCTTCAGATAGTTCCAGCCGCCCCAGCCAGCCCCCAGATATACCAGAGGTTTTGATAAATGGTGGTGGTTGTTTTACACCACGTAGTTTAGGATGTTCTGTGAACACTCCCCAGGAATAACCCTCAACCAATAGCTGATGGTGGAGTAGGACAGTTCTGAGGCAAGTGGTTTATCCAATTCCCCAGAGTTCCCTTTGGCAACTTTCACTGTGGGAGCTAGCTTAATAAAAGGCATCCTTTACTGACAGTCTTTCTGACCCTGTCTTCCTTCCCACCTCTACCTTTGTTCCTTACACTACTAAAAAGCTACCTGTATTGGAATTCTCATCTTAAGGGTCTCCCTCTGAGGAAAGCAAAGCTGAGACACCACTGAAGCTGGACACACACAAAGGAAAAGATGAACAGATATGATTACATAAAAACCGAAAATCTGTAAGAGAAAGACAAACAGAGAAGGGTGGAGGGAAGAGAACTGCAGTATATGATCAAGGGCTACTATCTTGACTATGAAAAAAACTTGAAACATACTAACTGCAATGGATAAAGGACTCTGGTATTTCTCAAAAGAAACTCATATGGCCAATAAATTCTCAATCTTACTTAGACTCAAATTAAAATGCAAATTAAACATGGAGGCACATTTACCTATCAGACTGGCAAACATCTAAAGATTTTATTTACTTATTTGACAGAGAGCAGGTGAGCACAAGCAGGGGGAGTGGCAGGCAGAGGGACAGGGTCAGGTTCCCGCTGAGCAGGGAGCCTGACGCAGGGCTCGTTCCCAGGACCCTGAAATCATGACCTGAGCTGAAGGCAGACGCTTTGACTGAGCCACCCAGATGCCCCAAGATTGGCAAACATTTAAAAGATTCAAAATCTGGGGGCGCCTGGGTGGCACAGCGGTTAGGCGTCTGCCTTCGGCTCAGGGCGTGATCCCGGTGTTATGGGATCGAGCCCCACGTCAGGCTCCTCCGCTAGAAGCCTGCTTCCTCCTCTCCCACTCCCCCTGCTTGTGTTCCCTCTCTCGCTGGCTGTCTCTGTCTCTGTCGAATAAATAAATAAAATCTTAAAAAAATAAATAAAAGATTCAAAATCTGTGTTAACTGTATGATGAAATAGGCATTCTTTTCCATTGCTGGTGGTAAATTAGTAATCACAGATTGTGATTAAGTACAATATATTTAAATATAAATCCAGTGTACCTTTGACACAGAAATTCTGCTTCTCAGAGCTTACCCTCAGGAAATTAAGTGGACACATGCACATGGCTATAGTATCAGGATATTTATAAGAACCTTATATATGATGAAACAAGTTTGGAATGAGCTAAACTATCAACAGGAGATAGGCTGAACTGTGGTACCACCATACAGCAGTATACTATGCAGCTCTTAAATGACATGAGGTATACATACTCAACAGGGTTTTTAAAAATCCACAATGTAATGTGAAGTGAAAAGGCAGATTTCACAACAGTATGCAAAACCACCTCATTTTCATTATAAGACATACCATATAATCAAACTGTTAATCATGGTTATGCCTGTAGGATGAGATGCACAGAATTTATTTTACAATAATAATGTATTTCCATTCTTAAGAATGTAACAAAGGGTAAAAGCAATGGAATCAAATTCACCTAGTAACAGAGAAAGTCAACTAAGGGAGAAAGAAAGTAACTGCGGTTACCCTGGGTAAGGAGGGTTTCTGACTGGAAAGCCAGACCTTTAAACTTTCAGGGATGCAGGATACTCAACCTGGGCAATTTAAGCCCAGTTTTCGTAGACTATGTTTTAGAACAGAGTTGCTAAGGGTCTCGGAGGGGTGACTTTTGGCAAGTTCATTCCCGCTTTCAGGGCCCAAATACGTTTTCAAAAGTGACCCAGTGATTTACTGCATCTTTGGGTGAAGATTTAAAACAGCCATTCACAGAAATGAGTAATACTGCTCCCATCCCCAATTTACAGCCCTGTGAAAGCCATCAGTAACTATATGGGGTTAAGGTGTCCTATGGTCCCATTAAAGGACAGATTTGGCCCTACTACTAAAAAAGCTTCCACTGACACTATGGCTCTGTCCTGCCATCTCCTCCCTCCTCGCTTCAATTCAGGCCCTCTTTCCTTTTTTTTTTTTTTAAGATTTTATTTATTTATTTGACAGACAGCCAGCGAGAGAGGGAACACAAGCAGGGGGAGTGGGAGAGGAAGAAGCAGGCTCCCAGCAGAGGAGCCTGATGCGGGGCTCGATCCCTGAACGCCAGGATCACGCCCTGAGCCGAAGGCAGATGCTTAATGACTGAGCCACCCAGGCGCCCCTCAGGCCCTTTTTCCTAACCTCTTCTTTCTACCACGCTCCAGATAGGGTGCTGAGAGACAAACTGAACCCAGGGAGAGACTGCAAACCCTCCAACAGTATAAAGCAAAGGGGCTCAAGTTTATACAACAAAAAGAGCACACAAATATTTTTCAAAACAAGGCAGAGGGATCTGACAGCCTACTCAGCAGACACCCACCGAATACCAACGGTTAGCTAAGATGATCTGTTCCCTGTCTAAATAGTCAAGATATCTAATAGTTAATTTATCTAATAGTTATTAAAACATGAAACATTTGAAGTGGGTGGATTTAACTGCAGGTAAATTGTGCCTTAAAAAGTAGATAAAGCAGAAAAATACCCTAAGGTTTGCAGAGAAATTTATCGTTTTTAATCACTTTCATAAACTTTTCAACCTTTACCCAAATCCTCTGTATCACAAGAGGTAACGTTATTCCCATTTTATATTATTTTTTTTAAAGATTTAATTTATTTGAGAGAGAAAGAGAGAGAGCAAGCACAGAGGGAGAGGAAGAGGGAGAGGCCAACTCCCCCCCTGAGCAGAGAGCCCAATGCAGCCAAAGGCAGACACTTAACTGACTGAGCCACCCAGGGGCCCCTCCTTATTCCCATTTTATTTTTTTTTTTTTAAAGATTTTATTTATTTATTCGACAGAGATAGAGACAGCCAGCGAGAGAGGGAACACAAGCAGGGGGAGTGGGAGAGGAAGAAGCAGGCTCCCAGCGGAGGAGCCTGATGTGGGGCTCGATCCCATAACACCGGGATCACGCCCTGAGCCGAAGGCAGACGCTTAACCGCTGTGCCACCCAGGCGCCCCCTCCTTATTCCCATTTTAAAGATGTGGAAGTATGCAGGTTAAGTGAAGGTTAAGTGATGTCTGGTCAATGCAATCCAGGCTTTCCTACAGTGATATTTTTTTCCAATACATCCATGGAGTTTCCAATAAAATTATCTGCCTTTGGACTCCTTACCAATTTTGTTCAATCACATTTACTACTCTGCCTTTCCTACCTTATTATTTCATGTTTCTTTTACATTTGGATGGAAGCTAGAATCAGGAACAAGAAAATCTTGTGACCTGCTAAGAGGTGTTATTAAAACATCTTAAAAATCCAGTTTTTTGGTAGCAATCAATTAACTGAAAATAAGTACATACCACATGGAGTACTACTTAGTGTGGATGGAGGAGAGGGGATTTTAATAATAATGTGACAACTCCAAAAATTGAGAACCCCCCAGCTTAATGAAAACCAGAGACGGTTTTGGGAAAAAAGCCATCAGTTCAACTGAGTGACAGTCCAAATGTTATGCTCTTAAATTGCAAAAAGAATTAGCAACACATTTTTTTTTTTTAAAGAACTTTAAGGGGTTTAAAAAGGCCAAAAAGGAGGTACAGAACATGACACCTGCTTCCCCAGCTCAGAAGTCTGTTTGGTCCACTCCACTCCACTCCACTCCATTCCATTCCATTCCACTCTAGTCCACAGTGGCACTGGGAGGTCCAGCAATCACTGGAGTGAATGACCTGCATGAAATGGAGGTCAACGCCTGCTTCAGGATACAGTATCACCCACTGCTCAACGCTCTGTGAAGCTGAGGCCTCTGCGACCTCTTTGTTCCCTCCCTCTCCACTGCAGGATCTACAGCTCAGAACCACCAGGAAATCACAGGGTCAGGAGGTGAGGAGAGTCATTTACTGCACTTGGAGTCACTGGCTTCTTTCTTGGCCCCAGCTGGCCAGGAGAGAAAGGCGAAGGCTGTTTGTATTTGCAAAGGGCTGAGAGTGTGAATGAGGGAGGCTATGCCCTGTAGGTCAAATACAGGGCTGCGTTTGGAGGGGAGAGTCTGCTCTGGCCTCTTGTTCACTACTAAATCTCATCACCAAATCTCTGTCCTGCTGTCTACACATACTCTTCTAGCTGAGGAGCGGAGACAACAGCTTTAACAAAACTAGGTGCTACAGCAGCTGCTAAAGAGGCCCAAGGTGGAGCACGCACGTGTGACAATTCACAGCCGCCCAAGTCTAACAAGTTTACGCCTAGCACCGGTAAGCAGACACACATGACCTTCACCAGTGGCCACTGACCAGCTACCATTCTGGCTTGTAAATTAACACACGCAGCGCATCTGCTACCTCATGTTAGTATCAGGTGCTTCCTAAAATGATTCTCATCATTTAATATTTAGTAACAAAGGTGTGCAAAGCATAATGCCCAAACAGAAAAGAGTCCTAACAAAAATGTCGGCCAGTAATTTCCAGTTGTACTTGAAAAACACTCGCAGAGAACTAACTGCTAAGGTATAGGCCTATTCAGTCTAAGTTTTATGGAAAAGGCCAAAAGGCAAGAAAAGTTCTGACTACAAGAGAGGAGGAGGCAGTTGTTCCAAGCTGAAGGTGAGGAGCTTGTCTGAGAGGTACAAAATGTGGCTAACAGCTCACATACATGATTGGAAAATAAAGTTAAAGAGAAGGAATGAAATAAGTAAGAGGGGAAATTTTAATCTCTTATTTTTTTCCTTCTTAAAAGGAAAAAAAAAAATTACCCTAATTTAAGTACTGGACCCGAGGGGGAAAGACAACTATCTCAGAACACATACATAATGATGACAAATTGAATACGTGTACCAACTTTTACTCCTTCCCCAAACTCCGACAACGTAACAGTAAAGACATTTTTTTAAAGGCATAAACCTACAAAGATCGGAAGAAAAGGAAAGGGGATAATATTAACAGAAGTTTGGAAGCTAGGAGGCAAATGGGCAAGTGGTAAGGGACTCGACATACCCAAGAAATTCAATCCTAAACTGGCTGTGAAGAAAGCCAAAAATCAAGCCCAGGTAGACCACATAACCTTCCCTAAAGACTCAGGAATCTGTGGTGCCCGAGGAGGTTGAGAATGAGTCAGGGGAAGGTTCTAAAATAAGGATTGGTTAAAAGTGTGTATAAGTAGTCCTATTCCAAGAGCCTGTGTGACAGGTGGAATTTTAAGATGGGCAGCATGATGTCCTCCCCCTAATACACTCTGATCTCCTCCACGCGAGCATGCGCAGAAGCTGTGACTTGCTTCTCCCTGAGAGAATAAGGCAAAGTTGGTAAGACACCACTCCTTGGATCAGGTTATGTTTTCTGTAAACTGTTATGTTATATAAGACTCAGTCTTAGCTGACAAGAGAGAGACTGTCCTGCTAGCCTAGAAGAAGCAAGCTGCTATGATGTTAATTGCCGGCGGAGAGGGCTAGAGAACTAGTGTGGCCTCTAGGAGCAACTGACTTCAGTCCCATAGCTGCAAGGAAGTACTCTATGTCACAACTACATAAGCTTGGACGCAAATCCTGAGCGACAGATGAGCACACAGGCTAGCTGGTTCCTTGACTGTAGCCTAAGACACCCTGAACAGAGGTCTAAGCTGTGCCCCGACTCCTGACCCATGTGAACTGTACATACTAAAATGCGTGTATTGTTCTGAACTGCTAAAGTTGTGGTAGTTTGTTACACAGCAACAGAAATCCCGCCAGACTGGGGTTTATTTTCTGGAGAAGTTTAAAACTGAGGGTCTCTGAACCAGAGGACATTAATATGGATGAGGGCAGAGGTGCTGTACTGACAATGAGCTTATGCATGGCCAACAATAAGATCCCCAGCTTTCTTTCTCAGCTCCCAGAACAAAGCTTGACCTTCACCCTCCAGGCAGTCTCCTTTGGGGGACTGTTAACAGCCTAGAGGAAAGACCTCAATAAAATTAAAGGCTCCCTAACTAAGTTAACAGATAACCAAGGAACATGGTTCTTCTCTAAAATGGCAAACAAAGATCAAAACAAACTAGAAGATAGTCAATTAGAGAAAAGAAAAATTAAAAAGAAAATTTCAAAATAAATGGAATTACTAATATCCAGAGAGATAGAAGATACTGCACTGATGAAACAAGGATATGGCTAAAACAAAACAATATTCAGAAAAGAAAAAGGAGGTTAGGGGTGGGGTGGTGATAATGGGTGAAGGTAGTCAAAAGGTACAAACTGCCAGTCATAAGATAAATAAGTTCTGGGGATATAATATATAGCATGGTGCCCACAGTTAACAGTACTGTATCCTATATTTGAAAGTTGCTACCAAAGTAGATCTTAAAAGTTCTCATCACAAGAAAAAAACCTGAAACAATGTGAAGTAATGGATGTTAACTAAATTTACTGTGGTAAAGTCATTATGTAATCTATACATATATCAAATCACCATGTCCTATACCCTAAAGTAATACAATGTTATAATTATATCTCAATAAGATGGGGGTGGGGAGAAAAGAGGAGCTTTTAGAAACTAGAAATGAAAGCAAACAAACATACTTCAACATAACAAAGGTCACGTGTAACAGACCACAGCTAACATTAGTCAATGGTGGAAAACTGAAAAGTTTTCCCTCTAAGATCAGAACAAGATGAGGATGTCCACTCTCACCATTTTTTTTTCAACATAGTACTAAAAGTCCTAGCCATAGAAATCAGACAAGAAAAGGAAATAAAAGGCATCCAATTGATAAGAAAGAAGTAAAACTGTTGACTATTTGCAGATGACATGATCCTATATATAGAAAACCCTAAGGACTCCACTAAAAAACTATCAGAATAAATGAATTTAGTAAAGTTGCAGGACACAGAATATACCAAAATCTGTTGCATTTCTATACACTAATTATGAAGTAGCAGAAAAAGAACTTAAGAAAACAGTCCCATTTACAACTGCACCAAAAAATAATAAAATATCTAGGAATAAATTTAACCAAGGAGGTGAAAGACCTATAGTCTGAAAGGCACTAATGGAAGAAACTGAAGATGATATAAACAGAAAAACAAACCATGCCCCTGGACTGGAGGAATATTTTTAAAGTGCCCAAACTACCCAAAGCAATCTACAGATTCAATGTAATCCTTACAAAATACCAAGAGTATTTTTTACAGAACTAGAACAAACAATCCTAAAATTCATATGGAACCACAAAAGACCGTGAACAGCCAAAGCAATTTTGAAAAAGAACAAAGCTGGAGGTATCACAGTTCCAGATTTCAAATTACACCTCAGAGCTATAGTAACAAAAACAGTATGGTACAGGGACAAAAATAAATGTATAGATCAATGGTACAGAACAGAGAACCAGAAATAAACCCACAATTATATGGTGAATTAATCTACAACAAAGGAAGCAAGAATATACAATGGGGAAAGGACAGTCTATGCAACAAATGGTGTTGGGAAAACCCGACAGTGACATGCAAAAGAATGAAACCAGACCACTTTCTTACACCGTATACACAAAAGTAAACTCAAAATGGATTAAAGACTTAAATGTAAAATCAGAAACCATAAAACTCCTAAAAGAAAACATAGGCAGTAATTTCTTGGACATGGGCCTTAGCAACATTTTTCTGGATAGGTCTCCTCAGGCAAAGGAAACAAAAGCAAAAACCACTGAGACTACACCAAGATACAAAGCTTCTACACGGGAAAGGAAACTATGAACAAAATGAAAAGGCAAACTACAGAATGAGAAGACATTTGCAAATGATTATCCACAGGGGTTAATATCCAAAATACTTAAGAATTCATATAACTCAACACCAAAAAAAGGGAATAGTTTGATTTAAAAATGGGCAGAGGACTTGAAAAGACATTTTTCCAGAGAAGTCATAGATGGCTAACAGACACATGTAAAGAAGCTCAACATTACTCACCACCAGAGAAATGCAAATCAAAACCATGAGATATCACCCCAGACCTGTCACAATGGCTATTATGAAAAAAGACAAGAAATAACAAGTGTTGACAAGGATGTAGAGAAAAGAGAACCCTCATGCACTGTAAGTGGGAATGTACACTGGTGCAGCCACTGTGCGAAACAGTATGGAGGTTCCTCAAAAATTAATAATAGAAATACCAAACAATCCAGTAATTCCACTGCTGGGTATTTACCAAAGAAAAAGAAAGCATTAATTTGAAAAGACACGGGCACCCCAATGTTTACTGCATCATTATTTACAATAGCCGAGATATAGAAAACACTTCAGCGTCCACAGATAAATGGATAAAGAAAACGTGGTATACACATACAATGAAATATTACTCGGCCATAAAAAGGAATGAACCCTTGCCATCTCTGGCAACAGGGATGGACTTAGGGGGTATTACACCAAGTGAAATAAGTCAGACTGAGAAAGCTAATACTGTAGGATTTTAGTTACATCTGAAATCTTTTAAAAAACAAAGCAAATGAGTGAATGAACAAACAAAAAACAGACTCCCAGATACAGGGAAAACAAAAAACAAAAACAAAAACAACTGTTAGCTGCCAGAAAGGAAGGGAATGGAAGACGGGCAAAATAGGCAAAGGGGATTAAAAGGTTCAAACTTCCAGTTATAAAACAAGTCAGTCACAAGGGTAAAAAGTGCAGCAAACGGAATATATTTAATAATATGTTATTACCTTTGTATGGTGACAGATGGTAACTAGACTCCCTGTGCTGAGCACTGCGTGATGTACAGAACTGTGCATCACTACATTCTACCCCTGCAGTGGACATAACTGTAACAATACTTCAATTAAACACAATGAATACAAAATCTTTCAAAAATATAATGAAGGGTAAAGTTATAATCTCCCCAAAAAGGTAGAAAAAAGGTTAAAAAAAAAGAGAGAGAGAAAATATACAACTTTTTTGGTACAGACACGTGTCTTCTGCAGGAATGTAGTTGGAAGTGTAAAGACTAAATGAGACTAAATCAGAGGACCTTAAATGCCTACCAAACAATTTAGATTCTATTAATAGCTTTGCACCTACAGGAGTGAAGTGAAAAAAACAGTCACTGTTTTAAGAAGCAGAAAACTCTAAATACTGAAAACATCAACCTATTCAGAAATAGGAAGCTACAAATTCAATATTCAATGAATGAAGCAGAGAGCCTAATTAGGGGACTACAGAAATCTAACCATCTGGATTACAGCAGTGACAGTGAGAACAAAATTACCGAGGGGGAAATCATAAGTACTTCACTGTGACAATCCTTAAGAGTTATTAATAAACCAAAAATCCTCTGAATACATCAATCCATACACAAACGCGATGCCTACATCCAATTCTCACCGAGCAGAAAGAAACCCGGAGGGTCTCTGACTGGCCTGCCCAGTCTCCCCACAGTACTGTTAACTAGATACCCCAAACACTACCGTGCAGCACTTAGTTAAGTCATCATTTACTAAATAAACTCAGACTTTATGTATATGATCTTGCACGTTCATTACGTTTCAGAAAACTATCCAACCATGTATCCTCATTTTAGTTCCAAAAATATCATTAGTTATAAGCTTAACTGGTATTTGTTTGTTGCCATATGCGGTAGTTAAAAATACAGTGTACATGCTATTTTAGAGACTGTCTGGGTTTCTTTCAAGAAGTTAGAAAATACCAGGTTTAATATTCTTTTAAAAACACCATTTAAATGGCTTTATGGCTTTATTTAAATGGGATTTATGCCTTACAGCAAATAAAGATGGAAGTATTCTGGAAGAAAACACGTATCCTCATCGGTTTATCTGGCAGCTTGGTTGGGTCGTGCTGCTTTTAGGAACCAGAGCTCACAGTTTATAAAGACTCACAAACAGGCACATTCACCACCACATAAGCAGGAGGTAAAATGAATTCCAACATAAACTCAGGCTAGCCACTAAAATCCAGTGGATTTTTAACCACTAATTATACCTCTACCAGAATTTAGTTAACCAAAAGCACCGTCAATATTTAGCCATTTTAGTGTTTTGTTAACGTGCGCTGACATTAACAATGAGCACCACACAAAGCCAGAGGCGGCACACCAGCTAAGACGTTGCTGACCGACACAGCCAATCAGAGCGGTCAAGAGCCGGCTGGCCGCCGACAAAGTTGGTGAGGTGCCGGCCAGAGCAGCGCAGGAGCAGCCGCCGCAGCACCAGTCCCACCCCGGGAAACCTGATCAGAGGACAGAACGTCCATCTGCACTCAGCCAAGGCGCAGACAGCTGCTAGAGCAGGCAGGCTGACAAGGGAGCGAGCCTCCGAGCTCCAGTCTGTAGAGCAAAATGCCTTTGTCCTTCAGCAGGAATAATGGTAATCAGAGCCATCCTTCACTTCGAGAGACCCTTACACATGGGCTTTGTGCAAAATGTACATACAGGACACAGTTCTGGAGAAGAACTACCTCCTCAAACGGAAGCAAAGGAAAATTTCAGTGGCTCTAGCAGTTGGGGCTGCTAGACATGGAACTGAAAGTATAAGATAAATTTTAATGTGTTTTATGATAATACAATAAACCAATTAAAAAGTATCCATTTAGACTGTATTTGTTCAGTATAGTGCTATGCAGAAAATTCTTACAAGAGTCACAACAATGTCTACTGTCTTTTCTCCTAAACCTCCCAACTAAGAGGAGGGTTGACAACAAATGATTAAAATACAAAGCAGATTGTCAAAAGATGGATAAGAGAGAAGTGCAGATGTGAACTCAAGTGCAGGTGACTTAGAAATGGAGCCAATATAAACACATGGGCGATTCTCTCTTTCCTTCCCTCTCTCACATGCACGGGAACATGCGGGCTTTCCACCGTAAGAAGAGCTCCCTTTCTTTCACTTGTGAGGTGAAGCGGGAAAAAAGAGGACAAGTACTTAGAACAAATTTCCCAAAATGAACAGCCTTAGTGATGTAGGTCAGTGATTCTTACACACATTTCCAAGACAGCGTTTTCACCAAAAGGTAAAGAATAAAGGGAAAAGGATAAAGTATTTGTTTTTCATACATTTTAATTTATTTAATATAAAGTTCTGTCCACTCTGATATCAAATTCTTCCTATTTTGTGATAAAATTATCTTTCGTTTTGTGAAATGCTGGTGATAGTAGGTGGTGATTTTTGTTTTCAATGTCCTTGCAAGACAAAATAAAATTAGCAGCTTTGTATCAGCCCCCTGTGAGTTGAAATTTCATATTTAGTACTGTAGTAACAGCTTTTGCCTGAAACCCTGGGTGGGTGGTATCTGCCACAGTAATTTAAACGGCAAAAGGGACTAGTCCCAAGCCTGGGGCTCAACTAGCCCAGCACCTCTCAAGTGTCCTCAGGATTCCACCTCACCAGCGGGCCTCGGTAAGCCACTGCCACTACCCCCAACCCCCACAGCCCAGTGGCACCTCTGTCACTCAGACTCCTCCCTGAAAGGTGCACACACAATGGCAGCAGCTTCCATGTGCAGAGAAGGTTCACAAATAGCTTCCAAATCACAAGCAAGACCTGTCTGTCACCAGGCTGACACCACACTGATGAGAGTCCCTCAAGTGGCAGGTGGAGTGAAACCTCCTTGTGCCAAACTACTTCCTAAATAAATTTGCTGTTATTTTGTCTTGGCCGGTACACATCTCCAGTTTGATAGGCAACCAAAAAGGTACAGGTTTTGGAAAGAACACCCTAAAGCACCAAATGTGTTATTTTACAAGGACTTCTCACTTATCTTGGTATCCCTTGCTCCCTCAAACTTCAATTCTCCCACATGAAAATTTCTATCTTCAATACCCTGTTTCTTCTTTTCCCCCTTCATCTCACAAGTATATGTGCATCTTTCCAAGACAAACACGTGATCAAATTCCTCTTACTTTATCACTGGTTCTAACACTTAGTTACAAAAAGTTCAAACTTTCCCAAGCAAAAAGAGAAACACAACTAAATAAAGCCTATTCCTAAGTATACTCCTAAATAGCCCTCCCCCTCTCCCCTCCCAGCTACGGGTCTACCTTTCTCCTGCCCTTTAGTGGCAACTTCCTGCTTCCACCTACACAGATGCTTTCACCTGAGAGTCAACCCTGCTTTATATCAATATTCCAGTCAACTGGTCTCTTAAAGGTACCGATGACCTTCCAATCTCAAAATCAAACAGCATTTTTGACTTTCTTCATCAGCTTTTTGGTCAAGAACTAATCAGCCCTGCCTTCCTGAAACTTTCTTGCCAATCATGACATTAATTTTCTGATTCTCAGCTTAATTCTCCTCTTACCTCTGAACTCCCCTCTCTCCTTTCTAAAGCCTTTCCCTGTTAATCTGTCAAAGCACAGGGACAAAGCCCAAGGAGCTCCCCTTGCAATGGTATAAAGATAGCGATGCATTTCAGGGGAGGGTTTGGATATATGTGAGATCCAGAGTAGCCTTAATGGGCATTAACGGAAGGAGAAAGGGAGAAGGCAAAGTCGGAATCTGATACAAATTTAGTAGGAACTCTCAGCAACTGTCTTAACAGTTATTGGGCCTTGACAACACACAAGAAAAATAATGTCTACTAAAAAGCAATGACTTTCAAACCATACTCTAGATGGGGGAAGAAGGTTTTGACGTTTTAAATGCTTCATTTCCCTGAAATCGGTTTTAAAAAAGGGTTGCAGTGCTTTCAAAACCTTTACACTTCATAGTAAGATACAACTAAACACACAAGGAACTTGAAAATAAGAACAGCATACAAATTCCAATTCAACCCTCAGTTTCTTATCTAGCAAGCGTGACCAATGGTATCCTACATACCACCTCACTGAACTAAACCATGAGAAAGTAAAGGAAGTTCTATATAAAGTGGCTTTGAACCCTACAGCATTATTTAAACCCATACGATTATTTTTAAAGCAGTAAGTGCTAAAATTTCCATAGAAATAACGACTACTTGAGTACTAATAACAGCTATCACAAAAATCTAAAGCTACACTTTGGCTTTCCAATAATCAACTTAATCTTTTCATTTTAAAGGTCAAAATTAATGTGGTAAAATTCCACATAGCTAATGAATGTATTATATGGAAATCAAATAATGCAAACATTAACATCATATCAATTATTAAGGTATGTACTTATTTAACAAAATTTAAAATTTAAAAACATAGACTTGCAAGAATGGGAGAAGTGCCTCAAGATTGCAAATGTGTACACCCCTTAATAAGAGACGTTTTAGAGACCTACCTTTTTAAAACCAAAGACTGCTTTAAGCATGCTTTAATTTCACCACTACACAGTGAACTCTGTATTTCTCTATCAGATACATACCCGAAATAACTGCTCTGTGCATCTGTAAATCGAAAAAATATTCCTCATTTTAATTTCAAAACTATAGTCTCACAAATAATTAAAGTAATAAAAAATTATACCTGAAAATCCCAACCTGTTCAGAGAACACTCTGCTTTCATAAATGTGAAGCCTCTATCATACATTTAACTGTCCCATAAAATACCATCAAGAAGTTGGTCAAATGAGTAATTAATCCATATATTCATTAAAAGCAGACATTTAAAGATATACTTCTCAGCAATTCTCATTTAACCACAGGATTTAAGTTCAGTATTCCACAAGAGCAGTATCATGAGCCTAGGCATTTAACAGAATCCCCTAGCTTTTGTAAAGGCTACAAGGTGCTGCTTCCTCCCACAGCACACACATGAAAGTTATTATTCCTTTACTATCTATTAATGAAATAGATCCTAATTTATTTCAGATTCCTACATATAGACCTTTATCTGAAAATATTAATAGCTTATTAGTTAGGACCTATTCAGTTACAAGTGAAGATACCTAACTTAAATGAACCTGGGCCAAAAGAAGAATTTATCGGCCCACATAATTTAAAACACTAAGGGAGGGGGCACCTGAGTGGCTCAGTCGGTGGGCACCTGCCCTTGGTTCAGCTCATGGTCCCGGAGTCCATGATAGAGCCCCACATGGGTCTCCCTGCTCAGGGAGTCTGCTTCTCCCTCTGCCCCTCCCCTCATTCGTGAGCTCTCTCCCCACCCCAAATAAAATCTTAAAAAATAAAAATAAAAAAACACCAAGGGAGAGCCCAAAGGGATAGTGTCATTAAGAGCTCATCACCTCAACTATGGGTTGACTTCATTTTAAGACAGGCTCCCCACACAGAATGGCTTGGAAAAGACAGACATCAGAGGTTTTAAGCCTCACATCCAACTCACAGCTACCTGAGGAAAAGGGGTAACCTTTTGAAAGAGCCCTCCCCAATACTTTTACCACAGCTCCAATCAGTTCGGATTAGGTCAAATAACCTGCTCTGAAATGATCGCTGTTCTTAGAAGAATGCAGAGCTCTGGTAGGCTGGGCTTGGGTCATGTACCACTCCTGTGGGGTCAGGGAGGACTCTTGATGGAATGAAAAGGGTTATTATAAAATGAGGGGTGTTGGTACCCTAAAGGTATGTTAGATGAACAAATAACATCCATGTCAGTTCTGAGGGAGTGTTTCTCAAAAAATACCACCAGGGTGTTTTGAGGAGCACTGGCAGACTATCGAATGCAAAAACTGTACAAAGCAGGGCTATTGGTTTACATGTAGTTACTCTCACCAATTTACTCATTTTCAAAAAACAAGTAATTAGTGACAAATGCCTCCTTTTCCCTCCCAACTTTCCTATATGCACTTAATCTTAAAAGCTGAATTATGAACACAAATGCACAACAGACTGAAATTTAGTAGTTAAAACTATAAAATTTCAAGAAGAAAGCATAGGAGAAAATCTTTATAATCCTGGGATAGGCAAAGAATTCCTAGGACACAAAAAGCATGAATTATACAAGAAAAAAAACCAACAAACTGGATTTCATAAAAATTCAAAAGTCTGACTCTTAAAAAGACACTAGTGAAAAACCCACACCTAACATCATACTCAACGGTGAAAGACTGAGTGCTTTTGCTCAAGATCAAGAACAAGACAAACATCCACTGTCACTATTTCTATTCAATACTGTACTAGAAATTCTAGCCAGTGCAATTAGGCAAGAAAAAGAAGTAAAACTATATTTATAGATAACATGATCTTGTATAGAGAAAATCCTAAGGAAGCCACTAAAAAGCTGTTAGACTAGTAAACAAGCTGAGCAAGGTTGTAGGGTACAAAAATATACAAAAGTTGACTGAATTTCTATAGTCTACCAATGAATAATGGCAAAGAAAATTTTTTAATTCCATTTATAATGCCATCAAAAAGAATAAATGTAATAAAAGAAGTACAAAATATATATACTGGAAACTACAAATCATCATTGAAAGAAATTAAACAAGACCTAAATAAATTGACATCTTATGTTGACAGATGGAAATCGAACATTAAGACAAAAATATTCCCAAATTGTTCTACAGATTCAATGCAATCCCTATAAAAATTCCAGCTGGATTTTTCTTTTTCTTTCTTTCTTTTTTTTTTTTTTTAACAGAAATTGATGAGGAGATGCTAAAATTCATATGAAAATGCAAGGGACCCAGAATTGCCAAAATAATCTCAAAACAGAATAAGGCTGAAGACTCACATCTCTCAATTTCAAAACTTACTACAAAGCTACAGACATTACGGCAGTCTGGCCTAAGGCTAGACATAGAGATCAGCAGGACCGAACTGGGAGTCCAGAAATAAACCCTCACATTTAGCGTAAACTGATTTTTGACAAGACTGCCAAGACAACTCAATGGGGGAAGAATAGTCTTTTTACCAAATGGGCTGGGATAATGGGATAGCCACATGCTGAAGAATGAAGCTGGATCCCTTCCTCATACTATACACAAAAATTAATTCGGGTCACAGACTTAAATGTAAGAACTCAAACTACAAAACTCTTAGAAGAAAACACAGGAGCAAATATTTGTGGCTTTGGGTTAGATAATGGTTTCTCAGCTACAACTCCAAAAGCACACACTTAAGAAAAAATAGATAAATTGGACTTCATCAAAAATCACAAACTTTGGGCTGCAAACAATACCATTAAGAAAACGAAAAGACAACCCACAGAATGGGAGAAAATATTTGCAAATCATGTATCTGATAAGGGATTTTTATATGGAATATAAAGAACTCTTAAATCTCAGCCATAAAAAGACAAAGCAAATTTTCAAATGGGCAAAGGATATAGACTTTTCTCCCAAGAAGATATATAATGGCTAATAAGCACATTAAACAAAAGGCTTAACATCATTAGCTATTAGAAAAATGCAACTAAAAGCTACAATGAGATACCACTTTGCACCCACTAGCTAGCTATAATAAAACACAGACGATAAGTGTTGGCTAGATGGAAATGTAAAATAGTGTACCCACTATGAAAAACAGTTTTGCAATTCCTCAAAATATTAATACAGTCCTCCCCTTTTGGCTTTCCATTTAAATCCTTCCCCCAGCTCCCTAGTGTCCATAAAATTTCCCGACTACACTTTTATTTCTCCTATGTCTGACCTGCCAGGGCAGTTCGTGATTGTATCACATATTTATTTGGACATTTATAATTACTTGTCCTGTTATTTTTCTTGAAGTTGTGTTGTGATTATCTTCCTCTGAGCTCCTTAAGGTAAGGACATACTTGGGCAAGAGAACATGATGGGACCTAACATTTACTAAGTACCTGCTTAAACTAAATACTTAATATGTATTACCCTAAAACAAGCTTTAAACTCAGAGCCTGAGTTTCTTCATGTATAAATCACGACACTACGACCAAGGCCTACTGTAAAAACACCAGGAAAAGTCAAAGATAGATATCTAAGTTAAAAAAGCAAGGTGTGGAACAGTGTCTCTAACATATTACCATCTCTGTTTATAAAAAATGGAGGTAGGGGAGGGGGGTATGTATTTGTGGTTTTTGTTTTTTTGGTTTTTTTTCTAAGATTTTACTGATTTATTTTAAGGCGGGGTGGAGGAGGAACAAGCAGACTCCGTGCAGAGTGTGACTTGGGGCTCAATCCCATGACCCTGAGATCACGACCTGAGCCAAAATCAAGAGTCAGATCCCCAACCACCTGAGCCACCCAGGCACCCCATATGTGTTTCTATAGATTAAATATACTTAATGCAACTTGCACAGGAAACTGGCAACAGCAACTGCCTTTCAGGCTGGAAATGGGAAAACTCACTGTTTCTCTACTTTTCTACTGTTTATCATGTGCATTCATTACCTCCAAAATAAAATTCTTAAAAACTGCAATGTATACAATAACCACAAACACAGACACAGATGTATGAAATATACATTGCTTGAAATATATTTTTAAAGATATTAATACCACAGGGTATTTCTACCCTTTGAGGTAAAAATAAACTTCATTTCAGTTGTAATTATCTTAGTAATATTTATCACCACCCTTACCTTCTTTGAAAGTGCTTATTCTGACACCATGTTCTACATGACATTAATTTACTGGATGTCTTCTTTTCATCTAGGAAGTTAGAAGACTGACCGATGCTTTACATTAATTAGTATTACATGTGCCTGGTGAACAAAGTCATTACACACCCTGGTATGCCTAGAATAATCCTGCTTTATGCCTACTGGCAGAATGATAATTATATGATCACCCTACTAATGAATCAAAGAGAAAAGGAGTTTATTCTTCTTATAACATCAATCAGGAGAACCATTCCACCAACTTAAGGAAAAAATTACAATTTTTTATAGTAAATTCCTCTTTTGGAAGTATCAAGAAGTGTATAACAACTTTTTTTTTTTTTTTTTTTTAAGAGAAAAGGAGAGTGTGCATGCATGATGCAGGGAAGGGGGGGCGGGGCGGAATCTTAAGCAGGCTCCATGCTCAGCACAGAGTCCGATGCAGGGCTCGATCTCAAAACCCTAAGATCAGGACCCAAGCCAAAATCAAGAGTCCGACCCTTAACTGACTGAGCCACCCAGGTGCCCCTAACATGACTAACATTTTGACCTCACACAGCATACCTGGTCCCTGTCCTTAGAGGGTGGTAGTTATTTGTTCATCCTGATAAATCATTTTAAAAGAAAAAAACCCAGCTAGACACCACATTACTGTTATTTTAAATAGGAAAAAAAAAAAGGCTGCTTCTATTTTTCATCTCTAACAATTCCATCTTGAATGGTATACTTCAGGAATAGTAAATATAACTTAAACACCCCAGTTTCCCTTTTCATTATCCATTCTTGAACATGTTTAAGAAGCAATTTAAAAAATCAAATGTTACATCAGACCATAAGAAATTTATTTAATCATTCTTTCCTGACCACTGAGAACTACTTTCTCTCATAAGTACTGGAAGTTTATTACAAAACAAGAAATTTCCCAAAATAGCAGAGAGAAACAATTAATTTTATTAGATAATCCCGAGCACTGGTTTTCGAACCTCAGTTGACTAAGGACCATTCTGGAGCAGGATCAGCAAACTATGACTCACATGGGCCAATTAGGCCCACTGCCTGTTTTGTTCAACAAGGTAAAAATGGCAAATTTTACATTTTTTAAGTAACTGAAAACAATTTAAAGAACATAATATTTTGTGACACTAATATCTTATCGGTGTCTATAAATCAAGTTTTATTGGACACCACCATGTTCCTTCATTTATATGGTCTATCGCTGCTTGCGTACTATGGGTAGAGTTGCATAATTTAAATAGAGACCACATGGCCTGCAAAGCCTAACATATTTACTATTTGGACCTGTACTGAAACACTTTGCTAACCCCTGCTCTAGAGGCTTTCAGAAAAGGGCAGATCCATATACTGAAACAATGGGGGAGGGAAAGATGGAGAAAAGGGGAGACAAAGATGGAGAAAAAGAGGAATTTCCATTTTTTACCAACTACCTGGTACAATTCTGTCATAGATAATATATTTAGAAAAAACTAATCTAGACTATTCCTCTATAGACGCTCGTAAAGAGGGGAAATTGTCAAGTGGAGGCTTCTAATTTCATAGCTGAGTAAGATGTGAGCAACTTCAGAGAACAGAGAGGCTTCCTTCCCTCTGCCAACACAGTACACACATGCACAGCCAACTCAGCCTCCCCCCTTGCAGGCATGCAAAGCACACTGACACATTTAGATCCTGAGCTAAAAAGGAGAAGTCCATTAAGCAGATCATTTTAATTTCATGTGATAAATTAATTTCATTTTACCTTAAAATTTGTGCTTTTGAAGATAGGCTTACAAAGAGTCCTTCCTAGTCCTTGGGTCACATTTTCTTTTTTACCACCAAATCTCCCCCACCAAAAAACACTACTTTACAGTTTACCTTTCACATGTAGACCTTTAATCTGTCTAGAATTTTCTTCATATATGTTATTATAGGGTAGGAGTTCAGTTTTATTTGCCTCCATATGGTGAGTCAGTTTTCCCGACACCCGTCTATTAAATGCTCCATCCTTTCCCCCACTGTTTTTCTGGCACCACGGTAATCATATATTAAAATCCAAATATACATGTGTCTATCTCTGAGCACTCTAAATCGTCTTCATTTGTCTATCTTACTACCAACGCAAGGCCAGAGCAAGAAGAACAGTGTACTACTGGGGCACTTTATAGACCTGGTAATGCAAAAACTACTCCCTCCGAACATACTCGTTTTCTAAGACTGACCTAGCTGTTCCTGAACACATTCTCCATACCTGAATTTCGATTAAGTTTATAGAGCTGCCTCAAAAAAATAAAACCCAACTGGAATTTAGACTGGAACTTTATTAAATTTATAATGAAATAAATTTATAATTTACACTATACACTATAAAGTTAACAGACAGTGGTCAGAGAGGGAGAAGATACATGCAAAACCTAGAACAAAGGTTTAATATCTAACATATCCAAACAGAACTTTGGCAGAAAGAGTAGGCAAATGATATGATTCGGCAATATACAGAATAGGACACACAAAAATCTAACAAGTATAAGACAAGAAACTAACATAAAAAGTGGTATAATCCAAGAAAATGCAAATCAAATTATAAGATATCACTTTATATCTACAGAATGATAAAACGCTGAAAATCCGACCACGCCAAGGAGATCTAGGGATACAAGGACTCTCATGCCCCACAACTAGCAGGCACGGAGAAGAATACAACCATTCTGGAGAAGTACAGATACTTCACAACTTAAGTAAAACTGAACTTCAGGAGACTCTGCAATCCTGCTAAATTCTTACCGAGGTTCATAAAAGCATGTGATAGAATGCCTCCTGTTGCTCTGCCAGTGGTGGGGGAGAGGTGGAAGCAACCAGGGCTTCTGCAGACAGAATGGATATGTACCTGGTAGAATTTTATGTAGCAGTTTACAGCAATGAATTAGGCCTCTGCAGAGCAACAGGGAGAGATTAAAACGTAGTGCTTAGTAAAAAAAAGTGGGGAACAAAATGAGATAATATCATTTATGTAAGTTAAACATACAAATACACTAAATACACTGACAAGAAGACATATTAATAATGTATAGAAACACATTAGAAGGAGTGCTTTGGGGATTAACTGGAGTAGAAAATGAGGATAAAATGGAATAAAATAAGCAAGTAGGAAAAAGGAGAAAAAGGAACTTAGTTTATACAAATTCTCAATTTTTATTTTTTGGTAGAGACTGCTAACAAACACCAAGCTAGCTACTGTAGCCTGCACCGGGGAGAGACCACTCCCGACATGACACAACACACACACCTCTACCACTAAAATTATTTTTAATACACAGTTTTACATGTAACAGTAAAAGAGCCCTAAGCATAAATATATATACATACATATATATATATATATATATATATATATATATATATATATATATATATATATATGTATGTATATATATAAATGGTGAAGAAATACCAAGAAGACACCTTGAATCGGTACAGCCACAATGCAGGATAAAGATGGTAGTATCTGTAATTTGAGTAGAAAGTAGGATGCCCATTAAAGGGATAAAAGAACACAAGGAAAGCATTTGGGTGAAGAAACTAGGTTTTAGACAGGTTTTAAGTTCCTATGTTTGGTTGAAAACACTCCAGTGGGCAGTCAAGGATGGCTGTAGATAGTTACAGAGTCATCTGAATTGTCCATTGTTGTAAACGCCACATATTTATTAAAGATGACGGTGGCATGGAAGATGTATGCAGTGCTAATGACATGAATACTCGAGGGAAAGTGGAAAGATGCTGATTTAAGACAAAATAAACTAATAGGAAGCAGAGGCGAAAATGACTGCAGAAGGTGAGACTGGAGAAGGCAGGGAGTAAATCATTACAGCTCTCATTGACTGAAGGTAGACTACGTGTAACAAAAACTAAATAAATACTTTTGTGTTTAAAATACCATTATAATCAGGGCACCTGGGTGGCTCAGTCGTTTAAACGTCTGCCTTTGGCTCAGGTCATAATCTTGGATCCTGGGATGGAGCGAGCCTGCTTCTCCCTCTCCCTCTCCCCCTCACCCTGCCTGTGCACGCGCACACGCTCTCTCTCTCAAATAAATAAATTATTTAAAAAGCAAAGCAAAACATTATAATCTACCCAACAGCAATAGGCACCAAAGATTTAAGATAAATTTCTGCAAGCAAACAAGAACTGAGAAAATCTAGAATTGTGAGCCACAGAGTTGTGCAGTGGCCCTCTCATTTTCATTAACAGCACAATGTGTGCACAATTCAGAATGTCAATCAATAAATATTTTAGCAGAATTGCCTATCCTGTAATTAACAAGACTGGTATTAACCTCATAATTACACAGACCAAATCAAGGTATTATGGTAACCTAACAGCCTCCCCTGTCTCCCTCTTTACCCTTACATGATAGATGGCTTCCCAAAGAAAGTCAGTTTTAATCTTAGAAATCTAAAGGAAGTTGTCTTCAAACTGCTCTTGCCAGAAAAACAGCTTTATATCATACTATGTACCACTATTGTGTGTGTGTGTGTGTGTGTGTGTGTGTGTGTATGTATATAGATAGGATATATATATAGTGTATATACTACGGTATATTGTAGTAAATAGTATTATATATAGTATATTTATATTTTTATATAAATAGTATATGAACTATATAATAATAGCACATGGTAAACTTTATGGTACTCATACCAGAACTATACTATTAAAGGGCTCTTTATTTAAATAAAATAAGCCACTGCTCTTCTCAAAGGTCAAAGTTAGATACCAAGTAAGGAAAAATTGAACTTGAGTATCTATTCCAGAAGAGTGTAAGTTATAAATGTCTATTCCATTTAGTGTTCTAAAATGAGGAGTTTTCATTCTCTTCAAAAGTATAAAATCATATGTATAACGTAAAAGATAAAAATTTTAAAAACCTAAAAATACACTTGTAATTCATGGTAATGAGATTTCATATCACAAAAACTGCTATTAGGTTTTGATACAAACCTGTATATAAGAATAGACTCAGTTTTATTTCCTCATGCTCTGAATTCAGTTTATATAACAAAAGGACACCTAAAATATTGCTTACCTATCCTCAGATTAAGATTAAAGAATTTAGGGATATTTAAAGCAGATATAAGATACTGAAATGAAAAAAATGTATTCTAAAAAACACCCTAACACCAAAAAACCCCTCAATGGGCCATGAAACAGTTCAAATCTATCTTCTTACCTGATCCTAACAGAAAGCCTATTAAACCTGAGATTTACCACGCACTTAACTAAGTCAAACTAAAAGTTACACCATATTTACTTTCATCTAGTTACAATAAATGTTTCAAGGTAAACAAACAACCACTAGAATAATCAAAGTACTAAGTTCTGTGCCTCAAAGTCTTTTTAGAGACTCCTTTTTTGCCCTCCAACAGCAGTTACCCCCTCACTACCCACCATCAACCCTCTCCTCCCGGAACTCCAAACCACTACCACCCAAACACACTTCCACAAAACAAAAAGATCTAGGACAATGATATAAAACTGGGACTTGCAGCTGCACGGGGTATTTTCACTCACCAAACCATAGAATTTCAAATTTGTGTCAGAATAGTACAGTACAACACTGTGTTCAAAAGTAGTCATGTGGTTTTTTTGGTTAATGGTGACTACAAATGTAGCTCCACAATCCTAGAACTGAATGGCATTGGTTTACAAAAGGCAATTTTTAAAAATGAGAAAGTATAAAAGATGATTTTATGATGTTTACATTTTCTCCTTTATTAGATTTAAAATATAGTCACATATCCAACAGAAATTTGAAGTAGAAACGTAATCTGTAACAATGTAGTTATTTAAATTCTACTATAATCAACATCTACAATAAATTCTTCTAATGTGGCTTGACCTGTAATTATATTAGAATTAATATGCACGCAATACACAACTAATCCTAAGCCAGTATGAGTAGCGGAATTAAAAAATATCAGTAGTCTAAAACAATTAAAAATTCTACTCACAAAGTGCAGCTGATATGGCCAGAAACAGTATCAGTCTCCCAATATTAACATGAATTTTATTATTTACTTATGATTTTATCCATTTATTTGAGAGAGAGAGAGAGCACGAGCGGGGGGAAGGGGCAGAGGCAGAGGGAGAGGGAGAAGTAGATTCCGCACTGAGCACGCAGGGCTCAATACCAGGACCCCAGGATCACTATTTGAGCCAAAGGCAGATGCCCAACTGACTGGGGCAACCCTGGTGCCCCGTCAACATGAATTTTAAATAAAATCTCTTACTCATTATAGCACATAAAAGTTTAAGCATAAGCCATTTATGATGAGTTTAGTTCTTCCAATAACCCCTTATATCCTTTCAATCTTTTCAAACAGTTCACCAACACTTCTAGAAGTAATTATTATCAGTATAAATGTATAGAAGCTGGAATAACAAAGAAGTACTATTTTCTAATGACGATTTTTATTTACAAAAAAAAAAAAAATGTCATGGGTCTTTTAGTCACCTCAGCTTCTGGCCAAGATAGAATAACAGGGACCAAATTTACCCTACCACCTTAAACAATTTAAAAAACCCCAAAATATATGAAACAATAGCTTGTAGACAGTGGACATCAAGGCAGCTCAGCTCAAGGCAGTGATTCCTGAGAAAGAAAAACACAGGAAGACCTACAATTGCCCCTGCAGTGTAGGGATGGACAACCCCAGTGGGGAGAGCTCACAAGTACTGGAAAGAAAGCTGCAGAGCAAGAGAACTCCAGAGATCTGTAAAGGGTCCCCTGAAATATCTGGCTGATCGGCACATGCGTCAGAGGACACAACACTACCAATGCCAGGGAAAGGAATACCCAGCAGGAACAGAGGGAACAATTTCCAGGGGTACTTCATGATTAGAAATAGTCTGTATTCCCACTAGTTAGAGAAGAAAAACCTCATAATTTCCAGGGCATTGGGTAAAATACTCAGATTCGCACTGCCTCAGTAAAAGTGAAAAGTTAGCTTTCATTACTGTTCTGATCACTCTTAACCAAGCTTAAAAGCAGGTCTCAAAAGGATCAGACTATTTTCAAGTAACTTAAACGCATCTGAACTTACCTGCAAACCTAAAGAATATATTTAAAAATACAAAAATATCCAGCACCCAAAAAGGTTATGATTCATAGTGTGTGGTATTCAATAAAAAATCCCCAGATATGGAAAGGAGTTTAAAAATGTGAGGAGAAAAACCAACCAACATTAAAAAATCCAGAAATGACAGAGATAATAAAATTAATGGACACAGACAGTAAACTGTTGTTATAACTATTTGGTAAGTTCGAAATGATATAGACAAATGCCTGAATGTGTTAGGTATAGGCATGGAAATTATAAAAATACCCAAATCAAACCTTTCAATGAGAAATACAACATCTGAGATGAAAAATACACTGGATGGGATTAACAGTATGTTAGACACTGCAAAAGAAAAGATGAATAAACTTGAAAACACAGCAACAGAAATTACTCAAAACAGATACACACACAAAAGATGCTGGAACTGAGCAACATCTGTGGAACAACTTCAAACAGCCTAATATACAAAAAGGGGAAGGGTCAGAAAAACTATGTTAAAACTGTAACTCTAGAATTCTATAATGTTTCAAATTCTGACATGTTTCAAAAACAGAGGCAAAATAAGCATTTTTTCCAGGCATACAAAAATTGAAAGAATTCATCACCAGCAGACCTGATTGTAAGAAATGTTAAAGACAGTCTCTCAAGTGGAAGGAAATGAGGTGTATATCTGAAACTACACAAAGGAATAAAGATCACCAGAAATGGTAATAAATTTGTTGAAAAGATAAATTTTAATTATTTCTTAAATCCCTTTAAATGATAAGTGTTTAAAGCAAAAACAGTAACGAAGTATTGTATGTAGGGTTTATAACATGTAGAAATAAAATGTATGACAACAAAACACACTGGCTGTGAGGAAGAAATGTTGAAGGATCCTATAAGAAGGGCACAACATCACCTGACAGTGTAAGATGCTAAAGATGTATCCTATAAACTCTATAAACTACTAAAAAACAAAAGAAAAAGTTAGTTACTAACCCAACAAGGCATCTGATGACCAAAAAACAAAACAAAAAAACCCCACCTCAACCCAAAATAAAGTGTGAAAAATGGAAACCAGGAATAAAGAGCAGATGGAACAAACAGAAAACAAACATTAAGACAGAGGATTTAAATCCAATCACATCAACAGTAACATTAAAGGGAAATGGCTGAAACATTCCAATTGAGTGGCAAACTGTCAGACTGGAAACGAGCAAGTCCCAACTATATGCTGCTTAAAAGAAACTCATATTAAATATTTAAAAAGTCATATATCAGCTATCACTTACTAAATCACTAATCATGAAAAGCTTCTCCTGCAGGGTCTTAAAACTATCAACTTATAGAACAGAGCAATCCCAGATAAAAATGGTGCTTATCAACTAAATCATTCTTGCTCAAAGACACGTAAGCTAACTCCCCTAATTAAAAAACAAAAAGCCAAAGACCAAAACCAACCAAACACAAACAATGTTCAATGCAACGAGACTCTTGTGATTTTTAACATATCATAAACCCTCTGAATTTCAAGGTGGGATCAGCCAATGCTAAAATTAAATTTACACAGCAAGTTGGACTTGGATGTAATGGGCAATATTCCTAAAATTTAGTCCCTCCTCACTTCAGAAGAAAGCAAACATATCACTAAATGTTTCAACAGTTAACATATTACTATCTGTGCGACACCAACATCATGGGAGCTTTCCTAGTACTGGTTGTAGGTTTGAAAGATACTCCCTGACTCAGCCCCCTAAGTCTAAACAGAGCACTTGTTTAGATTCCTTGCTTTTAAGTCCTGGCTCCCAAGTCTTCTAGCTGTGTGATCATGGACAAGTTACTTTAACTCCTTTATGCTTCAACTTCCTCATCTGTAGAATAATGTAATTTTTTTTTTTTTTAAGAATGCTTTTTAAAATAGTAACAGCTATGATGAATTGAGGCCTTACTACGATCAGGGCACTGCTTCAAGTAATTTATATACATTGTATTTTTAAATCCTCAAAACCTGGATAAGCATTGTTATCCCCATTTCACAGATAAGAAAACTGAAGTACAAATATCTGTGTTCCTCCCAAATTTATATAACTCGGTCTGATTCCAAGACTTGTCATCTTAATCAATATGCTAAACAAGTAACTCCTTTATAGATTTTTTTCCCCCAAAAGTGCCTGTCTTTTGCTCTAGAATGCAAACTACTTAACACGAGCTTTGTCGCCTTCATTTTGAGTAATCCCAGCAATCTAGCACAAAGAGAGCACAAAGCAGATCAATGAAAGTGGGCTGAATGAGCAGATTCTGTGCATGATCTTGTCATGTCACTTACTCATGCACGGGCAGTAATCAGAAGACTGGCGTTCCATCCCCAAACATACCTGTCCTCAGCTGTGCCATTTTAGAAGAAGTCACATCACCTCCCTAGATCTGAGCGTTCTCATTTATAAAAATGAAGAAGTGAACTAGACCTAAGTTCCCTTTCAGCTCTAAAATTTCCAAGAAAAGCCAATACTGCTCTTTGGGAGAAAGAACAAAAGAACTGCCTCTCACCAGAACAGAAAGACTTTGCTGTTTTCAGAGTAACATTTAGAGTCCCTTTGTTTGTTTAAAATCTCTTGCTCTCCCAGACTAAGAGCTCCAACAAGGCCTGGACCTAGTCTGTCTTGTTTCCAGGTATCCCCAACACAGTTCCTGACACGTGGAAGATAGCTGATGTTTAACGAGTGAAATGCATTATAGGTGAAAACTTGTGAGCAATCAAACAAATGGGAACCTTTTTTTTTTTTTTTAAGATTTTATTTATTTGTCAGATAGAGAGACAGAGAGAAAGAGAAAGAAAGCAGGAGGAGAGACAGGCAGAGGGAGAAGCTGAGCAGGGAGCCCAATGTGGAACTCAATCCCAGGACCCTGGGATCATGACCTGAGCCAGAAGTAGATGTTTAACCGACTGAGCCACCCAGGTGTCCCGGGAACCTATTTTTTAATGTAGTATTCTAATGCAGCTGTTTCCTAAATTCCATGAATGAATGGCTAATTTTATTACCTGAGTACTCTTTTTGGATATTCCTATTTACTTCAGTTACATAAACTGTGAATTCACAAGACTTTAAAATGCTTTAGTTCTTGCTGTTTCCACGTATTTCACCTGCATCCTATACAGCTCTTGTTCCAGAAGGCCCATGTAACATAAAAAGTAATCTTAACATCTGTAGTAAAAGCTCAAGTTTTTTCTGAGGTATCTATCTAGTATTTCCTATACAACTAGATCATAAAAGCAGCAGCTGAAAAGAAGTTATTAGAAAACAGCTTAAAACTTACAGGAAACAGATGCTGAACTCTTCCCTCCCTTTCTTCCTAATGACTTAAGTATAAAGCTACTGCATTTTGAAGTGAACTTTATTTTGAGGATTTCTGTAGATTATGCACTGAACACACTGAAACTTAATGCAGTCTCAATTCACAAGAGTTCTTCAAACAATAATTTACAGTTTGAAAAAGCTATACTTATTTTTACCCTGAGATTTCTCTTTAAAAATATCTGAAAATGAAAATTTCTAAAATTGAATGACTCTTTAATAATTTATGATTATGTCATAAAAATACCATTTGACCAGACGTGTACTATATGCAAAACATGCATTACTTCCTTGGTTATCTCTGGCTTCTGTATTTTGTTTTAATGCAGAAGCCTGAGCCTCCCCCTAGAGATGATTCAGTGGGGGTGGGCTCTGGCATCTGTCTTTTTCTAGACTACATATAACTGAAACAGCAACCAGGATTGAGAACCACTGCATTAAACATAAAACACTTAGAGCAAGACTGCTTTAAATGATTATTTCAAGTAAGTAGTTAAACTCAATATGCAAAACTTAAAAAAGGCTAACACACCTTACAACTAGTCCAGCCTTGTCCTGTTCTTTTTCCGAGTTTTAAACATTATCAACTGGTGCAGTGATTCCTCACACTGATTTGTATACATTACAGGAATATGACAAGTCTTAAAATTCAGTATAAATTCCTTTTAATTTTAAAAAGAAATTTTAAAAAATTCCATTAACTTAAGGGAAGGTAAAGGGGACGATACATCCCTTTTTTAAAGCCTTTAAGAGACCGGCCAGAAAAAAAGATGATTTCATAAAGGAAACCCAAAATCAACTAATAACTATATGTAGCCATTGTTACCCCCCAAAACTGAGTTTATTATATTTAAAGAAATTTTCCCCAAGTTGAAATCTCCCATTATACAGATATTTTAATTTAAAAACATTTATAGGGGGCACGGTGTGGCTCAGTCAGTTAAGGAATCTGACTCTTGACTTTGGCTCAGGTCATGATCTCAGTGTCACAAGATGGAGCCCCATGTTGGCTGGGCTCAGTGCAGAGTCTGCTTGGAATTCTCTCCCTCTCCCTCTCCCCCTCTCCCTGCTTGCACAAGTAGGCATGTGCACTCTCTAAATTAATAAATAAAATCTAAAAATAAAAAATAAAAACACTAAGCTTTTATTATAGCAAAGATAACTGCACAAATAAATAGTAATGAGGCTCATAAAGAAACTGTAAAGGCCTTGTCCCTACAACATCTCAAAAAATGTCTACACATGGACCAAGAGTTAACCTGTTAAGTCATCAAAAGTTGAAGTTTAGATATAAAACTTTCGGCCTCTTAAATCAGCTTTTTTTTTTTTTTTAAGATTCTATTTATTTATTTGACAGAGAGAGAGACAGCCAGCGAGAGAGGGAACACAAGCAGGGGGAGTGGGAGAGGAAGAAGCAGGCTCATAGCAGAGGAGCCTGATGTGGGGCTCGATCCCAGAATCCTGGGATCACGCCCTGAGCCGAAGGTAGACGCTTAACAACTGAGCCACCCAGGCACCCCGTTAAATCAGCTTCTTTCTTCACACTCATGCCTGTAATTTTCTTTATACGGACAACAAAATTTGCTGAAAATACAAGGAATTACCCTCTCTCCTGCTTTGCTAACATTGCCACTGCTATCCAACACACTTCTCTAATGCATTAAATTAATATTTATGTACCTACTGCTTCAGGGTGGCTTTCAGACCTCATGGGGCTTTCTGAATCACTATTTGTATCTTCCAAGCTAACTTTGTATTAATATTCTAAAAATGGGGGAAAACAATTTATTATCTAAAATAATAAACCAAATTAAATTCATTAATGTAGCTGCTCCCAAAGGTGTCCAGGAAACAGATCTTCCCCAACGAGTAGTCTATTAACTTCTGACTTTTTATATATGACTATCAAATGGCCCACATTCAAGGAAGACATATACATATACTACTCATTTTTTCAGATTAGGAACAGGCAGCACAAAACCTGTTATTTAAAAAATACAAAGTAATACTTCCACTTTATACTGTGCTGAAAGACATAAAGGAATTAGAAAAGAAAGTTCTGTGAGACAAACATACAGACATTGAGGAAAATAGTCCCTTGCTGAAAATGCATGTTTTGGGCCAACAGAATATTTGTACCTATTCCATTCACTGGACAACAATCAGAAAACTGAATTCTATTTTTATAGGTGTTCCTTCTTCAGGAAAATTATTCATTTACTCCTTCATTCATTCAGTAAACATTTGAGCAGTTGCCATTTTCCAAGCACTGTGCTAGGTGGCTGGCACAGTCCCTATTCTCACAGAGCTTAGAGTACTGAAGAAAATCAAATGGCCACTTATTAAAAGCTAAGTGAACAGGTTTCTTCTATTAGAAACCAGTTTCTATTTTGTTAAATTAACTATCAACATTAGTGTCATTTGGACCCTTTTACTATAGTTACCAAGCTAGCTGGTTGGTCCAGAAGTCAATCAAGCTGTACTAACTTAACTAACTGGCCCCTTACCCAGGAGTTTTAGAACTGTCAAAAAAAAGGGGGGGGCATTTCATTTCTCTCTGGGTATCTGAGGCCATGTTCCTCCAGGAAGGAGGATGGATGGAGCAGCTAGCAGCAGTTTGCATTATGAGAAAACATAAAGCACACTTCCAGAGAAAAGCAGAGGAGAAAAGAATCCCCAGCTTCCGCCGTTTCTGGTACCCAGAACATTTCAGTTCTTGAATTATCAGTCACATACTTGGATATCCTTATAATGATCTCATCTTTTTATTTTAATGAATTAGAATTAGACTTTTGTTACTTGCACATAAAGAGTCTTACTTAATAACAAAAGTGGTATCAGACTAACTCCCTAATTCTTCCCAAAGTGAAGAGGTTGAGAGCATAGGCCCTGGAGCCAGACTGCCTGGGCTCCTCTCCTGGTTCCTCCACTTACTAGCTATATATATATATATATATAACCTATGCCTGGATTTCATCAGCTGTAAAATGGCAAGAACGATACTCACCAATAGGAATGGTTTAAATTTTAAATCAGTTTCTACATTTAAAGCCCTTAGAACAAAACCCGACCCACAGTAACAGCCTAAAAAGAGTTAGCTATTACTGCTTCTGTTGTTCCATGACCAACAGCTTTGTGGGGGATCTAATGCTGTGATTTAGGTACTCCAACTGTGACCAGTCATCTGGCTCCATACATTCTCTACCGCATGACACAGGGAGAGAGAGTGCGCAAGGCAAGGCAACGTCCCTCGCGGGCAGCGAGAGGTTCCACATCTAGGTGAATGGGGAAGACTAATAAGGTAAGAGCACAGGAAAAAGCAGTAGCTACCTACTGCTCCAGGCATCGCACTGTTCTCTCATGAAGAGTTTCCATCATCCAAAACCCCAAACCTGCCCTCACTCCAGTATTTACTCACACTACTCCTCATTCTGTTCTGTTGGTTTTCTAAAGATTTTTTACGTGCTTTTATTTCAACAGATTTCAGCTTGTCAAAAAAATTTACTGATGGTTAAAGTTATACACATTACAACTCTTTGTTATTTGTGATTTTTATTTTTGTGTATAATGGGGACTGGGCAAAAAAGGCTGGCATTTGTGAACCCTAAATCTATTTATATGATATGCAATGACCAAGACCCTCTATACCCCATCAATGGTCCTGTGAAGGGGACATAAGATGACTTCAAATAAAGGATTTAGAATAAATCTGAATTATCATCCTAAAAGGCTTACTGAATTAGGACCAAGCATGGCTCAGAGATCAAGCACATGCATTTAAGAAATAGAGGGTTCTATACCTTGTATACTGTTCATGGGAATGCAAATCGGTGCAGCCACTATGGAAAACAGTATGGAGGTTCCTCAAAATATGAAAAATTAAACTACCATTATGATCCAGCAATTCCACTTCCGGGTATGCATCCAAAGAAAATGAAAACACCAATTTGAAGAGATATATGCACCCCCACGTTCACTGCAGCATTATTTACAATGGCCAAGGCACATGGAATATTCATCCGAAGAAAATGAAAACACTAACTCAAAAACGTACCTGTACCCTGTGTTCACTGCAGTGCTATTTATTTTGAGTCAAGATATAGAAACAACTAAGTGTTTGTCAAAGGACAAAAGGATAAAGAAAATGCAGGGTGCATATAAATATACAATGAAATATTATTCAACCATAAAAAAGAACGAAACCTGGGTGCATCTTAAGGACATTATGCTAAGTGAAATGTCAGAGAAAGACAAATATCATTTTGATCTTTCTTATATGCGGAATCTTAAAAAAAAAAAAGAACTCATAAGTGGTTGACGAAGGCTGGGGTGGGGAGTTAAAAGGTACAAACTTCAGTTATAAAATAAGTCAGTAATATACAGAATGGTGACTCAGTTAATAATACTGTATTATGTAACTGAAAGTTGCTAAGAAAGTAGATCTTAAAAGTTCTAATCACACTCACACAAATTTGTAACTATATGGTGACAGATACTAACTAGATTTATTGTGATCATTCCACAATACAGGCAACTATCGAATCATTATGTTATACACCTGAAACTAATGTTATATGCCAACTATGTCTCATTTTTAAAAATGTCTGAAGCTTCAAGAGAGCAACTTTTCTCATCTCTACAGCAGCTACACCACCTACCTTGGGGCCAGGCACAGGGGAGATGTGAATATTGCTTGCTATTTTTATAACTGAAGGTGTAGCATTTCTTATAGGTACTAATTTAATGATTTTCTGTTTTAAAAGAAATTATAGATATCATGTTGTATTCGGAGGGAATGGGCTAAGATGTTTAATAGAAACCTAAAAATTCAGTGGCTTAAAAAGGATCTGTATTTATTTCCAGGGAGGGAGGTGGCTCTGTACAGGGATGACATTCAAAGTACATGCTAAGTATACTAATACACACACAATTAAAATCTCCAGCATATGGAGATTCAATAATTTATTCATTCTCCTACAAGTAGGTGTTTCATTGTAATCTATCCTTTTTGAAAATTCTCAGGTAATTTTTAAGCAGGTAACCTCAGGTAATTTTTAAGTCTAACTTACATCTTTTCATGAAATAGCAATTGAGATGAATTTAGGGGATAAATGAAAATAGAAAAGGGTACGGGTGACTCGGCTGAGTATCTGACTCTGGTTTCAGCTCAGGTCATGGTCTTGGGGTTGTGACATCAAGCCCCACGTCTGGCTCTGCACTCAGCAGGGAGTCTACTTGATATTTTCTCTCTCCCTCTGCCCCTCCCTCCTCTCTAAAATAAACAAGTAAATCTTAAAAAAAAAAATCACAGATACAGAGAACCGATTGGTGGTTGCCAGAACACGGACAGGGATGGAGGGGGTGGTATGAGAAATGGGTGAAGGGGGTCAAGAGGTACAAATTTCCAGTTATAAAATAAATAAGTCATGGAAATGTAATGTACAGCATGGCAACTATAGTTAATAATACCATACTGCAAATCTGAAAGCTGCTAAGAGAGTAAATCTTCAAAGTTCTCTTCATAAGAAAAAAATTCTGTAACTGTGTATGATGGGCAGATGGTAACCACCTACTGTGGTGATCATTTCACAACTGTCGACCCTTAAACATGAGGGTGAGGGGTGCCTACCCCCCCGAACACACACAATTGAAAATCCACATGTAACTTTTCACTCCCCCCAAAGCTGAACTACTAATAGCCTACTGCTGACCGGAAGCCTTACTGACAACGAACAGTTGGTTAACACATATTTTGTACATTTCTATGTATATTATACTGTATTCTCACAAAGCAAGCTAGAGAAAAGAAAATGTTATTAAGAAAATGATAAAATACAATTACAGTACTGTTTTAAAAAAAAGTCCATTTTTAAGTGGAACCGAACAGTTCAAACCTGTGTTGTTCAACAGTCAACTATGAGAATACTGAATCACTGTGTCGTACATCTGAAACCAATATAATGTACCAATATAGCTCAATTTAAAAAAAAAAAAAGAAAGAAAAGAAAGAAAGAAACAAACAGAGGGTTCTAAAAGGCCAGGAAGTAGTTTTAAAGAATCATACAGACATGACTTTTACCAGAGATATTTTCTTGGCAAAAATATCTTTTAAATTACTCTGGAGCCAAAATTCGAGGTATGTAGCTAGCTAAGTAATAAAAAGGAGACAAGGAAGAAGGAAAACAGATAACATATTCTAACAATGCCAGGGCTTCTCTAGAGAAATTTTGAAATAAGGGCAAACTCTAGGGCTCCTTGTCTTAGGGATCCAGAACCAGCAGAGTCCATCAATCCATGCTAATGGTCACAAACTCTCTGGAGGAGACGTTATCTCCTTTCCTTTTTTGTTTCTTTCAGAGTTTTCATATCTGTACAAGGTACCAAATGCAGCCTGTAGGGAGAAACACACACGACCCCACTTCTAACCTCAAGAAATATGTAATCTCTCTTCTAGACTCCTTTTCCCTTTCTTCAATTCCTTTGCCTTTGCCTTCTCAGATCATTAGCTTAATTTAGGGCTTCCAAAGGCCTCTAACTTTTCCCTTCTGCTCCCTCAATCTGTAAAAGCCCTCACACTTTACCTCAAGAGGAACAGAGGGAGGGACTGCCCCTCAGGCTACTCCCACCCTTTTCTAGAGTTTGTTAAAAACTGTTGGAGGGTTTTCATTCTCCCGCCCCCCCCCCAACCCAGCCCCCAGGCAAATTCACCAATCTCTCTTCTCCTCCAGCCACTGAAAGTAAACCTCAGTTATAGACGTGCTGGGACAGGGGCAGGATTAGATACTGCTGCAATCACATGACAAAAATTGCAGACGAAAGGGGATAATAAATAAATAAATATAACTTAAGTCACTAATAAACCCTAATATACACTCTCTTATTCACTACTTGTGTCGTCGTTCTACGTAAAGAGCATATATCACACTTTTCTATCTCCACACGTTCTAATTCAATGCTATTCACACAAGACAGATAAATAGCATATAATTTTAGTCAAAAAATTTCAAGTCCTTTTTTCTGATGGTCACTATTACTCTAACATTTTATTACAAAAGTAACTTATACCCATCTATAATGCAGCAATCCCATCGCCTTTACTAACGAATGCTTCAACTAACACAGGCAAATATTCAAATAATGATCCCATCTTCTCATATCGTAAAACTCATATACATTTTAAATCACTAGATATACTGTATTTTCTTAAAAATTAAACCTGTATTTAAAATCTTAAGGATAAGGGTGCCTGGGTGGCTCAGTTGGTTAAGCGTCTGCCTTAGGCTCAGGTCATGATCCCGGGGTCCTGGGATGGAGCCCTGTATGTCAGGCTCCCTGCTCTGCGGGAACCCTGCTTCTTCTCTCCCTCTCCCTCTGCCCCTCCCTGCTTATGCTCTCTCTCACACGCGCACTTTCTCAAATAAATAAATAAAAATAAAAAAATAAAATAAAATAAAATCTTAAAGGCTAAATGTTACATTTAGCATAACAGAAATCGTTTTGGTATGTTTGGGGGTTGTTTTTGTTTTTGTTTTTTTTTTACCAACAAAAAACTAAAACAGACTTTGTGGTTTAGTCACACTTCAACTTGACTGTAATAATTTCTCAGTGGCTGATGTTAATATCCAAAGAAATGCCCTGATAACATTTATACAACTACCATACTACTAATCAAATACTGTGATTTGTTTCAGTAGTCATTCAAATTGTTTATTTCCTGGTGTTAGGCACAAGAAATAAAAATAAAACAATCAGATTTTAAAGAACTTAGTCTGTTGCAGTGACAGACACAAATGACTCTAAATGAATGTGATAAATGTTGTAAAGAATTATATGCCATGGGACACAGATGAGAGAGTTGTGTGGAATAAATCATTTTTATCTGAGTCTTGAAGAGTAAGGACAGAAACTGGGAGAGGAAATATTCCAGGGAGTAGACTGAATATATTAAGTAATGGGGGGAGAAACAATAAGATGGGGATACAGTAGATTGGAATCAGGTTGTAAGAAATTTATATCATAGGGGTGCCTGGGTGGCTCAGTCGTTAAGCGTCTGCCTTCAGCTCAGGGCGTGATCCCAGAGTCCTGGGATCAAGCCCCACATCAGGCTCCTCCGCTGGGAGCCTGCTTCTTCCTCTCCCACTCCCCCTGCCTGTGTCCCCTCTCTCTCTCTGTCAAATAAATAAATAAAATCTTAAAAAAAAAAAAAAAAAGAAATTTATATCATATAAATTTCATATATATCATTTCAGTCACTTCATTTAAAGAGCAACTGGAGGCCTTAAATTTTCAAAAGAGGAATGCCATGATGATCAAACTTATGTTGGAAAACATCTAGAAATAAATGGCCAGACTGATGAGGCAATTATCAGTAGCTAGGCTGTAAAATAAGTCTATCTTTTAAAATTTAAATACAGTTTTGCTGAGTAAAATTTAACAAGCAGCAACTTGAAGTGAAGCCTACAATTCACAGAGCTATGACAAGAGGCAGTAGAGTATAATGGTTAGGCAACAAAGGCTTTGAAGGCCAGGACCTAAATATAAATAGCGGCTTCACCACTGAAAAGCCAAGTGCCTTTCAGCAAGCTACTTAACCATTTTAAACTTGTCTTATCTGTAAAATGAGAATAACAATCATATTCATATCAGGTTAGCGGCTATCATTATTATTTAAGTTTTATTCTATTTTTAAAGTCTCTACAGTACAGAATATAAAGCAAAAAGAAGCTAAGATTTGTATGGTAGGTCTAAAGAGTTGTCCAAATTATCACAAATCAAGCTTTTCACTGTTCATTATTTTGTATAAAGTGAATACCCAGAACACTGGACGCACTGATGTCACTTTACAATATAATTACAAAAATTCGGGGCACCTGGGTGGCTCAGTCGATTAAGCATCTGGCCTCGACTCAGGTCATGATCCCAGAGTCCTGGGATCAAGCCCCACATCAGGCTCCCTGCTCAGCCGAGAGCCTGCTTCTCTCTCCCCCTCTGCTATTCCCCCTGCCTGTGCTCTGTCAAATAAATAAAATCTTTTAAAAAATAATAAATAAAATAATTACAAAAATTCATTTCAAAGTCTAATACAAATTACTTGAAGTTTTTCTGCACATTGATTATTTTATATCATTGGTGTCGTTTCCCTTTAAGCAAATACCCATGTTATGTTTGCACTGAAATTTTGTCTCCTTTTTGAATGACATGTAATTTTTCTAAAATGGATAAGTGAAAAAAAAGTTTTCCTAGGGGCCTCTCTTAGCTGTTTATTATCAGTTCAAGGGGAAAAAAAACAGTATAAAACTGGTCTTTCAGTAAGTAAAACTGCCCTTCATTATGAAATGATTTAATTCCTTATCAGTGCAACCCCATACCTCCTGTAATTATGTATTAAGAAATGCTGGAATAACATTTCATTTTACAGGATAAAAAAGCTAATCAAAAAGGTTTCAATAACTTAATTTTTTTAGTAACTGAAATTTCAAATACACATCTAATATTTATATCACTACTCCAAGCTGTTTTACAGCCTTAACCTGTGTCTGTCCTACATGTCCCCTTTAGTCCACATAGTTCGGCTATTATAACTAAAAATTATGGCAAAATTATTATTCCACAAAAGCATCTACCAAATCAAAGAAACTGGAAAGCATTCTCTCTATATTGTCATATCACATGGATTTGAGGCTTCCCACTGCACAGATAAATCTTTTCAGTATCACAGGTAACCAACGAAGTGGGGACTAGAGGGAACCTGGCAAGCTGCCTCCAGACCACTGAGGGTTTTTCATTGCTTCCTCAAGCTCTCATTTGCTGTTCCTGCTCTGAAAGAGGTACAAAGCCAAACTCGATGCTTCCACAGTGGCAGACTCAGGCTATCTTCACTTCAAGTGGATAGTGAGGAAGCCAGGCAAGGAGATCACGAAGACAACTAACAAGTTATTTTTGTTGGCTTTGAATGCTATATGCCCATGACAAAGCATTCATACTTTCACCTAGCCATTATGTCAAGACAAGCTGGGTACTGTTATACTTCCCTTCACAGGTTTAGACACAAATTTTGAGTAGCATGTCTCTAATTTTTATGAAATTTCTAGATATAATAGATATAGATATCTAGACATAATAGGCATGATAGATACATCAATTACACCTAGACATAATAAAAATGCTATATAAGAAAATGTCAGTATTGGGGCGCCTGGGTTGCACAGCGGTTAAGCGTCTGCCTTCGGCTCAGGGCGTGATCCCGGCGTTATAGGATCGAGCCCCACATCAGGCTCTTCTGCTATGAGCCTGCTTCTCTTCCTCTCCCACTCCCCCTGCTTGTGTTCCCTCTCTCGCTGGCTGTCTCTATCTCTGTCGAATAAATAAATAAAATCTTTAAAAAAAAAAAGAAAGAAAAGAAAATGTCAGTAAATCTGTTCATTAAAAACAAAGATACTTACAAAAAATATCTCCGAAAACTTTTTTTTGAGTTAGAAATTTTATGAGAATTTTATTCTTCAAGTATAGGCTAAGTGTGGTGGTATATCATTCCTCTCCTTAAAGCTCTTCAATGGCCTTCCACTGAAATTAGTAAAATCTGACTCCCGCCTACCTCATCTCCTACCACTCTCATCCTCGCTCACAATGGCCAGTCATGCTGGCCTTCCCCATACAGCACCTGTTTGCTGTCTTTCTGCCTAAAAACACTCTTCTCATGCCTAGGTCCTTGTCATCATTCAGGGCCATCTCCCTAAAATGGCCTTAAACAATGACTCAACCTGCCCAGTCACTCGCTGTGCCATTACCCTGTTTTAATTTCTTAGTATTGTTTTTTTCTTTAAAAGACTTTATTTACTTGTCAGAGAGCGCGCAAGAACACAAGCAAGAGGAGAGGCAGGCAAAGGGAGAAGCAGGCTCCTCACTGAGCAAGGAGCCCAACAGTGGCACTCATCCCAGGACCCGGGGATCATGACCTGAGCTGAAGACAGACACTTAACCGACTGAGCCACCTAGGCGTCCCAATTTCTTAGTATTGTTACCTGCAATTATTTTTGTATTTTTAAATTGTCCCTCCCTCTATATAAGCTCCATAAGGGCAGGGACATTGTCTTTTTTACTGCTGTACAGGAAACGCCCAATAATTGTTAGAATGAGCAACTGAATATGGTGAGGAGCAGCTGGTTACAGTTATATCTTAAGTCAACGGGCCATACAATGGAAAAGGCCAGGTCAGGCAGAGACCACAGTATGGGCAGTGTGCTCAGTGATGTGTACTGCTTAGCCTGGCTCACAGTAAAACAGGCAGAGAACACAGATGGAGCAAGTAGGAGACTGACCCACCCACCCCAGCTGAGTCACTGATAACCCTGCCAGGCCTCAATACACTTGGCAAAACTAGCACTGAGATTTAACTGGAACAAACAAAAAACTGTTATTAGTACAGGCAATTCTCATGATGCAAATGACGTGTGTTCAGTAGGTCATATATTTTAAAAACTCATTCGAGGAACCTAATTACTACTCTACAGGGCCTGCTAAATACCTGTTAGGGAATGAATCACACCTTCAAAGTTAGACCAATAACAATTCATATATATAGTCTGGATGCACACAGTTGTATCTCTTCCCTCAAAAAGTCAAGTGTCTACAAACTTATCTCTTTTTTTGACTCAAGTGAGCATGTCCAGAGGAAAGTGCTAAGAAAACTTCACCCAAGTGGCTGGCTCATCCTTTTTTTGTAGAAGGTTCAATAAAAGGAAGGAGCACACCAGGGTGTGAGAAAGCCAGAAATGCAAGAGTGAACTGACAAAGATTTAAAAGATTTTCAAAGGAAAATGCGAATGAGGCCTGCGGTAATGTCATTAGGTATCCTGAGATTTGACTTAGCCCCTTAAACAAGATAGCATTTCTTTTTATGCACCTCCAGGTTAAATGACAATGTGCAAATGTTATGGCCCTCAAACCATGCACTACAGTAGAGAGAGGCTTGCCTGAGATCAGAGAAGCTTCAGAACTGAAGATGACTGCTTTGGAGGGGCTTACTAAAAAAGCTGGGGAGTGTGTATCTTTGGAAAGCAGTGAGAGTTGGACTGGAACGAACAACCATGCAGAAAGGTTTCAGGACTGGCTCTGGAAAAAGAAGAACGCAGCAGTCATCTGGCAACAGAATGGAGAATGGATAAAAATTCATTTATCAATACAGACCACGTAATAATTAGGACACAAAGAAGAGCACAGAGAAGGGAGCAGCCAGTCCTTTTAGCTACAAAATTTCCACCATAAACATTATCTAGGCTCCAAGATTTTTAATTAGGTAGGCTCTATGCCCAGCGTGGAGCCCAACTCAGGGCCTGAACTCAGAACCTCAAGATCAAGACCAGAGCTGAGATCAAAAGTTGGATGCTCTTAAGAACTAGAATTATCAGTAGGGGAAGAAAGGGATAAAGAAAGGGGGGGTAATCAGAAGGGGGAATGAAACATGAGAGACTATGGACTATGAGAAACAAACTGAGGGCTACAGAGGGGAGGGGGGTGGGGGAATGGGATAGACCGGTGATGGGTAGTAAGGAGGGCACATATTGCATGGTGCACTGGGTGTTATACACAACTAATGAATCATCGAGCCTTACATCGAAAACCGGGGATGTACTGTATGTTGACTAACATAATATAATAAAAAATCATTATTAAAAAAAAAAAAAAAAAAGTTGGATGCTCAACCGAATGAGCCACTCAGGCTCCTCTAGACTCCAAGCTCTTAATAGCTCTTTACTTTTTTCCACAGTCACGTGCTTTATTTTATTTTATTTTATTTTATTCTTTAGAGTGGGGGGGGGCAGAGAAAGAACCTTAAGCAGGCTCTACACCCAGACGAAACCGACATGGGACTCGATCTGACAACCCTGAGATCATGAACCTGAGTTGAAATCAAGAGTCGGACACTTAACTGAGCCACCCAAGCTCCCCTCACAATCATGTGTTTTAATTTGCAGGTACTACAATATAGAATCTCTTCCCAATATATATAAGTGTAAAATAGCTACATTAATAGTAGTAGAAACCCCTGAATCTACACCGAGTCGAGCAGTATGGCCAGACTGAAGAGAAACCAATTTCAAATTTCAGTTCTAACAAGAATTGTGTCCTCAATATATGGTTTATTTGAGGACTGGTCCATATCACTTGACAATGTTTACTATGTAATAAACACTTCAGATGTGAAAACATCTCAGAATACTAAGCTACAAAGAAGAAACGTTTTCTGGGGAGGCTAGTCTAGCCGAAAACTGAAGCTATGCGTTCTCAGGACTTTCACAGAAACAATTACTCAGAAAAAGGACCAAGGCCAAAGAAGTATCATATACTATTAAGTAATATATGATATTGCTATCTTTACTGCTAGTCTCTGCTCACACATTACTACAATCACTTAATATACATTTGTTTTGAAATACTTACTTGGGTTAGAGGAAAGTTATCTTTCATGTTTATAAAAATATCCTCCTGGGTGCTTGTTATAAAACAAATGTTTTATTTTAGAGTCTTTGATGTATACCAATTCAACATCTCCTTTTCTTTAGGATAAATGTGTTCTAACAAAGTCTACCACGAAATAAAATTTTATAAAGCCAATTCCAATAAATTACCTGGAAAAACTGAGATGTATTCCCATAGAGGATTATATGCTGTAGGAGAAATTTAAGTTATTTGGGGAGCAAAGTTCCTATGGAGCCAAATACTTGTGGCTCCACATGTTATCATTTGCTTCCCTCTGGCAATGACTAATACTTTTGTGATTCCAACTAGTACTCTGAAATTTAAGGATGTCTCCCAATACTGAAAATGTCTTAATTCTACCGTCAATGCTCCCAGAACTCTGTATCCCTTTATAAGACAGTCTGAGTCACTAACTTACCCAAGCAGGACAATCTGGCTGCCTTCATCTCACCCAGTGACCTCCAGCACCACGATCTGAGCCCGAAGCTTCGTATTATACAAATAAAAACCATGTCTCATACAAATGGCCAAAAGACAGATGAAAAAAATACTCCACATCACTTGGCATCAGGGAAACACAAATCAAAACCACAATGAGATACCACCTCACACCAATCAGAATGGCTAAAATTAACAAGTCAGGAAATGACAGATGTTGCGAGGATTTGGAGAAAGGGGAATCCTCTTACACTGTTGGTGGGAATGCAAGCTGGTGCAGCTACTCTGGAAAACAGTATGGAGGTTCCTCAGAAAGTTGAAAATGGAACTACCCTATGACCCAGCAATTGCACTATTGGGTATTTACCCCAAAGATACAAATGTAGTGATCTGAAGGGGCAGCAGCACCCCAATGTTTATAGCAGCAATGTCCACAATAGCCAAACCATGGAAACAGCCCAGATGTCCTTCAAAAGATGAATGGATAAAGAACATGTGATGTGGTCTCACACACACACACACAAACACACACACACACAGAGGAATTCTACTCAGCCATCAAAAAAAAAAAAAGAAATCTTCCATTTGCAATGACGTGGATGGAACTAGAGGGTATTATGCTAAGTGAAATAAGTCAATCAGAGAAAGACAATTATATGATCTCACTCATACATGGAATTTAAGAAACAAAACAGAGGATCATAGAGGAAGAGAGGAAAAAATAAAACGACGAAATCAGAGAGGGAGGCAAACTGTAAGAGACTCTTAATCATAGGAAACAAACTGAGGGCTGCTGGAGGGGAAGGGGGTGGGGGGATGGGGTAACTGGGTGATAGACATTAAGGAGGGCATGCGATATAATGAGCACTGATATGTGTAAGACTGATGAATCACTGACCTCTACCTCTGAAACCAATAATACACTATATGTTAATTAACTGAATTTAAATTTAAAAAACAACTCTGCAATTAAACTCTTCCTTTTACATATGCTATTAGCCAACTTTCACATCTAGTATTGCCTAGCAGTGAATAGCACTTGATCACGCTCCACAGGATATTCTGATGTACTAAGAGTTCCATAAAACATAATCAACCTTTATTATATCAATTTGTTTACTCAAGAAAAAAAACAAAAAAAAACCATGTCTCTATGTCATCCATTTTAATTTAGAAATTTGTCAGTTATTTGAATAAGAGATACCATAAATAATTTCTCCTCCAAATACTCATTTACTATAAAGGCATACTAGAAGATAACCTTTAATGATTTGAAAATGTGAAAAATATCAATCATAATCCAAAGAACCCACCTTTAAACAAAATTAATATCAATGAACTATACCATGCTTTTGAGACTAAAAATGTTGTAAAGTACCCGACTGAGGGCACCTGGGTGGCTTAGTCGGTTGAGCGTCTGCCTTCGGCTCAAGTCATGATCCCATTTCCTGGGATCAAGTCCCACATTGGGTTCCCTGCTTCGCAGGGAGTCTGCTTCTCCCTCTGCCCTTCTACCTGCTCGTTCTCCCTCTCTCTCTCTCTCAAATAAATAAAATCTTTTTAAAATACTACGACAAACATTTGCATCATGCAACATTTTCTTATATGAAACTATTACCCACATTCAACAATGACTCTAAGTGTCCTACTGTCCCCTGGCTTACTTGTGTAATTTACAAGTATGTGTCTTGAGAAGACCAATCTCAGAAAAAGGGACAATCTTAATTATCACGTTAACAGGACCAAGAGTACCTGGATAATATGAAACAATAAAGTGTGACTGGTAGATGATTAGAAAGATGATGCCTGTATGATGATGCTTTAAGAGCTCCAGGTAAGTTCAACGTTAAGCTTGAACGTAATACCCAATCTTAAAAGGATGAAAAAAATTGAATATGATAAATAATTTACACTGTATTAAAAATAAACACATATATCCACCCATTATCATCTACAAGTTTGTGTGAAAAGTAAAAAAAGATCAATGCAAATCAAAGCATGTAAAAAAAAAATTAAGGATGGCAGCAGCAATTTACAGATTTTCCAATTTATTCACTCCCTAGTATTTACAAAATAAGCCCTGCTAAAGAGATTCAAGATGTGATATGTGAACCCAGCACTATTTACACATGATATCCATACTACAATGTTAACCATAAAAATCACAAAGCACTTGAATCTAGTAAAGAAGTTAATTTTTTCTAAAGTGGGGCAGGGGAGGAGGAAACCCTCCAAAAATCCTTTGAGAATCCACTAAAAAGAGACACCTCCCCCCCAAAAAATAATTACACAATGTTAAGAAGTTCTGCCCTAAAGTGTAAAAATCTGATAATACTACGTCACCTCCTCTGGATAAAGACAATGAAATCTTCTAATTGGGCAGAGTAACACAAACATCTTTTCCTTCTTGAAATCATCCCCTTTTCCATCACCTCTTCTACATTAGATCTGTAAAATCCAGTGGTTACTTGCTCGTCTTTCCTGACCTCAGCACTCATGACCACTCTACCTGAAAACGCTTTCCACTTGCTGCTTTCTGACATTACTCTCTTGATTTTCCTTCTATCTCTCAGTCCCCTTTGCTGGCTTCTCCTTCAGACTATACAACCTTTAAACTAGAGGTTCAAGTCTGCATCCTGGTACCTCTTCTCACTACACCTTTCCTCTCTGGATGAGCTTGAGGGATTCCCCAGACAAGAGCCTCTGTATACTGACGTCTCCCAAATGTATATGTATCTCAAGCTTATTAGTATAACTTGAGTCTAAAATATTTCTCTGAGCTCCATTTACCTGTATCTAACTTCTATTTTCTTCTGACACCTTCATTTGGATGCCTCATTGGTATCTATCTAAAGCTTAACATGGGGCGCCTGGGTGCCTCAGTCGATTGTCTGCCTTCGGTTTAGGTCACGATCCCGGGATAGAGCCCCATGTCCCAGGTCGGCTCCTCGCTCAGCAGGGAGCCTGCTTCTCTCTCCTTCTGTCTGCCGCTCCCCCTGCTTGTGCTCTGTCAAATTAATAAAATCTTTAAAAAATATAGAAAAATAAATAAAAAATAAAGCCTACCATATCCACAAAGGACTCATTTTCTATGGTGCCCTCATCCCCAAACACATACACACAGTGGTCCTATTCCAGTCTTGTTCCTATCAGTAAAACATGGCTATTGGCTACCTAAGTTGCTAAGACCACGGAAACTCGGAGCCATTCTTGGTCCTTTTTCTCACATCCCACATGCAATTCATCAACAGGTACAGGTGTTCTAACCCCATCTCCACTGCCACCATCTTAATCCTAACTGCTATTACCACTGCTTGGAATAGAGCAATACCCTTCTTTCTGGTCTCCCCTCTTCTACTCGTGCCTTCCTCCCAGCTATCTTCCACATAGCAAGGAAGGCAGGAAAAGACTTTTAAATCACTACTGAAATAATGTCACTTCTTTGCTTCAAAACCTCGAACGGCTTTCCACTGTTCTTAGAATGAAATCCAAATTCTACCTCGGTTTACATGATTGATTCTGCATCACACGGTACTCCCCACCTCATGGCCTCTGTGTCTGTGCTTCTCTCAGTCCGCCATGTTCTTCGCATACTTTTCACAAGGCTTTCTCCTTTCTTCTCATCTGTCAGGTCTTTGCCTAATGTCTCTTTAAGCCTTCTCCAAGTAACTTCCCTACCCCAATTACTCTCCATCACTGCACTGTTAATTTCTCTCTTACTAGCTGACACAACTTGTCATTACCTAACCTTCTACCTGGTTACTGTCTGTATTGCCTACTAGAATTCAAGTTTCAGGGAGGTTTGAAACTCAGCATGGGGAGTTGAGGCTCGAGCTGCTGTGCACCCAAAAGAGGAATTGGGACCAGGCATCTTCTCCTTGCCCCAGGCTGGGCCCTGCCCCACCTGATTCCTCCTGGTTGAGACAGGCTCGGCCAAGAGCACCGCAGTCACTCCAGCACAGCCTTCACTGCACAAGCTTCTGGCCCAAGTGGTGGAACCCCGTTTACCTAGAGCCAGCATCTGGCACACTCCCATCTCGGTGGAGAGCCCTCCTCAGCCAAACCTACCAGCAGGGGAGCAGCTGGAAGGTCCCAATCAGATCCAAGACCCTACCTCTTCTGCCCTTAGCACTGCATAACACCTATGAAGACCAGCAGTAGAGAGCCCCCAAGCCCACTGGTCAATCAGCTGAGTGAAGTATTTGAGACGGAAGGCTCCATATCGAATCTTCCCCCCCGAGCCTGTTATGCCCTTAAAGGCGACTTCATCTTCTGAACTGGACATGCCTCTGGGTACCTAGTTTTCCCTTGAGAACCAGATGCCACCCTGGAGCCAGACTGAGCTTCCCTTCAAGCAGGTGTTCTCCAAGGAGGAAGCAGGACAGCCCTCAGAAACTCCCGTGACTAGCCAGGGCTCAGACAAGCCCTTAAGAGAACCTTCAGGTTCTCAGCACAAAGATGGATGGTAAGTAAATGGCAAGGTGGTAGGGAGAGCTCTCTTTACCATCCTGTAGGATGACAACTCCCCCAGAACTCCCACACCATAACAGGGTAAGCGGCCTTCTCCCCTCAGTGAAAATGCTAGGGAGCTAAAGGAAGCAGACATTCTGGGAACTGGATGACTTCTGAAAACTGGAGGCTGATGTGGGAGCAGGGCCAGGACCAGGACAAGGAAAATCAGTACTTCCCAAACTTGGTAGAGAACTAGGCCGTGAGTGGCCCCAGTGCTGAGTTCACCAGAGACCTTGTGATACTGTGTCCTCTCAACCCCTTCTTTCCCTGGGAGACTAGAAAGGCTCGTTTCATCAACTCCCCCTAAACTACCAACTCAGGGACTGAGCACTTTCTTGGGATTTGTGTCTCATGTGTTTCTTGTATGTTAAAGAAAGCCATTTAAAAATAAGTAAATAAAATGAAATTCAAGTTCCACAAGCCACAGGCCAGATCTGTTTTAGTCACCTGAGTAGCACACAGAGGACTCGCATATTTCAAATGAATATGATCTGATTTACTTACACTTTTGTCACTCTTGTACATTTTTCCTGATTATAACCCTGAATTTCTGAGCTGTTGTCTACCTAAAACCTTTTTTTTTTTTTTTAAGATTTTAATTATTTGAGAGGGAGAGAGAGAAGTGGACTCCCTGCTGAACATTGAGCCCATCAAGGGGCTCAATCCCAGGACACTGAGATGATGACCGGAGCAGAAGTCAGACGCTTAACCGACAGCCACCCAGGGACCCCTAAAACTTTTCTCTAAGTAAAATCCTTCAAACTGCTCTATCTATTGCTATTTGAAAATGTGCTTCTATGCCTTTTTCTACAGAACTTATTAGGATCCATCCCACATCAATTTTCCATCCATTAATTAAATAGATACAAACACCCAATGTCCTGTTATTACACATAATGATCATCATTTCAATGCTAATAGATCCTACTGAGACTCTCCATTAATTATTAATATTTAAAATTTAATTCTGACACAACTCAGTACTAGAATCCAGTCAGATGTGACAGCTGTGGCAAATGCAATGTTAAACGCTATTTAAGAGCTTGATAATACAGTGCCTTTATTTTGGCCTGGCCTTGCCCTTTGTCATAGTCAGGATCTTTAGAAAGCAGACAGAATTCAGTTGTTGACTACTTTGTTAACTGACGTATTAGTGAATAGTATGCTGCCCCAGGTAACAAAACCCAGTGACAACTTTCAATTACATTCTGCACATGAAAACTGTTGGGGGAAAAAAAAAGAAGGAAAGAAAACTGCTGGCTTCCTAGGACTTTCCTGACTGGGCTGAGACATTACCTTGGCCTTCCACAGGTTTACCACCTGTGCGGTGCAGCAGACTCTACAAAGCAATCCATCATCACTTGCATACAGGTTTCAAGAAAAAAGCCAGGAGCATACAGCAATTCCTGGATTACAATTTTCCAGCGAAGAGCTCTGATGAGCTTCTTAGCCTATAGAGTAGGAAGTTTCCCAGAGGATTAGAGGCATATTCTGACACCAGTTACTAGGTCTTTTGTTTCACTTTACAGCATGACTGCATAAGAGGCTGAATAAGAATGGGCTTATTATGAAACCCTGTTTCACTCCACTGATGATGGGGAATGTGTCAGATGTCTCAGGCGGGTGCCAGCATCTATAACGTAACTGACTATCTGGAATAGCTTTAGGACTTGGGGGAACATCGCTAGGAAGTCCAATTTACTTAGCACCCCTAAACCCACGCTCACTTGTTGGCAAACAGTAATCTTATCAAGTCAAAACACGGTAATCAAAGGTACTGGTATTTTCTTTATACATCTTCTCAATCTAGCCCAAAGCACGGATCCGGTCTTTTGCATCACACTGCGGTCCAGAGCTACTCTGTGATTCCCAGAAGGTGAAAATTGCCAAAACTGCTTGGGTGCCAAGTCAGAAAGACTGCCAGCAACAGACAGCTGTAAAATGTGACAGCAATTTCCCCAGCTCTTTCCATTATTTTCTGAAGAGGGTAATGAAGACATTCCATTAAGCCATCAGACTCAAATTAGGTTTTTGTGTCTGTGTTTTAATTTAACAAATATGTATTGCTTATCTTCTCTTTCTTGGAGAAGGTAGGGATGGCAAAGATGTAATCCCTGCTCTCAAGGAACTTAAAATCTACCCAGAAAGAACAAACCAAAAAGAGCACTGGGGACAGAACCAAATAGCTGCTTCTTTTTGTTCTATACAAGTAGCTGGAGTGTTACTCAAGGACGAAAAATCCTTCCAACCCTTTAGAAACTGTCACTCCATCATAAAGTTCCAGGCTTCCAGCCTTTCTAAATATACACTCTCCACTTATGACCTCAGTTCCGTATTCTATCACCTTCTCTAAAAGTGTGTTTTAAAAACATTACGGTATCTCCCTCCCTCGCATTTTCACTTTTTTTCCTACTTGCTTCTTTCTCTCAGCCTACAGAGCACACTCTTAATTCTACATTTTAAAGGTCAACGAAAAAATTTCTTTGACCTCCCATAAGGCTCACAGCTCTCCTACTTTTTTTCTCCAGGTCCTTGTTATTTCCCCCATCATTCCTATGTAGACATCTTTCAGAGCACAATTCTCAATTCACCTCTTCCCCTTGGAGATTAGGAGTACTTCAACCATCATCTAAACTTTTAAATCTAATGTGTACCTCCCCAAAAGCCAGTTCCAGTCTCAGCACCCCTGCCAGCCCACCTCAGATTCAATGCGTGTACCCTAAACACAGTGTCACGATGCCTGCAGCACACTTTCAAATGGTCCCACAAAATAAATATAGAGATAAGAGAGAGACAAAGCAATCCATAATCACTTGCATATTTTTCAAGAAAAAAGTCATGACCATATAGCAATTCCTTGAATATGTACTATATATGGCAAAATTTTAACAGCTGATTAGAGTGAAGGATGCATGTCATTTCAACTTTTCTGTAGCTTTGAAGTTCTTCAAACTAAAAAAGTTAGGGGGGACAACATGTAGGATCAGAATCAAGGAGAAAAGTCATGGTCCCTGCCGTTTAAGGAGTTTATAATCCATCTGTCTAATCTAAAATCAGATTAGGTAGATGTAGAGTTCAATGACTGATTAACAATAAACTTAAATATGTAATCAAACTGCAAATATTGGGGCGCCTGGGTGGCTTGGTTGGTTAAGCGTCTGACTTCGGTTCAGGTCATGATCTCAGGGTCCTGGGATAGAGCCCTGCACTGGGCTCCCCGCTCAGTGGAGAGTCTGCTTCTCCTTTTCCCTCTGCCCCCTCCCACACACACATGTTCACTCTCCCTCCCTCCCTCCCTCCCAGTCTCCCTCAAAAACAAACAAACAAACAAAAAGCCTACAAATATTTACTGAGAGCCTACTATGCGGCAAAGACATGTTAAGCACTGTATATGGTCAACAAAACAATTAATTAAACCTTGGAAAGAGGATCCATCTAATCCCTCTGCTCCCTGCTCCCTCAAACTAGTTCCTCTTCCTGCCTTACTGACTTCTGTTAATGGCACTACCAAATTCCCCAATACCCAAAGAACCTCTGAGTCCTTTCAAGTCCTACATCTCTAAATCAGTGGCCAAGTTCTCTAGATTCCACTGCTTTCCACCTCTCTCTCCTCTCCACTTTGATGGTTGCCACCTATCCCCAGGGCCCACCTGGCCTCCTGCCTGGACTACTGCAGCTCTCTCCAAATCTCCTGCTTCCCACCAAACTCCACCCAACCCTTACTTTGTCTCTACCCAGATACTCAGTTCTAACTGGATTAGACTTCCAGCCCAAAAGGGTTTCAATGATTCTCCAATAACTATATAATGAAATTCAAAGCCTCAGCCTGACACTGAAGAATACCACCTTTACCTCTTACTGCTTATTCTCCCACTCCAACCATAGGTTTATTCACTCTTACCTAATAGTGCCTCTACAGAGATGTCTCTTACTCTTCCCACTTCACTTCTCATTTCCTCCAGGAAGCTCTCCCAGATATCTAAGTGCTCTAGACACTACTCCTTACACCCAGGTCAAAGCAATCTCTCACTGCTCTGAACCTTCATAACAATGTAATGTGCATTTACTACTTTTCAAATAATATTCATGTTTCCAAGTACTATGCAAGATCTGTACATATATTTCTTTACCACCCTTACTGGACAATGAACTCCTTTAAGGCAGTCAGTTTTCATGTATAACAGGGACTTTAGGTTTGTGACAATTTAATATTAGTATCCTTTACAATAATCCATAGAAACTGTGAATTGTGGCTTTGTAAACTCTAAGAATCTTTCCTCAAAATACTGTTAACATTTAAACAACGGCAGGGGTGGGGGGCGGGGGGGCCTGGGTGGCTCAGTCAGTTAAACGTCTGCCTTCAGCTCAAGTCATGGTCTCCAGGGCCTGGGATCAAGCCCTGAATAGGGCTCCTGGCTCATCAGGGAGCCTGCTTCTCCCTCCCCCTCTGCCCCCATCCACTTGTGTGCTGGAGAGATCTTGCGTGCGCGCTCTCTTTCTCTCTCTCAGATTAAAAAAAAAAAAAAAAAGTCTTTAAAAAAACAATAACAATGGTATAGGGATTTTCTTGACTCTTTTTTTGTGGAAAAATATGTAAAATTTGCCATTTTTACCATTTTTAAATGTAAAATTCTATGACATTCACAATGTTGTGCAAACATCACCACTATTTCCAAAATTTAAACCCCAAACAGAAACTCTGTACCCATTAAGAAATAACTCCCCCCATTCTCCTCTCCCCCCAGCCCTGAAAACCTCTAATCCTCTGTCTCTATGAATTTACCCATTCTAGGTATTTCATGCAATTGGAATCACAATATTTGTCCTTCTATGTCCTTCTGCTTATTTTACTTAGTGTAACATTTTCAAGATTTATTCATACTGTAGCATGTAGCAGGACTTCACTCCCTTTCATGGCTAAATAATATTCCATTTAAATACCACATTTTGTTTATTCACTCATCTGCTGATGGATAAGATACTTGGATCGTTTCCTCTGGGGCTATTATGAACAGCTATGAACACTGACAAGAATCTGTTCGACTCCCTGTTTTCAATCCTTTCGGGTATATACCTAGGAGTGTAACTGCTGGGTCATATGGTAATTCCGTTTAGCTTTCTGAGGAACAATATCAGTATAGTTTTACAATCCAGACACATGGTCTTTTGGTAAACAAAACAGTCACATGAGTTCCTCATTTAGTAAGCAATTCACTTCTGGATAGATTTCCTTCCTTCCTACCCACTCAGGCTCTAGGTGATGATCTAATTTCCAGGAACTTGACCCTCGTTTGGGGGCTACTTTGATTGTGTTGACACTCCAGTCTCCTGGTTCTTGCTGTTTTTCAACACTGCCTCTACACACATAAAGGCAAGCACACTGCACTGGTAACTCTCCAAATGAAAATTATTATGAAACTCAACATCGCTCAGATGCTGAAGTCACGTTTGTATCTTTAATGCATTTAGTAACATCAGGTGGATGAAAAACACATAAAAAGGATTTTTTCAGGTGAGATACAGGATTTTGTAAAGAACTTCTGTCGAACCCATTTCTTATACCCAAACAACCATTTGAAGCAAGCTAAACTTGGACAAGATGTATAAGCCTTTACCACTGCAAGGAAAGGATCTCTTTTCCTTCCAAGGTTAGCAGCCTGGGATTTCTAAATTGACATCTCATTACCACCAATTCCAGATTTTATAAAACCAGAAAAATACAACAATGTACATTCACAGAAACTATCTGAAAGGATACACACAAAGCACAAATTCGCTCCAAATCAGGAGCGTCTCTGTGCAAAGGAGCAAGATCAGAAAAGATCATGGGGGGATTTTCCATTTCTTAGAGCACAGCTTCTACATCTCACCTTTTCAAAAACATTCTTTCAGATTATTGTATACTGGTTTAAAATTGTATTTAAAATACAATAAGAGGCAATGTTCGTAAAAAAAAATATATGAGCTATTAAGAGGAGCTAAATGGGTAACTAATAATAACATCTAACACATACAGAAAACTCGAATTTTACAATACTATGAGATCGGCCAGTCAGATGGTCGGCCCTTTTAGTAAACGAGAAAAAGGTTAAAAAAATTTTTTTAATTTCTTCAACAAATGTATTACATTACAATGCTCTTCACTTTAGCCTTTAAATTATCTTTAAAAAGGTAAGATTTAGCTGGGGCGCGTGGGTGCCTCAGTCGGTTGAACATCCAACTCTTGATAGTGTTTGGCTCAGGTCATGATCTCGGGGTGGTAGGATCAAGCCCAATGTCCAGCTCTGAATTCAGCAGGGAGTCTGCTTGAGATTCTCTCCCTCCCTGCCCCCCTACCCAGCTCACACTTGCACACGCGCTCTCTCTCAAATAAATAAATCTTAAAAAAAAAAAAAGGTAAGATTTAGCTGTAAAGCTTTAAAACCAACTGTATCTCATTACATAGTTCTTACAGAAAAATAAAACGCATCTACTTAGTTGAGTTTACATATTTAAAAAACACAAAAATAATCGTCAAATATAATACAGTCATATAAAACAAGAATTTATTTTTATTATTCTCCACCGTGCTTGAAACGTGTAATGACTTCTCAAGACATTTTATCCTAAAATAGTAGCTCCAAAAAAATCTGAATTTTTAGGTTTCAAGTTGTATGAATAGTTTACTCAAAATACCAGTATTTCCTTAAGTAAATTCTGAAGTTTAAAGGACTTGGGAAAATGTCATCCATTACATACAAACATACTTACTGTCTACAGACACTTATGTCTACAGATCAGTTACACAGCTATAACTAGTCAATTTAGCAAAGCTTGAGCCACAGGCTATAAATAACAGGTGCAAAACTGATTCCAGTGGCCCAGAGTTCATCAGCTATCTAAAAAGCATAAATTTAAATAAAATCTTTTAAAAAGTTAAATAAATAAAAGGCATAATCTTACAATCCAGGATAGGGCATGCTTTAGGAAATCATTACAGCAGTTACGACACTGGTTTTTCTCCTAAACAGCCAAAATGCAAGGAGAATCTAACCAACTGCACAGTACATGCCTTGGGAGATTATTATTTCATCTGCATATATACATACAACCAAATAGATACCGAAGAATCTGACTTATGTGGCAATATAAAAAAATTATAAAATATTCACTTAGAAAACTTCTGACCTGGTCACTGAATATAATATTCACACTGTTCTTTAAAAAAAAAAAATCTACTCAACACAATATTCAACATTGAGGATTTAACTTTATGTGCTCACACATTATAACATATTTAGCAACTGCACTTCACACAAGTTTAAGTTCAGTAACTTTGAAGTTTGCCAAGTAAAGTGCTAAAATTACTGGAATGCAAGCAGTGCACCTTCAAGAGAAGCCATTCTTCCACTGATCTGCAATAATCAACCATGTATTGAGAGGTTACTTTGTGCCAATTGCTATATTTTAATAAAGTAACACGTTTAAATTTAAAACTACAGGCTGAATACTGATTGAAAAAAGGCAGTCCTAAAAGATTAATACATAAGATATGTTAATTCAAAGTCAATTGTTTAACTCATTCAAAATTTAATTTATAGTTGATGAAATTACAATTTCGGAAGGACCAAGCTATGGAGCTCTCATGCTAAGTAACATCAGAAAAATTTACTAAAAATAAACATGCACACATTCAATAAGTCATTTAATTCATACATTTTTAACTTCAAAAAGTATCCCCCAATTATCCTCTTCCATCTCAAATAATGTACATTAAAATATTGAATAATTCAATCCCATAAGGTACCAACACAAAAACACAAAACCAAATTTGTTTAAGTTAGCTGAATATTGGGACTACTGTATGACATTTAGTCAGGAACGCTAGTAAGCCAGCACAAAGCAGAAAATGTAATTCATACTACCTAAGCAGCCATACTGAAAAATCTTTTCAGAAAATAAAGCAGTCTTTGTTCTTAAAACTCACCATAATATACGTTCTCTTGCAAATTAAAGATGCATGCCTACTGTTTTCTCTGCAAGTCAAGGAATTTTTTTTCAAAATGTTTAAGTACGTCGCAGTTTGTCTCCCCACAACCAACCACCCAATAGCCATCCAGTTCGGTGCTTCACGCGAGCACCCTTAACACTGACAGGTTTCACACTGAAGGGGTAATTAGGAGGGTTTTCCAAGGATGAAAGTTCTACATGTTCAGCAGCACAAATCTCTCACACATGAACTCAGCTCAAATGGTGTGAAACTGAAGTGTACTTTTCCTATTTTTTAAAAGTTACTAATCCCATGAAAACCTTCAAAGTGTTTACAATTTTAAAGTTGATTGCACATATTTCCAAGAAAACCATTAGGTCTTGATAAATGTTATTAGTTTTGAAACATGCTTTAAAAACTTTGTAATTTCATCAGCTAAAGTCTGAACTCACAAGAGGCACACTGGAAGAGACATGATACCAAACAGGAGCAGTAACTGCACAGCACGCATCGACTATGGGGAAGGCCCAGGGGTTCAACACAACCAACTGAGGGAAGCTATAGGCGTCTATGTGAACAATAATTCCACTAAAATAAAAAGGTAAAACGTCACATCCACTTTCTCAATAGTATAAAGATTCTTAAACGCCATGAGAGACATCCTTAAGAATAATTAACTGGTTCAGTTAAAAACAATAATTTAAGAGCATTTCAAACTTACAACGGCTTTCCTTACAAAACAGGACAAAATTTTACCAAATATCCCACACCTGACCAACAGTAAGAACATATGTAACCAAAATGGCAATATTAAAGTTTCCATTTAACCCATTAACCATACTTAGAAAGTTCAGTTAATAAACAAAATTTTTCATTTAGTTTTTCAACTTGAATATTCATTTCCACATGCTTGTTTTAAACTCTGTGCATGGCCACTGAGTATTTTCCTCTTTGTAACTTCTATCTCTAAGTTTAGAACACTTCTGAAATGTCACATCCCACTGCAATACTAATCCCGAGAACTGAGAATTAGCTTAAATGTTATACCTAATTTTTAAAGTATGGGAGTAATAGATTGGAATTAAACTCCTTTAAATAAATGGCTCTATTACAACATATTAAGTCCTTCCTCACTTCACTGTTGACTTAATACAATCCAAGTCTTCCACCTTGCCTCAACAGTAGCACAACAGTTATTGTAAATAGTGACTGGCAAACGCTCCAAACAGCTGGAATCAAATTGCTTTGAAACTGAATGTATATACATATGTATACAGTCTGAAGCAATTATGAGAAAAAAACACCCCTATGGAAGAGCTCAAATCTATAAAATTTAAAGAACGAAACCTTATCAAAGCCACAAATTATTTCCAGAATTGATCTGCCAAAGTCCAACACAAAATTTATATATACGATGAAATAAATTTGAGAATCCTCTGTGATTTAACTCTATGTTCTATTAGCTTAACAGAGAGCTTGAGTAACAGATTAAGATGGCAAAGCAATTTTCTAAACCAAAATGTACCTGAGTATCTGAAAAGGTTTTACATCATCTCTAATGACATATCCAAAATCCACGACTAGGCAAGTGTACACCTTTAAATCCACTTCACCGTTTTGTTTTATATATGTGAAAGGGTCCACGTCAGATAAATTCATCACTTCTGTTCAGCATAGCACAGAAATTGTCAGAGGCTCATCAAAACATTACTCCCATGTTAATCAATTTCAGCTGTAACTTGTTAACACCAAAATAAGCATTAACGAAAGAAACAAAGCAGAAGTTTTTAATAACAAAAAGAAAACTCCCAAGGTAAAGATCAGAAGAATTTTAAAAAGAAAAAATTGTGAAAGGAAGCTCACCTGCAGTTAGGTGGAGGGTCTAAAGTGATGTCTGCCAGTTCCTTCTGAATCCTGGAATCAGGGAAGTGAGAGAGAAACACAAGAAACATGAAGGCGTTGGTAGCCTCCCACCGGTAATGCTTAGGTCTGGCAGATAAACCTAACTGCCTGCCACGATAACTGGGTTCTACTGAGGGAGAAGGAAACTACACATCAAAAGCTTCAGGTCCGTAGTTTAGAAAAAAACTTTTTTCCCACCGGCAGTGAGCTGGCGGTCCGGGGTCTCTTGTTATATCTAAAATGTTTCGGTTCCAGTCTTGCCTCGCACACTAAGGCAGTTGTATTTCTCGGGGTTTTCCATTTAGGAAATAATTGTAAAGCTTCTCGCTTGCGGACTCGTTTCCTAAGTTGCATTAGAATGTGCCCGGACACATTCACTTCTGCGCTGCACGTCTTCTCCCCTGGACGGAGAAACCCAAGCCGCCGCGTGGGTGGGAAGGGCGCGCCCCCCAGTCTCCGCCCGGGTCACCCCTGGCACCTCCGATGCCCTCCGGGCCGCCTCAGCAGGGCGCCCCCCCCAGGCCGCCCCGCGTCCTCAGTGACGAAGCCAACATGGCCGCTCCCCGCGAGGCCCCTCGGGCCCTGACTGACCTGTCCGGCGCCTCGGGGTGCCGGCGCGGCGCAGGCCGCAAAGCCGACCCTGGGCTCGGACGCCCGGGCTCCCCACCCCCGGCCCGCGCGCCCGACGACTCGGGCGGCGCACGCCAACCCGGGGGGTGAAGCTGCGGGCCAGGGGTGGGGAGAGCCCGCGCCCGGACGCTCGGCGACTCCCCCGCTCGCCTCCACCGTGCCCCGGGACCTCCAGCCCGCACGCCGCGCGCGGAGCCACGGCGCCAACACCTCCTTCCGCCCCAGCCGGTCCCGCACAGGTGCACCCAGCTTCCGACCCGGACAGCGCTCGGACTCTCGGCCCCCCTTTCCGGACCTGCTTTTTCCTGGATATCCTCTAAATTCCCTTGGGACTGCCCCTCCTCCTTCTCCGTCCCACCATGGGCACAGAACCCGGGACACCACCACCCCCCCCCCCCCGGTCCAGTTTTCTGTCTCCTCACCAACCCACGACTTCACAAAGAGCCCCATCCCCCGCTCCTAGGCCGACGCCACCAGGCAGTTCACACCAAGCCCTGGCCTTTGTCTTCTGCTTACCTAGGCGCTCAGAGCATCAATTAATAACACAAAGTTTGAGGCCTTTAAGCCTCTTCCAATTACTAAATGGTGCCTTCTATTTTTATAACCTTTCTTGCTCCTACCACATAAAACCCTAAAGGGCTATGTTACAACTTAAAAAATCTCACGGAGGTACCACGGTAGTAAAAAACTACACACACACACACACACACACACACATTCTGAAGGCAATCAGAATCACAATGGATCCTTTTCTCTTTCTAAAGGTTCTCTGAGGGTGCGAAGATAGGCTGGGTAGATGCAAAGGGGAGTAGGTTTTAGAAGGCATTGTTTTTTTCCATGTGTTAAGGAAAGAGAAATTAAGGGTGGTTATTGGGGAACTTCTTAAAACCTTCCTATTGGAGGACACTTCCTGTCCCCTACAGATCTGGTCAGCTTTAGAAAGGGGTTCCACTCACAGTCTTTACAGACATAGACTTAATCTGTGTCCTGCTAAAATTCTTTTGCTACCAATAAGCATTTCAGTTCTGAGACATTCCCAAACACCCGGGCTATTTGATTCATTATTGTATGTTAACTAAAAGTCTGGAATCCTGGTTTCCTGATTCTTTATCTGCATGTTAGAATGACTGTACCTTAAGACCTATGTACATAAGCAAAAATATCCTCCACCTGAGGGCCACTTATATAAAAAACTGACTTTATTTCTTGCCAATCCGACCTCTACTATATTTACTGAAAAGGTAGTTACTTTAATATCTAAAAAGTACTTCATCTCTACAACTAACATTTGCACCGTTTTCATAATACTGACAAAGATTTGAAAGAGTAACTCATACATACGTTTCACAGAATAATTCTTGTCCAGACCACTCTCAATGCAGGGCTTTTCCTCTATCCACGGACTAGAAACGAAACCACTTTCCAATATGTAGTTAAGTAACTTTATATCTACCCATTCAGGCTTCTTTTTTATTCTGCCTCCTGGTACATGTGCCCCTTCCAAGTCTACCAGCAACACTCAGCTTCCAAGTCAATGTATTTCACAGAGAAGCTTTAACAGGGTCCCACTAACATTAATTTCCTTCTTATTCTTTCCTGGATACACTGCCCCTCTCCATTTTTTGCCCACACTATTAACCTTAGCTCTGCTTTAACACTTAACAGCCACTCTTTTAACAAGATATTCAGGGAGCTAAAAGTGATGTTAACTTTATAGGTAAAATTACCCCTTGTAGCTTCCCACCTTTCATTTTTTGTACACCTACTGTCTCTTTCCCAGGAATTTCCAAATAAGTTTTTAAACTTCCTTAGCATAAACAAATTGTGTCTAATGAAAAATCCCCCTCAGTAATTTGCTGACACAAATGAGACTATTTTATACTTGACACCTGTGCTTTTACCCCCAAATACATTCATGTGCGCCAGTGATACCCTGCTGCACAAAAAATACTAATAACCTAAAGCAAATACCCTGCCTTACACAGGTCAGGCCAAAAGCTGTTCCAGCATGGATCAGGGAGCACAGGAACTGCAGGTCGGGATGGGAAGGGGTAGGGAGCTGAGGAGATTAAGGAAAAGCCCCGTCCAATATGGGCAGGGGAGATGCCAAGTTCTGGAAGAACAAGCACAGGACTAACCAATGAGGGCCTGTGTGGATTCCTGGGAAGCTGAGGTGCCATCAAACCACCCCTCCAAAAATAAGAAGACTCTTGCTAAGGCATCTTGCCATTTAACTCTAAATCCCTACAATATTTAAAATAAGCTAATGTCACTCTTTCATCCCTCCATGGTTAGATCACCAAAGCACTTTACCAACTTTTCAAATTTCTGGGAGAATGACAGAACAAACTTTCACTCTGAGTTCCAGGCTCACTACTCAGTGGAGACTAAAAACTCATATTCCATTCAATTTAAGTTTCTTTAAAAAAGATACCCCTATTTAACCCACCATTTGTATTCCCCTTACTATCTTTCTGGTTTGCCACTTTAAAGTTTAATGACTGTCCACCTGAGAGCAGCAGGATTTATGAAAGGGCATAGGGGTTCCCAGGAATCTGCTATAGATTATTTTAAGGGTCATGGAGATCACAGAATATTACTGAAGGATGCTCAAGGTTAAAAAAAAAAAAAAAGTAGGTTCTTCCAGACACATAAGAGGAAAACAGTAAAGAAAAAGAGCCACTGCTTGAATTCAGCTTGGAAAAAGAATCAAAAATTTTTACAGCATATGAGAGGTATCATGAAAAAAATGAGTCTTCCTGAAATATGGCAAAATTGAAGTTTTTAAAGAGGAAAAAAAAAAGAATCCCCCAAATAACCTAGAATACCCATTTTACACTATTTACTAATTCATTTGCCTCAACTCTCCAAATCAGAAGAATCTCTTTAAGTCCATCTGAAAACAGCTGTTTTCATCTATTAAATTTTTTACCCCACTAACTAGTTATTCCTTACGCAGTTTGTGGAAAACGCTCCACTCAAAAAAGATCAGAGTGCAACAGGTGAGGAGGAAGCAAGATGGTAATAGAATTCATTTTGATAGAGTTGTCTGGGCAGGTATTAGTAATTAAGTGGGATGACAGCCTTGAGAAGGGTCACAAGCTAGTGATTAATAGGACAAGTAATTTGAAATCAGATTTGGGGGTCACTATTAAAAGTAATGAGGATTCTTACAAACTTCAGCAAGAAATGAGAGAGGCAAGCCACAACAGCTGCACGTGGACAACGACTAAAAGGGAAAAAAAAACCCAGAAGCAATAGAGTAAAATAATTAAAAGCTTTCAAGGCCCTTTTTTCATTTCTAACAACACGCAAACCATGAGGGGCATTCAAGCTACCCTCAATGGAAGACGGACCAAATGCAGCAAGAGGCAGTTCGGAAAATAGGAAGCCTAGGGGGTTGGGGGTGGAGGACGGTACCTCTTGGCGCTGGTAGAGAGGAGTTTGGAGTTTTTGCTCATGCTGACTTTACTCTCCTTCTTCTTGGGGGTGTTTGTTTCTTTCTCGGTTTGCTGGTTGGAGGACGAAGATGAGGAGGAGCTGGTGCTGGCCCTCGAATCGTCATCCGACATAGCGAACCCCCCACCCCACCCCGCAAACAGCCCCTGCAGGGGGAGGGAAACAAAACAGAAACACACAGACCATGCAGTCAGTGTAAATAAGGAACTCGGGTGCTGTCAGGAGGGCTTTGGCCAGGGGTGCACCTGGCCGCCCACCGCCCTCCACTCGCTTTTCAAAGTCTTCAGGCCCATTAAGGCTTTAGCAAATCCGACGCGTCTCGTTTAGTTTTGGCCCCAAATCGGGGACGCCGTGGGGAAATGATCCCGAGCACAGCGAGCGGCCCCTCCCGCGCCCCCCGGGGCTCCCCTCGGGGCAGGGAGGGAAGAAGCCGAGCAGGCGGAGGACAGCAGGGCGGGGGCGCGGAGCGCCTCGGCGGGGCAAAGAGGGAAGGTCCCGGCGGTGTGCCGGCCTCGGGGCTGTTTCAGTCGGCTTTCCGGGGGTCGCGGGGGACCAGTGACCGGTGCGAGACAGCGGAGGCCAGGAGTGGAGTTTGGCGAGGTTGGGAAGAGAGGAGGGGCGGAGAGGAGTAAGAGAGGAAGCCGAAACGGGGGGACGGAGGCGGGGAGCGGGGGAGCGGGTGCCCGGGTGGGGGAAGGGAGAGGCCAGCGGGGGGGGGGCAGGGGCGACCAGGCCCGAGGCCCCCCCAGCGCCGCGCCCCGACGCCTCTCCCCGCAGGCCTGTGGCTCGGCCGCCCGGCTCTGGACTGCGCGGCTGGGGCGGGGGTCCCGAGCACACGCCCGACTGCCACCCCTAGTGGGGGTGGGGCGAGGGTGCAGGAGGGGGGGTCGGCCTCCACAGCAGAGGAATAACAATGAGCCCTTCCGCCCCGGAGGGGTTAATCCCCGCGGGCCCCCGCCCCGGGGGGAAACGGGGCTCCCCCGCCTCCCCCCTCCCCCGCTCCCGGCCCCCTCAGCTGCCAGTGGGGGGCTCCCGGGGCAGCGCTGACAGTTCGAGCCACAATGCCCCCCCACCCCCGACGCGGGCGGCCCCTGCACCCCACGCGGCCCGGGGTCCCTACCCATCCCCCGCGGGCGGGCCCCGGACCCCGGGGCTCCTCGGCCCCTCTCCGCCCCCCCCCCCAGCCCCATGCCCGGCGGTCCGGGAGGCGCGGGTCAGGGGAGGCGGCGAGGGGTGTCCCCGAGGCCCGGCGACGCGGCCGGGGGGCGGCGGGCGGCGGGGGGGATCCCCGTACCTCTCTTTGTGTCTGGCTCCTCCGTGCCGCCGCGGCGGCTGCTGCTGCGGCTGCGGCTGGGCCTGGCCACTCGTGTCTCTCTCTCGCTGGGAGAGAAGCGGAAGTGCAGCAACAGCAACTATTAAACAGGCAATGGCTTCCCCCAGCCACACACGCTCGCACACACACTCCTCCTCCTCCTCCTCCTCCTCCTCCTCCTCCTCCTCCTCCTCCTCCTCCTCCTCCTCCTCCTCCTCCTCCTCTTCGCCCTCACCCCTCCCCCACCCGGCCCGGTCCCACCCACCCGCGCTCCCCTCCCCCTGCACACCTCCAGGGGGGCGCGAGGAGGACACGGGGACCCCGGGAAACCCTGCCCCCTCCCCACCCACTCCCCCACCCCAGCGCCGCCGCGGGACGCCAGGGAAGGGGGCGAGGAGTGGGAATTTTCTCTCAAGTGGTTTGGGGACCTGGATCCTGGGCTGGAGAGGGGAAGCCGTTCTGAGATGGGGGGCGCTGGGAGCGATAGGAACTGTATGGAACAGGGCGGTCACGAGAGGAAGTTCTTTCCAATAAGGGCTTTTGGAAAGGGGGGGTGACAAATTGGTGGGAAAGGTAGTAATCTGGTGGGAAGGACTTTGGACTAGAGAATGCAGTGGAAACTCCCCCTAAAAAGTGATCAGTTTAAGGGGAAAAAAGAAATCCCACAGCAGGGTTTCCCTTTGAGCTGACACTGGCTTCTCCCTCTGGCAATTTACCTGCTAAGAGCAGAGGTCGGTTTAGGCACGCCTGTGAGAAAAATCTCAAAGTAGGAGTTTGCTGCTCACGCACGTGCAATTTTACAATTTTAGATTCTTTAGTCGCTTTATAAAAAGTGGTGGTGGTTTATAAAAGTGATACAAAGGATTCGTGACAGGTAAAACCAACGTGTAGCAGGCTTACAAATGTGAGAAATCACTGGGAAAAAAACCCTTTGCTACTGAATTAGACTGGATTTAGAATTTTGGGTGTCCGTTTACTTTAAATAGAAAGTTGGGTTTTTGGAAATTAGATCAAAAGTTTTGGGACTCTGGAAACTGCTTCAACAATAATAAAAATGCTATTCAAGTAATCTTAATATTTTTAGAATAATCACTCAGTATCTTATGAATTGTTCCTTGTTTAGCATGTTTACCAAGGTTAAGATTAAGCCATAAAAAAAAGATTAATGCATCAAATTATGATTTAGTTTCTCACTTGTCATTTCAGTTGAAGGAAACTGAAGATATATGTGCAATGCCACATGTACAGGGTCTGGTACATTAAGGAGAACCTGAGTCAGATTTCTGCAGGTCACTCTAAATTATCTCATTCATATTGGCATCCTTTTCCATGGCAACAGTGGCTTCAGTTACCCTAGGGCAACACAACAGGTATAAAGCTTATGGCAAATCCACTAACCCGGAAAACAGGCATTCTTACCACCCACCTGAACCCCTTCTAGCCCTCAACATTGAAACTCCAACTTTATCAGGACTCATAAAGTAATTGTGCATGCTTCTTAATCCTTACCAGGAAACCTGTATCTACCAGGAATTGTCATAGAATCAAGAAGGCCAAAAGCTGGGAAAAACTTTATAGGTCATCATTTCAGCCTCCAGCCTCCCACCTTCAGACAGAGCTATCCCTCAGTCACTCATATGCATAGAAATTTTGAAAGATCCCCACATGTGTGGGTTTGGTTTCAGGAGTCCTGATAGAGTATATATATATTTTAAAATGACGTTCCCCTTGTATGTTATTTGAAAACAACCACCAAAAAAATCTCTCTAAAACCAAGTTGTAGGGTGCCTGGGTGGCTTAGTCGGTTAAGCATCTGTCTTCAGCTCAGGTCATGATGCCAGAGTCCTAGCGTCGAACGCTGTGTTGGGCTCCTTGCTCAGCGGAGAGCCTGCTTCTCCCTCTCCCTCTGCCTGCCGTTCCCCCTGCTTGTGCGCTCTCTCTCTCTGTCAAATAAATAAATAAAATCTTAAAAAAAAAAACAGTTTGTATATTTTTTGTGCTTCTGATGAAAAATACATAAATTCAAGAGAAAACAATAAGCAAATATGAAATAAACTGAGTTGGGATGAAGAAAAGTTATTAAAATTGAGAATTCCTCTTATAAAAATTTGAGTTTCCGATAACTTAAAATACATGTACACACTATGAGTACAATGAGTAAAAAATCATATATGTATAAAGAAGAGAGCCGGCAGAGAACACAGGAAAATAAAAGGTTTGATTTGCTAATATGACTAGGACGGTGGGTGAATTTTTTGTTTTATTTCGGTTTGCATAGGTCATATACTTGGATACTAAATATAATAATATTTAAAGAAAAAACAAAAAAACTCTGAACATGGTAGTTTGTTTTATTGTTGATGCTTGGGTTGAATCTGTCCCTGGGAAAATAAATATGTAATTGAAGGGCTCCTCCTCTATAAGAGAAGTGTTTTCCCAGCCACCAGTCTAGAAGGATAGTGGCGCTCTTTTGTGTACTAGTCCTTATCTCTAACCCTGGTTAGTGCTTTATGGTTTGAGAATGACCTACTGAGGGAGGATAAAAACCTCAAAATGTTTAGAAAAGAATTCACTGCTCTCAAAAGACTAATCATTACATCAGATTATTTTAAATATACAGTGGTCTCAGTCATAAAAAACTAAAAATTCATTTGCAACCTTCCAGTTTTACTTATTAGCTACAAGGCCTAAGGACTTAAATTGACCTCCCTGAGCCTCAGTTCCCCAGTCTGTAAAGGGCGAGACTACCTGTGCTGTACTGACTGGCAGAGTTGTTAGAATCCAATGTGGATCTATAATAAAGATGGTTTGTTAACTGTTATGCAAAGTAAATTATTAATAATCCCACCCTGATACTAGTTCTCAGGAATTTTGTTAGGACATGGAGACTTTATGACTTAGAATTGATGACAAATATAAAAAACCTCCTACGAGAGAGTCAAGGAACCATAGAATTTTATTTACTAGAAGGGGCCTAAGATAACATTCAAGTTCAAATTCCTAGTATTACAGATGAAGAAATTAAGGCAAAGAAAGCCTCTATGTCTTGTTCAAGATCATGCAGTAAATCGGTGGCAAAATTGTGGCTGTGGCTCATGCTGCCTACAGATGATATGGGGGTGGGGGACGGGAAAGCCTCAATTACATTAAAAAATATGTATTAAGGGCACCTGGATGGCTCAGTCAGTTAAGCATCTGCCCTCGGCTCAGGTCATGATCCCAGTGTCCTGGGATCAAGCCCACATCGGGGCTCTCTGCTCAGCGGGGAGCCTGCTTCTGCCTCTCTCTCTGCCACTCCCCCTACCTGTGCTCTCTCACTCTCTAAATAAATAAATAAATAAAATCTTTTAAAAAATGTATTAAATACAAAAGAGCGCTGGGGGTGCCTGGCGGGCTCAGTCGGTGGAGCAAGTGACTGACTCTTGACCTCAGGGTTATAAATTCGAGCCCCACATTGGGTGTAGAGATGACTCAAAAATAAAATCTTTTTTAAAAATTGGATAATATTTTCAAGAATATATTAATAATTGGGTGCCTGGGTGGCTCAGTCAGTTAAGCTTCTGCCCTCGGTTCAGGTCATAATCTCAGGGTCCTGGGATGGAGCCACGCATCAGGCTCCCTTCTCAGCTGAAGCCTGCTTTTCCCTCTCCCTCTGCCTGCCGCTCCCCCTGCTTGTGCTCTCCAACTCTCTCTCTGTCAAATAAATAAATAAAATCTTAAAAAAAAAAAAAAAGAACATATTAATAATCAAGACAGATGGGAAAGTGAAAAAATGGAAGCAAGTTAGAGGAATCTTTACTTTTACAACATTTACTTAAAACAATGACCTGAAGTTCCCTACTCCCTGTTCTGAGAGTAATCGTCATTATTTATTTCATATTTATGGATATCTTTTAAATAGGTATTACATTCTCATGCTATATTATTTTAAAGAAATCAAAAGGCATGCCACGAAAATATCCCTCTGCCCCTCCCCCAACTCTGAAGTCAGCTGTGCTTATGCAAGCAAAGGCATACATATACATTGGATGCTTTGATAGGAATGCTCAATTTACATTTAAAAGATACATCCAGTCACAGAAGCCCAAGTGATTTAACACTGTGATATCTCTGAGCTTTGAGAAAGTGGGTTTCAGTTTTTACTAATACCTATTCCTGATTCTCAGAATAATCCAACTCTTTTCTCAAGCCATCTTTAGAGTATCAAGTACTTTTAAGTATAAGCACTTGAAGATCAAGGTGCTGACTGATCCCTAGTAGGTGAAATGATATAGTTGATTCAGAAGAAAGAGACCCAGTCTAACTTTTGAGCACTCCTATTTTTGGCTTGTTGCTTACACTGAACTTCAAGTGTTTCATAAAGGCGACTGTTCTCTTTGGCCAGTTTCACATCTAAAGAACTGTCAAGCAAATTAACACTTGTTAATATGGCTTTTTAAACTTGCCTTATGGCTGGATAGAAAGGATTTCCTTTTTCTGTCGAAAGAAAAAAAAATCTTACGTTTGGAATTTAAAAAGAATTCCTATGAAGCCATTCTGAAAATATGGACTCACTGCAGATTTCAGTCCACTTGATTTATTTTATGATGCTCCTTTGCCTGAAAAAATGCATTCCTTATACAAAGATAAGGTTCGCAAAGAAGGGTCAATTCCACGAAGCCTAATGAAATCTAGGGCTTTTATCTTCAATTCAGGTCATTTTTCTGTAGGCCTTTTTTTTAAAAAAACACTGATCCCTTTGAAGGACTTTAAGCATTGTTAGACTTTAGTGGTCTTGAATGTTGCTATCACAGGAAGCTAGGACAGAGCTAAATTATTTTTTTCTACCACATGGAGGCATTGAACAACCATGTGATTTTCAAAATTTACCAAGACTTGATAAGAGTCTAGTGCTTTCTCAGGCAAGGACAAAAAGGTTTGTTTGATGTTGACAAATGGATAGTGTTTAGTAGGAAAGCATTCTATCAATTTATAATTTAGCATCTCCTTTGTAGAGCCTATTCTCTAAACAAACTAGCCTTCTTCAACCTTCTTTACACTGATAACATAAGGACTATATTGAAACATGCTGGACTGCAATTCAAGCAGTTTCGGTTCATTAATCTCTGAAACTTTTCTTAAACTTAACACTTTTGCAGCTTTCTAAATTTTGGGATAAATGAAATAGTAGGGAAAATTACTTTTATTTCACGCTCTAAATTATCTATTGTGAAACTTTTTAAACATCACTTTCCCCACAGTTCCATGGTGTGGCAAATGTATAGTCAAGGATCCTGTTTTGAATCCAAAATTTACCTCAATAATTGCAAAACCCCGGAAGCAATCGGCAGCAAAGATACCAATCTTAACTTACTGAGCATACATGACGAATTCTGTCTTTGCAGCAGACAGTACTCATGTCTTAGCCACAAATCAGTTAATCAACAAACATTTATTAATTGCCCTGCGTGTACTAAGCACAGTACTGGGTGTCTCAGCAGAGGTAAGGAAGTCTAAGAGGTACTCTCTGGTCTCCAGCAAGGGCCAGGGGAGAAGGGATATAGCGAAGCCTAGAAGGACAAGTAGGACTTAGGAAGACGGAGAGTCATTCCCAGACATGGAAATGACATTTAAAAAGATAGGAAAAATCATCAGACAGACTCAAAGTATTTTATTATTAAAATATAAATACATATAAAGTAGAAAATACTTTATTATTAAAAACTAAAATAAGGAAACCGGACTTTATTCTTCAGAAATGTCACTGGCATGAAGGACAAAGAAAAACAAGATTTCAGATTAAAGGGAACTAAAGAAGCATGAGAGCTAAACGTAATATATGATCATAGACCAGATCCTGGATGGGATGGGGGGAAAATTTTGTAAAAGACAGAATTGGGTCAATTGAAAAAAATTAGAGTATGGAATTTAGATAAAAGTGTTGTATGGATGTTAAATTTCCTGAAGTTGCTAACTATACTGAGGATATTCTTGTTTTTAGGAAACACGCTGGAACATTAAGGGGGAAAGGGGCATGATGTCTGTAAAGTATGTAAATAACGAAGAAAAAAATTAACAATGTGTGTTGCAGGTGGGTGCAGAGAGAGAGAGAGGGAGGGAAGGAACAAAACCAATGTGTCAAAATGTTACAAACTGGTGAATCTGGGGAAAGGGTGTATAGATGTTCTCTGTATTACTCCTATGACTTTCCTTTCAATTTGGAGAAACAAACACGTGCTTCTGTCAGAGGGAATGAAATGCAGGGGGATGAAGAAGAGATTACTAATGCATTTCACATCTCTATATTGTTTCACTTCTTAAAATAAGTGTGCGTTCCTTTAGTATGTTTTAAATTGAACCACTAAATCATTAAAAGAACAAAAAGATACATGGAGGCAGAAAACCCAAGAAGTGACTGGGGAGCCCATGAATGGGCTAATTTGGCTGAAGGACTCAGAAAAGTGTGGATGGACAGAAGGATGAAAAGTGGGTACTCTGAGTTTGCAGAGGGACTTCATGGAGAGCTAAGAGGCCTGGATTTCATTATAGGATGAAAGTTACAAGGGAAAGACGTTAGAGGCATTTTAGCGTCATGGGTATTTTAAGATTAGTTTGATAGAAAAGGCAGAAAGGAGAGAGAGGAGTCAAGGAAACCAGGAGGAAGCCATTGAGGAGTACGCGTGTAGGGAAGCAGTTCCTAATTCCTAATTCTCTGTGCTTATTTTAATTAATTGCAGTTTAATGCTGAAGCTTTGGGGATTTCAGTCCTGTGACAGCAGAGACTGCTTAGAACTATTTAGAACAATGGTTGGCACTTAGTAGGCAAGCAATATAAAATTAAGGTAGGGAATGAAAACCATCCTTGTCTTTCCTAGTAGCGATTCCCCTTTTCCCATCTCCTGTGATATTCCATCATTCACAAATGTATGATTACACCACCCAGCGGTCAACAAGGGGCTTGTGGAGTCCGTAGTGCCGTTCCCAGGGGAAGCACAAGTGACCCCAGGGTGAAGCGTGAACTGACCCCAGCCCCCCAGTGTGGAAAGGAATCCAGGCATTGACATCAGAGTTACAGAATTCCAAATCGGAAGAGCTCTAGAGATCATGAGATGGACCCTGTTCTATTGACAAATAAGGAAGCTGAGATCCAAAGACGCAAGATGAGTTTTCAGAGATCAGGCAACTAGTTAGCAGAAACCCTTGGAAGAATCCAGGTGGACTACGGAGACTTGTAGAATCTACACGTCCAACCCTCAAACCTGGAGCAGCAGACAGTGGCCAGGCAAGCCATAGGTTGCTTGCCTCCGTGGAGGCAAACATGCTTATGTTTTATCTACACAGCACTGCTTTCCGTGGATGTGGGCTGTCGGGGTCTTTGATATCCATTCCACAGTGTACATTAGACTGGACCCAGATTTTCTACTCAAACACACACACACATACGCACACACACACTCTCTCTCTCACACACACACACACCTCTCTTACTTCCTAAATCACTCACTGAATTGAAGCAATCCTAAATCTCATAGTGCAATGGTGACAGATATTTGCCCAATGTGGTTGTAAGAATAGAGTAGAGATTCCGATATCCCCATCTTCTTCCCTGACTTTACTCACCTTGAGAAGTCTTTTTAGATCTTGGGGAAGAGGAAAAGCAGGAAAATGGTAGGGCACGACCACTTTGGCTTTGTGGCTGAGGTTACATCCGTCGGCATTGCGTTCGCACAGGTTGTGAGGAGTTGAAAGTTGGAGAATATCCTAGCCCCGTTTCCCACCTCTCATTCTTCCCTACTCCATCTAAGGGAGGAGCATATAGTTCAGGGCAGTTAAGAGAACGAACAGACCTGTTTCCATACCTGTACTGCCTCTTACTAGCAGTGACCTCAGGGAAGTTCTTCAACCTGCTCAACCTTCGTTGCTGCATCTGTAAAACTGAAATAATAAAACTCAGTTCATAAGATCTTTTGAAGGTTAAATGAGAAATGTCAGTAAAATGCTTAGCCCAGGTGCCTGGCATGGCCTAAGTGCCCAATAAGTGGTAGCTATCATCAGTTGAACCTAATACGTTATCCTGCCCTAATGTATTTTTCAAAATTCAATTCAGCGACCTCAGACTTTCTTTGGCTGTTCCAGAGTTAATAAATTTGAAGAGTGCATGCAGCTCAACCTTACTTATATATTATTTTGTATTGTTTCCTGGCAGTTGAGAAATGGTAAGCAAAGGGAGGGGAGGACCCCTGCCCCATTCCAGCTCCAGCCCAAGGCCAGACTCATGGAGCTGAGTAACCACCTGTTGATGGATTGTTCCAGTGGCAAGAGCCTCTGAAAGAGCATTAACAAACAAGTAAGTCAGAAAACATCTGGTTTTGCCCAGAAATGTTCCTCTCTAAACGAGTGAGTCAGAATGGCCCAAGTATGTGACACTTCCGCTTAAATTGTTTGGAGAACTGTCAGGTGAACGATCGTTTCAGAGGCTTTGTGTCTATTACATAGAATTCCCTTTCTCTTTAGATGGACCATTAGTCCAACCTCTTAAAAGTGTCAAATCAAGAGATCCAAAAGAAAACTGGCTGTGGACAAGTTGGGATTTCCAAAGAAGTTTAAAACACGAAGAAACTCTCTGGGAAATCTGTCAATCACAATATGCGCAAGTGTGGAAAATGTTGGTGAAAATGTTTAGACTCCTTAACACGATTATTTTTCCCCTATAAGATTTGCACATTGGATTCCCAGAAGCAATAAAGCCATCATAATCACTTTTTGTTTGAAAAAGTCATTTTCTGTGACATCTGTTCAGGTTCTTAGGTCCATTCTAGGGGAGAGATTTAGAACTGGGCAGTTTGGGGGTGTATTTGTCCTTTTCTCAGAGTTCTAAATTGTTATTATATTCAGGGGTTGAGAGCCATAACTTTTCTATGAAAACAGATTTTTTCGTATAAATATATGAAGATTTGTATTCAGAAACCCTCAAATACTAAAAAAGCCACTTATCTGCAGCTCTGGGTCACTCCTTGGCACCACAGTGTCCTTGAGTGATATGGGTGGGGAGATTAGGAGTTTTACAGTCCAATATTTAGAGTTTATTTAGTTCCAGTTGTGTCTTAGCTTAAAATAAATCCGTGGGGTAGTAGGTTGGTCTAAGAGGTATATAGTTAAGATGTTATTTTTGGAAACTGCTAGAGAATGAAATGAAAACTTGTGATTTTCCTTCAACTTGGCTTGCAAATAAAATAAAGATTTTATGAACTTGGAGGTGAATACATTTACTCTCCTCAAACTTGCTCGCTTGTAAATGAGTGACTTAGAGCAAGAGCCCAGAATAGGGAATTCCAATTCTACAGGTTTTTCTGAGCTCTGTCCCTGTGTATGGAATGATCTTTACCAAAATCATCAACCATCCTCTTCTTAAAAAAAAAAAAAATTGCGGAGAGCACCAATGTGTTTATGTTATAAACACATACTATTATTGAAACCACCCCGTTGTTCATTTTTTTATACATCTAAATGCTATATAATGCCCAAAGTAGATAATTTAGGTGTGGCCCTCTATAGGGATGGCTAGCAAGGTTTTCCTTAGGAGTATAGGGTGTTTTTGTTTCTTAATATAGGATTTTTGTGTCCTCTCCTCATGAAATATGCATGAAACTCCCACTTGCGTAAGATGTAAAGGCAAAGCTGTGCTGTGTGTTAGGATCACTGAGGGGACATTTGGACACGGTACTGTGCTCCCTCTGAAACAACTTTATTTATTTATTTATTTATTTATTTATTTAGTAACCCTACCCCTGACGTGGGGTTTGAACTCACAACCACAAGATCAAGAGTCACATGTTCTACCGACTAAACCAGCCAGGTGTCCCCGGAACAACTTTAATACACAGCTTCTGCTTTTGCAAAAGTCCCTTGTCTATTTGTTCACTTTTTATTATGAAAAATTTCAAAAATTCATAAAAATAGAAAGAATAGTACAAGGATCTCCACAGACCCACCCTACTACTCACGTTCAAGAATTGGTAATATTTGGGGCGCCTGGGTGGCTCAGTCGTTAAGCGTCTGCCTTCGGCTCAGGGCGTGATCCCGGCGTTATGGGATCGAGCCCCACATCAGGCTCCTCTGCTATGAGCCTGCTTCTTCCTCTCCCACTCCCCCTGCTTGTGTTCCTTCTCTCGCTGGCTGTCTCTATCTCTGTCAAATAAATAAATAAAATCTTAAAAAAAAAGAATTGGTAATATTTGTCATATTTACTTCATCATCTTCTTCTGTTTTTGCTAAATCATTTACAGTGACAGACATCAAGACAATTTACCCCTGGGGCACCTGAGTGGCACAGTCATTTGAACATCCACTCTTGGTTTCCATTGGGGTTGTGATCTCAGGGCCATGGGATGAAGCCCTGCGTGGGGTCCAGGCTCAGGGGGGAGCCTGCTTGGGGTTTTCTCTCCCTCTGCCCCTCCCCACCATGTGCACGCACGCTCTCTCTCTCTCAATCTCTCTCAAATAAATACAAAAATCTTTTAAAAAAGACAATTTATCCCTAAATTCTTCAATATGCTTCTTCAAAAAATAACCACATACCATTATCACACCTGACAAAACTAGCAACAGTTCCCGGGTAGTGTCTAAATATTCTATACATATTCAATTCTCTAATTTCCTTTTAGGTTCAAACCAGTATTCTGTTAAAGACCATTCACATTGTTTTTGTTTGTTTTGTCTCTCTCTTTTTAAGATTTTATTTATTTGAGAGAGAACAGGTGGAGGAGCTGAGGGAGAGAGGGACCTGAGCTGAAGGCAGACGCTTAACTGACTGAGCCACCCAGGCGCCCCTAAATAAAATCTTTAAAAAAAATTACAGGATATAGAAAGGAGAGAGGGTTCATTTTAAATGATACCATGAAGAAAAATAGTTAAGCAAATCCACAATGTGGAGCATTCTACAATACAAACTGGCATGTCTTTTAATGACTCAAAGAAAATGCTGCAAGGTAAAAAAAAAAAAGGGGGGGGAGAGGTGGAACAGTTGGGGGATTGTTCTAGATTAAAAGGGACAGAACAGGGGTGCCTGGGTGGCTCAGTGGGTTAAGCAACTGACTCTTGCTTTCAGCTCAGGTTATGATCTTGGAGTCATGGGATCAAGCCCCGAATGGGGCTCCTTGCTCAGCGAGGAGCCCGCTTCTCCCTCTACCTGCCGCTCTCCCTACTTGTGTTCTCTCTCTCTGACAAATAAATAAATAAAATCTAAAAAATAATAATAAATAAATAAATAAATAAAAAGATTTTATTTATTCATTTGAGAGAGAGAGACAGAGAGAGAGCATAAGCAGGGGAGAGGCAGAGGGAGAAGCAGGCTCCCTGCTGAGCTGGGAGCTCCATATGGGGCTTGATCCCAGGATCTGGAGATTATGACCTGAGCTGAAGGCAGACGCTTAACCATCTGAGCCACCCAGGCTCCCCTATATCCTGTAAATTTGAGGTGTGATTCATTCCAGGTAAACCTTTTTGGCAAGACAGTCAAGTCATAGGTGACGCTGTCCTTCCTGTTGCATCACATCAAGAGGCAATGAATTCTTGGCTCTTAAAAGGAATCTCTTGAGAACCAGAAACATGTACCATTTCTCACTTGTCTTAAAAAACACCACTGGAGGGGCACCTGGGTGGCTCAGTCAGTTAAGCGACTGACTGCCTTTGGCTCAGGTCATGATCCCAGGGTGCTGGGATCGAGCCCCGAGTTGGGCTTCCTGCTCGGCAGGAACCTGCTTCTCCTTCTCCCTCTGCATCTCCCCCTGCTCCATCGCCCCCACCTCATGCTCTCTCTCTCTCCAATAAATAAATACATCTTAAAAAGCACACACGCACACACCACAGGACCAGAGCTGTGAATGTCACTTACCCTCTCAGATGAGCCTCAGTTCTCTTGTGAGAGAGAAAAGCAATGTTAACTCTGTACCTTCACAGGGTTATGGTAAGGGGCCACAGGAGAAGAAAATAATACGAATAACTACTACTTATCGAGCAGTCACTATGTGAAGCCCTATGCAAGAGCTTTCCATTTACTGTTCCAGTTAATCCTCACACTAACCACAAGAGATAGGTACTATTACCATCATCTCTAGTATGCGGGTGAGGACACAGGCACAGAGAGCGAGTGAAGCAATTGTGCATAGGTCAGACAACTGTTCAGAGGAGGAGGCGGGATGCAAACTCCGCCACCCCCGACCGCAGAGCCTGTGCAGGAAATCACCGTGAGTACTACACAGAAGCCAAGTATCAACACAGAAATACCAGGCGTTGTGTTAGGGGATGGAGAGGATGTTTTTTGTGTTTGTTTTTTTCTTTGTCTTTTTTCAGACTTTCACTGATGTTATTCTATTACTTTAATATCCACGAAATGAATAGGCATTTACAGAGGAAGACATACAATATGGATATAAAATAACAATCAGAGTCATTTATTACTTACCTGCTCTGGTGGTACTGACAACAGACGAAAGGAATCACATCAACAATAATAAAAAAATTTTGCCCAGAGGGAAAGAGACATATGAAGTAATGCCATAAACAGATATTCTGTATTTTCTTCTTTACAATTCTACTCCTTTTGTCCCGTTTTATTTGACATATGGCTCACTTCATAAAAATGTTTAAATATTGATTTCCAAATAGCTTCACTTACTTGGTCCTAAAACAATATTAACAGACCATGTGGTTTCTGGAAGGATCTGTTCTGCTGTTTCTGTAAAAAATGTTTTGCTTTGGCTTTTTTTCTTTTTAAATCATTTATTTATTTAAGTAATCCCTACACCCAATGTGGGGCTCAAACTCATGACCTTGAGATCAAGAGTCACATGTTCTCTGGACTGAGCCACCCGGGAACCCCTCTTTAGGTTTTTGAATCAAGAGAGTTAGTTGGTCAATTATAACCAAGCTTGATGAACACATGAATTCTTTTTTAAAGGCTATGATTAAGGCAACCTAAAGAGGCACGACCATCAGTGAGTTAAGCCTTTCAGATGGGCATCTGTCCTTTCCAAGGTGTGAAACGGCTTTCTAACCCCCGGAATGCTCAGCGAGACCCATCACATTTGATGTCCACACATGGTAAAGGTAGCTCTGCAAACTGCATGCCCTCCTAAAACGCCTTCGCCACTCAAGTCACTGGAGTTTTTTTTCCCTGCCTTTCCATTCTGCTTCAAATACAGAAAAACAAAGTGTTTATTTTTTTTGAAAATTGTATTTATTTTTAGTAATCTCTACACCCAACATGGGGCTCAAACCCGTGATCTCGAGATCAAGAGTCACATGCTTTTCCAACTGAGCCAGCCAGGCACCCCCAGAAATACAAAATGTTTAATTTGGAAACTGCGATAATTCTAACCCTGGAAATATTTATTATAATTTACATAAAAGTCAGTAAGATCTTTGGAATAGATTTAAAAATATATCCATCAACCCAATGTAGGGGAGGGACACCAAAATTATAGCAAGCCATGGTAAGATAACTATATCACAAAATTGAAAAGTTATAATTGCCTTTTATCATACCTGGATGGTAATAAAGAGAAAAATATATTTCTTGAAAATTTCACATAGCTTGTTTCCACTTCAAAGCTCCTAAAGATGATCTTTTTGGGGGAGGGGTTGTACAGTGTTATTAATAATTACTAGCTGAAATGTATCGATTGCTTACTATGTCTTAAGCACTTGACCTCCATTCTTCCACTTAATCTTTGCAACTGCCCTATGAGGTAGCTGCATTTGTTACCCACTTACAGCGGAGAAAATTTAGTCTTACAGAGAGGTAAGCAACTGTGAACAGTTACACAGATGTTAGGTGGCAAAGGCAGAACGCAAACTCAGGACTGACTCCAGAGCCCAGCCTCCCCAGCTACCCAAAGATGACAGTAAATAACGACTCCGGTTTTCCTCAACTGAGTTTCAGACCCTAAGAACACGCAAACTCCTAACTGAGTAGAATGCCTTGTGCTGAACCCAGAACAATGCAACACAAGAAACTGGATTGCAAAATGTAGCCGTAGAAGCCAGGACTCAGACTCACGTTTCCTGCACCAGCAGAAGAGGATTCTCACCACTCCCTGGGGGGCCCCCTCCCCTCCCCACCCTCCCCAACAGCCTGTGGGCGTTCTTCTTGAAGACTCTCACAGCCACACGGGTGTCTGCAGCTGCTCTGGCAACCCTCCCTTTTCCGCCTCCCCTTCAAAGCCCTGGTGGGCAGTGTGTCTTCTCTCCCACCCTCGGGGGTTTCACCCAGCAGCCAGTCAATAAAGATGTGTTGAATGAATAAATGAATGAAGGAGTGAATGAGCAAACAGCTGTCAAACGAGTCACAGATGGAAAAGTACACAGAGGTGCATAAATAGTAAGCTATTTGCCTAAAATAGCCTCAGCCTGACCAGAAAACAAATTTCACTAAACTTCATCATTAAGTTGGGGAACATTTATTTATCCTATACGAGATATATTATTTACTTCACATTTCATACTTGGTTCCCTCACTCTTATTCAACACTGCACTTGCTTGTGTGATAGGGTCCCGTCACCTCATCTTTGATCCTCGTTTTCTCAATTATAAAATGATGCTATTAAGCCATACCTCACAGGTTGTCCTAAGGGTCAAACAAGGTCACGTGCGGTGGGGCTCTGTAAACCGTACAGTGCTTTCTGATGCTGTCATCACTGCGCATTTATTAGCCCCCACTATCTGTAGCCTTTGTGCGTCTAGTTGGTGGGGTGGACCTAAATGCATTATACAAGAAGGGTGGAGTTGTGGAGAGAATTCACGGGTCCCTCATGCCACCACTAGAACAAAACACACTGTAGCCAGAGAAGGACTTTCATGAAGCCAGGCTCTTGTGGTGGACCTATGGAAGGTCAGCAGCCAGACCACACCTTGAGGGAATCCCAAAAAAGGCCCCTGGAAGCCCCAGAAACCTTTGGAATCTCCTTGCTCTTTCCTTATCTCAATCACAGCCATAACCACTGTTCAGTCAAGACTCTGTCTAGACTGACAGCCAAGAACCAGATTGTATAAGTAAGCCATTCAACCACCCTGGAGACAGTCGTCACTTAGAATAGTGCTGGGCTTGAGCCCCTGCCCAGGTGGGCGCATTCCAGTAATCACCAGGAGGCAGCATGCCACCTGCCCCTCCCCATTCATCCTTTATGGGGCAAAGAAGAGGAAAAAAAAACTCAGATGAATTGTCTTTGATCCATCCTAATTAGTTTCTTCCTTCTTATTGGGATTTTTCTGAGCAAGTGAGACAATTAGCATTGGCCCAGGAAGCTCTGTTCCTCCAACATTCAGATGTCAGAGAATTAACATAGTGAAGCAGAAAGTTTGTCAATAATAAACAGGGTTTCTTTCTAGGGTCTTCTTTACTTCCCCCTTCTGTGTCCTCCCCCTTTGCTCTTTGCTCCCTGTCACCACCCTCTCCTTCCGTCTGTGTGAAGAAGAAAACCCTCTGAAGTGTCTGTGAGACAAACAAACAACGCCCCCCCCCACCCCATTTTCTTCCTTCAAGGTTCTTTGCACTAATTTAAAACTGAAATTTTCACAGAAAATTGTTTTGGTGGGTTCAGGAACATAAATTTTAATTCTCAGCCCCCAAGCAAACATTTCAACCAAAGATCCTTTACCTTTTTAAAAAAGTGCAAAGTAAATTTTTGTAGCAAAGAAAGACCTAGTATTTTCCTGGGCCTTCTTGCAAACAGAGGCCCCTTAGACAATATTTACATCTATGTGTGGGTGAGTTGAGACTGTGCTTGGGGCAGTTGGAATAAGAGAGGCATTGATAGATTCCAGTAAGGCTGGCGGATATTGAAGAGTAAGTATGGTGTAACTCGGGGAGGGAGCACTGGGTCTGTGGAAAACGTCTAACATTACTGAGCACTCGTGTGGACTAGGCACTGTGCTAAATGCTGTACAGATAGCATCTTTCCATTTTACCTTTGCAACCACCCCTCGGAGCAGACACTAGAGTTCCTGAGTGACAGCTGGGGAAACCGAGGCACGGAGGGGTCAGGGATCTAAGTTCTCCCAGCTCATCAGTCTTAGAGCCAGGATCTTCACACAGGCCTCAGACTCCAGGCCCTTGCTACTCCTGTGCGGCCTGTGGACCGGCAGCATCGGCGACATGTCGGAGCTGCTTACAATCTGCTCGTAACAAGGGTGATGAGTGCATGCATTCTGGGGCTGCCCCGTATTGCTGGGGATACTGCCGCCCCGCGCACGCGCATGCGTGCATGCGTTCTCATTCGGATCCTCCTGGGACCTGATGTTCCTTCCTGAGGCTCCGTTGCTCATTGATAAAATGAAGATGGGCTCGACATCACCGTTGAGAATTCAAGGAAATTTAGCAGCAGCTTTCCAAAGGTCTCTAGAGGGCTTTTTGAAGTTTGAGTAAGTGGCACTACATAAATGGTGGCAATCATTAAAAACTAGTTTACAAAAAGTTAGTTTTGAATAATAATAGAGGTAATGCACACTCGGTATGGGATATTTGGAAAATGAAGGAAAGGCAAAGGAAACACAAAAAATTCTCCCATAAATCCGCTATCCTGAGATAACCCCAGAAACATTTGGCTGTGTTTCCTTTCAGTATTTTCTCTTCACATACGTATGTGTATAAATATAGTCTTTTTTACCAAATAGGGATCATTCTGCATGTATGCATTTGGACCCTGAATTTTTTTTCTCTTTGCATGTACACGGAGGGGCAGGTTTAAAATACTTTCAACCAGTGAAGACACAAGCTGCTTCCCAGGGCTCAGACTCTGGATCAGAAAGTTCTTTCCATCTAGTTTTGATTCCTTCCGCTGCAAGGTAAGAAGTAAGATCGAACTGCCCTGTGCTGAAGTATTTCAGTGGTAGACCCCATGTGTTTGGAGGGAGAACCTCCTGGGGGACTGAGGGCAGATGCAGGAGACCCTCAGGGTTCAGTGGGTTTGGGGCCCTACAGAGGGCCCACGTTTGTGCTGGGCCACCGAATAACAGGTGGCCTTCCAACTGGGCAAGCGCCTTCGCAGTTGGAATCGTCTGGTTTATGTTTTTGCTTTTGCTTTTAAGTCTCTGGACCCCAGAGCTCAGAACTGTGCCCGGCACAGAGTAGGTCGCCAATAAATCTGCTGGATGAATGGATGGATCGATGAATGAGTTAATAATGAATGAACGAATACATGAATGAAATAGAGAAGATGGGCAGCTGCCTACTGATAGAAATCAGACATCTCCTCCCACTCCCACCCTGGCCCCAAACATGTCCTCTCTATGCTTCAGGTTCTATCATGCGATTATCTCTTTGCAGCAGGCTTCAGAGGGCATATTTTCTATACCAAGCATCCCTGGGAGGGCTACCTGTTTCATTTAACGGCCTTTGCAAATATGCTGATGCTGGGATTTTAGGGAAGTGTTTTCCTACAGTTAGCCATAGTCAGTAATATTCTAGCTAAACCAGCTTGCTGAGCTGAGTTCTCTGTCCTTTCGAATATTCAAACATCATGTCTTCATCAAGGCTATTTTCCCCAGGAGGTGAAGAAATTTTGCCTTTAAGAGCCCAAGGATTAGAGAGCAGAGAAGTCAATGGAATCTTCCCAGTGAAAGGTCTTTGGGGGTGACATTGTTTCCCTTGGCAAGAATAGACGAATCTGAAATGGGAAAGAGCGTGACTCCCACAACTCGGAGATTTCTCTTGGAAGGACTAGTGAAGAGCTAAATTGGGCAGGGCAGAGGGCACACCTGACCAGAAGGTGACTCAGGAAACAAGGTTTGCTCCAGGTCATGTCTTTACAGAGAAATCTCTTCCAATTCAGCTCTTCAGTTGACAACTAAGAGGAAGCAGTATTCACCACCTCCACAGCTACCCTCCCAGTCAACTGTCCTCACCTCTCACCTGGATTCCTGCTGTGGCCTCCTGATGAGCCTCTCCGCTTCCACCCGTGACCTCTTTACCGCTCTGAATCTACAAATCATAAGTCACATTAGGTCACTTCTCTGCTTAAAACCCTCCAATGGCTTTCCAGCTCTGAGCAAAATCTGAATCTAAATAAATGTACAAGGTCCTATATGAACTGACAATCCCAGCCACCTTCCTGATTTCATCCCGTTACTTTTCCCCTTTGAACAGCCTCCTAGCTGTTCCTTAAATGTACCCAGCACAGTGGCGCCTGAGTGGCTCAGTTAAGTGGTTAAGCATCTGACTCTTGATTTCAGGTCCTGATCTCAGGGTCCTGGGATTGAGCCCCACATCCAAGAGTGTTCAGCTTCCTGCTCAGCGGGGAGTCTGTTTGAGGATTCTCTCCCTCTGCCCCCTCCCCGCCACTGTTCCCACTCTCTAAAACAAATAAATCAATCCTCAAAAAAAATGTACCCTGCACACTTCTGCCTCAGGACCTTTGCTCTTGCTGATCCATCTGCCAGAACAGATCCACAGGCTCCTACTCCCCCATCCCCCGCTCCCCAGTTGCTTGCCTGCCTTCCTAACTCCTTTGTTTCTGCTCAAATGTCACCTTGGCCTGCCACTGCCTGACTGGCACACCTAAATTAGTTACACCCTCTCCTCACCTAAACAAACCCTTCCTCACTTTCTACCCTCTAACCCTGCCTTAATTGTCTTCATAGCATCTCTCACCACATGATACTCTCTATATTCATTTATTTATCTCCTTCCCAACTAGAATACAATCTCCATGAGAACAAACATGTTTGTTTAGTTTCATTCACTGCTGTTGTTGAGTACCTAGAATGTTGCCTGGATCCTACTTTTTTCCCCACCCTAGGTGAATATTGAGTGAATCTTAAAGAATAACAATGGTATAATTTTTATTTTTTACAGTTCCATTACCATTTTTCCAATATAGTATCCCTCTCTATTATTTTTTATTACAGAGCTTTTCATTTCAAAGAAAAATCCAAACTTGGAATGACTAGGCAGTTGTAAATAGATTCTGAAGTGCAATAAAACATGTAATGATTTTTTTTTCACTTGCTCCACAAACAAGGCTATGTAATTGCTGGGATCTGATTCTGCCTCATGTGCCTTGAGTATTTTAGTTTATTTTCAGGAGGACCAAATAGCATGTGCGTATATGGGAGAACATCTGGCCTTGTTTTTTCAGGTTTAGACTGGACTTCGAGACAGGTTACAGGATATAAAGATTAAATGTCAGGGTTCAGAACATTCAAAGATTTGAGAGATGACTTTTCTTGACTTAAAAAAAAAATTGAGAATCCATTATTTGATGTAAAACTCAACATAATAGATATGCCATGTTTCGGTTTAGCTTACTTAAAAAAAAAAAAGTCTAACTTCACTGGCAATGCAACAACTTTGGCCTGACAATTTCTTTTACATCTTTATATTATTAAGTATATAGTATAATTTCATGAATGGCATCTCTCAAGCGACACGCCCCAGAAGAAGGAGGCAAGGCATTGCACGAGCTGCATACATGCTGGGGGTTCTACCTCTGAAATGACCCTTCACTACTTCAGTCAAGCCCCTATGTCAATATTTGCCAAACTTCACTGAGCCGAAGAGAATCAGCTGGGGAATCTTGTTAAAAGTGTGGAGATTCCCAGGCCCCACCTACAGAGATCCTGATTCTTTACATTTGGAGAGGAGCGCAGGGTGGCCTTGTAAAGTCGTTACTCTCTTCCCGAGAAACACTGCTAGATCATAAACCACCTGCAGGCAAGAACCACACCCATTCAAAACATGCAGATGCCGCCATGACACAGGAAGATGGCGCCTCAGAGATGTTGGCATAGAGACGGTTCTTTCTCCTGGAATGTTCTGGGAACCAAGAAAGGAATCTCACAAGAAAGGAAGGCAGATAGGGAATTGAGGAGAAGCAAACGCCCAAAAATATTGCACTTTAATAGACTGACTTGGAAGCACCCAACATTTCACAAACTTTTTTTTTTTTTTGATTATCAGCTTCAAGAGATAATTCTTTTTAATCTTGTCAAGATAAGTTTTAGGATGATAGATTCATAACAACGCCTCCTTTTAAAATTTGAGAATATCTTGGACTATCCAATCAATTATAACAGCCCCTTTGGACCCATTATGTTTTTTTTACTGCTCATTTCTGGTATTAGAAGGGTGACAGGGAGGTGAGTGTAACTCCTCCATCAAAGAAGTCTAGTGGCTGATTTTATAGGATCTAGGGGAGCCCTGTAATGCTGACCTGTATACCCTGAGACCTGTTCTTGTCTGTGAAAATGATTCTGTTAACAGTTGTGTTGGGAGTGATATGATGTTTATGTTGGCTCCCCCCCATTAATCCTATCCTTTATTTTCACCATTTAAAAAACTCTCAAATGCATTTTTGCATGCATAGACAGTCATTATTAAAAAGAAACAAAGAGGGGTGCCCTGGGTGTTTCATTCGGTTAAGCGGTTAAGCGTCTGCCTTCAGCTCATTTAATGATCCAGGGGTCTTGGGATGGAGTCCCAGATCAGGTTCCCTGCTCAGCAGGTAGTCTGCTTCCCCCACTGCCTGCCACTCCCCCTGCTGTGTGGATGTGCGTGCTCTCTCTCTTTCTGTCAAATACATACATACATACATACATACATACATACATACATATCTTAAAAAGAAAGAAAGAAACAGACAAACAAACCAAACCAAACAGAAGCGCATGAGTCAAAAGAGAAGTTTCCACACCCAAAGGAGCTATGTTTCTAGGCTGGTGCATATCATTCCAGACCATTTTCTATGCATTCAAAAAAATGTCCATTAGGGCCAGAAGGGGACTAGTGGTCCATTGTACTTGCTAGAGCTATGGGCAAAACCATCCCACCTTCTTTCTCTCTCAAAAACCTAAATAACTGTGGAAGGTCTTGACAGCTCTCTTGACCCCTTGGCATTGCTCCATGCTGCCATCAACCAGCTGCCTGCTTGCTGCACTTTATTCATTGAAGTTTTAATCTCTCAGCTTACTGTCTTCCTCTCCATTTGATTCCTGTCCTTGCTCTTGGGAGTGGCAGCAAGTGCGCTGGGGTCCTTCAGTACTGTAGCTTGTCAGTAACTTGTCGCCCCTCCCCACTATCTACTCCCCCCCGCCCCCCACTTGCAGCTTTGTCTTGGTAGCACCGTCACTGCTCCAAAGGCTGATTTCAAATCCCCTGTTCCAGGACCAGTGTCTCCTGTCCTCTCCAGCATCCTCTCTCTCACACCATGCTCCCTTTCCTTCTGTTGCTTCTGTCTTCTGCTGAACATACTAACAGCTCCCCACTTAGCCAAATCATTCTCATCCTTCAATATCTCTTAAATATGTCACCTCTTCCAAGATACTTTCCCTTCTCCAATCCCTCTTCCATACTGCACTTCATTCTTTCATGGAGCTCATCACAATCTGTAGTTGTCTTGTCATCTATGTATTTAATTACCGTCTAGCACACCCACTAGAAGGTCACCTTCACTGTGGAATCCCCAGTCTCTATTCCAGGGCCCAACATATAGACATTGGTCAACACATTTGCTGAACGAATGAAAGAAAGAAGGTCACAATGTATTTGTTTGTGACTTTTTTGTTTTGTGCTACATACGTACAGTTTAGAAATCTTTCTGTGTCAGAATATGTAGACCCACCACTTTAAAAAACGTGACAGCGTCGTACATGTACCTTGTACTTGTATGTACTATGTGTACTTAGTTGTGCCTGTACGGTAGGACATGTGGGTTTCTGTTCTTTTGGTTTTTTACTATTAAAAAGACTGAGGCAACAAACTTTCTTCTACATGTATCTCTGTGCATACATGCAAACATTTCTGCAGGTTGGATTACTTAGAGCAGAATTGCTAGGTCAGAGGCTAGGAGCATTTAAAATTGTCATAGGTATTGCCAATTTGCCTTCCAAAAAGAGCTTTACCACCAACAGCATGTGAGCTCCTACTTATGCACATCTGCACCAAAAACGTATTTTATCAACCTTTTAAATTGACCAACTTGATAAACAAAAATAGGTCTCATTTAATTTGTTTTTCCTTACTTAACAATGAAACTGAGGGGTGCCTGGGTAGCTCAGTCGGTTAAATGTCTGATTTTGGCTCAGTTCATGATCTCAGGGTCCTGGGATTGAGCCCCAGGTTGGGCTCTGTGCTTAGCGTGGAGCCTGCTTTTCCCTCTGTCCCTCCTTCAGCTGATGCTCTCTCTGTCGAATAGATAAATAAAAAAGATCTTTTAAAAAAAGGTTTATTTATTTATTTGACAGAGAGAGAGAGCACAAGAAAGGAGAGTGGCAGGCAGAAGGAGAGGGGGAAGCAGGCTCCCTGCTGAACAAGGAACCCAATGCAGGGCTTGATCCCAGGGCCCTGGGACCATGACTTGAGCTGAAGGAAGACATTCAACTGAGTGAGCTGCCCAGGTGCCCCTAAATAAGTAAAATCTTCAAAACAAACAAACAAACAAACAAACCCCCAAAACAAAAACAGTAAAACCAAGCATTTCCATTTATAGACCACTTTTTTTATATGAACGTCCTATTATTATCCTTTGCCCATTTTTCTATCAAGATGTTTGTTTTTTCATTTATTGACTTATAGAATCTCCTTGTGCGTTATGGATAATAATCCTTTCTCTCTCTCTCTCTTTTTAAATTTATTTACTAATTTGAGAAAGAGAGCCAGCAGGAGAGGGAGGGAGAATCTCAAGCGGACTCCATACTGAGCATGGAGCCCTATACAGGGCTTGATCTCACAAGCCTGAGATCAGGACCTGAGCCAGAACCAACAGTCAGATGCTTAACTGACGGCACCACCCAGGTTCCCCGGATAATAATCCTTTCTTTACATAACTTCCACGTATCTTCTCCTTGTCTGTTTTTGGTCTGCTAACTTTGACCCTCTGAGGAGACTCGCAATACATAATTAAGGCTTTCTTCCACTTCTTGTACCAATTTAGATTATTTTCTCCCGTGCTAGTGGTTTTCCTCAAGTATCTGGTAATGCTTGGGTTTTTTGTCTCTATTTGTAGATGATGGTCTAGATTGAATGAGACACTCCTTGTACACCTGCCAGCCCCTGCATGTTCTGACAAGGTGAGCTCTCGCTCCAGTGACTGTGAGAGGGACAGGAGGTAGTGCATGCAGCCAGGCCGCCTTTCCTTTCCAATATCTTCTAGATATGGAGCTCCCTGTTCCTCATGGCAACAGAGCTTACCTGGACCATTACCCAAGCAATAGTGGGTCCAGTCCGCCCTCGGGAGTTTTGTGCAGGGGACCTTCCTTTTTACAACCAGGTTCTGAAGGTTTTCCTGAGGGGAATATTCAAGAGTCAGCCTCTGACAAGCAAAGCCTAGTTTTGCTGCCGTTTGATAAATTATCAAGCTGACTACCCACTGCTCAGTCCTTCCCCAGTTCTTGCTGCCTCTTTCCCTGGGTGTTTTCCGTGATGCTTCTGGGAAATTTCACTTGGGGAAGACACTTTATTTGGGTTATATAGGGCTGAGTCCAGTTTTGTGAGATTTTGCTGTTCCTCTCACTTCAGAATTCCTTACTGCTCTCATCTCTTGGTGGCGCCCCATCCAGCCCCCAGCACTGCACGGGTTCATATGCTTGCCACTTCAGTGGGATTCAGGAAGGGAGAGACAGAAACACATGCTTAGTCAGCCATCATGAACCAAAAGCCCCTAGAAGATGTTGAACTTTGCAAACGAACTATTTTTACTGAAAGTAGAATAGAGAACATTTAAAAGTACAGTGACAGCAGTTGGCTCCATAGCTCAGAGGTTAGAGCACTGGTCTTGTAAAAGTACAATTATGGAGAACAATACCACACTGATGTTTTTCTAAGCTTAAAAAAAGAAAAAATCCAGCTTCAGAATTCAAATGAAATTACTTAGTGGGAATTCCTTTCGGTACGTATCCAAAACAGATGGCCCACCCAAAACCTTATCTACGTTATAGTCTTCCCTGCCTCACCGCACGGGTCGGGTTTGAAAGTCCCTAGAGGTGAAGACCCTGACGCTACCTGGATTAAAAATTGCACCCCACAAATTGACAAGGAATTCCTGAGGTGTGACCTCCCTGAGGAGTAGAGTGACCAAATAGAAGCAGAACGCAGGCACCTGCGTAGGACTTCTACCAGATTCTTGGCTCCCTGAGAGGCAGGGACACAAGCAAATTCCTTTCTCTGTCCACAGAATCTGCATAGTGCCCGGCACCAAATAGATACACCAAACACCTCTCACCCTGGGCCGTTTAATTATGACCAGGTTGCAGATTTGTGAGCAAAACAAGTGTTGTTCCAGGTCACTATGTTTTACAGTCATTTTATGCAGTAATAGATAACCAGCACAGACATATTGAGATCCTATTCGCTTAACGGTCACCAGGTAGAAAGCAAATCCCACAGGGAGAAAGACAGGTTTCATAGAATTCACAGAAAAAAAAGATCGCAAACTGTCTCATTAGCTTTTTATGTGGACGCCATGTTGAAATGATAATGTAGTTTTAAAAAGTTATTAAAATGAAGCTTACCTGTTCCTTTTTACTCTTTAAAATAAGACTGCTAAAAAATGTATTATTACATATGTGGTTTGCATTATATTTCTACTGGACGGCTCTAAGTTAGACCCTTAGTGTGAGAACATTAAGAGGTGACCGTTATTATTATTTTTTATATTATTATATTTCTACTGAGACAGCTCAACTTAGCATGTCCTGTAGCAACATGTTCCATATTTGCTACTCTACCATTTCTTTCTCTTCCTTGGGTTGGATACTTTTTCTATCTGACCTCATTTATATTTTTAAGATTTATTTATTAATTTATTTGAGAAGAGAAAGTGGAAGGGGAGGCGCAGAGGGAAAGGGAAAAAGAGAATCCCAAGCAGACTCCGTGCTGAGCGTGGAGCCCAACGTGTGGCTCGATCCCACGACCCCGCAACAACAGCCCAAACCTAAACTAAGAGTCAGATGCTTAACCAACGGAGTCACCCAAGGTACCCCTCTATAGGACCTCATCTAATCCATACATTAGCCATTCTGCAATTTTATGATTGTCAGAAAAAACTTCTTTCCCATATTTGCTGATGTTCTTTCTCCTAGTCAGTTTCCCTGCAGTTAGTGGTGAACGCAGTGTGTGAAAAGGGCACATGCCCTTTTCTACAAGAGCAATAGGGGGATGCCTGGCTGGCTCAGTCGGTAGAACCTGTGACCCTTGATCTTGGGGTGGTGAGTTTGAGCCCCGCATCAGGGGTACAGTTTACAAAATACAGTACAATACAGTACAATAGCAATAAGGAAAGGGAAGCTGGGAAGACAGCTCTAGGCTTGAGAGGCAGGGAGCTGGAGAGGATGGTGCTAGAGGGCAAGAAGAAAGAAAAATATCTAATTGCTGGGACCTGAGGACAAGGTAAAGGCGAGATGGCCTCTTTGAAGGAGGAAGCCTGGGTACATTTCAGCTAATTGTAATCCTGAAGAGGGTCCGTGTCACGACCTCCCAGGCAGCAAGCCAGCCTCTGAGCGCAGGGCTAGAGCTGCACGCAGGCCTGAGTCCTTCCTGCAAATCCAGATGAGCCACTGCGAAAAGCAGATGAAGCTAACTCCTGTTCCGTCAGGCTCATGGCTGCCACAAGATTTCAGGTAATGACCCGTGAGTTCAGGATGAGGGCTACAGCAGATTTTAACGTAAAACAGATTTTTATATAAAATTCTTCTTCCCACAATCTGAGACTGTAATATTCAAAAAACTATGAACACCATTATTCGTCCTAATTCTCAGTCTTACAAAATTGGATTCTTTTTGTTATATGATACTAGGGGATGCTGCTCGGTTTATATGTTCAAAATACTGATTCTAATTCCCTGTCACTAGGAGAACAAAGTGGACTTTTCTGGAATGAATCATGCTTTACAGAAAGGAATCACATGCTTTCCTTGGGAAATTTGCAACCTCACACTCAGTCCCAGAGGGACAAAGGATAATGATTTCATGTTGTCTGGCTACTTACTCCCTAGTGGTTCTGAAACATGGGTTTTCTTTTGAAAGGAAAGATGCCTTGTCCTTTCTAAAGGACATCACACGGCTCTCTGTGGCACGGTTCAGCCCTGGCATCCACCACAAAGACATTTGTGTGTCCTTTGGGGCTTTGTGCCAGGCATGCAGACTGCCCAAACTTTCTGCCCATCTGCCACATGGAGGGCAAAGCCCCGGCTTCTGCCAGCCTAAGGCAACAGGAACACTGTTCAAGAACAAAGACAGCCATTGCTCCTGTCTCAAGCAGCCCATGCACTGCCTAGGTATGAGCCTCAGGTCACCACACGCCCTCTGGATGCCGGACTCTGGGCATTTAGGTACAGTGGAGTGAGGTTAAGACGAGGTGTGGTCTGAGGAGCATGACATGGGGCCGATGAGGAATGTCTTCTTTGCTGGGGTAGCCTTGACGGTGTCGGCAAACTTTGTGGGCTGAGCAGCGGGGCCCTTGTAACAGTGCCCGAGAAAGCTACCTCCTCCCTGCACCTCTTTGATCCCCACTAGCCCAAAGTTGAGGATCCCCGTGGGCGTCCCCAAATTGGGGAAGACATTCATCTAGAAGTTATAAGAGTTGGCTCTGGAGAGACTTGCAGTACTAATCTTGGCTCTGTTAGTTACTTACCACCCTTGTAGCCTTTGGCAAGTAGCTCGAACTTTCTTTTCTTTCTGCCCCCACAGAAGCCTACCCTAAGGGGAGGAGTGAGGGCAGTTCGTTATTTGAGAGATACAGGGACAAGCCTAAGAAAGGGGAGGGCAGGCAGTCATCTTACTCCATTCAGGCTGCTATAATGGAAAACCATTTACTGGGTAGCTTATACACAACGGAAACATTTCTCACAGTTCTGGAGGCTGAGAAGTCTAAGATCAAGATGCTTGAAGATTCAGTGTCTGGTGAGAGCCTGCTCTTGGCTCACAGATGGCTGGCCATCTTCTCATTGTGTCCTCACATGGCGGCAGGGGTGAAGAAGCTCTTTGGGGCATCTTTTTTGTTTGTTTGTTTGTTTGTTTAATTAAGGTATAATTGGCATATAGCATTGTATTAGTTTTAGGTCTGCAACAGAATGATTTGATATATGTATATATTGCAAAATGATGACCACAATAAGTTTAGTTAATATCCATCACCACACATAGTAACAAATTTTTTTTGTTGTGCTGAGAACTTTTTTTTTTTTTAAGATTTTATTTATTTGACAGAGAGACAGCCAGCTAGAGAGGGAACACAAGCAGGGGGAGTGGGAGAGGAAGAAGCAGGCTCCCAGTGGAGGAGCCCGATGTGGGACTCGATCCCCGTACGCCAGGATCACGCCCTGAGCCGAAGGCAGACGCTTTTTAACGACTGCGCTACCCAGGCGCCCCTGGGCAAGGGAGCTTCTATAGCAGTTTGTATTTGTTGTTTTGTTTTTGTTTTTTAAATATTTTATTTATTTATTTGACAGAGATAGAGACAGCCAGCTAGAGAGGGAACACAAGCAGGGGAGTGGGAGAGGAAGAAGCAGGCTCCCAGCAGAGGAGCCTGATGCGGGGCTGGATCCCAGAACGCCGGGATCACGCCCTGAGCCGAAGGCAGACGCTTAACCGCTGTGCCACCCAGGCGCCCCATCCTCTTTTAACTTTCTTATGGTTTGTATTTTTTTTTTTTTTAAAGATTTTATTTATTTATGTGACAGAGACAGCCAGCGAGAGAGGGAACACAAGCAGGGGGAGTGGGAGAGGAAGAAGCAGGCTCATAGCGGAGGAGCCCGATGTGGGGCTCGATCCCATAACGCCGGGATCACGCCCTGAGCCGAAGGCAGACGCTTAACCGCTGTGCCACCCAGGCGCCCCTGTGCTGGGAACTTCTAAGTCTATTCTCTTAGCAACTCTCTGAGCTGCTGACTAAACCACCCAGGTGCTCCAATAAAGGTCCGTTATTAAGCCAGCTACCACAATGGGCCGCTGAAGTGCCAACCTGCAGGGTAACTCCAGAAAGCGACACAGAGGGACCTCTGGGTGGCTCACTCAGTCAAGCTTCTGCCTTTGTTTCAGGTCATGATCCCAGGATCCTGGAATCGAGTCCTGGATCAGGCTCCTTGCTCAGTGGGGAGCCTGCTTCTCCCTTTGCCCGCTGCTCCCCCTGCTTGTGCCTCTCTCTGACAAATAAATAAATAAAATCTTTAAAAAAAGGAAAAAAGTGGTATAGAACACGCAGCTCACAATCATCCTGCCCAAGAGGTGAGGGAGCTGGAGTACTTATACCCTACACATGTCAGGCCCATGTGCGGAGCCTCCCAAGGGGGAAGGCAACTCTCAGGCATTGCTGGCCTGTCATGTTCACGGGCAAAGTGGATTTTCACAGCCCCAAAGCTCACAAAGATACAAAGATACAGGGGCTGGCCTTTGGGAGCCAGTCGGGGGTACATCCAAATGTTCAGGGGATCTGGGGGGAGCAACGGCAGCATTTGCTATACCCTGTAAGAATTATGGTACATTTTGAAAGGTGAGTGTAATCATAGCTTTTATCTTGAAAGGATGGACGAAATAAAATATAAATTACATTACAGATATAAAAATTACATTACATATATAAAAACTCATTACATACAGATAAATTTCACTATATGAAAGGGAACACAACATGTCTTAACATTTCATATACACAATTATTTATATATAATTATTCTGCATGGGATTTAGGAATAATTTTTTCTTTTTCTGTGCTAGATTCTACCTTTCCTATGGTGAACATGGAAATAGTACACAGTACTTAAATAGTACAAAATAATAACTGTTTTTAAAACTACATCATGGCCAGCAGATCTAGAAATATAACCAGATATAAACTTTGGTTTTGTTTTGTTTTCATTTGGAAAGCAATGACCTAAAACACCCATTGACTCCCCTTCTTGGGCTGCCTACTCAGGTACCTGGTGCCACTCACCTACCTGGTGGCCTCGTCTTTCCTAGAAAGAGGCACTGAAAACATGATTGGATCAGTGCACTTATTTCAAGCTACTGTGAAACTATTAGAAACTGAGACTGCATTCTGTCAGGCGATTAAAAAACAAATTTTTTTGGTAGTAAAATAGGTAATTTTAATAGTAAAATCAATCTGAAATTATGAAAATCAAGCAAATCATAGAATGGAGACTATTTTTTCAAATATCTGAGCCATAAACATGTGTTCTTTAATTGTATATTTTATCATTTTTCTAGCACTCAAAATTAATAAAGTGACAGAGTGTGATAAATACTTGGAAGTTCCACAAGAAATATATTTTTGTTGGTATGCCTTTTCCCCCTCCTTTTGACAATTCATGATGGGGACAGCAAAGATTAGTCACATAAGGGAAAGTGACTAGGGGAAACCAAGCACACTCACAGTCATAGAGCACAGTTTAACCATGCTTCCAGGGTGGGCACTTACTCGTCAGTATTCTCTCAGTTCCTTTTAATTCCAGTTTTATCCCGACAATCCAAAGAATCAGTCCATTAAAGATATTCAACTAAAACAAAAAGCAATTATCATTTTTAAAGCACAAAATACTGAAACAGGTTTTATAACAAAAAATCTATGCATTAGCCTGTATGTTATTTCAGTTCTCTGCAGTTGAATATTCTAGACTCATTAGCTCTACTGTTTGCAAGACAGTTTAACAACTGCTTGGTTTCCGTGGCCAAAATGATTTTATTCTATCCTTGATTCTCATATAGCTCTCTCTTGCGTTCAGCTTACAAAATTGATAAAAGAAGTAGCTAATATAACGGACAGAATCAGTACTCCAGAATTTGGGGACTTTGGAACCTGTCACCCCAAAAAAGCAATGAGTTCTGTGGGTAGGAAGTATCATACATTTTATATAGAGAGCTTTCTATCCTCCCTGGACTAAGTGGAGATTGAATGAATGAATGACAAAAATAGCAGCTGGCATAAAAAAATGATTTTATGAATTAGTTTTGTTAGACCTTAAAAACACCATATGCTATTATTAAATACAAAGAGAAGAATGGTAGTTTTACAGTGGAGAAACCTGGCAGACACTACCTGAACCAAGTGATTAAAGTGGACATCATCCGTAATGGGACAAATGGATGTGATGCATCGAGAAGGACAGCATCACTTGTGAGCTAAACCTGCCAGAAACGCATAACCTGAATCATGAGGAAACATCAGACAGACCCAAACTGAGAGACCGTCTACAAAACAGCAGGCCTATACTCTCCAAAAATGGCAATGTCGGGAAAGACTGAAAAGAAAAAAAGAGAAAAAGAAAAAGAAATGTAAATGCTGAAAGATGGTTCCAGATTAAAGGAGAATAAAGAGACTTGACAACTAAATGCATTGTACAGTCCTAGATCCTGAATTGAGAGGAAAATTGCTGTAAATGACATTGTTGGGAAATGGGCAAATTTTGAATGGGGACTGTAGCTTAGATAATAGTATTGCATTAATGTTAAATTTCCTCAATTTGATAATTTTACCAGAGTTATGTAATATGTCTTTGTTCCTAGGGGATACATGCTGAAATATTTGGTTGGCATAAATGGTTCAGAAAAAGAAAATAAATAAACACACACATATGTATGTATACGCATATATATATATTCCCATAAGCCTTAGTGCAGTTTTTAAAAATTGAGGTGAAATTCACATAACATGAAATTAACCATTTCAAAGTGTACAATTCAGGGGCATTTAATACATTCCCAATGTTGTGCAACCACTACATCTATCTAATTTCAAAACGTTTCACCAGCCCAGGAAATCTCATACCCATTTTTCTTTTTTACTTTTTCTTTTTAATGTAAGCTCTATGCCCAATGTGGGGCTTGAACTCACAACCCCAAGATCAAGAGTCTCATGCCCTACCAACCGAGCCAGCCAGGCATGCTGAAAACCTCATACCCATTAAGTAGTTACTTCCCATTTTCATCCTCCCCCTGAGTCCCTGGCAACCACCTCGTTATTTTCTGTATCTACGGACTTACCTATTCTGGATATTTCATACAAATGGGGTCATATACCACATGGCCTTTTATGTCTGGCTATTTTACTTATCACAGTGTTTTTGAGGTTCATCCACACTGTAGCATGTATCAGAACTTCATTTTGGGGCACCTGGGTGGCTCAATTGGTTAAGCGTCTGCCTTTGTCTCAGGTCATGATCCTGGAGTCCTGGGATTGAGTCCCACATCAGGCTCCCTGCCCAGTGGGGATCCTGCTTCTCCCTCTCTGTCTGCCCCTCTCTGCCACTCATGCCCTCTTTCTCTCTCTCTCTCTAGCTCTCTTTCTCAAATAAATAAAATCTTAAAAAAACAATTTCATTTCTTTTTATGCTTGAATAATATTCCGTTATATGTATATACTGCGTTTTGCTTATCCTCGTATCCATTGACAGATATTTGGGTTGTTTCCCCCTTTTGGCTATTGTGAAGTCTTCAGTTCTTCTGGGCATATACCTAGGAGTGAAATTGCTAGTTCATATGGTAAAGTCATGTTTAACTTTCTAAGAAACTGCCAAATTGTTTTTCGAAGTCTGCATCATTTTACTATTTGTACTGTTCTTTGAAATTATTTCAAAGTCAAAAGTTAGAAAAAAAAAACAGTGTGTGTGTACCCAGGCAGAAGGGAAAAGAAACATAAAGTCACAAAAGTGAAAGAGTGGTGACAGATTCATCCAACAGGGCGGACCTGCCCATGGACTGAGACTGTTCAGGTGCCAGGCAGGAGCAGTGTAAGGGGAGGTGCCAGAATGGAAATTTCTTTAAGGGATGACACAGTTTGAAACCACTACCAAAGCACTTTCATGACCAGAAACCCAGCCCCTGGCAGGTGGAGAAAACCGTAGCGTGCCTGGACTTTCTCTTCTCCTTCGAGCGTCATTAGCTGCTCTACGTGGGCACAACTGCTTTGGACGCATGAGTGAGCGTGCTTTTGGAACTTAGGTCTTACAAACGGGCATCCATGGGAAAGTGCAGTTCTCCTTACGGAAGGCTGCCTGACTGCCATGTTACTGGGACCCTCATATGTAAAAAGAGGATAATGCCCATCTCATAGGATTGTTCTGATAGTGAAAGAACACCAATGTGGCAAAAGTCTAGCAAAGACTGTAAAGCAGGGACAGACCCTGAGGATTATAATTAAGGCCTCTAAATTCAGTTCCCATTGGCCTTGTTAGTTACTCCTGCTGCTCAGAGTGTGGCTCAACAGGCCACACGGGGACACCACCACCCCCCCCCCCCCCCCCCCCCCCCCCCCCCCCCCCCCCCCCCCCCCCCCCCGGCCAGGCCAGCTTGTGAGACATGCAGACTCTCAGACCCAACCAGCCGGCTGGACCAGAGTCTGCATTTCAACAAGATCCTCAGGTATTTGCATGCCCAAGGAAGTCGAAGATGCTTTAATGCTCTGTATCCTACACTTTCCTAATTTTAACAACCATCTGGGACTCGTTGTTTAAGAATCCACTTTCCCATGCTCTCCTGAATAAGAGATGAATTCAGTGGGTCTAGGGTGAGGCCCTGGAATGCAAATTTTTAACAAGCCTCCAGGTGAGTCTTCTGGTCCAGTAATTTTAGGAAGCAATACTTTAAATGCATAGTTTTAAGGACAAAAGCGGGAATGCAACTGCTGGAGAGAGAGAGAGAGAGAGAGAGAGAGAGAGATTGTAAACACAAGGATCCCTGAAATGCCCTGGGGTTTCAGGAAGGACTATCAGCCTCAGGGTCTGACACTTTTCTCCCACTGCAGAACAGAGCTTTGCTAGGCAGTCCTAAGGGGGAAATACATAGCCATCCAAGCCTCACTCAAAAGAATAGAAAAATCTAAAATGCAGTTTTTATATTCTCACCTCAAGAAGCTGGAACAGCAACAGAGGGACAGGCCTAATCCACGCACGAGGAAGCAGTTGACCAAAATTAGAGCTGAAATCAATCAAGCAGAAACCAGAAGTACAGTAGAGCAGATCAACAGGACTAGAAGCTGGTTCTTTGAGACAATCAATAAAATTGACAGACCACTGGCAACACTTATCCAAAAGAAAAGAGAAAGGACCCAGATTATTAAAATTATGAATGAAAAGGAGAGGTCACGACGAACACCATTGAAATCGGAAGGATTATTAGAAATTTTTATCAACAGCTATATGCCAATAAACTAAGCAATCTGGAAGAGATGGAATCCTTCCTGGAAACCTATAGACTACCAAGATTGAAACCGGAAGAAATTGATTCCTTAAACAGGCCAATTAATTATGAAGAAATTGAGTCAGTGATAAACAACCTTCCAAATAATAAAACTCCAGGCCCGGATGGTTTTCCTGGGGAATTCTACCAAACATTCAAAGAAGAAATAATACCTATTCTCCTAAAGCTATTTCAAAAAATAGAAACAGAAGGAAAGCTACCAAACTCATTCTATGAGGCCAATATTACCTTGATCCCCAAACCAGGCAAAGACCCCCTCAAAAAGGAGAATTACAGACCGATCTCCCTAATGAATATGGACGCCAAAATCCTCAACAAGATACTTGCTAATAGAATCCAACAGTTCATTAAAAGGATTATCCATCACGATCAAGTGGGATTCATACCTGGGATGCAAGCGTGGTTCAATATTCGCAAATCAATCAGCGTGATACATCATATCAACAAGAAAAGACTCAGGAACCATATGATCCTCTCAATCGATGCCGAAAAAGCATTTGACAAAATACAGCATCCTTTCCTGATTAAAACCCTTCAGAGTGTAGGAATAGAAGGTACATTTCTCAATCTCATAAAAGCCATCTATGAAAAGCCTACTGCAAATATTATTCTCAATGGGGAAAAGCTGGAAGCCTTTCCCTTAAGATCAGGAACTCGACAAGGATGCCCACTCTCGCCACTATTATTCAACATAGTACTAGAAGTCCTTGCAACAGCAATCAGACGACAAAAAGGGATCAAAGGTATTCAAATCGGCAAAGAAGAAGTCAAAATGTCTCTCTTTGCAGATGACATGATACTCTATATGGAAAACCCAAAAGAAGCCACTCCCAAACTATTAGAAGTTATAGAGCAATTCAGTAACGTGGCGGGATACAAAATCAATGCTCAGAAATCAGTTGCATTTCTATACACGAATAATGAGACTGAAGAAAGAGAAATTAGGGAATCCAGCCCATTTACAATAGCACCAAAAACCATACATTACCTTGGAATTAACTTAACCAGAGACGTAAAGGACCTATATTCTAGAAACTATAAATCACTCTTGAAAGACACTGAGGAAGACATAAAAAGATGGAAAGATATTCCATGCTCATGGATCGGAAGGATTAACATAGTTAAAATGTCCATGCTACCCAGAGCAATCTACACCTTCAATGCTATCCCGATCAAAATACCGAGGACATTTTTCAAAGAACTGGAACAAACAGTCCTTAAATTTGTATGGAAACATAAAAGGCCCCGAATCTCCAAGGAACTGTTGAAAAGGAAAAACAAAGCTGGGGGCATCACAATGCCGGATTTGAGCTGTACTACAAAGCTGTGATCACAAAGACAGCATGGTACTGGCACAAAAACAGACACATAGACCAATGGAACAGAATAGAGAGCCCAGAAATGGACCCTCGGCTCTTTGGGCAACTAATATTTGATAAAGCAGGAAAAAACATCCGGTGGGAAAAAGACAGTCTCTTCAATAAATGGTGCTGGGAAAATTGGACAGCTACATGCAAGAGAATGAAACTTGACCACTATCTCACACCATACACAAAAATAAACTCCAAATGGATGAAAGACCTTGATGTGAGACAGGAATCCATCAAAATTCTAGAGGAGAACATAGGCAACAACCTCTACGACATCGGCCAAAGCAACCTTTTTCATGACACATCCCCAAAGGCAAGAGAAACAAAAGATAAAATGAATTTATGGGACTTCATCAAGATTAAAAGTTTCTGCACAGCCAAGGAAACAGTCAGAAAAACTAAGAGGCAGCCCACGGAATGGGAGAATATATTTGCAAATGACACTACAGATAAAGGTCTGGTATCCAAGATCTACAAAGAACTTCTCAAACTCAATACACGAGAAACAAATAAACAAATCAAAAAATGGGCAGAAGATATGAACAGACACTTTTCCAATGAAGACATACAAATGGCTAACAGACACATGAAAAAATGTTCAAAATCATTAGCCATCAAGGAAATTCAAATCAAAACCACACTGAGATACCACCTTACTCCAGTTAGAATGGCAAAAATAGACAAAGCAAGAAACAACAATTGTTGGAGAGGATGTAGAGAAAGGGGATCCCTCCTACATTGTTGGTGGGAATGCAAGTTGGTACAGCCACTCTGGAAAACAGTGTGGAGGTCCCTTAAAAAGTTAAAAATTGAGCTACCCTATGATCCAGCCATTGCACTACTGGGTATTTACCCCAAAGATACAGATGTAGTGAAGAGAAGGGCCATATGCACCCCAATGTTCATAGCAGCAATGTCCACAATAGCTAAATCTGGAAGGAGCCGAGATGCCCTTCAACAGATGACTGGATTAAGAAGTTGTGGTCCAGGGGCGCCTGGGTGGCACAGCGGTTAAAGCGTCTGCCTTCGGCTCAGGGCGTGATCCTGGCGTTATGGGATCAAGCCCCACATCGGGCTCCTCCACTATGAGCCTGCTTCTTCCTCTCCCACTCCCCCTGCTTGTGTTCCCTCTCTCGCTGGCTGTCTCTATCTCTGTCAAATAAATAAAAATAAAATCTTTAAAAAAAAAAAAAAGTTGTGGTCCATATATACAATGGAATATTACTCAGCTATCAGAAAGAACGAGTTCTCAACATTTGCTACAACATGGACGGCACTGGAGGAGATAATGCTAAGTGAAATAAGTCAAGCAGAGAAAGACAACTATCATATGATTTCTCTCATCTATGGAACATAAGAACTAGGAAGATCAGTAGCGGAAGAAAGGGATAAAGAAAGGGGGGGGTAATCAGAAGGGGGAATGAAACATGAGAGACTATGGACTATGAGAAACAAACTGAGGACTTCAGAGGGGAGGGGGGTGGGGGAATGGGATAGACCGGTGATGGGTAGTAAGGAGGGCACATATTGCATGGTGCACTGGGTGTTATACACAACTAATGAATCATCGAGCCTTACATCGGAAACCGGGGATGTACTGTATGGTGACTAACATAATATAATAAAAAATCATTAAAAAAAAATAAACAATAAAAAAATAAAAAAATAAACATAAAAAATAAAAAAAAAGTTTAAACACACAAACGTTGGTATTTAAAGTGGATATGGATCTTTGCAACAACAGGGATGGAGCTAGAGAGTATAATGCTAAGCGAAATAAGTCACTTAGAAAAAGACAAATACCGTATGATTTCATTCATATATAGAATTTAAGAAACAAAACGAATGAACAAAAGAAAAAAGAGAGACAAAGCAAAAAACAGACTTAACTATAGAGAACAAACTGGGGGTGACCAGAGGGGAGGTGGGTGGGAGGATGGGTGAAACAGGTGAAGGGGATTAGGAGCACACTTAATCACGATGAGCACTGAGTAATGTATAGAACTGTTGATCGCAACATTGTACACCTGAAACTAATATAGCACTATATGTAAACTATACTGGAATTAAAATTAAAAATTTTTTAAAACGTGAAAAAAAAAAAAAAAAAAAGAACAGAGCTTTGCTGAGACTCTGTGCTCCCCCAAACAGAACACAATGTTCTTCCACCTTAATCCTAATACTAGAGAGGACCATACTAATCTCTGTTGCTCCGGAAAAGAAACGGGCTCTGAGAAGTAAGTAGTGGCCCACGGTTCCTCAGCCAGTAAGTAGTATTAGGACCTGAATTCAGACCAGTTTCTTTCTGCCTGCCGTGATGCCAAGCAGCCTGGACCCGTCACGTACCCCTGATCCAATGTGGCAGCCTGAGCCCACCAGGACCCCTCCCACCTTGTGTCCTGCCACCTTCCCTTCTCTTTCGTCTTGGCCACTGCGGGCGTGGAAGCAGGGAACGCTCCTGTTCTTCTGGGCTGGAGGGCTTGGTCTGGCTCCCTGTACTGGTTATCTCACTTTTCTAAACCTGAGTTTCCTTAAGTGTAAAATGGGAATGATTTTAAGGCAGTGTTAAAGGAAAGGATATCCTTTGAGGATGAAAGAAAACACTGTGAGGATTAACCATAAAAACACACTTAAGTTCCTGGCACATAGTATGTGCTCAACTAATGGTCACTATTTTTTTTTTTAAAGATTTTATTTATTTGACAGAGAGAGAGGCAGCGAGAGAGGGAACACAAGCAGGGGGAGTGGGAGAGGAAGAGCAGGCTTCCCGCTGAGCAGGGAGCCCCATGCAGGGCTCGATCCCAGGACCCTGGGACGATGACCCGAGCCGAAGGCAGACGCCCAACGACTGAGCCACCCAGGCGCCCCTAACGGTCACTATTTCTGTCATGATTCTATTGTAGGGGCAGCAGTAAACGAAATGTAGAGATGGAAATGGAGCAGCTGGTAGCTTGTGGTAGCTACTTGTTCAGCGTAGGAGTAATTCCTCAAAGACAAACTTACCCATCATTTTGATATGTCTGTTGTCAGGCAATTTTGGTTTGCAAGATGTGTTTGTTTCCTGGAGCTTCTGTTTCAAATTCCACAAACCTGGTGGCTTAAACCGACAGAAATGAATTCTCTCACAGTTCTAGAGGCCAGGAGTCCAAAGGGAAGCGTTGGCAGAACTGTACCTTTCCCTTCTCCCAGGGATCATGACCCTCATGATCCCACGAGCATGGCCCAGGTCCTTCCAGGTTTCCCGATTCAAATTTCCAAGTCACGAAAGGTTGTTGGCCAGCCTGGGAACGGTCTGATCTCAGGAGAGGTGTCTTTCTCTGAGTCAGTCCCTCAAGGTTGCGGGGCAGTGCAGGGAAGGGGAGGGAACACGGCCTCCCAGGCCTACTCCTTTAGGCCCCTCTAGTGGATCTAGTGGAGAAACAGCTTCTCTTAGAAGGAGGATGTTTGAACAGACATTCCTTGCACGGGCCCTTGGAGGAGAATGTGGTGAATCCTGGGTTCCACGTTGTACCCGAGACTGTGCTTCCTTCATGGAAGTGCCACACTCCTTTTTATAAGGCAGTCACATTTCTGGGGAGACACACAGCCTGAAACCTGAGGTTGTGTTATAGGGGAGGGTCTGGTGATGGTGGAATCACAGGAGCGGTCCCATTCATTGAGCACCGCTGTCACTTCTCATCGAATCTTTGTAACAGTGCTGCAGAGGAGTCCTCAGCTCTGCCACCATCCCATGGAAGATGAAATCAAGGCTTGTAGCAGCTAAATTACTCACCCAAGGTCACCTGGGTCCTAAGCACAGGGGCACAATGAGTCCACAGCCTTCTCCACTGCAATTTCTCTGTAATGGCTGTTTTCGGTAATGCCACACATTAGTCATCCCTCTGGAAATCAGGTTGGAATTAACATAAAGCCAAGGGCATCATATTAGAAAAGAGAGCAACTCTGATTTAGAATGATAATAAATGTAAGGCAGGAGAGACAGATGTGTGAAAATAAGTGCTGGGGAATGTTGCCCACCCTAGCAAAAGCGTTTAAAAATTTCACATTCATTCAATCAATCATTCTTTCTCTCTTCTGGTAGTATCACTGAGGGCTTGTTGCCCGTACAACATATGAAGGACATTCATTAACGTTACTTATATCTTCCCCAAGTCTGGGATTCACTGTGGGGGGCTCCAGCAGAGAGTGGAAAGGACCCCCAGGGAGCTAGGAGATCCCTGTAAACACTGGGAGATACAACTACTCAGCTTCAGGGCCAGGCATGGGAAGGAGAGCGCCTGGAGCGGTGAACCACGAGATGAGGACGGGAAGAGCTGGCCACCAGGCACTGGGCCCAAAGGGGCTGCTTGGAGTTTTTCCAGAGGAATCTGCCTGCCACTCACTCCCATTTCCGAGGTTTGGCTCAACACCATGATCCATGGAACCCGGGACCCTCAGGAAATGGCCACTCTGGGAGCCTTCTCTGTTTCCAATTCACCATACACATGCTTAATTTTCAAAGAAAAACTTACTTTTGAAAGTAATGAGGTAGGAGCACCTGGGTGGCTCAGTTGCTTAAGTGTGGGACTCTTGGTTTCAGCTCAGGTCATGATCTCAGGGTTGTGAGATGGACCCTGTTTTGGGTTCCCCTCAGGGGGAGCCGGCTTGGGATTCTCTCTCTCCCTCTCCCTTTGCCCCCTCCCACCCCCCACACACTCACTCTTCTCTCTCTCAAATAAATAAAATTTTAAGAAGAAAGTAATGAGGTGATCTTTAAATGAATTGTATTTCCAGTGGGGAGCCCTGGTTCCATACAGAAGGCTCAAGGCCATGCAACCTGGCTTCTGGAACATTACCCTCCTTGGGTCTACACTATTTTTTCCTTTTCTTTTTTCTTCTTCTTCTTTTTTTTTTTTTTTTGCATGCTTCAAATGCACCTTTGCGGAAGGAGATTCGAACTCCACCCGCCCAACTCAAGGACGTCATTAGGACCTCCATGGGCCTGCTGGGCTCTGTTGGCTGGGTGTGCTAAAAATAACTGGGTAGGTTAAAAAAAAATGTTGAAGCAGATTTAGGGGCTCTTGTGGAAAATGAAACACAGAAGCTGGGCCCTGGGTGGTTCTATTTAAAGATGATCACCATCTCATCCCTTCCCGTGGATTTCCATGTGAAGACTTTATTCCCCTAGTGAGCTGGCCGAGGGCGGGGGTGGGGTCTGATCTGCATTAGGACTCACTCCTCCCACGACCCTCTGCACCAAAGCCGCATGGAGAGAAAGGAGCTCACGGGTCTGACCCGCAGCTCAGTTCTTTAGTTCCACGATTGTCCCTTTGAATTGAGGAAAGCGAAAATAAAGTTTTCAAGGCCAATTTCACAATTTTATCTTCTGTGAAAAGCAAAATCAACGAGGCTATGAAAACTTACAAGCAGTTAAAACACTTTTATGTCGTCCTCCCCTTAGAGAGGGAGAGAGAGGAAATCAGACTGCTTTGTTCAAAGCAACGGCCAACATAAGCCTTTTCTTCTTTCTTTCTTTTCCTTTTTTTTTTTTTAAACACATCTGGTCTCAATCTTTATACACCAGTGGACAAAAGCAATTAGACAGCTCCGCTTTCCATGTCATAATAATGAAAGTCATATATTTTCCATGGCTGTCTCATTTGGTTACGCAGCTCTGTAGAAAGAGCTTAAATGGAATTTAAAATGCAGGTCTTTGCTTGACAGTACTCTGAGTGACCTGAGGGATAAGTGCTTCAGCGTCTTCCAGAACCGGGAGAAGAGAAAGGGTAGGTATTACAGGTGTGTGTTAATAGGTCCCCCACTACACCATCTTTCTAACAAGCCCTGGGGGATGGGGACACGCTATTAGAATCGGTTCAGACATAGCAAGGTCTCTTGACCAATCTGGTAGGGGAAGCTAGAGGTGCTTTCACAGAAGATGAAGCTTTGATTCTTTTGGTCACGAGGGAGAAAACTCAATGCAACCCAGCCCAGCCGAAGCAAAAAGGAGAATTGGTTCCTGTAACTGGGAAATTTTGGGGGTTGAATCTGGTTACACAATTGATTACGAGGCTTCAAACAATGCCACCTGTTTTCCTCTCCTTTTCCCTCCCCCAAGATTGGCAACACCAGGGAAAGCGTTGCCTCAGGACTTCAGTCCCAGCCATACCGTTGAAGTTAATTCTGAGTCCAGTGCTCAGCCTTAAACTGATCACAGGCTTGAGCCACTGATCCACTCCCAGAGATGGAAGTGGGGTCAGCTCCATGGATCACAGGACTAAGTTTGGGTCAGGATTGGTTCCCCAAAAGAAAAAAAGCTGTGTTTTAGCTTCAGAAGAAGGGGGAATGGATGCAGAATGACATAGCTAGCCCATATGGGAGCTGTGTGAGCTGGAGACAGGTGCCTCATCCAGGCGATGCAAACTTGAGCGCCCACTACTTGGAGAGAGCATGGCACCTACCTTCCAGCATCTGCGGGGCAGAAGCAGCCCCACACCCAGGACACATGGTTGAGTGAGTAGAGCTAAAGTTGGATATTTGCCCACTCTCCCCCTTGGCAGGATGTTATTACGCAGTGCGACACCTGAACAACCGTAAGTAGTTGCCCTGGTGGTGGGCAAACCCAGCAGATGTCCTGGGCATCCACCGCAAACCGTCTCAAAAGAGATCTGTCGCCCCACGTTTTCTTGCCTGATACGCTTAAGCCATGGCTTCTGCGTAAGGACACATGCATTAGCTGTTTTACAAGTTAATGTTTGTTGAAATTGGGTGTGTGATGTTAACTCATAGAGGGTGTGCTGGAGTGGAAGAGTCCAGACATGGTCTGATTGCTCGCTCTGCCCTTTACCATCTGGGCATACTTGCTCCGGTCCTGACTTTTTTTAAGTCTCAACTTCCTCATTTGTAGAAAAAAGGACCCTCCCCAGTGCCCTTCCCTCCCAGGAGAAGTCTAGACTGGGAAGAGCGAGGTCTGGTGTCTTGGGGCTCTTTGCTTTCCTCCCAGTCTTCTGCTGCCTCTGTCAATAAATACGCTTCTTCCTTCCACCTCCCGGGCCCGCCCCTGGGCAGGTCTCCTCAGCTGTGTGAAATTGGTGGTTTTACTGCCCCAGTCAGATCCGACACCTCCAGGGCATGGTTAGGTTGTAATTTCCCTCCCCTGCAGCAGTGGTGGCACGCAAACCCCTCCTATGCCTGTTAGGCAAATTAGCACCCACTCACTGCCCTGAGCCCCTGCAGAAGCTGGCTGGGGACAAACACAGCACGCCTGGAAGAATGAAAGGCAAAGCACAGCACGGGGACTACTATTCCATGGGGCAGGGCACTCCGGGCATGAGGGAGGGCTTAACTGGGGATGCCTGTAGGGGAGGAATGGCCCCTGTATTGTAAACCCTACTTCCCCTGCCTGCCCCCCGGGGAGCCCTGGGGGCACTGAGGACTGACTGACTGCCAGGGTGGATGGATTCAAACTCATTGTATAGGTGGGTATTTAACAGGCCTATTTGCACTTGCCAACAGCAAATTCTAGTGCCCAGCACAGAACCCCACTTGTACCTTGACTCCTCTGTTATCTAACAGAAACCAAACTTCCTTTTAGGTCTTTGTGCCTGGTCCCACCCACCTAGGTCTGGGAAAGCTAGGGCAGAGTGACCAAGGTTAGCCTCTGCCACTGCTGCGCGGGGGAGGGTTTGGCAGCCTTTTGAAATGTCCTTTGGGATGAGTTGGCCGGCTTCTGTTTTAGCATTCAGAGGCACATTGGTCTTCCAAGGCATGGAGTGTAGACTCACTGGTCTGCGTGGGGTTAGGCAATGCCCACAGATGCCACTGGGTGCCAGTAGTGAAGTATTTTGGGGTCCAAACAACCAGTCACACACAAAAGGAATGTCTTCCGGTAATGTCTCTTCTATCATTCAAAGCCTTCCAAAGCACACATAAGGAAGCATAATAATAATGATGCCTATATTCACAGAGTTCCATTCAGTCCTCAAAGCGCTTTACACACAGCATAGTCTGGCAGTCAAGAACTTGAGCTACTGGACTCAAATCTTCACTCCTCCAATGACTGAGGAATCTTCAGCAAATCACTTAACCTCCTGGAGCCTCAGTTTGCTTATCTGTAAACCGCAAGCTAATAATATCCTCCACCTTCACAAGTTTGGGGAGAGTTCGTTGCACTCATCCATGTCAAGCTCTTAGCACACGGTCAAACAGAGAATAAAGGTTGAAGACATGTTGGTGACATGAGTTCACGGATAATAATCCCCAAACTCATTGACTATAAGAACAACTCTTTGTGAAGTTGATGGGGCTGAGATATTTTCTTCTATAAATGAGGAAAATGAGATCAGAGAGTCAAAGAACAGAGGCACCTGGGTGGCTCAGTCGGCTGAGCGTCCGATTCTTGATTTCAGTTCAGGTCATGATCTCGGGGTCCTGAGATCGACCCCCCACTGCATAGGGCTCTGGGGCTCAGTGGGGAGTCTGTTTGAGATTCTCTTTCTCCTTCTCCCTCTGTAGCAGCCCCACCCAGGCCTCACGCACATGCACTCTCCCTCTCTCTCCAAAATAAATAAATAAATCTTAAAAAAAAAAAAAAGAAAGAAAGTAAAACAAACAAACGTGGGGACAGGGGAGACAAGATGGGGAAAGAAAAAGGAGATGTTCATAGGCCTGGGAGACCAGGTGACACATGCTAGGACTTCAAAAGTCCCTTGGCACAGTAGCTTTGAGTTTCCTCTGTGTGCAAGAGGGGTTGTGACCTGTGAGTGACTGGCACCGAGACAAGGCCATTTTAAAGGGGACCCTCTCACGGAAGGGATGGGAACTTTACAGTAAGTAAAGAGGAAAATATTTGATTGGCCTTTTATCCTGACAAAGAAAAGCCATCAAAAGCATGACAATCACTACCCTCTAAAGAAATTTAGATTGTGGTTTCAGCCCTGTGCTAACCCTGAGAATAACAACAACAACAAAATCTAAACTTTTTTTTCCTGAAAAAACTGTATGGGATTCTCTCCTTCACTTTTTACTTCCATATCACATTCACAGAGAGGGTTGCAAAATATTTGATGGCTTCATCCACTTTTTTAAGGTTTTTTCTCAATCCTCCTTATTCCCATTGTCTCATCATTCTCTTTTGTCCTTCTGGTGGCATTAACTGGTCTCGCTCAAGGCTTGGAGCGGCTGCCACGTTAGTTACCTTCACAGACTTCATGAAACCGTGCGGCTCAGCGAGATTTGCGATTTCACCTTATGAACCGATTTGCATTGGATTTGAATTATAATTTTGGATGTTGCTACAAACCACAAAGGTGTTGATGGGTAGGGATGTCTGCTAGTGTGAAACAGGGAGAGACTTCATTTGAGCGTAGACAGTGTTATGGTCCATTAGCACGTAAGTTTCATGTTATGACAACTTTGCTTCGTAAGCAAGTCATAACTGTAGGCATTTGGGTAACAAATACTCAGATAAAAACCATCCTCTGTACAGGCCTGGAGCACACAGTTTTGATAAACACAGGGCTCCGTGGCCAAAAAAACACGGCTAAAGACCTCTTTAGGTAAGCGACTGTAATGGGATGAGAGACAGCAAGAAAGTAATGATGGTAACAGATTATATATAACACACTGAATAAAATAGAAAACCGCTGGTCCATTCTGATATGCATAAAGAAATGACTCAATTGAAAGCCTGATGAGGGATGAAATATTTACATAGTTTCAATGGTTTCCACACAATACTTACGAAAGGGAACAGAGTCACCGTTGATGAGGAAGCTGGCAGACACCATTCTAACCAAGGGGTGCAAGGGAACATCACCAGGACTGCGCCAAACTGAAATCGTGCAATGAAATGCAGTGGGAAGAACTGAGCGCCGCTTCCGCTCTATTCCTGACAAAGACGCACTCTTCCTGCCGGAATCTCACCAAGAGGAAACATCAAGTCAAACCAAAATCGAGGGACACGCTAAACATGTCTGGCCTGTAGTCTGCAAAAATGTCAGGGACAGAAAAATCAAGGGAAGGGGAGCCTGGGTAGCGCAGTCGTTAGGCGTCTGCCTTCGGCTCAGGGCGTGATCCCGGCGTTCCGGAATCGAGTCCCACATCGGGCTCCTCGGCTGGGAGCCTGCTTGTTCCTCTCCCACTCCCCTGCTGTGTTCCCTCTCTCGCTGGCTGTCTCTCTGTCACATAAATAAAATAAAATCTTAAAAAAAAAAAGAGAGAAAGAAAGAAAGAAAGAAAGAAAGAAAGAAAGAAAGAAAGATCAAGGGAAGAATGAGAAGCTGCTCACACCGAAGCCGCCCAAAGAGACACCACAACGGACACACGTGTGATTTTGGACCCAATCCTTTTGCTGCGAAAATGGTGTTATGGGGATAGTTGGCAAAACACGCAAGGGGCTTGAGGATTAGATGGTAGCAAGGGATCAGTGGTAATTTCCCAACCTTTAAAAGGGGTGTACTCTGCATGTAGGAAGATGTCCCCGCTTGTGGGAAACACACACTAACATTTCAGGGCATCAGGTCTGCAGTTTACTCTCAAATGGTTCAGGAATAAAAATGCTGTTTGTACTGTATTTCCAACTTTTCTCTAAGTTTGAGATTGTTATTTAAAAAAAAAAAGCAAGGAAGGAGGTCATTATCACTGAGCAGTCGGCAAATTTCCCCAAGATGCAGGGATGGAGTTGCGGGGCAGCGCCAAGGGCTGGCGCACACTGAGCTGCGCGCTGGGCCGAGCCCGTAGCTGCGGGGAGAGGGGAGGGGAGAGGGGGGTCGGGGGAGGGGGGAGGGGGGAGGGGGGAGGGGAGAGGGTGGGCCCTGCGGAGGAAGGCGGGGGAGGGAAGGCTAGAGAGACTGCAGGCTACAGCTCTGACAGTGACAATATGCTAAGTGGAGGGAGGGAGACTCCCTAAGGTTCGGAGAAAGGTTGGAGAAGATGAGGAAGGTTTCAAGCTTCATAGAGGCCAGCAGTGAGTTGGGAGCTTGGGGGAATAAGCTGGGGCCTGGAGATGATGGGTGCTGTTTGGGCACGTTGCTTTGAGTGCAGTCGGGCCCGTGACATTGGGCGCCCCACTGATCTCCAAGCCATCAATCAATGTGGCCCATCTTCCCAGAGGTGGAGTTGGAGATCTTAGTGTGGCATTTTCGCTGAGCCACCAGGAAGCAATGAAATAGGATCTGGAACCAGGAAGAAAGATCACAGTAAGCAACATGGATTTGGGGGTTATGCACTTGGAAGCTAAGAGAACAGCGGAGATTAGTGAGGGAGAGCAGGGGGGAGGGAAAGGAGACTTTGAAGAAGGCCGAGGGCAAGGAGGGGAAGGGGCCTGGGAAGGAGGCAGAGAAAGTGTGGCTAGGGAGGTAGGAGGGAAACCAGTCTGATTATTAACTAATGTGAACATGGACCCCAAATTTTCTCCTACCCTACTGAGAAAAAACCCACCAGATCACAAGGGTTTCCTACTTACTTTCTGACATTCTAGCTTCTGCTGTTTTTTTTTTCTTACATAGAAATGAACCCCTGAAGCTAAAGTAGACCCCTCCCCACACTGCACCCACAATCTGCATAATTCCCTCTTGCTCAGTTTTGATAGAAGACTCAAGCCAAGCAATTACCAGAGGGGAGGCATAGTGTAGTCATTAAGGTCCTGGAGTTTACTTCCTGGGTTCAAATCCCAGCTTCACCATTTACTAGTCATATGACCTTGGGAAATTTCCTAAACCAGTCTGTGCCTCAGTTTCCTCATCTGTAAAATGGGCATAATAATAGTTCCCGCTCCTAGATGTGTTGTGAGGGTTAAAGGTATTAATATTTGAGAACTACTTGGAATAGTGGCTGGCACAATGTAAGCGTACGTGTTGTTAAATAAACTTGAACTTAGGCGGGCTGCTAACTCTATGCGGTCCAGCCACAGGCATCTAATTGCCCTTGCTATTTTGTGAGTGATAGACAAGTTATACTTTCACAAACCTACTTCCTGTAGGCCAGAAACTTCTGTTGCCCAGAGGCCAGTTTAGCCAAGTCTTTATTGACAGACTGGAGCCCAACTGGTTGATCTTAGGAATCCCACATCGCTCTCATGCACATGTCTGGGAAGATGATCCCAAAGTGCTGGCTGTAGGAGGAGTAAAGAGAGTCTAATCCCAGGCAGGACTGTCCTCTTGGATGTTCTTTCCTCCCCCGTTTCTGCTCCCAGTAATCTGGTAGAGCAGGGCTTCTCCGACCTCAGCGTGCACACTCAGGACCTGAAGATGTGTATTTTGCTGCAGCCTGGATGAAAGTTGAGGATACCGCAAAGTGAAACAAGCCAGGTGCACAGGACAAATACTGCATGATTCCACTTATGTGAGGTACCTGCTGTATTCAAATTCATAGAGTCAGACATGGGGAAGGGGGTGGGGAGCTACTGTTTAATGGGTACAGAGTTTCAGTTTTGCAAGATGCAGAGCTCTGTGGACAGATGGTGGTGATGGCTGTATAGCAATGTAAAAGTCACTAAACCGTACTCTTAAAAATGGTTATGATGAGGGGTGCCTGGCTGGCTCAGTCAGAAGAATGTGTGACTCTTGATCTTGGGACCCTGGGTTCGAGCCCCACGATGGGTGCAGAGATTACTTAAAAAAATAAACTTAAAAAATGGTTAAATGGCGCATCTGGGTGGCTCAGTTGGTTAAGCATCTGACTCTTGATCTCGGCTCAGGTCTTGATCTCAGGGTCATGAGTTCAAGCATCGCATTGAGCTCCATGCTGGGTGTGGAGCCGACTTAAAAAGAAAACAAGCAAATAAAAAAAATAAAATTAAAGAAATAAATAAAATGGTTAAGATGATAAATTTTACATGCGTATTTTACCACAATTACATTTTTAAAAATGCAGATTCTGATTCCTTAGTTCAGAGGTGGGGCCTGAGATTCTGATTTCTATGAAACTCTCAAGTGTAGCCGATACAATTTGACCACAGTTCATGCCGAGATCATACTTTGAGTTGCAAGCTACTGCAAAACTGAGCCAGGTTCCTTTAGTTCTTCTTTTTTTTTGTTTAACCAAGCCCAGCACCTGCTTTGCATTAAAGCTATAGTCACTGCTTGAATGAAATAGAATTGGACTCTAAGCCCTGTGAGAACACTGGCCTCCTCATTCTATACTCAGGCTGCCAACAAAGCCTCCGTCCAGCAGACACAATCAAGCCAAATATGCCTATAGCCAGAATTATTTTCTGGTCCTCTGGGGCTGGCCTACTCACTAGAAAATGATCCCCAGCCCAATAGCTCATCTTTGGTCAGTTACCAGGGCACGGTTCTTCTAATGGGTTTCAGCCTGCAGCTTTTCTTTGGTTAGCCCGTGAGCACAGGGACCACCTCTGAGATGTTCACTGTTCATCTCCAGGTTGCAGCGCGATAGCTGGTACACATTAGGTGTTCAGTAAATATTTGTTGAATGAAACTAGCTAACACATATGCAGTGCTTATAAAGCAATGTTCTGAGAATTTTATATGGTAGATTACATTTTCCAAAGAAGGCCGTGAGTGATCTCCCATCCTCCATGTTCTTATACTGGGACTGTGATATTCTTCCCACTGAGGAGTGAGATTTTTGTCCCCCCACCCCTTGAACCTGGGTGGACTCAGTATGGCTCAAATACACACTTGAACAGAAAAGTAAAGGACTATATGCACAAGTCTGTATATGCTTTATCACTGGAGAAAAGATCTTTTTTAGAATCGCAGTGTGGCTTCTTCCTGTATCAGTCTATGATTGCCCAGGGCTGCAGAACAACCTCCCTCCCCCACCCCGTCAGTGGATTCTCAATACTTTGTTCTCTTGGATCTGTGGGTTCCCTGGGGGTTGACCGAACTAGACTGTACCCAGCTGGAGTGGTTTGGTTTGGCTGCACACACCTGTCCTCCTTCTCTAGACCCAGCGGGCTAGCTTAGGTATGTTCTCACGGCAGTGGCAAAGGCTCAAGAGATAAAGCCAAATCACACAATTGCTTTTCAGTCCTCCCCTAGCATCACATCTGCTTATATCCCAGCAGTGAACACAAATCTCACAGCTGAACCCCAGTCGAGGGCTGGGGAAGAGAGTAAATATTTTTAATAATAGTCACACCCCTTTCCAAATGTTAACAAGATATTGAGAGGTCTTAGGAATATATGTTACCATTCCCTCATTCCCTTCAAGACCCGGGCACGTCGTTTTCAAAGGCTGCCTGCTATGCTACTCTACCATATAAATGTGTCAAATGTTATTTCACTCCCCAGTGGTTGAACGTTGAGCTTGCTTCCTATTATTGTTGGTGTAATTAATATATTACAGTAAACATCTGTGCACCTAAGTCTTGGCTCATATCTCCTGATTATTTTCTTACGATAAATTCCGAAAAGTGAAATTTCTTACCAGAGGGACTCAAAATTTTAAGGCTGTGGATAGAGTATTAATGGCAGAGAGCTTTGTTTGAACTCCCTCCTGGACAGATCGCACACTGACTGGTCTATATAAACCCAAACCCATATGCTAATGAAACTCTTCATCGCAAATCATAGAAGTGACTTTTAGCCTCAAGTGAATTTGGGTGGCAAAAGCCAGTTTTGCCTAGGACCCAGGAAAACGGAAAACTTGTTTCACTGGAAAGAGGAACCTTGTGCTGAGACCTGTAGTTAGAGTCAATAGATAACTGTTTTGCAAAACACTATGGAAGAACCAAACAAGCTTTCTGTCTTTGAGAAATACTTATTTTTTGTAACAGAATTCAATCACGAAACCACCTTAGTCATAAGACATATTGCATTTGTTTTAAAAAATTAAATTAGGAGTGCCTGGCTCGTTCAGTCTGTAGAGCACCTGACTCTTGATGTTGGGTCATGAGTTTGAGCCTCACACTGGATGTAGAGATTACTTAAAAAAATAATTTAAAAATAAATAAATACATTTAAGTTCTGGGCTCTCACCAGGCTCTAACTGGGCTGGTGAAAAGTCAAATGTCAGTTTGAGAGGCAGCATATACACGCTCACGCACTCACACACGCACTCACACACGCACACACGCTCACTCAGGTTGTGCGATGAACAACGGCAGGAGTTACACCGTAGACCGTGTGCAGGGTTATGAAGGGTTGTTGTTGTCACCAGTGCAATGCCCCACCCCACCCCACTTCGGCTGGACGAGAGTGGTGGAAGATCACGCCAGGCAGGAGAATGCAGACATGCTGTGTCTTTGGTCATACACTCCCTGATGCTGTTCTCCTTGCCCGTGTCCGCTGAAGGCGGGTATCCCTGTGGGCGGTGGTGAGGGTAGCTCCAGGTTCTCTGGGCCCAGCTCAGCCATGGGGATTTTTCTCGACACTGTCAAGGTGAACCACTTAACGCCCAGTCCTCAGAGGTGCCTACACAGCCAACTCTAACTCTGGTCCTGCTCCTTCAAGAAGCTATGTTGGGGGGGGGGGATGGATGAAAGAGATGGTGGGGATTAAGGAGCGCACGTATCATGATGAGCACTGAGTAATGTACAGAATTGTTGAATCACTATATTGTACACTTGAAACTAACTCTACTGGAATGAAGATTAAAAACTTAATAAAATTTTTTAAAAAAGAAGGTATGTTAGGAGAGGCCCAGGTTCTAAAGACCTAGAGAACGTCCATGCTCTCTTTCACTTTTGAAGCTCATGGCCACCATCTTCTTCCTCTCAACACTTCAGATTAATAACTTTGGCAGGTGCTGGAAACTCAGATGCTTACAAGAATAGGTAGGTACATAGACGAATGAGTGTGTCATGTAAGTTCTTGGGGAATGGTGGGGATTGTGGTAAACTGGAAAGTACATGACCTAAGAGGAACCAGCATAATTCGGATCTTGCCAATTTTTGCCAAGTGAAAACAGGGACCCAGAAATGCTAACTCTGAGGGTTTTTTTTTTAAGAACCCAGAAATTTAGGGGTGCCTGGGTAGCTCAGTTTGTTGGGTGACTACCTTCGGCTCAGGTCATGATGCTGGAGTCCTGGGATCAGTTCTGTGTCGGGCTCCCTGCTCAGCCGGAGTCTGCTTCTCCCTCTGAACTTCCACCCTCTCGTGCTCTTTCTCTCTCATTTTCTCTCTCACACATAAATAAAATCTTTAAAAAAAAAAAAAAGAAAGAACCCAGAAATTTAGATTTTCATGGGAAATCTCCTCCTTTTTGAAAATTGCAACTAATATTTTAAATTCATGTAAAATACTTCCAGGCCAAATAAAAAAAGATCCCAAGCTACCAATTTTAACCTGTGGCCTAGACCTCAGAAAACAAAGGGGGAGGCCATCCCACCAGGCAGCTTCCCTTTTTCCCACAGAAAACACACAAAAAGGCTTGTTAACTCTCCCTAGGGCTAAGGGAAGTCAGACTTCCAGGACACAAAGGCCCAGCTACCTTCTCTCAGGGGAGGGAGACAAGAGGGGGTGGGGGAAATACTTTTCATTCTTTCTGGAGGAGCCACGGAGAAACAAATCCCTTCTCAACCGATGTGGTCAATGGGGTGCATTACAGTCTTGGTCATTTGGATGGCCATTAGTCGGAGAGTCAGACACAAATCACTACGTGTAATAATTACATGGTAGCGTTCAGACAGGCCCAGTGCCTGAGCCCAGCAGCCTCGGGGCTCGGAATCTACAAATGCCTGGAGGTGGGCATGCCGGCGGGGGTGAAGGGTCACAGATGCAGCTGGATGGGAGGCTGGGGGCCAGGCTGAGGATGGAGGGCTTCACCTAAGTGTTAGGCTAAGACACATTTGGATTTTATTCTTTAGGAATGAAGGGCCAGTTAGGACTTTCTATGAGAGGGGTGGTGTGAAGAAGGCTGCAGTTTTGAGAATCATCTTGCAGATCCGTGCTTGTGTCAGGGTGGATGAGGAGGGAAAAGAAGGGGATGGATGTGGGAAGACCTGTTCAGAAGCTGTGGAACCTATCCAGGTATGAGTGAAGGGCCGATGTGGGTGCGGTTAGGGAGAAAAGAAGGGGCAGTCATGGGCAATGTTACAGAAGTATTGACAGGGAGTGAGGCACCAGGGAGGGGAAGCAATCAAGATCACAATCTGGGCAGCTCTCCCTTCCTCTCTCAGATCCCTCAGGAGGATGAAGGGGAGAAAGCAACGGTTCCAGAGGAAGAGGTATATAGATTTCCATGCCCACGTGAGCCAAAGCACACAGAATGGTACTCTTCTTCCCCCTTCCCAGCCGACCACGTGTTAGAACTGTGTAGTTCTGACACGCACACTTGTTCACACGGAAATATCTCTGACATCAGGATACATCTGACAACTGATGGCATTTGACTGGTGTGTACAATGGGCTGGATTATGTCCCCGCAAAATTCCTATGTTGAAGTCCTAACCTCCAGTAGGTCAGAATGTGTCTGTGTTTGGAGACAGCGTCTTTAAAGGGTGATGGAGTTAAATGAGGTCTTCATTGTGGGCCCTAATTCAGTATGACTGGCGTCCTTATAAGAGGAGAGCAGGACGAAGACAAGCATGGAGGAAGGAGCTTGGGAAGACCCAGAGAGAAGACGGCCAGCTACCAACCAAGGACAGTGGCCTCTAGGAGGGACCGACCCAGCCGCCCCCTTGTGCTTAAACTTCTGGCTTCAGGACTGTGAGACAATAAACCTCTGTGGTGTAAGCAGCCCCGTCTGTCACAGCAGCCCTAGCAAACTAACACGGTGGGGTTTTTTCTTCCTTGATGGAACGTGACGTGGTGGTGTGTCTTAACACTGATGCAATCTAAGCATCTTGGAGTCTATGAATTAGTGTCCCTCTGTGACTTACTGCCCTCGTGCATATACACCTCACTCGGATTGAGGTAACTATGTAATTTTTACCATCCAAACTGGGATCATTTTAAGAGTGAAAAAGGGAGGAGTTGCTATTAATAATCCTGCAGGGATGACAGGGGTAAGCTCGCACTGTCCCAGACATATATTCATAACTCCCTGCCCCGGTTGTGAGAACGGCACGAGGAGAGCATGGCCTTCATATCAGAGGGAGTTCATCCCGAGAGTTCTCTCTGAGGGCCGTGCCCCAGGCCACCATTTGCCCAAATAACAGCACAAATGATATTGCCAACAGAAACAGAGAAGCCAGGAGTTCTTTGGTGACACATATAGCCCTGGACACATATAGAAGGTTATATCTTAGAGTATCTCGGTGACTTGATTGCACACTCTCCAAAGGCCCTGAAGTCTCAAGCACATCTTTCCCAATTGATCTGCCACATGTGGGAAATCCCCACAGGGCTTCCTCTTTTGAGTTAATGCCTCAGAAAGTCTTGTAAAAATGGGAAAGCAAAAAATTACTTATGAAAAGTGACAACACATTGAACTATTAAACCTTCATTTCCGTGGGCTCACCAGAGAAAACCATTTACTGAGCACAAACCATGTGTTTTATATCCATCGTCTCATTTAATTCTTACAACAAACCCAATGGGATAAATAATACTATTCCATTTCTTCAGACGGGAACATCTGGTCTCAGAGAGATTAAGGGACCTGTCCAAGGCCACACAGCTATTTCAACATAGAGCTAGGATTCTCGTGTGGGTTCACGGACTCCGAAGCTGATTCTCTTTTCCTCTGCTGTCTGATGTTCTTTCTACCTCAACCAATTTTTGTACCTTTAACCAGCTTGCAAATATTTTCTGTATTTATCTGATTAGTACTTCCTGATAAATAAGGGCTGGGAGGTGAAGTAGCAAACCAAATGTGATGCATTGAAAATGAGAGGTGAAGAAACAATTTCCTGGTTTGCCTAATGTTGGCTCTCTATTTCTAGGGCGATATTTCCTAGAACCTAGTTCTAATACTATTATTTGGTACTGAATTGAAGAAGACAGGCAAATAGTCGCCACATTTTCCTTTCCTTTCAGGAGGCAATTATCTCATAGTTAATGGTTTAAATGTTATTAGGGTTACAAGAGGCCCAGAAAAAGACATGAAGAGTATTAATCAATCACTTTAATATAGCTTCAGTTTATAAAACTGGACAGGATTTTTTTTCTTATACCCATGCTCTAGTCAAGCAATGTTTTTATTTTATTGAAGCAAAAAATCACTCTAACACATTTTCAGAGTTACAGATGCTGATAATAAAATGCTAGGGTGGAAATCAAAGTAGATATCTGGAAGGCAAAATATGGGTTTTTCTACAGCAAGGTAAATCTCTCATTATCCCATGTCTTAACTCTGGAGCAAAGCTGCCAAGTGCCTCTTGTATCGTACACATTCTACAGTACCATACTTCCTAACTTACTTAATTTTAAGAATCCTTCAACTTATGTCATCTGAAGAAATCTACATTTAGGGTCCTCTCTCTTGCTCACTGAGCTTTGCTTTTAAGAAAGTATTTATTGGGGGGGGGGCTGACTGGCTGAATCAATAGAGCATGTGACTCTTGGTCTTGGGGTCGTGAGTTCAAGCCCCACGTTGGGAATAGAATTTACTTTAAAAAAAAAAAACTTAATGGGGGCGCCTGGGTGGCGCAGTCGTTGGGCGTCTGCCTTCGGCTCAGGGCATGATCTGGGATCGGGCCCCACATCGGGCTCCTCCACTGGGAGCCTGCTTCTTCCTCTCCCACTCCCCCTGCTTGTGTTCCCTCTCTCGCTGGCTGTCTCTCTCTCTGTCAAATAAATAAATAAAATCTTAAAAAAAAAAACTTAATGAAAAAGCAGTCCCATTTTGTTCATTCTTCAGTGACCATATTGAAAGAGACAAGATCAGGATTTCAGTGGAGACAATAGAGGCATTCTGGTTGTTAAAATCTGTATATTAATAATAGTTACAAATAAAGATAAATTATGCCACATTTTTTAGAGGGGAGAGGGGCAGAGGGAGAGGGAGAGACACTTTTTTTTTTAAAGATTTTATTTATTTATTTGACAGAGAGAGATAGTGAGGGAGGGAACACAAGCAGGGGGAGTGGGAGAGGGAGAAGCAGGCTTCCTGCTGAGCAGGGAGCCCGAGGAGGGGCTCCATCCCAGAACCCTGGGATCATGACCTGAGCCGAAGGCAGATGCTTAATGGCTGAGCCACCCATGCGCCCCGGGAGAGGGAAAGACTCATAAGCAGACTCCATGCCCAGCGCAGAGCCTGACATGGGACTCCATCTCACAACCCTGAGATCATGACCTGAGCCAAAATCAAGAGTCAGAGGCTTAACCGACTGAGCCACCCAAGTGCCCCAGATTATGCCACTTTTGAGCTGTCTTCTCCTCCAGGAATCTAGTTTGAGTACAGGGCTCTAATACGTGATGGAAACATTGGCAATTCCCCATCCACTCTCAGACCCTTGGTATTCCAATGTAAAACTGATGGTATGATGGGCAGTCTATAAATACTCATCAGTGCTGCTGAACGGGGGGAGGGGGAGGGAGGGAGGGAGGGAGGAAGGAAGGAAGGAAGGAAGGAAGGAAAGGAGGAAGGGAGGGATGGAGCGAGGGAGGAAGAAGGAAGGAAGGGAGGCAGGAAGGAGGGAAGCAGGGAAATATTTTCTGGAGGAGTCTAATTTTCATTCCTTTTTTTTTTTTTTTTAAAGATTTATTTATTTATTTATTTATTTATTTATTTATTTATTTGACACAGAGAGAGAGAGCCAGCGAGAGAGGGAACACAAGCAGGGGGAGTGGGAGAGGAAGAAGCAGGCTCATAGCAGAGGAGCCTGATGTGGGGCTCAATCCCAGAACGCCGGGATCACGCCCTGAGCCGAAGGCAGACGCTTAACCGCTGAGCCACCCAGGCGCCCCTAATTTTCATTCCTAATGGCTAATAAAACCTGGAGAAGTAAACCAGATTTGCTTAAAAGTCCAGGCAACTTTGAGTCACCAAGGGCTTGATTACAGCTCGTGTAGCACTCGAGTCCCACTTCTACTTCCCCTAATTTCTTCCTTCCTGTGGGGCACATCATTGTTCATTAGCACCTTCACCAGATGGTAGGCTGTGAGAAGTGAAACTCAATTCAGTAATTTATTTCTTGGTGTTTCAGCAGCTCTTGAATCTCCCAGGGAGGGAGAAGCCTAAAATTAATGGCCAGAATTAGTTATTTGGATTATCTCAGGTTTCCACATATATATATTTTTTTATTGGCTAGATGGGTTATTGAGAGTTGGATCCTATGAAGAGAGTTTTCCTATTTTAAATGACTTGAGAGAAGAGGGACCTGGTTAAGGTAAGAGAACGGTGGCATCAGGAGTGGAAATGACAGAGAACAAGAACTGATGTTGGTGCACAGTGAAGGCAATCATCAACAAAACGAAAAGGCCACTTTCGGAGTGGGAGAAGATACTTCCAAGTGATAAAGCTGAGAAGAGGTCAAGGTCCAAAATATATACAGAACTCATAGAACTCAATAGCAAAGAAATAAACAAGTGGATTTAACAAATGGGCAGAGGATCTGAATAGATATTTTTCCAGAGAAGACATAGATGGCCGACAGACATATAAAGGAGTGCATAACTTAACTGATCACCAGAGAAATGCAAATCAAACCCACAATGAGATAGTGTCTTATACCAGTCAGGATGGCTATTACTGCCCCCACCCCCCACAAAAGCCAAGAAATAACAAGTGTTGGCAAGGATGTAGAGAAAAGGGAACCGTCATGCACTGTGGGTAGGAATGCACATTGGCATAGCCACTGTGGAAAACAGTACGGAAGTATCTCAAAAAATTAAAAATAGAATTACTATACAATTTAGCAATTCCACTACTGGGTATTTATCTGAAGAAAAAGGGAAGACTAATTCTAAAAGATATATGTATCCCTATGTTTATTACAGCATTATTTACAATAGCCAAGATATGGAAAGTAACCTAAGTGTCCATGGACAGATGAATGGATAAAGATGTGGTATATATACACAATGGAATATTACTCAGCCACAAAAAAGAATGGAATTTTGCCATTTGCAACAGTAAGGACAGACCTAGAGGGTTTTATGCTAAGTGAAATTAGTCAGATAGAGAAAGACAAATACTGTATGATTTCACTCATCCGTGAAATCTAAAAAAAAAAGAAAAAAATTAAAAATGAACAAAATAAAATAGAAACAGACCTTTAGATACAGAGAACAAACCAGTGGTTGCCAGAGGGGAGCGGGGTGGGGGACCAGTGAAACAAGTGAAGGGGATTAAGAGGTACAAAGTTCCAGTTATAAAATAAATCAGTCACAGGGATGTAATGTACAGTACAGGGAACACAGTCATATTGTCATAACTTTGTCTAGTGTCAGATGGTAACTAGACCTTTCATAGTAATCATTTTGTAATATATAGAAATATCAAATCAGTATGTTCTATACCTGAAACTGATATAATATTGTATGTTAATTATAATTCAATAAAAAACCTAAAAGAATTGATGTTGGTCCTCCCGGTCAACTTCTACTGCAAGGACTTGGGTCAGTTTGACAATTTACTGGCAGACTTGCACTACAGCTCTCAAATTTTACCCCATTTTTCTTCATGTCTTCGCTTTAGTCATTCAACACTTGGTGGGTTTCATAGAGAGAGGTGGGTAGTGAGCGGCTCTATAACCAAAAGGCAATGACACGGGCCAAATCTTCAAGTTAAGACTTCTGGGTTTTAAAGCATTCTTTCGTCTCCAGAGAAAAGCAGTCTGCCAAAATATATCTGTTGAGTACTAGATTTTAGTGGAATTATAGTATTAATTCTGGGATTCAGTTTCCCATTTTTGTAAAAAGATGAGCTTGGCCTCTTTAACTTTGATATCTTGTTAGGGTGTAGGTGTGTGTGTGTAATTTGTATAACCTTCGTAGGGGAAATGTGGGGGGGGGTAACATGTTCAAAGATGGGACAAATTAAACCTTTCTTCTCTTGTCACCTTCAATTTGTTGCCACAGGAAATTTGAAGGAAAAAAAAAAGACTAAGAATCTGGGCAAATGCAAAAAGGCAAACTTCCCCATTCACCTGTCTTCACCTTCAGTCACCCCTATGTACCCTCACATCCAAATAGCTTGCTCCAGGTTCGGAGAATCGGCCTCCTCTTTGGTCCTTGTCACGGGCAGTTTCCAGCGGTCTTTGGAATTCCGTCCTTGGCATCAGAGCGCCTTGCCTTTCTCCTAAGCCCCAGGTTGATGTTCACCCTGATCACCTGCGAGGTAGGCTCCTGACTTCTGGCAAAGAAAGCACTTGGCTTCTCAGAGGGCAAGGGTTTCACCAGTTTGGGAAGACTGGTGAAGAGACAGGTGGGAGGAGTGGGGAGAAGGGGGCCGAAACTCTGGACAGAGGACCTGTGCTCAGAGGGCTCGGCTGCCTTTCCCTTATCCCCGGAACAGATTGTAGATAGAAATCTCTGCTCGTTACTCTGATAGAAAATAAACACAATTTTAAAAACAACTCACAAGGGGCGCCTGGGCGGCTCAGTGCGTTAAGTGTCTGCCTTCAGCTCAGGTCATGATCTCGAGGTCCAGGGACTGATCCCCACATCAGGTTCCCTGTTCAGCGGGGAGTCTGCTTTTCCCTCTTCCTCTGCCTCTGCCCCCCACTCGTGCTCCTCCCCCTCAAATAAATAAATAAAATCTTTAAAAAAAAAGAACTCACTAATTTATATTTAAAGTTTCCATTCTTCCTAGAGTGGTGGAAGCTTAATTTAAATCAAGGGTTTACCTCTCCTCTCAGGACTCACGTATTGCCAAGGCATTGGAGGGGATCACTGAGTTCTTGGTCATCTCTTACTCAGGTCACCCCAAGACCCCAAATCGCCCCACTGAGTCTTGTGCTGGAGCAGAGGCCTCGTTCTGCGGTTGCTGTGCCTTCCCATGGAGCAGAAATCCCATGGAGCTCTCCACCTGGACGCATAGAGCCGTTTCCTCTGTGGGGTCTTGCTACCTTTGTGGGGCTTGAGTGGAAGCAGAACCGCCAGCCGGCAGGTTTTACAAACCTCTTTCAGGTTTTGCTGCCTACCTGGGGTTCTGCTAGGAAGCAGGACAGCCGGCTTCTGTCTCTAGACTCACCCCTGTCTTTCCTCTCTCTAGCCCTGAGGAAATCTTCCCTCAAACTTCAAGTCTCTCTATCATTTTGCTTCTATAAACATTTGGTTGGCTTCTGGCCTCCTGGAGTTTAAGCAATGAGATACCTTTGTTTCTGGTCTGCCCAGGCACATCCCTCTCCTGGGACAGCGAGCTCGCAGCTGCTTAACGGGCCTGAATTGGTGCCAGGGGTGGGACGGGCAGAAAACTAGACTAGGAGGGGGAGGGGGTGGGTAAAGATCGCTATCCCTAGAAATATTAACTCAGTCTGACAGCACTGAAGTTTACTTCTCCAAGGCAGGGCACCTAGGAAAGAGGGACCAAGCATCTTTATTTTTGTACAAATCCTTACTGAATTCTGGGACAAAATAAACCAGACCCCCGGTTCTTTACAAAGGAAACCCTGAATCCCCGAAGAGGTCAAAATTGTACCCCACCGCCTTAGGGAACGGGAGGGGAGTCCTTCATCTCTGGGGGAGTTGCCAACCCCACTGTCACTTTCCTGGTGCCAGTCGAAAGCCTCGGATGGAGCCTGCTGGGTGCGCAGAGCCAGAGCCGGGGGCACCTCCGCGGGAGGAGTGGGGGTGGTGGTGGTAGGGTTGTCGCCGAGCACCACGGATCTGCATTTAATAAGCTCTCCCTACCCGTTTTTTATGATCTTGGTGACAGGTTTATTACACTGAGGATAGGAAATTTCAGTGGGACGCGAGCTCTCCGGAGGAAAGGTCCCACAGTTGTGCACCGAACACCAAGTGACTGGATGAATTAAAACGTGCTGGAATTCCATTCCCTAAAGGCCCTGTCAGCAGCTGCGGGAGCGCCAGCACGGCGAGCACCCGCGGCTCTCCACGAGGTGTTTTGTTCAACAGAATCACAGAAGTTCTGTACATTTACTTAGATATAAGCTACAGTAAGACAAAATAAACACGAATGTTAAAGCTGAACGAATAAATATAACTCCTATAACAAGTATCTTTGCTTTGGGCTGGGAAGACAGCCAAGTGATATGTGCTTTGGATTAATTTTTTAAGGGAAAACAAATTAATTACTTAGTAAATATAATTTGCTAGACAAGATCTCTCGAAACGTGGGAGAAAAATGATAAAGAACGGTTATTAGTGATTCAAGCAAAGTCTATTTATTATTTAAAAGTTGGTTACTTTAGCACAAGGGGCAAATATTTGCCTTTTTATGTTGGCCTGAAAAGTATTGATATATTTGAATAAAGATTAGGCAGACAATTAATCAGCGTTAACATCCAAAGTTGGCTTGAAGCTGGAATTAACTGAAGTCCCTAAACTCTGATGCGGCAGGGAAATCCTGGCGCCCCGCCGAGATCACCGAAAGGTTTAGGAGGTTCCAGCTTAGTAGGTCTTTCTGGTCGGTGTTGGGTTTCCTCTCCGCTGCTGAACAAGCCCAGGGGATGGCACTGCTCGGTTACCCCACCGTGAGAGCTTCCCTAAATGTTTCCGACAGATTTAAGGAAGCAAATGTTCCTGGGTGAGACTGCTTTTCAGAATTCTCCTGAAACAGCACTTCAAAGTTGTTTTCAACCAGCAGCTGAACCTGAGAATGCTAACCTGGGGCCCCGCACGGTTAGTAAAGGTCCTTTCCCCTGGGACCCACCAAGGGACGGCGATCACCCGTGAAGGCAGGAAGTGATGAGTTACAGGGCTACTGTGTCCTGCAGCTGGAAGGGGTCACCTGTTCCACCCCCCTCAATTTACAGATCTGGAAACAGGGTGAATAGAGAGCCGGTTTGGTCCCATTCACTCCTGAGCAGGCTTTGATTCCATGTCTCCCGAATTAAATCCAAAGCGCAATCTGCTTCATTATAATTTCTTTCTTTCTTTTTTTTAGATTTTATTTATTTATTTGAGAGGAGAGAGAGAGGGAGAACACAAGTTGGGGGGTGGCAGAGGGAAAGGGAGAAGCAGACTCCCCACGCGGGGCTCAATCCCAGGACCCTGAGATAGGACCTGAACCGAAGGCAGACACTTCACCAACTGAGCCACCGAGGCGCCCCTTCATTATGGTTTCTTAAACCAAGTTCCTCAGAACATTAGTTCTGTATGATACTAACAGATGCCTCCCACATCCCAGAAGAGGCTCTGTGGTCAAAGGCTGGTTGCAACAAATTTAAACAGACTGCTTTTTTCTCCTACAAGATCTGTCAGACCTTTAATATATTCATACACATTGAAAATCTCTAAGAGGAAAATAGGTCATCTTAAAACGTTAGAAAATTTCATGATTTTATACATACATAGCCTGAGTTTTCCCTCTGAGATTTTATGGAAGTGCTGGCAAGAAATAGTTTGTTCTGTTAAACATGATTTGCTTTACAAACGGAGGAGCCCGTTCCATCAGTTCCAGAGGTACGATTTTTCATGCAGAGAGCTGGGAAGTATGGGAAGTTGAGGAAAGGGGGACTTGTATCCAGTTTTAAGTGCTCTTCCCTTCAACTTCCCTTTCTGCCTGCTGCTTGCTATTTTCAGTGAATCCTACGTGGAACTTGGGGGCTGGAAGAGCTGGACTGTGAATAAGTCAGGGCTCCCGTAAGCAAGGGAGGCACTGGGGCACACAGTTTAAGGAGGCACTTCCTTCTGGGGTTGTCAAATGCCGACCCCGCACTTATCTGAATCCAAGAGTAAGTGCTTCCTTAAGTCATGCACCCCAAGCTCCTAGCCCTATCCTTGGGATGAGTGATATGGACAGTGGGGTGTAGAGTGTGGTCCCCAGAGAAATGAGTCTCCTGGAATGGGGTAACTCAGGATGTGCTGACTGAATCAATCACATTCTGATGAATAAAAACAAATCAGGTCATCAGGCCAGTTCCATGGGACATGAGGCACTAGAGACATCATGATGGCAGGAGGCTGCCAAGAAAACAGGCAGGTCTAGGGGACAGAATAGCATCTGCAAGAACTGGCCTTGGTTTTGTTTTGTTTTGTTTGTGTTTTTTTTTTTTTAATTTATTTTAAGTTACCTCTGTACCCAATGTGGGGCTCGAACTTATAACTCTGTTATCAAGAGTTGCATGCTTCACAGACTGAGCCAGCCAGATGCCCCAAGAATTGACATCTCTACTTGTGGCTCAGAAAACCCATTAGCTGAAAGGGAAACGAAATGTCTGAGTATCAGGGAAGGCGCTGGGCTAAGGGACAGGATGACCATGTGAGGTGGGAAGAAAGGGTAGATAACATCAGGCTTCTGGATGTGCACGGATCAGCATAGAAGACATACAGGGTCCTAAGAAGCAATTTCTCTGCTTTCAATATGGGAAGTCTCCTCTACTGCTTACATGATTCGGAAGTGGGCACTGTGTATAGATTTTATTAGAGAACCTCAAAGGTTTATTTTTATAAACTAGAATTTAGCACTTTGCATTTGCAAAGCAATTAATAGTGTATGTGTTAGTTAATATCCCATTTTTGGTTCAAGAGCAATATTTTGTTACTTAAAAATTAATAGCAATATCACAAAGGGCTTGTAAAAAGAGATATATTACTAGAATAGGCAATTCCATATAATGCTAAGTTTTTATTTGCCATTACTTTAATTACTTAGATATTATTTTATATGTTTTCATTATTTCAAAGTGCCTTGGGAGTATGAAAGATGTCTTCCAGATAATGTATTCCGTTTTAGCCAGAACAGCCTAATCATAAGTAGCTGTAGATTAATGCATTTATCACTTAAAATTTCCTTTTAATGTTCTGTAAGCAAGTGAAATTGATGTCTGAGAAGACGGATACCTCCCATGCCATGGAATGCCTCTGCAGCGAATATTTCTTCGTTAGATTATGAATATTCCTTGGAAAAGAAAAAAGCTAACAATAAGTAGAAAGCGATACAGCAGCGTGACCAACGTAAGTTAGGAGTTAGTGCTGATCCTTTGGGTATGGGATATCTATTTTGGACTAAATTGGGTCTTAAAATTCCACGTGCACAAGTTCTTCTCCATTTCCTCCTGGGTGGGTTGGAGTGACTGTTTGTTCTGCAGAGCTGGCAGTGTTTCAGGGAGGGTTTAAAATGTCCACAGAGCCATGTGGTTTTCCTTCAGCAGGCAAACTCCGGAGATAAATGTGACTCATGGTCATGATCTCTCGATGAGGGTTTTTAAAAATAACCCATCGCCTCTATTTTTAGCAAACCTGCCAAGCGGCAGTGCTACAGGCTCCCTGTTTCTCAGAAAGTAATTAACCAGCTCTCATCCCTCAGGAGACGGCTATCCCTGAAGTTCCTGATTCGGAAACAAAATGCACCGTCTTCACGGGTAGACAGGACTCCTGAAGCAAAGGCAGCCACCCTCCTGCCACAGACTGCTCTGCAAGAGGGAGCTAACTCCAAATGGATCCAATCAATCAAAGAAAAGCAAATAGTTTTAAACTTCTAAGAGGTGTTGCAAGTGAGGGGGTCTGGAGCAAAACCACTTAAGGGCAGCTCCGTCCTTTCTTCTCGAACAAGAGCTCCCCGGATGACTCCAGCTCATTTGTTACTCGATTTCACTTCCAGTCAATGCTTGAGGTTTGAAAGCTTTTGGCAGGTTTCAGTGGAATAATTGAAGCACTCTAATAGAAAGATCAGAAGGGCAAATTACACAAATTCATTGTGAGAACCTGTGATCTGAGAAGAGAGAATACAAACCAGTGGGAGTGTGTCTTAGCCGGGATGTCCTTTCAATGGACAAGGACTGTTGGTCCATTTGGCAAATACCCAGGTAAGGGGCTCCATCCAGACCCTCATTTCACACCTCCCTATAAACCGAGGACTGTGGTGGGCCCTCCTCGGTGCATTTACCAATCTTCAGTGAAGTTCATTATGACGTCACAGAGGCTATCCACTGGAAATGTTGGTTGCATGACCCTCTCTTTGAGGCGGATCGTAAGCAAAGTTGCAATGTGTTGCATGTTCGAGGTGCACAATATGTGTTCAATAAATGGGAATCCTGATTCATACTTGTTTTCCTTAACATTACATTTTACCAGTTTATTTTCTCCTCAGTTTATTATTGCTTTTCTGCCGCCGCTCTTCTTAAATTAGTTTCTGTTGTTTTGTCGACTACATTCTCGACTGACCCTTTCAAACAGGGGTGGTGAGTGGTACGCTTTCATTTTCTTGCTTGTCTGAAATGCCTCTATTTGTTCCTCATGTGTATGACATTTTCACTCTGTTCACAATCTTCTTTCCATCAGAATTTTAAAGATCGAGCTTCACAGTCTTCTGCTATCAACTACCGCTGATGAGGTCAGTGCGATATTATTATTTTTTAAAATCCTGTGTATAATCTGCTTTTTTCTCAGGGAGATTTAGGACTTTCTTTTTGTCCTTGGTGTTCTGAAATTTTATGATGATGTCAGCACGATGCATGTGGCATTTTTCACGTTTCCTGCTTGGGTCTTGTTCACGGTACGTTTGTTCTAAGGACTCATGTATTTTATTAACTTTGGAAATTTTCTCCTGTTATCACGGCAATATTTTCACCCATCTATCCTCTTTGTCTTCTTATTCTGAAAATGTTATTAGCTGGATGTGGGAGGCTTATGAAATTATTTCCCATGTTCCTAACTTTTTTTTTTTCATACTTTTCATCTCTTTTCAGGGAATTCCTTAATCTTCTAGCCCACTGATTTGTTCCTCACCTGTTCCCATTCTGTGATTTTATACACCTACTTGTTTTTTAATGTCAGTGATCAAAAACTTAATTTTCAAGACCTCCATTTGATTTAGCAGATGTACTATCTCCTTCTGTGCCCATGAAGACACTGATTAAACATCTTCTAGAGTCCTCTTCTGTCTTTTTTGATTGACTTCACTTTCTGTTTGTTCTTTTATTTGTTAAAGTTGATGTCTTCTTTCATGGGGTTAGTTTTCATGATGATTACTGTTGTGAGCTTGAAGCCGGAGCTGGCAGGGCTCCATCCACCTGCCCTGAAATCCCTTTACCATTTTCATCAAAACGGGCCGCTGTGTGCTTTCACCCACGACGGCCAGCCTGTGTGTGTCTGCTGCAGGCCAGACCGCAGCCTGCTAGACCACACTTGGCCAGCACACACCAACCTCCAGAGCTGCCTGGGCGCTGATGTCCCTGGGGACAGTCTGGGTACCGATGGGTACAGGGGATATAAATCCTCCAGGTCCCTTCGTCCTTGATGGGGACAGCTCTGAGGTGTGACCTGTGCCGTCTCCAGAGCTCCCTGAATTAAGCCGATTATCCTCTGAGGGCTTCTGTTTGCTAGAACACCTGTGCATGGCCTTCTCCCTTCCTGGTCATGCGTCCCCATTCTGCTGCCCATTCTTCCTGGGAATATTTCCTAATAAATCAGCTTCCCACAGATTTCTGTCTCAGAGGCTGTTTGTAAGAATCCACTGGAACCCTGTGCCTATCTTCCCATGGAGGCCATGCGGGGCTCTCTGTGGATATTGTAGTTCACCACAGCCTGGGCCCAGTGACGGGGAGGGGCTGAATGAGATGTGTAAACACACACACACACACACACACACACACACACACACACACAGATATCTAACATAAGGCATATGTATCTTTCAAGTCTTTTCTAGAAATTTGGAGGGGGAGCCTGGAACTTGTGCTCAGCTTGCCTTCATAGCTCAACCTCCATAAACATCTATCTGGTTTTCATTTTGTTCATCAAAAGCCAAAGCTACAAAAGCAGAGTGAGGCAAAATACCCATTCCTGACAGTGACATTTCTATCCTTTGGAGCACAACCACAAATTCAGCTGCAAAACTTGAGCTTGGAAGTCAGTCACACGTTCTATTAATGGGCTCTTCCTGTGGGCCTGGCACTGCGGACACAGTAACGGGCAAGGCAGACCAGACTCCGGCCCTCACAGAGGATGATGGCTGCTACTTGTGCCGCCTCGTGTTCTCACACACGTGCATGCACGTTCTCTCTACCACTGTCTCCCTTCTTATTCCTTTGGAAAGCAATTTGGTAACTTTTTAAAAAAGATTTTATTTATTTGAGAGAGTGAGAGAGAGCATGAGCGGGGTGGGTGAGGGAGAAGCAGACTCCATGCTGAGCAGGGAGCCCAACTCGGGGCTCGATCCCAGGACCCTGAGATCGTGACCTGAGCCAAAGACAGACACCTAACTGACTGAGCCACCCAGGAGCCCCAGTTTGGTGACTTTTATCACAAGCTCTAAGACTAAGTATTCCCTCTGACACAGGAAATCTCTCCCTTCAGGAGATTTATCCTAAGGAAGTTATCTGAAAAAAAGACGAGGAAAAATCTGTACGTGTAAAGATGTTTATGCTCATAAACATGAAAATTCATAAAACAACCTAAATGTGTAAAGGATAAATACTATATGTGAGGCCCACTGGATGGACAATAATGCAAAAATTGAAAATTATAATGGTCAGGACTATGGTTATCACAGAAACAGCTCTAGAAGTTAAGTGAAAAGAGCTGACTACAAAATTACGCATACCGTTATGATCAATTATATAAAATTGTGGGCCCAGATTGAGCAAAATGCACTCTAATCGAAGGTAGAAGTGATGTTAATGTAGTAAGATTACAGGTGGTTTCTCTCTCTTCTGTTCTCAAAGGCCCTTTGTTTTCCTGTTAAGATTTTTTTAAAAGTTTGTCTATAAAAAATGTTACCAAGCGATTCTTAGAGCAGCCACCTAATTACCCTCCTCACCCAGCTTCCAGTCATTCTGTTTCCTCTATTTTTTTAGAAAGAGTGAGCAGGGGGTGGGGAGTGGAGGGAAGGGGCAGAGGCAGAGAGAGAGAGAATCTTAAGCAGGCTCCACGCCCAGCATGGAGCCCAATGCGGGGCTTGATCTCATGACCCTGAGATTACGACCTGAGCCGAAATGAAGAGTCAGACACTTAACTGACTGAGCTGCCCAGGTGCCCATTTTCTCTTTTCAAGGTCAAAGTTCTAGCTAGAGTTCTATCTTACTTATGCCTTTGTTCGCATGTTTACCATTTGTTTTACCCAGGTAGAATGTAAACCCCACGAGAAGACAGAGCCCACTATTTTATTTTTTTATTTTTTTATTTTTTAAAGATTTTATTTATTTATTTGACAGAGATAGAGACAGCCAGCGAGAGAGGGAACACAAGCAGGGGGAGTGGGAGAGGAAGAAGCAGGCTCATAGTGGAGGAGCCTGATGTGGGGCTCGATCCCATAACGCCGGGATCACGCCCTGAGCCGAAGGCAGAAGCTCAACCGCTGTGCCACCCAGGCGCCCCCAGAGCCCACTATTTTAGTTACTTCTCTCCCCAGCATCTTCAGTGCCAACTACTAGAGACTCTTTGCTGAACGACTGTATTCGTCCATTTGTTCATCCCACCATCTTGATAATGCCTTTCACGTCATATCATAACCTGTAATACCTTCTGTGATCTGACTCTTGCTTCCTCTCTCCTTTTACTTCTTGACACTTCTGGCCTCAGATTTTAAGCTGTAATGATTCTGACTGCTCCAAGTTTCCCTCATATGCACACTATGCCCAGGACCACATTTTCTTGCCTCTCACGAGGCTGATGCCTCTGCCCAAGATGCCCCTTCCATCTCCCCTCACCTAGCCAACTCCTACATAAGGTTCAGCTCGGTGGTCATCTTCTTGTCCCCTAACTGCCTACTGGAGGCAGATGTGCTCTGGCTCCTGGGACACCCAAGGCGCATCTCCATTCCTGCACTGTACAAAGCACTTCGTGCTGTGTCTGTCAGTCTAGGAGCTTGTGAGAGCAAGGCCAGTGTCTTCATCACTCTTACAATGACCTGCTTCCCTGTCAGTCCCTGCCCATAGCAGGCGCTTTATATTCATTGATCTGAGATTTTGCATAAAAACCCATGTGTTTGGCCTCTCGCAAAAAATGAATAGTTCTGACAACAGGGCAGTGATTGACTGGAACTAAATAGTCACGCTTTCCTGACTACACAAACACACAACGGCCAGTTCTGCCATCCCCACCACTCTCCATTGTCTCCCAGTCTAAGGTCGGCAGTCAACGTCTTAAGAAAAATTATGAAAACTTGGAAATAAGTGACAAGTCCTTTCAATGTTGCATTAGAACATGGTCTCTCAGGCTCTGCCAAGCGTTATTTAGGTCTCTGGGGCCTTATCATCCAATATTGTAGCCACTAGCCACCTGTGGCTACTTAAACTCTAATTACAATGAACTAAATTCCAAATTCAGTTTCTCAGCCATAGTAGCCACATTTCAAGTGCTCCTTAGCGGCTAGCGGCTCCTGGATTGGACAGCCCAGATAGAGAATATTCCATCACTGCGGAAAGTTCTATCAGAGAGTGCTGGTCTAAAAGATATACGTTGCTTAATTTACCATTTACTATCGATTAGGAAATTTGTAAAGTCATGTGCTAACTTACAGATTTTTGTCCGAATAGATTTCTGTGGAAAAAGATAACACCAGGTTACAGTTACAGTTTTATTGCCCTGAGAGACATTAACCATTCGATTTGTCTCCAACTTAGCAAAGCTATCTTAGTATGCCTTTGCTGACTGACTAGATAAACCTCCGTTTCTCAAATTTTTTCTGTAAATTTACTTTACCCTGGTTCCCTCATGGATGCATGTAGTGGATTGAATGGTTGCTCTCAGAAACACATGTTCTGTCCGAATCCCTGAAATTGTAAACGTCACCTTATTTGGAAAAAGGATCCTTGCAAATGTAATACAATCAAGGATCTTGAGATGAGATCATCCTGGAACCCCCGTGTGAGCCTTAAATCCAACGATAAGTGTCCTTATAGGAGACAGAAAGGAAGAGGAGGGACAGGCTGCAGGATGAAGATGGAGGCAGAGGGCAGAGAGACGTGGCCACAAGCCGAGGAGGCCATGGAAATGCCAAAGTTACTAGAAGCTGAGAGGCAAGGAAAGAGTCTCCCTTCGAACCTTTGGGGGAGTGCAGCCTTGGTGACACCGTGATTTGGTCCCAGAACTGTGAGAGGAAGTTCTGTTGGTTTAAGCCGTCTGGTTTGTGGTAATTCGTTATAACAGCCCTAGGACACTAATACAGTCAGTTACACAAATGTTTGGCATATGCTCGTTTTACATTTCTATGACAATCATGTTTTTTGGTTCTTTTTTAAAGATTTTATTTATTGGTTTGGACAGTGAGCGAGCAGGAGTAGGGGGGCAGACAGAGGGAGAAGCAGACTCCTGGCCGTGCAGGGAGCCTGAAGTGGGCCTCAATCCCAGGACCTGAGCTGATGGCAGATGCTTAACTGACTGAGCCACCCAGGCGCCCCATGAGAATCGTATTTTTAAGTTTAAAAAATTTTACTTGGAGATTTGCCATTTATATTCAAGTTTGTGCTATTCTTTTCTCTGATATTCTTACACTTCTTATTATTTTTCACCTTCCTGACCCTGATAGTTTTTGAGATTGGGACACAGTCTCATGCCCTAGCCCTACAGGAAGGAACAGTCCAGAGACAAAGTACTGAGAGGAAGGTGAGTGTGGTGCCCGAGAGCACAGATTCTAGGAAACAGCCTGTCTGGGCTCAAATTCTGGCTCTGCCCTAAGTTGTGCCATGTTGGGCAAATTGCTTGTCCTCACTGACTCTTGCTCGCCTCATCTGTAAAGTGGGATAATAGTAACTACCTCATCGGACTTTTTCTCTCCACACGATGTACGTAAAGATGCACACTGAGGACTGAAGGAACTTACTAACGCTATAAGCAGTGAATCAACATTTTAACAATTGATTTTATAATTGTCCTGTGGACATAAAACTATAGTGCATAGCTGTGTTTTAAAAACTATGGAACGCTTCACGGATCTGTGCAGGGACCAGGCGAATCTTCTCTGCATCGTTCCAGCTCTAGCATGTATGGTGCTGAAGTGAACACTAGTACGCAGTATTTTTATGCGTTAGGAGCGCTAACTTGTACATGAATGATCTCTGTTTCCTGGGCTGGGCTCCCTGGAGAGTGGACTCAGAGAGTTTGGGAGCGGGATGTTCATTGGGCATCACCCTTGGGACCCCCAACTGTGGAAGGGAGCAAAGGGCATCGAGCCGTGGCGCTGAGATGCAGTCCAACAGCAGGCTTGCGAGCCCGCGCCCTCCAGCGTTATCCCGAATTGAGCTGCCCTGGCCAGGTCCTTGGACTCCTGCCGCCCTCAGTCACTGGATGTGCGGCACCTCTGGAGGGGTGCTACCCTGGTCCAGGTGGCTCTCTGCAGCTGGGCTGATCCTTGAAGGGGCTGGCAGGCAAGGCTGCCCACTGACAGTCCTCCTAGCAGCTGGGCGACAGCAGAGGGAGCTGGCGGTGAGTTGAGGTGTCCACTACAGCCTGGAATCCTCCTCTTTGATGTCTTCATGTTTCAGTGTCCAGGGAACCCTGAAAAATGAGGGGCTCCACCGCTGGTGTGTCGATATCATCCTTCCCCTCCCCCACTGCAGGTGACATTTCAGGGTCATTTTCTTCCACCCACCCAGTCCCTTTCTTCTCTTTTTCAAGATTGCTTTTGGTGATGACTAGTATAGAAATGGAGGGGAAGCTGGAGGAGGGGAGGCCAGATCTGAGCAGAGAGCCAGAGGTCCTTTCCTTTGGGCCGCCTGAACTTTCCCCTCCCGATGCAACGTGGCATCGTGGCATCGAGGTGTGTCCCCGTACAGCCCTGGGCCAGCCTCAGAACCCCGTGCCTGCAGGCGGAGGAGGGCTGCCTTTCAAATAATCCAAGGAATTGCTCTTTAAAAGCTTAAATTCCAAAGGGATTATTCCTGTCAGGAGTAAAGGAATAAAAGGAATCCACTTCTGTAAACATGAAACAAAGATCAGAATAAGGGTTTAAAAGCAATGCTCAACTAAGCCATAGAAAGGCATGGAAGATTGTACTGTGTTCTGGGATGGGTTTCCACTTCTGATCTGAAGAAATGGTTAAGTGAGTGGGGTAAACATAGGATTCAGCAGGTCGGAGAGGGCAGGGCTTTGACGTGGACCAGTCTCAGGTTGCCTGGTGATGCTGTCAAGAGAAGCAAGGGCTGTGGAAGGAATCTGCGTGTGTCGGCTCATGACGCGTGCCCATGTCCCCTGGCTGCAAGGATGGAGACGAAGTCACAGGGCAAGAGTGACACTGGTGTTACCAAAGTCAGGTTTGATGTTGCCTCTCCCTTTGCATGGATTGAGACTAACTTCTTTTTTTTTTTTTTTTTTTTAAGATTTTCTTTATTTGACAGAGACAGAGACAGCCAGCGAGAGAGGGAACACAAGCAGGGGGAGCGGGAGAGGAAGAAGCAGGCTTATTGCGGAAGAGCCCGATGCGGGGCTCGAACCCACAACGCCGGGACCACGCCCTGAGCCGAAGGCAGACGCCCAACCGCTGTGCCACCCAGGCGCCCCTGAGACTAAGTTCTAATCCTCATTCTCTGCCATATAGTAACCTGCATGGCCCCAGGAGCATCACTGAACCTGGGCCTTGGTTTCCTTATCTGTACAATGGGGATAATACCCACTGATTCAGTACTGGCCTAGTTTGCAAGTAAAGAAACCAAGTCTGCCCAAATTAAACAAGAAGGGAAGTTATTGGAATTGATGGAATCCTGGAGGTGGGGGAAATGGGCAGGAAGTTAGGATGCTCAGAAGGCAGTTTGTCTCAAGGGTTTGGCTGTGTCAGCAGGATGACCTCCCATCCCTGAGACAGAATGAACATGTAGAACACTTTTATAGCAAGCTGACATTATGACCTCCAAGTGTGTGATCAAAGGACTAGTCTCTTCCAATAAGGAATAGTCTATGTTGGTATTGCTGAACTCCTGTGGTCATCACAGTAGGAGCTCATATTGGTCTGCTGTGGACTGGGGGGAAAGCAGTTTGGGAAACACTGTTCTAAGCTGTTTTCCCAGCTTACAAGACACTCAGGGAAGGGCATCCCACCACCTGCCCCCTCACCCCCAGGGTTATTACTGCATCAATGTAGCCTACTTGAAGTATACTCAGTGAATCTCTGTGCATTGGTATTGATTTTAGGCCTGATGCCTCTGGACAAATAAATACACTTGCCAGGACCAGACTATTCCAGCCCTTAGGATCATCCCGCACCCAGGAAAAGCCTAGACGAAGTGGGGACGTGTAGACTAAATAGGCAATCTCCTGAGAGCCTAAAACAGCGTCCGCCCAGATGTTGTTCCAAGGCCAGTCATGACCTTCATGTCTTGCCAAATGCAGAAATGGCTAGTTGTCACCCCCAGGATTCCTTCTCTACTCCTTACTTCCTCTTTATGTGCCCTGATTTTTAGCTGGGCACATTGTGACCAAGAAATAAAATACTGATTTCCTAGCTCCTTTGCCTCTAGACGTGTCCATGTGACCTGCTTCTGGCCAGTAAGATAATTTCTGCAGGACTCCCAGGAGGGCGGTCTGAAGGGAGCTGCCTCAGCAGGGTGGAGCCCCTTTTTGTCTTCATTTCTCTTCTTCATGTCTGCAGCAGCCCACCAGGGACCCTTGAGGGAACTTGGAGGCTGGAAGCTATAAAACAGGATGGAGTCCCAGAAATAGAAAGTTTAGATGTCATCGTCCTTGGACACTTGCCTCCGCACTTTTATAGAAGGAAGAAATGGGCTTTTGTCATGTTTAAGCCATGCTTTGATTTTTCTGTTTCACAGGCTGAATCTAATCCTAATTGATACATAAACCAAAGTTCTCTTCTCTCCTTCTTTCACTGACAATCATGCATAAAGCAGCATTGGCCTACCCAACCTTCATCCTGCAAGTCATTGAGGAGAGCAAGCTAGTAGGACAGCAACTGGATTAGACATTCTCATGGGCATATTTGTACTTATAAAAGGACACCAGAAAACACAATGCTTCACCCAAAAGCAGCATTGTGGCACTGAGTTGAAGTGGAATTTGGAATCTTGTAATGCTTCTGCGCAGATCTAGACACACGTGGGGACCCCGAGGAATGTACCAAGTGCGTCCTCTGGCTTTTGGTAGCCACATGGAGGCACTTGGATGCAGTTATGGGAGGAGCAATGATGGCTGAACTGTTACTTCTAAGACAGGCAAACGTTTGGAAAGGCTATAAATTAATGGCTTATTGGAGGGGAACATTATGCAAGTTATTTTTCCAGAGGCTTTGGAAAGCATTTTTTAGATTTTAAAGATTTATTTATATATTTGAGGGGAGGGAGGGGCAGAGGAAGAGGGAGAGAGAGAATTTTTTTTAATTTAAAGATTTTATTTTTAATTTTTTGACAGAGAGAGAGAGAGACAGACACAGAGAGAGCACAAGCAGGGGGAGCAGCAGAGGGAGAGGGAGAAGCAGACTCTCTAGGGAGCAGGGAGCCTGATGCAGGACTCAGTCCCAGGACCTTGGGATCATGACCTGAGCCGAAGGCAGATGCTTAACCAGCTGAGCCACCCAGACGCCCTGAGAGAGAGAATCTTAAGCAGACGCCCCCTGGAGCACAGAGCCTGATGCGGGGCTCGATTCTGCAACCCTGAGATCATGACCTGAGCCGAAACTGAGAGTGGGACGCTTAAATGATTGAGCCACCCAGGTGCCCCTGGAAAGCATTTTCAAAGGCATATTATATTCCTTATCTTATGTGCAGGTTCACAAAACAACTATTCCTCACATCCCAACGTTTAAGAAAATGTTGGTCTTCTGCAGAATAATTACATGTAAGTTTGAATTCTTCTCTTAGAACAATTTTTTTTTTACAGAATCAGTAAAGAAATTGTCTTTGAATATAGAAGTTGAAAGCTCTAAGATTTACAAATGATTAGAGAAAGGTATTCGCTGAAAGTGTCATACAACTATAATAAAATCCATCGTTCCTCCAAATACCGTAATTTGTATGTAACAGGTGGGCACAGGAACTGATTTATGAAATTCTTTTTCTCCCTATGAACCATGAGTTTATTACAAACAGGTATATAAATTGAACTTTCTTTTTATAGCTTTATCCTTACCAACCACATCATCATCTTCATCGTAAACAAACATATTTCCAAAAAGGTACACATAAACCTGTGTGTGCATGTGCACACATGTACACACTCTCTCACAAAGTCAGTCTGATATGGGGCTAAAAAGGTTTTTGGGTATTCTAGATGATTCTAACTTTAAAAAATTAATGATCAAGAAAGACCGTTTAATTCACAGGGCTTCTAACTCCCTATGAGTAAGACAATGGAAATTTTGTCATAATTCTTTAGATATGTATGCAAACACATTAGGCCTGTGTCCCTGCCCCATTCCTCTCATAATTGCTATATCTATAAAATCAAGTTTCTCTGTGGTTGATGTCCAGAAACTAATTTCGAATACCTTGATAAAATCAGATGAACATACTCACAATCAGAAAACAGCACCACAGACTTCTCCAGCCCCTCACCGTGTGATTGCCTAGGGCACTGAGCCCTCCCTTAGAAGTGGACTTCTTCCATTTGAAGAATGAGACTTGCCATAAAGAAAAGGACAAAGGAGAGAACTTTCAACAGAATGCTGGGTAAGATTACTTGCAGGAACATTAGGTTATTTACATTGAACGCCCTAAATTCATTTACTAGACATTTTTTGGTTGCTATGGTTTCTTTTTGAATTTGAGATTTCCTACATTTCATGTCCATTATGAAAGAAGGAGTGGTGTAACAAAGAAGTGTAGTATGTTCGATGACGATTGCCAAAGAAAAGGCTGGAAGTGTAATTTCATCTGTGATGCCTTCGTTTTCTCTGGTAGGTACCTCTGGTTCTGTGAGCTGGCATGCTTAATGCCCAGCCAAAACCACAAGGCAAAAATGACGTAAGCCTTCAATTGCTTAATCAAATAAACAAGCCTAGAGCCTGAACATAAACTTCATGCCTTTTATTATAATCACAGTTGAACAGGCTTGGCTGGACTTCAGTCATTTATCACCAGCAGTTTGTGCTTGCATTTGGGAGGGGTTCAGAGATGCACCGTCCTCTTCCCAGCCCAAGCCCGTCCCTTGGCACTAACTAACAGTCAGTGGGTCCAGACCCTGGGTTGCCATCTGAACTGGCAGGGCCGACAGAACGAGTAGATGAGCTCTCCGTGATGATCACAAGGTTGTTCCCCACAAATACCTTCTGCCTTGGCGCATTATTGCTTTGAAAAAATTTCATCCATTGTTTTTGTTTTGTTGCATTGTTATTTTACAGAAACAATACACTCAGTGCATGAATATATTGCCTTTGTAAAAATTTAAAACATCTGAACTTAACAGCACCATCAATTAACTGGATATAGTTGACATCTATAGATCACTTCATCTAACAACGGCAGAAGACACATTTTTTTCTCAAGCACACATGAAATATACAACAAGAGAGACCACATTTGGGGCTATAAAACACACCTTAACAAATTTAGAAGAATGGAAATCATACAATGTATGCTTTCAGATGACAGTGAAATCAACTAGAAATCAATAACAGAAAGAGAGCTGGAAAATCCCCAAATACTTGGAGATTAAACAACACACTTCCAAATAATACATGGGTCAAAGAAAAAATGTCAAGAGAAATTTCAAAATATTGTGAGCTAAAGGAACATACAACTTCTCAAAATCTGTGTGATCCAGCAAAAACAGTGCTTACAAGGAAATTTATAGCAGTGAATGGATATATTAAAAAGAAAAAAAGAGGGTCATTTTGGTGGCTCAGTTGGTTAAGTGTCTGCCTTTGGCTCAGGTTGTGATCTCAGGATCCTGGGACTGAGCCCCATGTCCGGCTCCCCCCTCAGTAGGAAAGCTGCTTCTCCCTCTCTCTCTGTGTGTGCATGTGTACTCTCTCTCTCTCTCAAATAAATAAATAAAAACTTAAAAAAAAATCTAAAAGCAGTCACCTAAGCTTCCATCTTAGGAAACTAGAAAAAGAAGAGCAAATTAAATCCAGAGCAAGCAGAAGAAAAGAAATAATAAAAATTAGAGCAGAAATAATTAAATTAAAGCAAATCACATAGAAGAATGTATAAAAAGAATTATACACCACAGCCAAGTGGGCTGATTTACAAGTAGTGTAATCCATCACATCAACAGGCTAAGGAAGAAAAATCACACGATCATATCAACAGATGCAGAAAAAGCATTTGACAAAATCTAACACCCATTCATGATAAAAACTCTCAGGAAACTAGGATAGAGGGGAACTTCATCAACTTGATAAAGAATATCTACAAAAATATACCACCAACATCACACTTACTGGTGAGAAACTAGAAGCTTTCCTGCTAAGATCAAGACCTTCCTCTCGGGCCGACTGGGTGGCTCAGTCAGTTGGGCATCCCACTCTTGGTTTCTGCTCAGGTCACGATCTCATCAGTTGTGGGATGAAGCCCAGTGGCAGGCTCCACGCTCAGTGGTGGGTCTGACTGAGGATTCTCTCCCTTTGCCCCTCCCCCTACTCACACACATGTGCTCTCTCTCTCTTTCTCTAAATAAATAAATAAATCTTAAAAAAAAAAAAAAAGATCTTCCTCTCATCACTCCTTTTCAATACTGTACTCTTAAAATGTCTTATATATAGTTTTTCTTCCTTATCTTTTGTAGAAGTAGAGGATGATGTGGTCTGAAGCCATGGTTTTTCTTTAACATCCTGAGGACGGAATAGCTCTGAGTTTTATCACATGCACACCCTCATTCCACATGCTGTCCCTACACTTAAAATTTCAGCCTGTTTCTGATCACATGGTCTTTATTCTTAGCGTCTGCCCAGGCCTCACCTTTCAGTTGTCTGACATGGCTCTTCCTCTTCAAAGGGCTGGGATAGACCTCCTTTTCCCCTCTTTTCTCCAGGCCATCACCTACAACATCATAGCTCCAAGGACATACGGAAGTTCTTGGGGTCTGCTGGGTCCTTCACACGCTTTCCCAGCTCTATTTGCCCACACAACCAACCTTTTAAAAGTAGAGTGGCCATAGTTGTGGTCTCCAGCAGGCAAGGAGGTTTGCCTTTCCTTCCTTCCTTCCTTCCTTCCTTCCTTCCTTCCTTCCTTCCTTCCTTCCTTCTCTCCCTCTTTCTTTTTTTCCTTCTGATTTATTTATTCATTTATTTGAGAGAGAGAGCACATATGGGGAGGGGCCGAGGGAGAGGGAGGAGAGAAGTGGACTCCCCGCTGAGCACAGAGCCCACCACGGGGCTTGATCCCAGGACCCTGAGATCACAACCTGAGCCGAAACCAAGAACAGGCCCCTCAACGAACTGAACCACCCAGGAGCCCCAAGGAGGTTTTGGGAATAGTGAAAGATCACCTCTGACTTCTGACTAAATATGACAGACTGAACAAACACATTAACTCTGCCCTCTCCCCCCATCCTATTAAATGACAGTAAATTAAAAACAAGGATATAAACCCACAAGAAAAAGAGAACAAAAGAGGGGTTGGCAGCAGATGAGCAATATCAAGAAAATTTTAGAAAAGTGAAAGCAGATGGAAGAATGATAACTGACTTCACAGAACAAAGAAACTGAAACCTACTTCTTACAAATTAGGACGCATATTTGCTTGGCTGAACTCAGGATTTGGAGGACCAAGTACCTCTGAACACTGCCACAGAGGGTGGGGCTAACCCCAGGACTGGCTGAAAGTTTAGCTGATGAATAGTTAGACCCAGATTCCCTTCCCTAGCCCAGTCAGCCAACTACCCCTCCTGAATCAGTTATCTACTGCTACATAATAAATTACCTCATGACTTAGTGGCCTCAGGCAAAAATAAACACTTATTCCCTCAAAGTTCCTGTAAGTCAAGAATTATGGAATGGCTTAGTTGGGTGGCTCTGGCTCAGGGTCTCTCATGAGGTTGCAGTCAATATGGTGGTTGGGAACAGTTCTAATGGTCCTCTGAAGACCTGACTGGTATTGGAGGATCTACTTCCTAGATGGCACACTCCCACGCCTGGCAAGTTAGTGTTTGCTGGCAAGAGGCCTCAGTCCTTCACCACATGGACTTCTGCACACTGCTGCTTGGATAACCTCACAACGTGGCTGCTGGCTTCTCCAGAGCAAGTGATCCCAGACAGCAAGGTGGAAGTTGCAATGTCTTTTATGACCTAACCTTGGAAGTCACACTCCATCATTTCTGCAATATTATCTTGGTGACACGGGTTGCTCTAGTCAATACAGGAGGGAACTACACAGGAATTGCAAATACCAGGAAGTGAGAATCACTGGGTGCCATCTTGAAGGCTGGCCACTAAACCTCCTTCATCTCTTTAAGTGTCTCACTTTTTAATATAAACATAGCGACAAAGATCACCAGGAAAGCTTCTCACATGAAAAAGAGACCAAAGCACAGAGAAATGAAAGAATTCGGGGGAGGGGAGGAATTAAAAAAAGCAATAGGCAGGAAACAGAAGGAAACTTAAAAAAAAAAAAAAGGAACTAAGTCTTCAAAGAGAAAAAGTAAGATATCACAACCATGAAAGAAGACCATTGGTAAAAACAGTGGTAATAAAAATAACAACAAAAATGACACTATCCCCTTGCCTCCCCACCTCAACACTTATGGAGTCTATATAATGCGACAGTCCTTCTAAATAGGACTGCACGTGTATTAACTCACTTAATTCTCAAAACGACCATCCCAGAAGGTAGGTTTGATTACTGTGTTTTATAGAGGCATTAAATCATTTCTCCAAGGCACAGCTGGTAAGTGGAAGAGTTTAGAGTTGAACCCAGAGCCAGAGCTCTTAGAAAGGAAGGCTCAAACTCTGTAATCAGTTCCCTTTCCAGAGAAGGCAAGAACACTGATTTCAGAAGCATATTAAGCTGTGAGAAACTCAGCTGGGCCCACGTGGTAGGCAGGGTAGAGCTGGAAGAATGGGATGAGCCAGTCTGGAGTCCCTGCCGTGGCGGAGAGGGGTTACAGGGTTGGGAGGCAGAGACCGCTGGCGCGGAGCAGCGCACAGAGCCCGGCTCACTGTCCCGGGCATCCATGCCGCACTGTTCCTCCGGGGAGCCCGTGACGGAAACTCTGGAGCAGAAGCTGGAATTTAGGGGTTAGGGGTTAGGGGCTGGAAACTGGAAGCCATCGCTATTCTTGACCATGGTGCCAACTACCACTTACTCATCAATCACATCACCCCAAACTTCACCACAGGCCTATCTTACAACAGTTCATTTTCCATGGTCTCCTAGCTAGTAGGTGGCAAAATGAGGTCAGACCCTTGGCTCACCTGGCTTTTGACTGTGCCTTTTCTCAGTAGGAGATACCGTTTGATTCAGTTCTTTACCGCTCCTTGTGCCCACACTCTTTACAGTTCTACGTCCTGCTGTTGCATTTGCCCATGGCCACTCTGGCTAATGAAACATCAGGGCGCGTGATGTGGCCAAAGGCTTGAAATTGCCTATCGTTGCGTCTTGCTCTCGTGCACCTCTGTGATGGCGACAACGAGGACAAGTGTAGACGGGCCCGTAGGCCTCACGAAGAGGATGAGAGACACATGGAGCAGAGATTGCTCACCTGAGCCAGCTGACCGACAAATCCAGATGAACAAATGATTGTTATTTTAAGACACTGAATTTTGAGGTGTTGCTTATGCAGCATTTTGCACACGACAGAAATGTCTGCCATCAAGATAAACAAACAGATGACTGACAGGAGTCAGGAAAAGGCTCAGGGTCTGCCTGGCGAGGGTTGCCTGATGTGGGAAAAAAAAAAATAGGACCAAGAGAAATTTAAATTTCAGATAGACATCAAATACTTTTTTAGTATAGGTATGTCCCATGCAATATTTGGGAAATACTTACACTAAAAAAATTGTTTACTTACACATTTAGCTGGGCAGCCTGTATTTGATCTGGCAACCCTATTCTGACAGATTCACGAGAGTCGCACTATGTAGAAAACACCTGTATGTAAATGTGGGCCTGAGCTAGAAAACGAGAGGTGAAAATCAGACCTCTACTCTCCATCAGGCAATAAGCACAGGCTCAGCACAGGCGTTAAGTCTCTGACGTAGTCTTTCCTAGAGGGACGGAGGCAGAGAAAAAGCCACCTAAAGTGTTAAGAGAGGGTGGGCTTGCCAGTGGTTGGGGAAAATCTCTTGCAGCCTTATTATTCACCCACTCTAAAACTGGGGTTCGTGGGGAGGCCTGGTTCCAGCAGCCTACGGTACCACAGCAAGCATCCCTCCCAACCTGAAACTTGCATCCTTTTGCTGGATCCAGGAAGTGTTTCCCGGTTACTGCACCATCTGTCTGCAAGGTGCCTGCAAGGGAAATGAGCCGTGGGGGCGGGGAGAAGGGCTGCAGCCCGGCCCAGGAAGGGACTGTCCAAGGGCTGTTTGTGAAGATGTCAGGCCGGTAGGGAGCAACCAGCAAAGCCGGGGGCGTGTGTGTGTGTGTGTGTGTGTGTGTGTGTGTGTGTATGAAATCAGAAAGTAGAAATCAAACACTGAAGAGGTCAGAGTGCAGAAAAGCCGCAACGTGGGGGACTCGGTCCACTCTCCACCTCCCTCTATTTCTTCTGCACATTCGGACCAGTCGTTGCTTCTGGCTTTGCACAGACTAATTGGCTATTTTTGTGAATAATCGCCAAGTCAGTCCAGGAAGAAATTCCATGCTGTCAGCCAACAGCACAGACTGTTGCAGGAAAAATGACACAACTCCATCCTCTGGGCAAACTTGCAAATTATTACAAATTTCCCCGTCTCTCCTCTACTCACAGCTGGCTAGAGAAGGGTGTCAGTTTTTCCATGGAGATAGGAGACTTTTTCTCCATTTGATTTCTCATGATCAAGCAAATCTTTAGGGCTCTTTACTTTCATTCCTGGTTCCCTTTCCCGTGACATCGAAATCAGACCTGGGCAGGCCCTGCTCCGGAGACTTGTCAGGATGCAGGTACCAGGCTCACCCACCCATGGTCTTGGTCAAAGACAGATTTCTGAAAGGGATGTTGGCCAGCTGAAATTTTGCATCCCCTGATAAATGACATCATGAAAACCAAATGCACATAATGTGGTCATTAGTGCAGAACAGTCTTGACATAAATCATAGCCGGCTCATCTGTGGACCAAGGTTGACCTAAACTTGATAACCCGGCCCCTGAACGCTGACAGAATCCACTTCTCGGCTTTCTGCAGACCCAGCCTCCCTCTCACATGTTGCTTGTAGATTTTATACCCTCCCTCCACTTGGATTCAATTCAATTAATAATTATTAAGCCCCCATGGTGCTCATCACACCATACTAGGCTCCAGAGGAATACAACAATTAATAATGCACAGGGTCTCGCCTTCCTCTTGTAGAAGGAAAGGAGATCTACGAATTGCTGTAATTTGGGAAGAGACCAAGAAGGACCTGCATGGTCCTAGTGGCCGCTGGAACAGGGAATGTGGAGAGAAGCTCCCTGGCAGGGAGGGCTGGCAGCGGGGCGGGGTGGGGGGGAACGGGGGGGGGGCGGGGTGTCTCGTGGAGGAGACAGCATTGGAGCCGGGCCATAAAGGGCTTCCTTCGGTCATGGCCTTTGGGAAGTGTAGGCACCAGGAGGAACTGTGGAGGGAGGGTGGCCCCAAAGCATAGGGCTTGTAAAGAGAGGAAAAAGAAGTCAGAACCTCAGAAGCACTTGCTCAGAGGGGCACCTGGACTTTGGTTTGTGTCCCCAACTGGACCCAAAAAAGTGCAGAGCTCTCTATCTCCCAGGGCACAGCCGAGGCCCATCCCTCTTTCTTATTTGGAAAGCCAGATTCTAAAATAGTTTACCTCGATACCTCAAAGAATGAATCCTACGTATATCAATGTTCCGTTGCACTCATGATTCCCTAGGCGGTTTCTTTAGAAGATCTCAAGTAGTTTAGTCCTGAGCTCCACCTAGCTCCGTTGATAAAGTAAGTTCTCCCTGTTGCAAAAACTTTTGGAGCAGCAGGAGGCCAGCCTGTCAACTGAAATCGATTTATTCACTTGACAGGAATGACCCGACCCACTTAACACATCCCCTGAGAGGGAGCAGTTTACTTCATTCAACCCAGGATGAGGCTGATTATCACATAATAACGTAACATCTTCATGAGGAAGTCAGGGCACAGATGACCATTCCCACTTAACAAACGAAGGAAATGAAGTTCAGTTTTCACGGTTACCCAAGAGAGATACTCACTTTTAGCCCAGTAATGTGTTCACCAGATCGTCCCAACAGAGGACCATCCCAGCACGGTTTCCTCAGGTACAGGATGAATCCCAGCCTTCCTCTGCATCCCTGTGTGTATGTTTCTCCCAACCAGAAAGCCAGATGCTAGAAATTCTTTATCGTGATAGGGAAAGGGAAATCCAGTCTTAGTTTCCCCCCCATTCATTCCTAAATAGCGGTAGCCTCTGTTTCTTCTCTTCATGACTGTTCCTTTCGATCTTACTTGCTAGAACGATTCCTCGGAAGTTCCTTCTGAATCTGCAGCTTGCAGGCTGAGGGAGAGCTCGGAGACCCGACGGGCTAAGTCTCATTCTGGGACAAGCCCCCTCCAGGGATTTGGTCCATGAGGAAGTGACATGTGCAACCGTGTCAGCTTCCAAAACGTCCACCTGGCCTTGATCACCCAGGGTCTCCAGACACTTGTGTGTGTTGATCTTGGGATGCAAAACAGCTGCTGGCCTTTGAGGCTGTCTCGGTAACTATGGAGACAGGAACATAAACATCAATGAGGATGTCAGGAAGCAGGCGCCTGTCTGAGGAGTGAAAGCATTGGCGGGCTGATTTGGCTCCGTTGGGATGTGCTGCAAATGATGAAAGCAGGGTTCCCAGGCCTCCCTTTGATCTGGAGAGATGACTGCAGCTTTAGAGTGAGGCTCCCCACTTGGCCTCCTCTTTACCCAGGTCCTTAGTTACCCATTCGTTTACTCTGCAAATACATCCCGAGGGGCTGCTAAGTGCCAGGCATGGTGTCGGTGCCAGAGATGGAGGTGGAAGACAGAGTCCCTGCCCTCAGAGAGCTTCCCAGGCTGTGGGACTTTCAGAGCTAAAACGGAGAAAGGCCTGGGCAAGTTGGTACAAGTTGGTGACCTCCTCGGAGGGACGGACCATTAACAAGTACACAAATGAACACGTTCGGTTCCAATAGTGATCAGTACAACGAAGAAAATGACTAGTATGATGTGATACCGAGTAAGCGGAGGCTGGGGGCGGGAGGAGGCTCCTGCTGACGGCAACGTGAAGGAGGCCTCTCTGAGCCCAGGCCCCAGGAGCCAGGGTCGTGTGCTGAGGGCTGAGGGAACAGAGACGGAGTTGGCAAGCCTAAGGAAAAGAAGGCAGGCCAGTGGGCCTGGAGAGGAGCGAGCAGGGCAAAGAGGAGGTGGAGGTGGGGAGGGGGGCCCCCTGCAGGCCGCGGTAGGGCCCTGGGATCCTGTAACAATACTAATCCAGCGACCTAGCATTTCCGTGGCCCAGATACTCTCAGGGGTTTCACGTACTGTAACTCATTCTATCCTCATGACAAAGGTACATTCCTATCATTACCTCCTCTTGCCACAAAGGAAGAAACCGAGGCCCAGGGTGATGTGAGAAGGCTCCCACGGTCGCAGAGCCACGGGGGAAAGAAAGTGGGGCTTCACACCCAGGCAGCCCGGCTCTCTTATTTCCTCAGGTTGTAAGCAGCGGGGCGTCATGATCTGATTTATATTTGGGCCAAACCCTGTCTATGGCCTCCCGGTGTGACTGACCCACCCCAGTGCGACGGCATCCCAGCGCTCCGAGGACTGCGTTCAAGGCCTGGATTAGCAGTGGGCTGTGCCCGCTGTAATAATTTTCATAATGGGCTTCAAATGGAAGAACCCAGGGAGGTGAAAATATTATGGCATATTGCCTTTTTAACTTCCACTTTGCTTCTTTATAACCACCCTCGATATGTTACTCTTGCCCCTTGTTGAATGTGGAAAACAATATAACCATCCAACTGCAAAGACTGTAATATCAGCAGCCAAATTACTTTATTGGCTGTGGTTAACAATGGGTTTTCTCTCCTCCACCGTTTCTGATAAAACGTTTGCACAGCATTATATGGGGAAATATAGAGCTACAGCAATAAAAAACGAACAAGGATAATTTGTGTGTTGGCATTTCCACAATAGAATGTCAAATATTTCATACCCTGGTGATACTGAGCCTTTCCAAGCTTACTGCTACATTCTTTGAAAAGAATGCTTTATGTTCATTTTATTATTAATCTTAAGCTGCACATATAGATTATATATACTCTTTTTGCACAATGTTTCTCAAACAATATTTTAAGGTCTGTAATAAAAATAAATATGTCTTGAGCATTGAAAATGATACTGCATCAGGTGAACTAACGGCAGTTGCCACTGTCAGAGAACATTCTTTCTACAGACCACCCTGTCTTCATTTCACGTGGTGCCTGTGTCCTTTTCAGAATTCCTTGCAGTGATCACTTTTACAAACAGAGTTTGTTGCTTTTACAGAGCGTGATGATTAATCAACATGAACTCATTCCTCCAGTTCTTTATACGGAAACTTTCTAGCTGGTAGGGCAGGATCACCAGATCCCAAATTTAACTAGGAATCATCACATTTTAAGAGTGCTTACAAATCACAAATCGTAAGATGAATTGAAAAGTGATCCATATGCATCATTTGAATGTTAGGGCTTTTTTATCCTTAAGAAATAGCTTTTAAATTAAACCACAATAGACATTTTCAATAGGAAAGTATCAAAGTGAAAAAAAGGGCGGGGGGCAAGAGAGACCTATAGTGAACTCTGGTTTTGCATTTTACAAAGAACCCTCGAAAGCAGGATGGTCCCATCCCCAAGGCTCCCTCTGGTACGTAGGCACCTGGTGAGGACCTCACATGGGGCACCTGGTTTGCCATCCAGGTACAAGTCTGCAAAAGATGGGATGGGGGTTCAGGAAGCCTCCAGAGGGTGAGGACCTCGAACCTGAGCTGAATGGTCTTCAGAATCACAAGATCAGTTAGTTGCAGACCTGAGTATACACCTCATATCTGGTGCTATTTTTTTTTTCATGGCAAAGATGGAAACAAATGACCTTTCACACCCCAGTGGGAGCAGCGGGTGAAGATGTCATGAACACCTGGCATCTGACAATTGGATAATTGGTACCCAGGTCATAGGATGGAGATGGTGGGTGTGATTCTTTGAAGAGTGGTCTCCCAAAGATCTGTCCACATGCAAATCCCCAAACCTGTGAATAATACCTGATATGGCAAAAAGACGTGATTAAGTTAAGGATCTTTGGAAGAGGAATCTATCCTGGATTATCTAGGCGGGCTCTAAATGCAAGCATGTGTGTCCTTCTAACAGTGAGGCAGGAGTTTCGACACAGATCCACACAGAGGTGAAGTGATATGAAAACGAGGCAGAGACCAGAGTAATGCAGCCACGAGCCAAGAATCGCCTGTCACCACCAGGTGAGGCAAGGAATCTCCACAAAGTCTCGGTAGGAAGTACAACCCTGATAACACCTTGATTTCAGCCTCTAGAACTGTGAGAGAATACATTTCTGTTGTTTTAAGACACTAAGTTTGTGGCAATTTGTTACAGAAGCCATAGAAAACTAGCACAGTGGGTAACGGGTGGAGGAGGGAGAAGGAAAGGGATTTTTTTCTTTGAAGGAGAACTTTTGATTACTTTTTAAAAAAGATGTATTTATTTGAGAGAGAGAGAGAGAGAGAGCAGGGGAAGGGCAGAGGGAGAGGGAGAGAATCTCAAGCAGACTCCCCAGTGAACTCCAAGCCCGACACAGGGCTCGATACCAGGACTCTGAGATCAAGACCTGAGTCGAGATCAAGAGTTGGACCTTTTTTTTTTTTTAAAGATTTTATTTCATTTATTTGAGAGTGAGCGAGAGAGAAGGTGTGCACAAAGAGCTGGATGTTTAACCAACTGAGCCAGCCAGGTGCCCTTATGACTTCCATGCACAGAAAATTCAACAGTGTACCCTTAGCCCAGTTTAGCGACCCGTTCTTTAGCCTTTGCCTTTTCCAGCTTGGCAATGAGAGCCACCGACTTTGGACCCAGTTGTCGCCTCCCCATTGACGGATCTCATCGTCTCTGTCATTGTTATGGTCCTGATTAGCTTCCACCTGCTTAGCCAGAGTTCCTCTGTCTTCCGAGTTAACCTGTGTGACGGCGACCGTGGTGCAGGTCTTCCTGGGGACAGATGCCCCAGCCTGGCCTTCCCCCTGCTAATGAGGTAGGGACCCCCCATCTTACGACCCAGGACAGTCAGGAGGACAACCAGCTCAGTGGGATCCACGTCATGTGCAGTCACCACCAGCGGAGCCTTCTTGTTTCCCACCAAGGCGGTGACAGTATTAACCCCAGCTCGAAGGACAGGTGGCCTCTTAGTGTGCACATCCCCTTTGCCGACAGCTTTCTTCTCAGCCCGGAACAATAATCTCTGCTTCTTCTCTTGCTTTGTCTCTGGTCTGTGTTTGTGGGCCAGCTCGAGCAGCTGAGGAGTTGTTTGGCGGCCCAAGGCCTGTGTGAACTGGTTCATCGCGGGAGGCACTTGAAGATTTTACAGAGAATAGCCCTTTGCCGCTGCAGCCGGATGTAGTGGGGCCATTTGACAAAGCAGGTGAGGTCCCTTTGGGACTGGATGTCCTGTCCAATGCCAAAATTCTTGGCCTTTTCTCAAACAGGGGATTGATACTTTTGGCATCGTGGACGGCTGGAGGAGAGAGCAGGAAGCTATTTTTTAGCTGCATACTTAAGGAGGCTAGAACCTTCTGTTAAGTCACTGTGCAAGGAGTCTGGGGGCTGGCAAACAGCAACAACACCCCATGGCAGGCAGCATTCTCAGATGGCCATGATCTCCACTCGCTGGTGTTTCTCCCGTGGCTGTTCCTGCACATGGCATAGAGATTTTGCAGCTGTAGTTAAGATTCCTGACCAGTTGGTTTTAGAGCAGATTATCCCTCTGGCTCCAACCTAGTCACATAAGCCCTGTGAATGGAGAGAATCTTCTCCAACTGGTAACAGAAAAGAACATCAAGAAGAGAAGAAAAGAACAGAACAGAACATCGTTGAGATGCACTCCAGCTGGCCTGGACGAAAGCAAACATCCGCGATGGGAACCCTTGACAGAGAAGGCTCTCACAGCTGAGAGTGATGCCCATGTGACAGCAGTGGAGACCTTACTCCTAGAGCCATAAGGAAACAGACTCTGCCAACACTTATTGAGAACCACAGCCTCAGCCAATGCCTTGATCTGACCTCGTGACACTTTGAGCAAGCAAGAACCCAGCCACTTTGTGCCTGACTTCTGATCTACAGACCTGTAAGCTAATAAGTGGCTATTGTTCTAAGCTGCTGGGTGTGTGGTAATTTGTTACACAGCAAAGGTAACCGAAACACAACCCCAGTTGCAGAACTGACCTGGGTGGGCAGAGAGACTGCAGGTATGACCGAGTTCTCTCCAGTGTCCTGGCCTACTCGTTCCCCACCTTCCTCCATCACCAGGACACAGAGAACACTGTGTGCTGGGACTGTAAAGGATCTATCAAAGCCCAGGACACACTTTCTGTCATCTGATCTATCCAAATTAATCCTGAAGGAATCAAGTTCTTAGCCTGGCAGATCCTTTAGGCAGGTGCTAAAATCATGCGATACGGAGAATAAACTTGCCAATTCCCAAATGGAATCCCATTTGTGGCACATGCACACACACACAACTGCAGAGCTAAACGTTACCATATATTTTGCCCATTTTCAAGAGGAAGAAACTACAGATATTCACCACTCTAACCAAGAAGAAGAAAACTGCACTGGACTCAAGTCAGAGAATAAGTCTCATCTCTCCATTCATTCCAGCCCCCTAATTTTCTGGAATGTGCTAAGCCCCTCCCTGCTCTAAGGCATTTTCATTTGCACAAGGTTTCCTTCTGTCTGAAGTAGTCTTTCCTCCACTCTTCAAATGGCTGAGTCCATCCTTAAGGTTTCAACTTAAATACAATTCCCCAAAATCTCCTTTCTCTGACTCCCCAGTCTAAAAGTTGGTCTCCACTATCAGTGTCCCCCAGTTTCTACTCTTCCCTTTCTTGGCACTTTATCACATTCTGTAATTATATATTGATTTCTCTTTCTGCTCGCTGGACCACTAGAATATAGGTTTATATATTATTCAGCACTCTCTTGGTGGCAAGCAACAGAAATCCTGTCTGGCTTGATTAAACTATAAAAGAGGAGTAGCTGGTATGATTCAAAGAAGACACAGCCTCCACAAGGGCAGGAACGATGGATACTGTAGACCTTCTCAGTCCTTCTCCCACAATTCCAGCCACTTCAGAAATGTGGGCACCACCATTCACATTCAGATTCCTAGGAGAGGGCTTCTGGTAGGCCAGGTTGGGTTGAGTTTCTGCCCTTGGACATCACTGCAAGTGTCAGTGATGGGCCCAGCATGAGAACAAGAAAGCACCATCTGTTACTTTGTTATTAGGAGGGAGGAGGGAGGAGGTGGATGGCTTTCAGTAGGGAACATACCAGCTTTACCACTTTGTCTGAACCTGGATTGTGGGTAAGGCTCTGGACTGAGCCGTGTTACTGTGTCTACGGGTCTGACTTTTTCAGTCTCCCTGCAGGTCTTTCAGTCTTTGGATAGTACACGTCTCCAGCAGGTGTTACCACCATCAAGAGGATTTATGTCCCTGCCTAGATGCTACAGGTTAAGTATTTGTGTCTCCCCCAAATTCATATGTTGAAACCTTATCCCCAGTGTGATGGTATTAGGAAGTGGGGCATTTGGGAGGTGGTTAGTGTTCTTATAGGAGAGGCCCCAGAAAGTTCCCTCCCCTCTTCTGCTATGTGAGGACACGATGAGAAGGCACCCGTCAATGAGCCAAGAAGTGGCTCTCACCAGACAACGATGAATCTGACATGACCTTGATCTTGGACTTCCCAGCCTCCAGGGCCGTGAGAAACAAATTTCTGCTGTTTATAAGCCACTCAGTCGACCATATTTTGTTATCGTAGCCCAAACACACAGAGATTGGCAGTGACAAGTGTGGTGCTGCTCTAACACACACCTCAACTGTGAAGGTGGCTTTGGAACCGGGTAGTGGGCAGAGGCTGGAGGAGGTCGGAGATGTGTGCTAGAAAAGCCTACGCTCTGTGAAGGCAGCTTTAAGGGCAATTCTGATACAGCTCAGAACGAGAGCTGGAGAGGAAGCCTCGATCTTCCTAGAGAACACTTGAGTGCTCTTGAACAGGTGTTCCCAGCAACACGCAGGTTAAAGGCCATTCCGATGAGCTCTCTGATGGAGGGAGGACATGTTACTGGACAGTGGAGGAAAGGCCATTCTTGTTAGCAAGTGGCAAAGGGCTGGGCTGAAACGTGCTCAGGTTCTAGTGTTTTGTGGAAGGCAGAACTGCAAGTGATGAACTTGCATATTTAGCTGAAGCGATTTCTAAGCAAACTGTTGAAGGAATGGCCTGGCTTCTCCTGACGGCAAGAAGAGAGAAATGACTTAAAGATGGAATTTTTCATCAAAAAGGAAGCAGAACTTAAAGATTTGGAAAATTCTCAGCCTATTTAGTTTGTAAAAAATGAGGCAGGGTGCTGGGCAGAGAACGCTAAGGGTGTGGCTTAACCACATCTGATCAGGAGAGTGTCTGAATCAGCCCCGTCCTCAGAAGCCCGGAGCTATTGTCCGAGACAATGGAGGAACAACCACCTATGGGAACTCAGAGGTCCGCAGAGTGGTTACAAAAGAGGGGCTTCTGGTGCTTGCAGGACCTCTGTCTTCCCACCAGAAGCTCTGCTTCTCACCCTTAGGATAGCAGGGGGGGAGGTGCCAAGGTTTCTGAGCTGCTCCAAGTGTGGCTCCCATGGAACCAAGGCACCATGGCCACCCCTCCAGAGGGAACCAGAAACTTGGCTGGTGTCTGTGGGGCACTGTTTCTGCAGAATGCTTGAGCTGTGGGGGCATGGCAGCTGCCACCTGATTTCAAAGGATGACCAGGCACAAAGCTGTGGGGGGTGGGGCATTAGGCTAAGCCATAGGGGCAGGGCCTCCTGGTGGGGGAGTCCAATGCCTACCTAGCAAAGATGCAGGGGGCTGGTGGGGGCGGGACCTCCACCCCAATGGGCCCAGAAGGGGAGACTTCCGCCCCAGTGGGCCTGGAGGGCAGAGCATCAAGCCACAGAGAATTACTGTCATGCCTTAGGAATTTTTTTAAAAAGATTTTAATTAATTAATTTGACAGAGAGAGTGAGAGAAAGAGAGAGGAAAAAGAGAGCACAAGCAGAGGGAGCGGCAGGCAGAGGGAGAAGCAGATTCCCCGCAGAGTGGAGAGCCCAGTCCCTGGGATCATGACCTGAGCCGAAGGCAGACGCCCAACCAACTGAGCCACCCAGGCACCCCTCGTGCCTTAGGATTAAATGTTGTTCACCCCACTGGTTTTCGAACATGTTCAGAACCAGTCATTCCTTCCTTCTTTCCTATTTCTCCCTTTGGGATGAGAATATCTACCCTGTAACTGCCTACCATTGTATTTTGGAAGCACATAACATCTTTGATTTCATAGGTGCACAGCTGGAGAGGAGTTGCCTGAAGACAAATTGGGACTTAAGCGTCCCCTGTATCTGGTTTAGATGATACTTAGTTGAGACTTTGGACTTTGACTTTGGAGTTGATGCTGGAACAAATTAAGGCTTTGGGGGCCATTGGGATAGAATGAATGTATTTCACATGCCAAAAGAACATGACGTTAGGGGTCTGGAGCAGATTGTCAGAATATTTGTGAATACCAGTCTATAGTATTTTGTTCTAGACTAAGACAACAGATGAACTGGATACCATATGCTAGCCCAGCCTGTGTGCTCCATGGAGCTGGATGGGGTCCACCCTTGACAAGGCAGCAGGGTGTAGTGAGAAAAACCCGGCTCTAGAGGAGCCCTGAGTAGGAATCCTACTTACCACTGTGACTTTGGCGCATTTATCCTGAGGCTCAATTTCCACATTTATAAAATGGGTATACTTATATACACTTGTGAGTGCGTTGCTTTAAATGGCTAATAAAGCCTTCCAGATTCTTCTCTACAATATCACCTTATTTTCTGCATACCACCAATCACCATGAGAAATTATTTTGTGTGTACATTTATACCTTTATCTCCCTATCAGAATGACAGTTCTAGGAGAGCAGGAACTTATTTAAATTATTCAAGGCTGTATTTTCAGTGCCTGGTACATCATAGGTGCTCAATAAATATCTATTGAATAGAAGAATCACGAATGAATAAATGGGGACCCAAGAGGGAAACAGAAGAGAATACAATGGGGATCACTTTCTCTGGCCTCTCACGTGGAGGGAGGGGGCAGTTCTAGCAAATCGGCTGCACCCTATGAGCCACATTTTCTGTGTTCCTGTTATCCTATTTGTTTTCCTTTCGTTGTCCCCACGGCCTTAGTCATTCTTTTTAAACATTCCAACTATGTCTCAGCAGTGCCACAAGGTAATAAAAGAAAGGCTGAGCGTCAGAGGAACTCCCACCTCTGAAGAGACCAGGACACGGGTGACCATAGCTTATGAGCTGGGAATCCTGCTGGAGGTGCCCCCTCTATCCTGATTCAACCCTGGAGGCTCCCAGGTAGTTTATCTGAAGAAAGTAACAATTTCCTTAACACTTCCTTACAAGTATGAGGATCAAATGACATATTGTATATATAAAGGTCCTCCATAAAGGACCTGACACATAGTAGGTCCTACATGCACGTCTGTACTAGAAATCACCCTAAAATTCCGTGATCCCAGCTCAGTACATACTTTTCCTTCAGAAATTTCTACACGTTACCAATGAGTGATAAACTGTACTTTCTCGGAATTACTGCCAGCTCCGGCCAGTGCATTTCCTCTTTTTCAAGGAGAAAAAAGAACCCAAACGGTCCCTTCTTTCTCAACGTCGTGGCAACTCGGCTCTGGCAGAGGAAATGTAAAGTGCCCCATGAGCCGCCAATCTGAGGTGTCATCTCGAGATTCTCCTGTAAAGAAGTTAAACAAGCAATGGAATGCCTGACCCCTTATTCTGAAGTTTTTCCACCTGCTTTGTAATCAAACACCCGTTTATGGCCCTGGGGGAAGCAAGGGTGAGCTGTGAGCCGTTGCAGTCAGTTTTCAAGCAAAGTTCTTTGTGGGCCTGGCAAGATTCCTCCGAAGAGTCAGGGCACCCCACCCATTGTTCCTGGGGCTCTGGGGAGACCCAGACTGATTCATGCCTGTGAGGACGCTGCCCAGACCGCCCAGAGCGGGCCAAGAGCACCGTCTCCTGAGAAAATGCAACTTAGAGCAGATGGGTCACCTTTTAGCCCTGGGGCCTTAGAATTATTTGTGAGCTATTTTTTACCTTTTAAAATACTTCAGCCTATTTAATCTTGACAAAACTCCTGCAGGACTCTGCTGGGAAATCTCAAATTCTAAGATTTCAGAAATCCAAGGAAGCCGGGGGTGGGGGCCAGTGAAGTTCAGCAGATCTCACTGGTCAAACCTCCTCCCTGTGGGACCTTGGGGGAAGCTACTTTAACCCCTCCGTGAAATGGGAATAATAGTACGCATCCCATGAGTGTAGAATGAGGATTGATTTCTTGGAACAGTGCCTGGCACATGGTGTCATTCAAAAAATGCTTCTTTCTCCCTTTCCCCTTTCCTCTGTTTTGCAGAAGACTATCTTCGGTGATTGAGTAGAAAATACATAAATGTGACTTAAAAATTAACCTCATGCATGGAGAACAGTGAAAAGAAACTCTCCGTCCTATTGCTAACTCTTACTCCCCTCTCGAAGAAGGTCCGTCTCTTGCGCATCCATCCAGATGGTCAATAGACACGCATTTGTATTTGTGTGCACTTTAAAAAAAGACAAACAGTACCACACATCACGCTACGCCTTAAAAAAAAAAATAACAGCTCTATTGAGATATAATTCACATACCATCCAAGTCACCCATCTAAGGTGTGCCTTGCTTTCTTATGTATCCTTTATCTCAGATAACTGCATATCAGCACGATTACAGCTGTCTCTTTCTTTTCTATGACTGCATCTCATCCCGCTGTATGGATGTACCATGATTTTATTTATTTACTCCCACATTGCTGGGCATTATGGTTGCTGCCAGCGCTCCCATGATAATGAACACCCTTGGACTTAGGTCTTGGTCCTGTCCAGATACTTCTCTGAAGTTTCTCTTCTTGTCCCTATCCCTTTCCTGGGAGACTGGCTCTGTTCCTCAGTTATGTCAATATCATGCCTCACAAACCCACATGTGCACAATGCTGGCAAAATAGATCTCCACATTGTTCTGTTGCTTCCGGCCTGTGGTTTTAACATATACTGTAACATATGTTATTATTAATTATTATCGCTACTATTATCGAGACTGATCATTCTGACAGCAGCTTGAAGGAAGCAACAGGGAAAGACTGGGGGATGTTTTTGGCTTAGTTTCAATAGAACACTATTTGCTGAGTGTCGAGGTTGGGTTTGGCAAGAGATAATCACGGACAAGTCAAGCAGGATGTAAGGCCCATTTCTCTTCACTTCCGATCCCCCTGCACTTAGGGATGAACTTACATGGGTTTGCATAAAACTCATCCTTAGTTACTGCAACAGTTGTCTTAGACAACCTAAGGCTGAAATGAAGACTCCTGAGAACCTGTCTGACAAGGGACCAGGGGCATTTTCAGTCTGCTTCAGAATAACAACAGGAAATACTTGCACAAGTTTTTGCCATATGCCAGGCATGACTCTAAGCTCTTTACACGTATTAATCAGTTGCTCCTTACGACAAGCCTGGGAACTGTTACTGCCGCAACCACCCCATTTCACAGAGGAGGAAACTGAGGCATGTAGAGGCTCTACAACTTGTCCAGAGTCTTCCAGCTAGTGAGGCAGGAAGCCAGCATTTGCCCGGAGTCGAGCTCCCTTACCTCATTCACTGCTCCTGTCTCCTGCTGCTGAGACTGCAGGAGCGGCTTGCTTTGTGTCTAAGTAACGTCACGCAAGAGAACCAGGCCCCGGGCACAATGAGGGACACACAGAAGACACGAGCTACATTACAATTAATGTTCTTGTATTATTCCTGAGAGCTACATTCTCCTGCTTCTTGTTAAAATTCTTCATCAGAGGTATATTCTCTTGGGCCTTAAAGGCTTTGAGGGGTCTCCGATAAAACATGCCTAGGGAAACAGAAAGGATCCCTGGTGGAAATGAGTCCCCTGGAGGGAGCCAGGCCCTAGGCTGAATTTCTGCTGAGCAACCTGCTAGCTGTGTGGCCTTAGGCAACCGTCTTTGTCTTCAGTAAGCCTCAGTTTGAGAAACGGGAAACTGAGCGTCTGCCAGGGCAGCATGGACTGCTGTGAACGCTGAATAATGACCTTGAAGCTGTCAGCCCTGGGCCTGGAGCAGGGAGACTGTGGAGAGGGACAGTGAACACATAAACCCTAGAGTCTCAGCGCTTGGTTTCAACACCTGCCTCTACCGTTCACCAGCTGGGCCAAGTCAGGCAAACCACTTCTCCGCCTCAGTGCCTCATCTGTAGAATGGGGCTCTTGATGGGGTCTCTGTGATGCCATTGCAACGGTGACATGAGATACACCTGCAGGGTACCTATCAGTATGGAGGGGGGTCAGGTACGGCTATCTTCGTTGTCTGGGTTTTGTTTTTAATGCTTGTGTCAGTCAGGGCGCTCCAGAGAGACACTTTATGACCTGCTGTAGTAGTTTGCTTGGGCTGCCTAACAAAATACCAAAGACTGGGAGGTAAGACGGGGGGGGGGGGGCTTCAACAACAGAAATTCATTTCTCACAGTCTGGCGGCTGGAAGTCCAAGATCAAGGTGTGGGCAGGTTTGGTTTCTCCCGAGGCCTCTCTCCCTGGCTTGTCAGTGATGACCTTCTCCCCACATGGTCTTTCCTCTGTGTGCACAGGTCTCTGCTGTGTGTCCTCATCTCCTCTTACAAAGACACTGATCAGATTGGATTAGGGCCCACCCACAGGCATTATTTGAATGAATCGTTTTTTTAAAAAAAAATTTAAAAAGATTTTTATTTATTTGACAGAGAGGGAGAGCACAAGCAGGGGGAGCAGCAGGCGAGGGAGAAGCAGGCTCCCCGTTGAACAAGGACCCCGATGTGGGACTCGATCCCAGGACCCTGGGGTCATGATCTGAGCTGAAGTCAGACGCTTAATCCACTGAGCCCCCCAAGGGCCCCTCCCCCTTTTTTTTGAAAGACAAGCTCTCCAAACGCAGTCACAGTCTGAGGTACTGAGGTTGAGGGCTTCAGCATGTGACTTTAGGAGGGACACAAGTCAGCCCATAACAATGGCGTAACATCAAGTCGAAAGGATTGCTTTGCACATTAAAGAAATGAGGCACAGGACAGGTTTGTGGCATGTCTGCACATAACAGGTGCTCAGTAAATGCTACCTTCTTTCCGTCCTCTTGAAAACCCTTCGAAATTGTAACAAATGACAAGTTTAGTTAGTCCTCAGCTGGGGGGAGCCATTTGAAGGGAATTTGGAGAATTGATGGGAATCCTTGCCAGCTGGAAAAGAGAGAAACTCCCTCTCCGGGGCTTGCCAAACGTAGTGGTTCTCAAACTCAGACAAGCATCTGAATCCCCCGGAGGGCTTATTAATACCCAGAGTGCAGAGACAGTAGGTCTTAGATGGAGGATGGGCATTTCCAACAAGTTCCCAGGTGATGCTGCTGGTAGGGGTTGGGGGGACAACATGTTGAGAACGGCAAGTCTAGAATATTCCTTGTGCATCAGAAGCTATGGATCACAAAGAATGGGTAGGGATGAGGGAGGGAAGGCTCCAGGCAACAATGCCTTCCTTACCTCGGTGTCCTGGGCTGCATTCTGAGACGTCCCAAGTGATGACCCCAAGTCTACGCCCTATGTTTCCACTGTCCCCCAAGGACAGGACTGAGGAAGATTTTCCAAGCGCTTTACAAGAAGTTAACCTGGCTCAGCTCCTGTGCCCTCCTTTGCTGTCTCGGTTCCTTCTTCTACTTGGTCCATGCTGGCTGCAGCCCCGAAGAAGTCAGCCAGCTGCGCTCCCCAGGCTGCTACAGGCTTAAGGAGAAGACAGGTTCACAGGGAGGAGCTGGCCCCTTCACAAAGCAACAGCTCCCGCGGGAGGGAACAAAGCCCAGGCCTCTAGAAATGTCAGCTTTTTCCACAGAGTCAACTGGATGATGTGAGAAGGGAAGGATTTTCTCCTTCTCATTTAAGTAGTTTTTATATGTCTAAAGATGTTTTATGGAAACAGAAATTGTACCTGATAAAGTGCCAGCATTAATCCATTTGATGTGTTTAAGGGAAGCATTTTCACAGCAACAGATCATGTTAATGTAATGCTGATGGATAAGAAATGGCAGAGGATGATTTCAAAAGATTTTTTTTAACACGATGAGAAAAAAGAGTGACTTCCCATTTTATTTTTCTCTGTGAGTAAGTGTATCTTTAATCCTAATAGTATTTGCTGAAATAGAGTTTTGGCTAAAATCCAAAGGGAGCTTTCAGAGCTGGGCAATTTCTTTTTACATCTGCTTCACTGATTCAGCTATCAGACAAGCAATTCAGTTCAATAAACATTTATTGAGCCCCTACTGTGTGTCAGGCACTCTACTGCCTTCTAAGGAGCTCACAGGTGAGGCAGGAACCCAACAGATGGCAATGATGTGCGACAGCTGGGCAAATTCCCCCCTTCTACTTTCAATTCATTAATTGTTTTATTAAATAAATCATTACTGAGGGCCCTGGTCTCCATCATGCTCCACAATAAGGAAGCACACCATCGACTTAACTCCTACTAAAACCTTGACAATTTTTATATTTTTAAAGGCATGTCTATCCCCATTAAGTCTCTGAACATCATCTTCACCGATGGAAGCACAGAATTACATTTGCAAAGGTGTTCCAGATGCATGTTAAAATTTAAGGGGGTTCTGGTTTAGAATACTTGGATGTATTTTGATTTTTTTTTAAAGCAACAAGTTATTTATTACTAATGACAGTTAAAACATGGTTGTCAAGGGGAGCCTGGGTGGCTCAGTCGTTAAGCGCCTGCCTTCGGCTCAGGGCGTGATCCTGGCATTCTGGGATTGAGCCCCACATCGGGCTCCTCCGCTGGGAGCCTGCTTCTTCCTCTCCCACTCCCCCTGCTTGTGTTCCCTCTCTCGCTGGCTGTCTCTCTGTCAAATAAATAAAATATTTAAGGAGAAGGGTTTTATTAAAAACACAACAAAACACGGCTGTCAAAAGACTGGCTTGTTCGAGGTACTCAAGGGTCTTCGATGGCATCCTCACTCACTTGCACTATAGCACGCTCACTGGGGACAGCCCACAGCCCTGAGTGCACTTGCAGGAGGGCAAGATCCAGACTCTCATCCATCATGGGTGGTTTGGACAGAAAAACTGGCCGAGGCGAAGCTGACCTAGAAGGGATAAGGGTGTGTTCCAGGCTAGGGCTCTCAAAGTTAGACTTGCGGTCATGTGTAAAAGCAGGGCTAGGGCTCTAACTTAGTCAAGTTACACCAATAAACGTTGAAAAGCAGCCAGTAGAATGGAGAGGAAAGGGGGAGTGAATGAGAAGAGAAAGGGGAGAATGGAGAGGAGGAGGGGACAGAGAAAGGTCACAGTGGAAATAATTTGTTTCATCTTCCTTTGGGATTGAACTCCATATTGGCAGAAAAGCCACTTTCTAGAGACACAGCCCGCAAAGGTTGGGTTTCAATGGACTCCCCTTCATAGTGGGGTATGTGCACATTTATGTCCAGTGAAAAATGTTTCCAATCTTTTAAGTAGTCCCTACACCCAACATGGGGCTCTAACTTATGACCCCAAGATCAAGAGTCACATGCTCCACTGACTGAGCCAGCCAGGCGCCCTTTTCCAATTTTTTTTTTCCTTAAGATTTTATTTTATTTTTGAGAGAGAGAGAAAGAGAGAGAGTGAGTGACAGAGCACGAGCAGGGAGAGCAGCAGAGGAAGCAGGCTCAATCCTAGGACCCTGAGCCGAAGGCAGGCTCAATCCACGACCTGAGCCGAAGGCAGACGCCCAACCGACTGAGCCACACAGGCACCCCAGCCCTTTTCCAATCTTTATGAAACAGAGTCATTATTTTTGAATTAACACTGGGGGCTTTTGAGAGTTACCAGACAGCAGGGATGTGTTTGGTTAAGAAAGCCTATTGAATCATCCTTCCATTTTCTAGTGACCCTTCAATCACTCCAGGAGCCTAGGCCAGAGCTACCATATGGTGTTTTGAAAAGAAAGAATTGCCATCCTGAAGACCCAGAATGGAATGGCCCTAGGAAGCTCTGATCCTACGCCCTTAGGTATGTATAGGGTGGGTGGCTCATTCCCCTTTTCTCCTTTTTCTCTTCCTTTAGTCATTCCCAGCCCCAGTCCCACCCCCACCCAACCCATTCAAGTGCTAGGTGATTTCCTTCCTGTTTTGTGAATAGTTATGTTGCTAGATGCTGTGGGCACAATGGGTCCGATCTGTGGGGAACACAGAACTGCCAGCTAGGGTGTTCTCCTCACTGGACTCCTGGGTTGGGAGGGGGCCAGTGGCTGAGCATTGCAGAGGGAAGGGCAGGAGCCCAGGCCAGGGGCGCCAGCAGGTTCCGGGACTGCACAGAACGCAGTGGTTTGGAATGGAGCAGGTAAAGCCGGAGCCTGGGCTGACTGTGTCCTAGAAGAAGCAGCGGGAAGAACGGGAGGGTTTACTCAAGGATTGAATTTGATTTTGCATTTCAGAAAGAGCGTTCTGGTTCTGTTTTGGAGACAGGATGGGAGAGAGGCCATTCAGAAGGAGGAAGTCCAGGACAGGTTTTGAGAGACTTGTCAGAGGTTGAATGTGCTCCCATTTCCACGAATGTTGTATGTTTAAAAGGCCCCCTAGGCGAGGGGCGCCTGGGTGGCACAGCAGTTAAGCGTCTGCCTTCCGCTCAGGGCGTGATCCTGGCGTTATGGGATCGAGCCCCACATCAGGCTCCTCCGCTATGAGCCTGCTTCTTCCTCTCCCACTCCCCCTGCTTGTGTTCTCTCTCTCGCTGGCTGTCTCTCTGTCAAATAAATAAATAAAATCTTAAAAAAAAAAAAAAGGCCCCCTAGGCGAGAGTGGTGCTCCCTGCACAGAGAGGAGTCCCTCATGATGGAATCCTGTGCACCCGGAGAGATGTTTGCCAGCCTGGCCGCCCTCCCTGCTGCTGAAACCATACTGGAGACTACTGTTTCATCGGGAAGAGCAGCAGTGAGGAAAGGGGGTGGGGAGGACATCCGTTAGGAGTGGAGACTGGGAGGCGGGGTTAGAGAAGCACGGACAGAGACCCTGGGAGTGTGTTGGGCAGTGGTGCCCAACCAGCCACACAGCAGACTCGCGGGGGGAATGCCTGATGCCCACACCTCAGCCCAGACCAAGTAGATAAACATTTCTAGGACAGAGATGGCCATCAACATTTTTCATGCTTCCACGAGGATTCTGATGTGCAGCCAAGACTGAGAGCCACTGCCCTAAAACCCGTGATCCTCAAAGTATGGTCCATGGACCAGCAGCATTACCGTCACCTGGGAGCTGATCAGGCCCCTCTTCAGACCTGCTGAACCAGAATCTGTATTTTACCGAGATCCCATTACCATGTATGACGGTTATCACACTGACTGCACATTAGAATCTTTTGGGGAGCTTTCAAGAAAACATCTCAGTGCCTGGGTCCCACCTCTGCAAATTCTGATATGATGGGTTTGGTGTGTGGGCTGGGCAACTGGACTCTTTAAACCTCCCCAGATGATTTCCAAGGGCAACCAGGGTGGAGAAGCGGTGTGAAGTCCAGCAATTTTACCAGCGCTCTCCGTGGCCTCAAAACGAAGACAGGAGGGTGGAGCTGAGGACTCCATAAACATAGACCCTTATAACTAAATGCAAAGTTATGTAGGACTCTGCTTGCCATGTAGGACCCCATTCAGGGCACACAGCCTTATGCGCCTAAGTGTGTGCGTCTGTGCAGCAGACGCTTGGCATGGGCTTGGCAGCAAAAGATCAACGAAGGAGGCCGAGGGGCAGGCAGCCCCCAAAACCGCCCCCAGGGGATCTTGCTTTTGTTCAGGCCCTGGTTTCCTCCCCTTGTGCCCCCGCTGGACCCGGTGACCAGCTTCTAACAAAGAGAACATGGCATAGTGATGGGATGTCACTTCTGATATTAGGTTACAAGAAGACTGACTTCCGTCTCGCCTTCTCAGAGCCCTCCCTGTGAGGAAAGCAAGCTTCCACGTTGTGAGTGGTCCCATGCGAGGCCCATCAGGGCAAGGAACGGATATCTCTGGACAACAGCAAGGTCCTGAGTCATAGGGGTGAGCCGGGCCACAGCCCCTCCCAGCCAAGCCTGGAGGTGACTGCAGCCTTGTGAGAGAGCCAGATCCCTTGTGTGATCTAAGCTCAAAAGCCACACAGCATCATCTCCACTGGGTCCCTCTGCTTAGAGCAGTCCAGAAGCCACCAGGTCAAGGGGAGGGAAACAGATCCTACCTCTCAGTGGGAGGAATGTCGGTCTCATTGTAAGAGCATTTGGGATGGGATATATGTATGTGTGTGTGTACATTTATATTTATAAATACATGTATATACATGTATGTGTATACCACTGCATGGCTCTAAACCCCCTGAGGAACTCTTCAGATTACAATCAGGGTCCGTGTGCAAGATGGAACAGCTCCCGCACAGAAGCCCCTTCCACCAGCACTGATCAGTTCTGATCAGAGCCTTCTGTCTTATATTTCTATAGTTTATCCATTTTTGCAAAATGCAATCAGTCACCATGTATTAGCGCCCCTGTGATCACTCCTATCATGGCCGGAGCAGCATCCCCACCACTGGGGCCTGGGGAGGCGTGAGGAGCAGTATTCCTGGCATCAGCCTTTGGAGCAAGACAGATCTGACTGGAATCCCAGGACGACCCCAGACACTGGTTCAACCTTATTAACAGCAATCTCTTGGAGTCTGTTTCCTGATTTGTAAACATGGGGATTATAATACCTACCAGTGGGGTTGTTGCAAGCATGCAGGGAATCTATGAAGCCTCTAGTTCATGATCAGAGTAAAATAACGGCAGGGTCATCTAGGAAGTGCCCTTCCTTTGACCAAGCTGGGAGGAGAGCTTGGGCCAAACAGTCCCGGCTCTCCTAAAGGCTGCCCAGGAAATGCCTGAAGCCTCCTGGGGCCTGGGCTAACTGTGAGTCTGAAGGGTTAAGGTCTGAATTCAGAAGCAAAGGGTGGAGGGGAAGGCCAGGCGGGAGGTGGGCCGGGCTGGGCTGGGGCTGGGCACTATTAGCATGCAGCTGGTAAATGCTGCCCACTGATCCAGGCTCAGCTGTTCTTCCTCCCAGAGCCAAAGGAGAAGGATGAAAAACAGCGGGCAGAACTGTTGGTGGAAGGGGTCTCTCTGTGGGAGCTGTTCCATCTCGCACAGCCCTGATTTAAATCCGAGGAGGAGCCCCTGGAGGGGGGTTTGTGAGCCATGCAATGCTAATTAACTCCATTGTTATATTTTGTTTTCAACATTAAGAGTCCCTCTAGTATTGGAGCACTTCTTGCTCTTGCAAAAATTTTAAATCTTGCTCCTGTGTACAAAAGTCTATGCCAATATCTGGGGCAGAGGGGTCTGGAAGCAGAACCTGCAGAATTTTCTGGGTGAAGATTTGGGTGGAGACTGGTTTCAGTCAAGTGAGAAGTTGATAACACACCGTAACCAGAATCTTCTTTCAATTTTTCATTCAATTTAAACCACTCTTCAGCTTCAACTTATATTTTAATGGCTAAGGCTTTTTTTTAAAAAGAAAGAGAGGGGGGGAAAAAGCCCAACAAACCAATGAACTAAACCTGAGAGAATGGAAGCCACGTGAAGGGGCTGATTAGTTTATGCCAAATTCCCTGCAAAAGCAATTCCAGAAAATTCAAGCTCTCTCTGCCAAATGCCTGGACTGTCTGGGAGCCAAGAAGGAAAGGAGGGACCAGATGTGAGAAATCTTGGCAGGGAGCCCTGGTTGGTTGGGCAGAACCAATTTTCCCAACTTGATCTGATCCCAGAGAGGATCGGGTGATTCAAAAGCTAGTCAGGAAGACAATTGTTCCAGGGCCTTCTGGGTTACTCATAACTCATGCCCTGACTCACCAGGCTGACTCTCCAGGGAGGGGGGGTAGAGGGAGGGAGAGGGAGGGAGGGAGAGGGAGGGAGAGAAAGGGGGGGAGAGAGAGAGAGAGAGAGAGAGAGAGGCAGGCAGGCAGGCAGGCTCAGGGTGAGCCCGCAGAACTGGCCGCCCAGCCAGGGGCAAACCCAGAGCCCAATCTAGACAACAGGGGCTGTGAAATCTCAATTTCCGTCTACAGGGCAAAAGATGTGTGCGGTTTATGAGGCTGGTGGTGACCCCCCTCCCAGGCCCCCACGACTGAGTTGAGAGGGAGCCCAAGCATTACAATAACTGACTGGGTATAGCTCGGCTGTTCCTGATCCGGACAGCGGGGAGTTCATTGCGCGTAGGAAATAAGAGCACGGCTAGGGTAGCTCTGTGACGAAGGGTGACAGTGAGACGCTTTAGACCTGTGCTGTACGGTAGTCACCAGCCCAAGAAGTCCTTGAGCACCTGAAATACGGCCAGTCCCAATTGAGACGCACCAGATTCCAAAGACTTAGTATGAAAACACAAGAACTATTTCATAATTCTGTTGATACATGCTGAAAGGATATATTTTTTGGATATACTGGGTTAATTATTAAAAATAATTTTGTTTTTCTTTCCTGTTTTTAATGTGGCTACTAGAAAAGTTAAAATTATGTATGTGACTCATATCTGTGGCTCATGTTTTGTTTTCTGGGAAGTGCTCACTGCTTTGGACACGTTCAAGTTTCATCTCTCCTAAGGCAGAGCGATGAAGAACCTGGGCTCTGGACCCTGAGTGTTGAGGCTGAAATCCCCAATCTGCTATATTTGGGTGCAAGACTTGGTTAAGTCACATCAAGTCCCTGTGCTTTGGTTTCCCCGTGTCTAGATTGGGGCTGCTACTAGGATATAGGCAGGTAAAGCTTGAATAAAACAGACCTGAAGCACAGAGAACAGCCTCTGGCACTTAATTTAAGCATTTAATACATAGTTGCCTTATTACCTACTCTTCAAAGTTTCTCATAACATCAAGAGGCAGACGGGGTGGGGGGGGTGGGTTGGGGGAGAGTCGGGGCATGAGTGTGTTGCTCTTGGAATCCATCTTCGACCCACTCACTGGTCCCTCTCTATTAACCAGTGAGAAGAAGCACCCTCCTCACATCGATTTCATTTGCAAATTTGGAAACTGCAGTCAGAGAGGCTGACTTTCTTGGTAAGGCAGAATAAGTCAGCCAGCTCAGAATGGACACTTGAAGTTCTACCTTGAAACGGGAGGTGTGGGTTCAGGTGCAAAGAAGAATATCTGTCTCAGTAGCAGAAGACCTGGTCTAATTCCGGCTGTTTGACCCTAATGAGATTCTTAACCTGTCTGGGTCTTGGAATCCTCACCTCTACCCAAAGCTCTCTGGGAACCCTTCCAGTTCTCTTACATCAGTTAGAGAGTCGACAAGGTTTTCATGAGCACCTACTATGTACCTGTCACTGTGGGAACTTCAAGGATTCTGTATGGCGCTTCCAGTCCATGAGAGAAGACATGCAGCAATTAATGACATAGATGCAATTTAAATATATAATATATATATTTATTTTACCAGTCTGTGTGGTCAAACACTAGTTGAGATGTTGCTGTGAGAGAATTTGTAGATGTGATTAACATGTGATTAACATTAACATTAACATTTACAATCAGTGGACTCTTAGTAAAGCAGATGACCCATCATAATGTAGGTGGGCCTCACCCAATCAGTTGAAGGCCTTAAGAGCAAAAACAGGTTTTCCGGAGAAGAAAAAAACTTGGTCTCAAGACTTTAACATAGAAGTCCTGTTGGAAGGGCCATGCTTACTCTGAAAACTCTAGAGAAGAATCCATGCCTTTCTTTTAGTTTCTGGAATTGCTGGCAATCCTTCTATTCCTTAGCTGGTATACACTTTACTCCAGTCTCTACCTCTATTGTCATATGGCATTCTCCCTGTGTGTCTGTCTCATCTGTACTTAGAAAGACACCAGTCATACTGGATTAGGGTTCATTCTACTTCAGCATCTCAACTGGATTATGTCTGTAAGGACTCTACTTCCAAAAAAGATCACATTCACAAGCACTAGGGGTTAGGGCTTGAACATGTCTTTTTGGGGCACACAATTTAGCCCACCACATAGCGTATCAACTTTTTAGGTAAAATCATACCCCATATTTAAGGACACATTTACCATTCTCCAGCAGTCACTGTTTAAAAACAACAGAAATACACTGATTTAGGGACTCGAACATCATTTAACTTATTTGACTCAACAATGTCTAGAAGGTGGACTTCTGATAAAAATTGTAATTGATCCCTGTTTTAGCTGAACTTCATTTTAATGAATATTAAAACAAAGCTTTTGCAATTTTAGTCTGTCACTGAGCAAACTGTCCTCTTGTTTCTGAATCATCAGCATTGTAAGTGACTCGATGCAGCACCAGCCAGGTCTGGGGTTGCTAATTAGCCCGGAGTCATGTTCCCTGTAAACCCCTAGGGCCTTGGTTGGAAACTAAACAGTAGAAGGATGCCTCAAAGTTTCCTTCCATTCTGAGAGGGAACGAGAGTTTCATCTGTTTATTCCCGGGTAGTATGTACTCTGTTTCTAGCTCCCTCATGGCAGTAAGGTCACCCACCTGAGGAGGGGATTTTTAGTATCTTTTTAAAAACTTATCTTCAATCTGCTTGAACAATTTTATTAGAGCATAAAATAAAGTTTTCTTTTCCCATATCACAAACCAAGTTTGTGTTTTGTTGATGCGAACCTAAATACATCTCACATTATGCTCACGATTACTGTCATTGGCTATCAGCTTTAGCCACAATTACAGGTAGGAAAACGAGTTAGAGCTGTAATTTGCTGTTGGTTACTCAGCCAGTGAGTGGTGAAACTAGCATTGAACATGGGTCTACAGGACTTTATTCCTCACCCAATCATTTGACTTTACTGCCTCTTCCTCTATGCTCAAGGTCTCAACTGGTGGCTCACGGACCTAGCCCATTCAGTAGAGGAGTCTTGGGCAGTGGATTTTTTTTATTTGAAAAATTTTTGGCAAGCTCTTTACTTTCTAGTTCATTTTTTAAGAAGATTTTTAAGGGCACCTGGGTGGCTCAGTCGGTTAAACATCTGACTCTTGATTTCAGCTCAGGTCATAATCTCATGGGTTGAGAGATGGAGCCCTGAATTGGGCTCTGTGCTCAGAAGGAGTCTGCTTGAAGAAGATTCTCTGCCTCTGCTCCTCCCCCCAACTCGCTCTCCTCTCTCTAAAATAAATAAGTAAATCTTAAAAAAAAATAAAGATTTTTAAAGTAATCTCCACACCCAATGTGGGACTTGAACTCACAACCCTGAGATCAAGAGCCCCATGCTCTACCAACTGAGCCAGACCCTTCTGGTTCATTCTAATTCCTATTTTCTTACACTGTTACTTTATACATTTATGCTTCACTCAAGAGTACATCTGATTTTGCCTCTGTCTATTTCTACATGCTAATGCAAGTTTAATGCTTTTCCCCCGTTTGTATTGAGGCTTTGTTGAATGTGAAGCACTACATATTTCCACTTGAATTCTGTAAGTTGTGACAACCATCATCACTATAGTTACAGCCACTCCTGATTTATAGATATATTCACTGATGAGAAGGTATTTTCATTTTGTCACAGATGCCATGCCTATTTTTATCTGAATAATCTGTCATACAACCATCTACTTACCTAGCTAGATTTTAAAGGACAGGACAGGACAGGGACTTGGGGAATATCTAGCCTATGTTTGGATTAAGTAGCTAGTATCCCACACAAGTGGGACTTTTACATACAAAAATACATAACCTGTGAAAATGAATTAAAGAGACCTCATTTAAAGTGGATTCAGGAGGCCAGCAGGGGGAGCTCTCTTGCCCCACCACAAGTCCTCAAATGCAGATGGGGCCGGGAGAGAAGGACGTTGCATTCCCCACAGGAAGAAGCCTATCTAGACTTAACTACTCCAGCAGGAGGAACAAAGGTTTTCTCCCTGCCTGGCAACAGCTCAGCCAATGAGAGACTGTCACAACTCAGCCAATGAAAAACTGCTACACTTAGAAGTCCCAGTTTACTCCAGGGCACTTTTTGTTTATAAGGAGCTCTCCCAATACCCTCCTTCTTCTATAAAAGAACATTCCTCTCCTTTGCTTCCCGGACTTGCCTATGGTTTTGCCATAGCTTGCATGTCCCAAATAGCAATTCTCTGCTATTTCCAAATAAACCCATTTTTGCTGGTAAAATAACTGACAGTTTTATTTTTAAAGTTAGCCTATCTTATATATAATAGTCTTAAATGTGGCTTGATATTGGGGAACTGGTGTGAAACTACTTTTTAAGCTCATGGAGTTGTCTTTTCAAGCCCACCCAGGTGGAACCAAGCTTGGATTCTTCAAACCATCCCCTAACCCTCCCCAAAAGGGAACAAAAGAGTTTGGTTTGGTGAGGTTTAAAAATGAACAACTCATCAAGTTCAAAGATCTCCTGCTTCCATAATAGCAAATGCCTTAGGTCAAGTAGACCAGTCTCAGTGTATTACATAACATACAGTTCCATACTGGCTCTCTATAGGTTTGATATAGGTTAATGATTGATTACTGGCTTACTTCATGTGGGAAGGCTATCTGGAAAGCCCCAAGTTCTAAAACCCTTCTTAGAATGAAACTGCCTTTGAAAGCCACGAACAGTGATGTGTGGAAACGAAGATGTTCAGGCATCTACACAAGAGGCTCAGGGCTCCCTACAAATACAGGAAAGGTCATACAATCAACCCAATCCAGAGGAGAAGTCATGCTTCACAACTGCTGTTAAGTTCCAGGCCAAGCGGTCTTCATGTCCTTCACGAGTCCAATCGTGTTTCCACAGGGCTCTGGATGAAAGTTACTTCCAAAATTTAAGCCACATACTTTTCCTTGCCAATTACATTAAAAATCACACCAAAGACTAATCGGCTTCTTCCCTTGACAAAACACATTTAATATCTCATTAGCTTTGGAAAGTTTCACCACAAATTGGCATTAATGGACACTCTAGAAAGAACATTATTGTCTTTCTGTCTAAATAGCTACTGACACTCTTTGTTCTTCCCTTTTTTTCCCTCCCTTTTTGGACAGTGCACTCTGCATAGCGGCTTTATAAAAAGAGTGTGTGGGGGCGCCTGGGTGGCTCAGTCATTAAGCGGCTGCCTTCAGCTCAGGTCATGATCTCAGGGTTCTGGGATCAAGCCCCGCATCGGGCTTCCTGCTCCACTGGGAGCCTGCTTCTTCCTCTCCCACTCCCCCTGCTTGTGTTCCCTCTCTCGCTGGCTATCTCTGTCAAATAAATAAATAAAATCTTAAAAAAAAAAAAAAAGTGTGTGGCGGTATTAGCTCACCTGCTTCTCTCGGTCTTGCAGCTAGGTCAGACAAATAGGCTGTCAGACCACTGCATTTCCTTCCACTGCTCTGTCTTCAAGTGATACTGTGGAAAATTAACTTGAAATATTATCAAGAACCTTTTTTGCTCCTTTTAATTCCAGGTAAAGGAGTTATGCCTCAATGTACTGATTCATTTCAAACATCTGGCTCCATTCCAGGTGTCAGATGAACAGTAATTGCTTAGCAATAACTTTTGTGCACATAGCCATTGCAAAATAAAACCAGTGTAAGGAGATCTCAATTTCAGAGATTCCTTCAAATCTAAGAGTCTCCATCCAGTGAAGATACACTACCACACTTTAAGAAAATGCACTAAAAGTCAGACTCTTCTCTAAAAATAGCAAAATGAAAAGCAAGAAATTCTAAGTTAAGATGTGGAATGGAGAGAAACCTCCTAGGGTCCGGGTAAGGTTTTTGTTGTTGTTGTTTGTTTGTTTGTTTGTTTTGTTTGTTTTTTTATTCTCCTAGTGGCCTCTAGAAGAAAATCATCACAGATTTGGGAACCACTAGGGGAAACCCAATAGGCCAAATCCTTATCACCAAATAGCATGGTGTCTACACCATCTCCATTCAATTTAATTCACAAGTTTTTAGCAGGGTTTAATATGTCTGGATCATCATGCCTGTTGTTCTAGAATTCTTTACAGAGAAAGACACATGATGCTCTCAGTCATACATTTCGGCAGACTAACTCTTGGAAGAGATGGCTGATGGAGGGCAGCTTCCAGGGAAGGAAGATGTAAGGAACTCCTGCTGGAAACATGTTGCTACAGTTGTAAAACTGGTTGCTAACACCATCTTTCTGGTATCCAATGCCCATTAGTTCATAAGATTAAAAAACACGCAGAAAACAACAACAAAAAGCAAGTTTACAAGATAAATTTCTACTTAAATTCGGAAGCAGGGAAAATTTTGTCTTTCCATGTAATCTTGTATCCTTCCTTTTCATGTATGAAAGAAACTGTTTGCAACATAAAGCTAAACTTACTACAGAAGGGCAAAAATAAACTATTCCAGCTATTTGGCAATGCCAATTTTTTAATTCATTTTATTTAACTTGTTTTCTTCTTATTAATTTTCTTAAAGATTTTATTTATTTATTTGAGAGAGAGAGAGAGAGAGAGAGCATGATTGGGGGATGGGACGGAGGCAGAGGGAGAAGCAGACTCCCTGCTGAGCAGGGAGCCTGACATGGGGCTGGATCCAGGACCCTGGGATCATGACCTGAGCTGAAATTGGATGCTTAACCAACTGAGCCACCCAGGTGCTCCCATTTTCTTATTATTTTTATAACCTATTTTTATGTGATTTAATATCATGAGCCACCCCCCTGTTTTGGACCTAAAGTACTGTACTTAAAAAATTAGTCCAATTAAAACAAGTTACCACCACACACCTATTGCATGACTAAAACTGGCATCTTTTCTGACCATAATGCAATGAAACTAGGAATCAACCACAAAAAAATCTGGAAAGAACAAAAATATAAGGAGGTTAAATAACATTCTATTAAACAATGAATAGGTCAACCAAGAAATCAAAGAAGAAATAAAAAATTACATGGAAAAAAATGAAAATGAAAACACAATGGTCCAGAATCTTTGGGATACAACAAAAGCAGTTCTAAGAGGGCAATTTATAGTGATACAGGCCTACCTCAAGAAACAAGAAAAATCTCAAATAAGCAACCTAACACTACACCTAAGTGAGCTAGAAAAAGAACAAACAAAACCCAAACCTAGCAAAAGGAGGGAAATGGCAAAGATTAGAGCAGAAATAGATGATATAGAAACTAAAAACCCAATAGAACAGGTCAATGAAACCAGGAGCTGATTCCTTGAAAAGATTGACAAAATTGATAAACCTTTAATCAGACTCATCAACCAAAAGAGAGAGAGAGAGAGAGAGAGAGAGAAAGAGATATGCCCCAAACAAAATAACTAATGAGAGAAGAGCAGTAACAACCAATGCCACAGAGATAAAATTGTAACAGAATATTGTGAAACCTCATATGCCAACAAATTAGACAACTTAGAAGAAATGGATAAATTTCTAGAAACATATAACCCACCAAAACTGAAGCAGGAAGAAATAGAAAATTTGAACAGACCAGTTACCAGCAATGAAATTGAATCACTCATCAAAAACTCACCAAAACCAAAAGTCCGGGACCAGACAGCTTCACAGGCACATTCTACCAAATATTAATTTATTTTCTACCAAACATTTAAAGAAGAGTTAATATCTATTCTTCTCAAACTATTCCAAAAAACAGAAGAGGAAGGAAAACTTCCAAATTCATTCTATGAGGCCAGTATTACCCTGATTCCAAAACCAAATAAAGACACCATAAAAAAAGAGAACTACACGGCAATATCTCTCATGAATATAGATGTAAAAATCCTCAAGAAAATATTAACAAACTGAATCCAATAATACATTAAAAAAAAGCATACACCACAATCACGTGGGATTTATTCTTGGGATACAAGAGTAGTTCTATATTCATAAATCAATCAACCTGATACATCATATCAATAGGAGAAAAGATAAAAACCATATGACCATTTCGATAGATGCAGAAAAAGCATTCAACAAAGTACAATATCCATTCATGATAAAAACCCTCTACAAAGTAGGTCTAGCTGGAACATACCTCAATATAATAAAGGCCTTATATGAGAAACCCACAGCCAACATCATATTCAATGGGGAAAAACTGAAAGCCTTTCCCGTAAGGTCAGGAACAAGACAAGAATGTCCAGGCTCACCACTTTTAATTAACACAGTACTGGAAGTCCTAGCCACAGCAATTATACAACAAAAAGAAATAAAATACATCCAAATCTCTAAGGAAAAAGTAAAATCCTATTTGCAGATGACATGATACTCTATATAGAAAACCCTAAAGACTCCACCAAAAAACTACTGGAACTGATAAATGAATTCAGTAAAGTCACAGGATGCAAAATCAGTGCATAGGAATTTGTTGCATTTCTATACACTAATAATGAAACAACGAGAAAAAAAAATTAAGAAAACAATCCCATTTACAATTGCACCAAAACCAATAAAATATCTAGGAATAAACTTAACCAAAGAGGCAAAAGACCTGTACTCTGAAAACTATAAAACACTGGTGAAAGAAATTGATGATGACAGAAAGAAATGGAAAAACATTCTATGCTCATAGACTGGAAGAATACTGTTAAAATGCCTATATTACCCAAAGCAATCTACATATTTAATGCAATCCCTATCAAAATGCTAACAGCATTTTTCACAGAACTAGAACAAGCAATCCTAAAATTTGTATGGAACCACAGGAGACCCTGAATAGCCAAAGCAATCTTGAAAAAGAAAAACAAAACTGGAGGTATCACAATTCCAGACTTCAAGTTATATTACAAAGCAGCAGTAATTAAAACAGCATTCTACTGGCATAAAAAATAGACACATAGATCAAAAGAATGGAATAGAAAATCCAGGAATAAACCCACAATGATATGGTCAATTAATCTTTGACAATGGGGGAATGACTATACAGTGGGGAAAAAGTCTCTTCAACAAATGGTGTTGGGAAAACTGGACAGCTCCATGCAAAAGAATGAAAGTAGACTACTTTCTTTTACCATACACAAAAATAAACTCAAAAATGGCTTAAAGATCTACATGTAAGACCTGAAACCATAAAAATCCTAGAAGGGAGCACAGGTAGTAATGTCTCTGACATTGGCCATAACAGCATTTTTCTGGATATGTCTCTGGAGGCAAGGGAAATAAAAGCAAAAATAAGCTCTTGGGATTACTTCAAAATGAAAAGCTTCTGCACAGTGATGGAAACAATCAACACAACTAAATGGCAATCTCCTGAATGGGAGAAGATATTTGCAAACAACATATCCAATAAAGGGTTAGTATCCAAAATATATAAAGAACTGATACAACTCAACACCCAAAACCCAAATAATCCAATTTAAAAATGGGCAGAAGACATGAACAGACATTTCTTCAAAGAAGACATACAGATGGCCAACAGACACATGAAAAGATGCTGAACATCACTCATTATCAGGGAAATGCAAATCAAAAGTACAATGAGATATCACCTCACACCTATCAAAGGGCTAAAATCAAAGACACAAGAAACAACAAGTGTTGGTAGGGAGGAGAAAAAGGAATCCTCTTGCACTGTTCGTGGGAATGCAAACTGCTGCAGCCACTATGGAAAACAGTATGGAGTTTCCTCAAAAATTTAGGAGTAGAACAACCCTACTATCCAGCAATTGTACTACTAGGTATTTACCCCCCAAACACAAAAATACTAATTCAAAGGGATACATCCATCCTTATGTTAATTGCAGCATTATATACAGTAGCCGAACTATAGAAGCCACCTGTGTCCATTGATAAATGAATAAAGAGGTGATGTACACACACACACACACACACACACACACACAAACACACACAAATATTACTAAGCCATGAAAAAGAATGAAATCTTGCCATTAGCAACAACATAGAGCTAGAGAGTAGTATAATGTTAAGTGAAATATGTCAGAGGCAGACAAATACCATATGATCTCATTCATATGTGGCATTTAAGAAACAAAACAAACGAGTAAAGGAAAAAAGAGAGAGACAAACCAAGAAACAGACTCTTAACTATAGGGCACAAACTGCTGGTTACCAGAGTGGAGGTGGGTGAGGGGATGCATGAAATAGGGGATGGGGATAAAGAGTACACTTATCATGATGAAAAAAAAAATTTAAATGACTAAAATCCAAAAAAACTGACAATACCACCAATTGCTGGCAAGGATGTGTAGCAGTGGAAGTCTCATTCTTTATTGGTAGGATTGCAAAAGAGTACAGCCACTTTGGAAGACAGTGACGGTTTCTTACAAAGCTAAACATAGGCTTGCCATATGATCCAGAAATTGTGCTTCTAGGTATTTACCCAACTGATCTGAAGACTGACGCCTGCACAGCATGTGAATGTTTATAGATGCTTTATCCATAATTTCCAAGAATTGGCAACCAAGAGGTCCTTCAATATGAGAATGAACAAATTGTGCTATAGGTATCTTGTTCAGTGATAAAAAGAAATGAGCTCTCAAGCCACAAAAATCTTAAATACGTGTTGCTAAATGAAAGAAGCCAGTGTGAAAAAACTACACAGTTTATGACTCCGATTATATGAAATTCTGGAAAAGGCAAAAATAGAGAAGTAAAAAAGATTAGTGGTTGCCAGGGGTCAGCAGGAGGAAAGGAACACTGAATGGGTGGAGTGCAGGGGACTTTTAGGGGAGTGAAACCATTCCATAGGATACTGTAGAGGTGGATACAAGACACTATGTATTTGTCAAAACCCACAGAAATTTACAGCACAAAGAACGAACCTTAATATATGCTGCAAACAGTCCTTTGGTAAGTTGGGAAATCCTAGGATAGAAGGCGACAAAACAAATCATAGTACAAATATATGAAAAACCTCACTGAAGGAGCGGGGGACCTAAGTGACTTTGGAAATGGGTGGAGTCTACAAGACCAAAGGCAAAAGAACTTGTACATAAGCACTGTCTCTAATGAATAAAGTTGTTTCTATGCGGGGTATGGGTTAACCATGGGTTACCATGTATACCTTGCTATACATCTATAGTGGAATTGAACAATTAGGTAAATGGATAGTGGGTGGAGGGAACCATCCACTGGAGCGGGAGGTTAGAATATTCCATGTGGTGATGGATTAGAGCAAAAACAACAGCATGAGCTCATGTTTAGCTTAATATAGATACAGAGAGTTACACGCAGAAATATTTAAGGATATGTATATATACGCAGGTTAGTATATACGTCCCTTGCTCTGCCAGCTGAGAGGGCTGATAAGCAAAGATACCCCAGGCCCAACAAGCACACTTAGCACCCAAATCGTGGTCTCTAATACCATTCTCCAATCAAAGGAACCAGAGCCCTTTGGATCTTCTAGGACTGGGGCTGGAAATATTCAAGATGAACTTGGAACATCCAGAATGCCAGAAAGTGAAGAAATGCTAGAACAAGACAGAACAATCTCACGATGATGAGGGTATGTTAAAGGGACACAGGAGCCAACCGAAAGAGCTCTCAATGGCCAAAGCTGGAATGTTTGAGCAACACAATGACGTAGTATTATTGGATTATAATTCAAAGCATAAAATAAATACCAATGAATCTACTGGTATACATAAATGACTGAAAAAATAAATAAACTGGGGGAGAATAGAGAAATCTCTCACGTGAAGGACTTCCAAACATTGTAAATACCCTCAAGGTGTGGAGCAGAGCTTCTTTCTTAAGTGTGGGACACACACAGCGCCTTCCTTCCCAAAAGTACAGTATGGAAAGGAGGGGAAAAGGAACTCTGCAGTGGGGGAGCCTGACAAACACTGCTTCAAGCCAGGTGTCACGATGACCAATGATGTCATGTTGACAATACATCCTCGAAATGTAGCGAAAATGGCATTCCACCTCTGTGGCCTTCATTCCCAGCACACGTAACCCCAGTCCAATCATGGGAAAAGCAGCAGACAGATCCAAATTGCGGGACATTCTGCAGGATCCCTGACCAGGGCTCCTTCAATCTATCAAGGTTATCAAAAACAAAGTCTGAGAAACTGTCATAGCCAAGAGAAGCCTAAAGAGACACCTAAATATAATGTGGGATCCTGAACGGAATCCCGGGACAGAAGGAGGACAGTAGGTAAAAATAAAGGATATCCGAGTGAAGTATGAACTTTTGATAATAGTGATGGGTCAATATTGATTCATTAATCATAACCAGGGCACCCTACTGATGTAAAATGTTGAGGGGGATACCGGTGCCAGGTACGTGGGAACACTCTGTACTACCGTCACAATCGTTCTGTAGGATTTAAAATTAAAAGTTCATTTCACACACATACACACACTCCTCCAGAGCATGGGCTTATGTTTCAGAGGGGGGATCTTGCAAGCCCATCAAGCAAACGCTTGGAGTAGCTGGGGTTCTGAGCAGCATCTGTGAGGGTGAAATTCAGACAAGCTTGCATGGTTCAGAAAAGAGGTGCTACTCTCATCAGCCCAAGGGGTCAAGCCTGGACTTCTCACCAGTTTCCAGTGGGGAAATCCACGCAGCAGGTGATTTTGGAATTTAGCCCAAGGGAGTAGAAGAAATAAACTCCTCGGAGAAAAGAATTTTGGTTAATTCAAATGGAATCCGGTGTTGTCCCCACCATGTAACTGTTCTCTGGGGGAAACTGGCAACACCGAGCACTGTTTTCTGTCAGGCGGACAGAGCCTTCACCCACCCTCGCCCATGACGTGGGACTTTGGAGCGAGCAATGAGGCCCCAGGGAAGGCACCTGGGGCTCACAGCGTGGGGAGGTGAATGTAAATGCCATGCCGTGGTGGGTCTGGGAGGTACCCTGAAGCCCACTAGGCCCCTGTAGAGGAGAGGGCCTGTGGGAAGGAGGCGCTGTGTTGCCAGGCCTTCTGACTTTTCATGAAAAGCCAGGCATTCCAAATGTCATGTGCAACCGCAGAACTTTTAATTGTAGGCAACTCATTCCACTCGTTTTTGAGAAAACACTGTGCTGGCTAAACAAAACACCTCTGACAGTCATACTCAGCTGGCGGACCCCTGGTCTGTGACCTCTGAGAAAGGGGAACTCTCCTGATAGTGCCCCAGTTTCAGAATTATTCATTTAAAACCCAGGAAGATGGAGCCTGCATGTTAACCACGAGCCACTGGGACATGAGGCTATTTAAATTAAAATTAATTTAAATTAAATATAATTAAAATTTGACTTCCTCAGTCACACTGAGCACATTTTAAGTGCTCGACGGCCTTTTCCATCATGGCAGAAAGTTCCACTGGATGGTGCTATTAAGTATATAGGATATATTGGAACCATTGGCGAAATTTGAATATATTTGGTAATAATTTGTATCCATATTAAATTTCCTAATTTTGACCACTGTAACATAGTTATGTAAAAGAATGATTTTGGGGTTTTTGTTTGTTTTTTTTTGAGTTGAGGGGGGTGCAGAGGAGAGAGAGAATCGTAAGCAGGCTTCACACCCAGCACAGATCCTGACTCCGGGCTTGATCTCACGACCCTGAGATCATGACCTGAGCCGAAACCAAGAGTTGGACACTTAACCACCTGAGCCACCCAGGCACCCCATGAAAGAATGTTTTTATCTCTGGATGAATATGTGGAGATATATAGGGGTAAAGGAAATAGGACATCTGCAACTTACTCTGAAATAATGCCAAAAAAAAAAAAAAAATGTGTACCTAGAGTGATAATGGAAATGTAGCAAAAACACGAACAATTGGTGAATCTGGGTACTATTACTGTAACTTTTCTGAAAATCTGAGATTATTTCAAAAGTAAGAGTTAAAGGGAACAAAAGGAGAAACAATAAGAATACCCCAGGGAAACCAAGAAAGTTGTAAAGTTGACTTAATGAAACGAGGGGTGATCCCCAGCGGTCAGTGGTGGCGTCCTGTCTGCTGGCGTACTTCAGTGGGCTTCACCACATACAGAAGGATCTCCCCGTTCCCTCTGTGGCCCTTCAGAACTTCTCCGATCCCTCCAGAACTTCTCTGATCCCTCGTGGTGCCTTCTCACATACTCACTGGGCAAAGGGTTCCCAATTCAAGTAAACTCCGCCCATGTCCGGGCTGACATTATCATGTTACACCTCTTCTTGCTCAAAGTAAGGTGTGCCCGACTCGAGCCGTCCTCTGACCCTCACTGTTCAATGTTCCACTTGGAAGAGCCTAGCATAACAGTAGCAGTCCTCAGCTGTAGCCCACACTGTCTTGGGTTTTTGTGTGTGTGTGGGGTGTGTGTGTGTGTGTGTGTGTGTGTGTGTGTGTCTGTGTTTGGCCCACATTGTTTTTATGTTAAAACTGGGCAGTGCACCCCAGTTCCTGCTGAGCAAGGAGTCTGATGTGGGGCTCCATCCCAGGAACCTGAGATCATGACCTGAGCCAAAGGCAGATGCTTAACCCACTGAGCCACCCAGGCGCCCCTCTAAGAGCTTTTTAAAATTGGTTTGTGTTTATATCTTTATGTACAATTTTACTTAAGTGTGCAAATGCAGTGGTATACATGGATTTAATTTCAGTGCCATTGTTTTTTCCTCTTTTGCTTGTCCTCCCTGCAACACCTTTGTCTATTCTTTTGGCTTCTACCCAGGGTGCAGCAAGTCCTGTTACTCTTGCTTCTATTGTGGCTACAGAGCCCCCTCGCCTTGGCCACATACAGTTGTCTGTCCACATTCCCTGGCATTGGGAGTGGAGGGGAAAGGATCTGTGGTCCCAGAACCCCTTAGCTGGTTTTCTATGTAAGCCTTTTATTCTAAGAGCACCTTGTTGTTATTAACCTTTGTTAACTAGCAGGGCACTGGGTGGTGTTGTGGTCATAGATCTTGCATGGTATTTTAATTAAATTCAGCAAACATTTCTTAAGAGCCTACGGGGGGGGGGTGGTTCCAGGCACTCTGCCAGGGGCGGCTGATACAAACATCAATAAGACCTTGCCCTTGAAGAGTTCCCAGGTGGCAAAAACCAAAATCATGAAAAGTGCTGTTTTTATCAGCGGTGCCGAGGAAAACTGGGCATGGTGCTAGATGCGGGACCTCCTCCGGGGGGAGGGCACCTGCCTTCACTGCAGCTCGCCTTCTCTCCCAGCATAATTTCTGACATCATGAATCTAGCATCCTGTGATGTACACTCCTCTAACTTTCATCTCACATGTAACTCCTGCCTATTATACTCTCATGCTCCCGAACTTGCTCTTTCTCCCAACTAACAGGCAGTTTCAAGTTCAACCAATTCGAGTCCAAAATAAAACATCCAAGACAGGAATGCCCCTGCTCCCCAAGCCCCTCTTTGTGTGGACAGAAATCTTTCATTGCTCAGCTCCCTCCTCTTTCATGAGACCCGCACGTGTCTCTCGAGGCAGTTCCCGTCTTTTTCAGGATATTCTATTAACTCCCTCCCGCACCCACTCCCAGGCTTTGAACGTATGGATAATTCAGAACTTCTTCCCTGCGTGTACGAGCAGTACCTCGCGAGCGGCATCAGATAAAACTCTGCAAATCGGGTGTGTGCCTTTTCCACAGCAGCTCTGCCAGCAAACGTTCAGCTGCACGAGTGACGCTGACTACAGAAATACAGCCCATTAAGCCCAAATTTAATCGGTCTCAAGCTTGACATGCCCTTAGCAGAATTTCCAAAAACACCCAGGAACACTCTAACACCCCCCATGTGACAGGAGGGCAAGTCAGAAAGGAAAGAGATAGGCAGCTTAAACCCCAGCAATGAAAATAAATCTCACTTTTATATTAAAACACACACACACACACACCCCAAAACCTATGATCTTGTGAATTTTCACTGGGCCCCTCCCAGGACCTCCCTGGCCAAACGAAGGCCTCTGAAGTTGAAGCTTCAGTAGCCTCCTGACAAATCCACCTCTGCTCCCATCAAAAGATCACTGAGCATTTCTCGCAGAGAGCCTCTGATTTGAGAAGGCTCTCTCTGGGGAGTGCATTCCTGGGATCCTTCTTTTCTCCAGGACATATTGATGAATCTTCAGTTACTCATAGCCAGCTGTAACATCAAACTCCTTTAAGTCTGACCTACAGGGCTCAGGCCAGGCTGACCAACCATTCAACTTTGCTTGTCCCAGTTTTAGCTCTGAAAGTCCCACATCTTGGGAAACCCCCTCAGTTCCAGGAAAACCAGGATGGTTAGTGACCCTGGTGGGGGCTCTAAGAGGAGGCATGGAGTGGTGTGGACTTCACAAGCACACAGGCTTGGGGACTGCACCCTTGCCTCCCTTTTCTGGCACAGTCTGGAACATCCTGACCTTGTAAGCCAGGGGAAACTGGCTCTGATCAACTTACACAGAGAAGGAATTTTTTGAAAGAGTATTTTCCTCTCCTTCTTTGTCTCCTACTTTGAGATTTAAAAACCTGGGTAAGAGCATCTATTTGCTAAGCTGAGCCACATGTCAACAAACACACAGCTGAGACAGGAAAGCAGCTAGAATTTGCCCTTTTTGGCTATGATGGGAGGTGGGCTCTATGAATCTCCAGACATGTACAGCGAGGAATTCCCCAAACTTGGGACTGGGGTTCAGATGACTGCCAAAGAAACCATGAAGTCAAAGATTAAAAGTTTACGTTGTAGGGGTGCCTGGGTGGCTTAGTCGTTTGAGTGTCTGAGTCTTGGTTTCAGCTCAGGTCATGATCTCAGGGTCATGGGATCGAACCCCATGTTGGGCTCCACACTCAGTGGGGAGTCTGCTTGGGATTCTCTCTCTCTCCTTCTCCCTCTGCCCCTCCCCCACTCACACTCTAAAATAAGTGAATAAACCCCCCAAAAAAAGAAAAAGAAGAAGACGAGCTTATGCTATACATGAATCAAGCATGAACAAGTAGGACAGAGAGCGGAAGGCAAGCTGTGTGTGTCACGGTTATAGCCGGGGAGGGTTTATAAGGAGCCAACACCTGCCCTATGGTTTCGGGGTGGGGTGGGGGGCATGATGAGGGACTGGGATGTGGTCTGTGTGCTCAGCAACGGTTTGAAGGAGAACGGGCAGCCAGCATGGAGGGCTGGTGGCAGATAGGATAGGAACAAGATGGTATGTTCTAATCCTAAAATGCTCCAAGGCTCGAAGTCAGGGGCATTGATATTCGGGGGACGTAGGGGGAAATTACAAGATCTTTGCCTTTAACTCAGGGACTGCCAAATTGCTTGGACACATTAGCTGAGGATTTTGGATCTGGTATAGAGTGATAGGGAAACAGGGGAGATAAGAGAACTTACATTTTTTCTTTCCAAGAAAAGTAAGTGTTAGTGTTTGCTCCTTTGGGTTTGTCAGTTTCTCCTTCACCCGACTCCAGGAGCAGCAGCTCAAGTCAGAACTTTGCTATTTTTCAAAACCCATCTGGCTCTACTTATTCAATCCGTTGTCACACCCAGATGTCCCTTGTTTGCAAAGGGAGAAATCACTAAATATTTTCAGAAGGCTGAGCTTCAACTCAAAAACCTGCTAGGCTTTCCAGGACACCTGAAGCCAGCGTCCCACACCTGCCGTCCTGGCCCAGTGCTTTCCTCTGGTTGCCCTGCCAGCTTCCACCCTCCACAGGGAGCTACTTGTTCCAAACATGTGCCTTTTGTTTGGACTCTGTGGGGACAAGACATGGTTGTTTTCCTGCTGAAATGCACTTTCTTCCCTTCCCATCTTTTAAAATCCCACCTGTCCCTCACGTTCCTGCTTTACTGTTTCTTCTCCCTGAGACCTGCCTGTTCTTGCCCTCCCAGCCGTCCGTCAACTTTCCAGCCTCCGAAGTCTCAGAGAGCTTCACATAACCCAGTAATAAGCGGGTCTCCCAGCCCCTCGAAATCTAGACCTTGCTACTTTCTAGACCAGAACATAGACCCCACCTGACCACAGGTTAGAAAAGCTGGAGTCCTAGCCCCGCCCCAGACCTGCTGCATCCGAATCCGAGTCCTAAGGAGATTCCCAGATGACTTGTATTAGATGTGAAAGTTCGAGAAGCACATCTTAAGCTCATTAGTCCCCAACTTAGCTGCCCTAAAATCTCTTGGGGGGGGGCATTAGAACAAACTGATGCCTGGGTCCCACTCCTAGGGATTTAGATGAAATAATCTGAGGCGTCATCTTGACATTGGGGATGTCTATAAACTTCCCAAGTGATTGGAATGCACAGTGAAGTTTGAGAACCACAGGCCTAGCATGATCACTCAATCCCTGTCCCATGGCCCCCTGAAATTCCAAAGCCTTCCATGTGACTTCTGTTCCGCAACTGTCTTGGGCAGTGGTGGGGATGTAGGCATATTCTCACCATCCCCTCTTCCTCTGGGGTCCTTCCTCAAATTGTATGTTGGCACTGCATTGGCTTAGCCAGTTCTTGGAATCCCCAACCCCACTGGGCCAAAGTCAGATATGATTGGCATGTGATCTCTGTGGGCGTGTATACTAAAGATCTGGGAAAGGGGTGAAGCAGGGGAGGAGCCTACATGGGAGCATGGCAAACCACCTCTAAGAGGGATTATTTTGTCAGTGGTTAAGACAACAAAATACATTTACGATACATTTACGTTTTTATGTACCTAATAATTCTGCCTTGATTTTACAGTTCTATGGATATATTTCTTGACTAGATTCAAATGTTCTGAGGGCAAGAACCGGTGTCCCCAGTTCTTAGTCTATATTGGTGCTCAAGTCATAACCCCTGAAGAACTGAATAGCTCAGGATTTAAAAACAGATGTGACAGGCTTTGGACCACAGATTAACCTTGAGACAGGAAAATTTTTCAAGGGCAGAAGCAGAAGGAGTGAGTTCTTGCTAGTGGGAGGGTCGCAAGCCCAGTGTAGGAACAGATACACCCCTAAACCTGCACTGTCCGACACACGTCGCCTTTGAGCGCTTGAAGTGAAGCTTGCCCGAATTAAGATGTGCAATGACAGTAAAACACGCACCAGATTTTGAAGATTTAGTGTGGGGAAAAAAAAGCCGTAAAATATCTCATTATAGATCATAGGTTAACAAACTTTAGGTACATTGGATTAATTAGGAGATATGAAAATGAATGTCACCCGGTTGTTCACTCTTTCAATGTGGTGACCACAAAATTTAAAATTACATAGTTGGCTCACATTCCATTTCTATTTCATGGTGCTACTTTCAACACTGCATTCCAAGAGAAAGACAGACACACCAGGAGGTAGAAGGGGGCTGCCTGTGAGGCCAGCTGGGGGACAGGCTCTGTGCTGGACCCCACCACCGCCCTGACCAAGGAGCTGTGTCATCACTTCATGGATGACCAAGTGTAGGTTCACAAAGGCTAAAGATCACCAAGTGCCCAAACCACCCAGCTAGTGAGAGGAAGAACTTAGATTAGACATTTCTGTCTGCTGAATTCTAAAACCCAAAAGTAGGGGCCCCCCAAAAGAGGAAACCCACTGGGGAGAAGGTCAGAACCGAGCCACACAGCAACTATTACAGGAGTGAGAGGGGTTTAGTTTGGAGAAGAACTCTCAAGACAGAGCGTGAACACCATTTTCAAGTATCTGAAGGCTCAGCGGTGGTCAGCTGACCTCCGTGTAGCTCAGAGCGGGGAGAGCAGAGTGGAGGAAGAAGCTATGAGGAGAAGGATTTCCACTGAGACAAAGGAAGAATGTTTCAACAGTCAGAGCTGCCCCAGTCAGCTACTTTGGAAGGCAGAGAGGGCCAGGTGTGGGAGAGAACCAAGCAGAGGCCGACACGTTGCAGACTCCAAGCACTGTGATGCTGAGTGGTGGTTCTGGAACACTATTCCGTGGAGTGGCTGCACCAGGGTCACCTGGGTGTTGTTCAAGATAAACAGGTCCACCCAGGCCTCTTGAATCGGAATCTCACTGGGGTGAGGCCAAATGAGTTTAGTTTGAACAAGTGCCTTCAATCATTGTGATGTGCAGCCAGGTTCTAGAGCCACTGGTGCATAAAGGACATTGGAGCGTCCACTGGATGGTTCGACTAGATGACTTTTCAAATCTCTTCCAACGCTGAAATTCTATTATTCCGTGTCAGATAACACTTGCCAACAAAATTATGCTCCGTGAACTTGGCAAGATGAATCATTTCCTTATTTGGCCTGTTTACTGTTTAATGGGAGGATTTCTTGAGCCAAAACAGTAAAACTCCTAGTTGTTTACGTTAATCGAAATGAATTAGATTTTACTTCTTTGGTACCTTTGGTGAGCTGGGGTTCCGGAGTAGGGGCAAGATAAAAGAAGAAATATTTTCTCATCTCTTCTGCCTAATGGAAATACCAATTTTAGTACCCATTGCTGGGAACCTATTCCAGACTCTTTAATAAAAGGCCATTTGGAACTTCGGGGTGCTTTCCTACGGATGAGGATAGCAAGGGGCTGCACGATTCTGCCTGTGGAATGAGACCATGTTAACAATTTCCAAGGAAGCGGTTTTCACAAGCTTGATTCATAACACACCAGTGACTAAAAGAAATAAGTGCCAAGTCCCATCAAGTTGAGGTATTGTTGAGAACACAGCTGGGACATAGACGGAGTTGGAAAATGCAACCAGAGGAAAACCAGCAGCAGCAAAAAAAGAACCAGGAAAGGGGACATTTATTCCTAAGAACAAAATTGGTGGCGCTCAGTCCAAAAAGAAGGGAATCATTGAGGACTGAATTTAGCATCACAGGACATCTGAATCACTGAACTCAGGAGCCACTTTGCTTTCGTCCTGGTCACAGGGGGGACCGAAGAAAAGTAGGATGTGATCCCCTCTTTGAAAAGCAAATGAGGGGCACCTGGGTGGCTCAGTCGGTTAAGCGTCTGCATTCGGCTCAGGTCATGACCTCAGGGTCTTGGGATCAAGCCCCCACATCAGGCTCCCTGCTCAGCAGGAATCTGCTTCTCCCTCTCCTTCTGCCTCTGCCCCTGCCCCTGCCACTCCCCCGTTCGTGTGCTCTCTCCCCCTCAAATATATGTATAAAATAAATCAAATGACATAGTCACTTCTTTGGGTAAAGCAGAGTTTGTCATTTTGCTGCCCTTTTCATTAAGGGATGACCTCAAGGACAGGTACTGACCTGAAGAAATTAGCTATGGTTGCTGACATGAGGCCACGTAAAAAGCAAATGTGAAAGCAAACGACTTAACTTAGATTAAGTTTGAGCCCATGGCTGCTCAGTTGGGAAAAGTCATAAATGTAGAGTAGGCAGTTACTGGTTTCGGCTTCTCTATTTCTCCCTAAAGGGTATTATTTTGTTCTTTGTTTCATTCAGCTATTAAGCATGGTCTTTTGAGAACAATATCTGGATTTAGGACACGTGGAATCCATTTTTTCCTTCTAGAACTTCAATAAAGTCATTTGTCTCCAGTCCTTCTAGCTTATCATATTTCTGGCACAATTATAACAACTGTTTTATCATTCCTTCTTGGATAATTTGATTCTGGTCCTCCTAGCCCCTTCCAGTTCTAGGTTCAGATTATCTCTTTTGAAATACGTGAGCAGGCAGTGGTCATTTTGGATTTGTGTCTGCAGCGTGTGAGCCTAGGTAAACTACGGTCATGTGGACAGTTTAGAGAAGAAGAATGGGGAATTGCTCAAGTATGCAGCTGGTAAAAATGCTCCAGAATATTCCCAAACTAGGATTTCTACTGGAAATTTGGAGAAACCCCATGTAATCGGACTTTTCTTTTGTTTAAAGAAGTGATTCTCTAAGTAAGATCTCCCATGACTGTGAGTTAATCCAAAAATTCAACTCCTTTCAGCGATTTCTATTTTTATGTACCACTCAGCCCCACTTACTAGTCATCTATAATCTTAAAATTAGAACCATACTGGAGTATGCAGAAAACTCTTTGTCTTCTTCTAAGAGTTCCAGCTATGACAACATTTGGCATCACTAATTTGACTAATTTTTTTCTTCCCTTTTTTTTTTTTTTTTTTAAGATTTTGTTTATTTTTAGAGAGAACTCTCATGCCAGTGCATGGAGAGGGGCAGAGGGAAAGGAAGAGGGAAAGAAGCAGACTCCCCACTGAGTGCAGAGCTCCGAACACAGGGATACTCTCAGGACCCTGAGATCACAACTTGAGCCAAAATCAAGAGTCAGAAGCTCAACTGACTGAGCCACCCAAGCGCCCCACTTTTTTTTTTCTAATGAATAGATTTTATATGTCACATGCATTGTGGTTCAACTATGAATGAACCACGGCTACAGCTAAATAAAACATACACATCTACACACAAATAATAATTTCTTGCTCTTAACCTGGTTGCTGTTTCACTGGGAGGCTGAAACGCATGGGCCTTTGGAGACTTTTGTCTCAGCCAAATGGTCTGGAACCATGAAAGTTTCTGAGGCACTGGTCTAAAACAATGGGACATAAGAAAACTAGAACCTGTTGTTGGAGTCAGACCAACCTAAGGTCAAGCCCTTCTCAGGGTCTCTGTGTTCCAATCTGCAGGCTGCGGTTGCACGAGGCCATCGTGTGGAGGGGCTCCTGGGGCTGAAGCCTCCTGCACTCGGTCAGCCAAGCCCCTTACATTGGGCTGTGTCTACCCTGGGGGAGGGGAGGGGGGTCGGAGCTGTTCGAGAGTTTTAGCTCCTGTACACAAAGGCATATAGGCTGTCTGCAGCCCTGGCAGTATATCTTAGTAGCATTTAGGAGAATGCTCACGTCTCCACAGCTCAGGCTTCTCTTCTGCAAGTGTAGTAAGTCCTACTGCGCAGGATTGATGTAAGGTAATAGGATAACGTAGGCAAATGACCTGACACATAGTAACAAAAGCTCAGCAAAAGAGTGCATTTTAGTCCCAGCCCTGAGCTCAAGAGGTAGTGTGAAATGGGGTGATGGGACTCCTCCTAGCTGAGGTGGCCTGGCCTAGCAGCTCATTCTTTAACTTTTCTGGCCAAGTAGAGAGGTCAAGGTCCTTGGAGACAGACAGGCTAAAGGGTCAGTCCCAATTCTGCTACTCAATCACTATGTGACTTTGAGCAAGTTATGAAACTGCCCTGCATCTCTTGTTTTCCTCATCTATAAAGTGAGTACAAAAATAAAACTTAAGTCAAAGGGCTACTGACAATCTGAAATGAGTTAATAGGCTAAGCCCCAGAATATAGCCGGCACATTTTAGGTGCTCGACAAACTGGACTTCTTTTCTCCCACTCTCAACCCCTCCTAATCTAGTGCTGTGTTGTATTGTGAGTTTTCTGAACTCCATCTGTGGAGAAAGTCAGCCCCGGCTTTCCTCACTGCTCTTTCCTGAGGCCCCCCAAAATTACTTACAGCTTTCCATGTAAATTTTAATAAACCCAAATAACCATTTCATAGACTTAATATATCCCAGAAAAGGTGGGGAAAAAGTACAAAAATTGATACTAAATAGAGAGCTGGGAAACCATCTTACGTACACGGGGGGCTCAGGATGGGGCAGCAATGTCCCTACGAATCAACGACGCTGGGAAAGCTTGCGATCCCAGTGAGAAAAATGGAAACAGAAAAACAGAAAAACGTAAAATTAGATCTCCACCTTACCCATCCTGATGTGACTGAACACCTATATGTGAAAAGCAAAACTTTAAAATATTTTTATAACCTTAGGGACAGGCAAAAATCTCTTAGTGATGACATGAAAAGCAGAGCTCAAATTAAAAAGTGGATACATCCGAGTTCATCAGAAAACCGCCTGTACTACAGCAACACCATAAAAGCATTAAAAGGCTAATAGCAGGGACGCCTGGGTGGCACAGCGGTTAGGCGTCTGCCTTCAGCTCAGGGCGTGATCCTGGCGTTATGGGATCAAGTCCCACATCAGGCTCCTCTGCTGTGAGCCTGCTTCTTCCTCTCCCACTCCCCCTGCTTGTGTTCCCTCTCTCGCTGGCTGTCTCTATCTCTGTCAAATAAATAAATAAAATCTTTAAAAAAAAAAAAAAAAGGCTAATAGCAGACAAGAAGAAGATACTTGCAATGAATGAGGCAGACAAAGGATCACTTTCAGGGTATGCGAAGAATTATAAATTAGAAAAAGACAAACCAACAGAAAAACAGCAAAAAACAGGGACAGGAAGTGCACAGAAGACGACGTCTGGAAGGCCAACAATCCCAGCAAGGGTGTACTCAACCTCCTTGATCATCAGGGAAACTAATGAGATTTAAAACCCCAAAGAGCTCCCATCTGATGAGCAGAAATAAAAAAGCCGGACAAAACCAAGTGAGAGGATGTGGGAAAACGGGAGAGCTCACGCGCTGGCAGGCGTGTGGATCCGCCGCACTCTGCAGAGCTATTTGCCAAGACCTAGAAAGGGCGAATCTACCTGCACTCTAGGAAATCACAGCCTTGTCGGAGCTATCCACGCATTGGAAAGAACCTGACCGGCCATCAAGTTGGGAATAAATACACGGAGGAATGCACACACGGTGAAACCCTACAGGGCAAACCCAGGAGTGAACAAAGCCTGTTTGCGCTCGTGGGGCTCCAGTTCACAGCGGAGTGACCCCAGCAGCCCCTGGAAGGATGTCCATTCATGTAAAATGATAACCTCGCAGTACTGTAGCCTGTTTAAACACATATCCACACAGTCTACAACAGGAACGAGGGGACACAGGGTTCAGGATCGAGCATGCCTGGGGCATGGAGAGAGAGAAAGCAGGGTTTCCTTGGATCTGTAATATTTGTCTGGGGCATGGAGAGAGAGAAAGCAGTGTTTCCTTGGATCTGTAATATTTGTTCCTTTGCTTTTATTTATTTTAATGACAAAATGTCAACATTCACTTGTTCACCCTGGGTGGTAGGCATGTTAACGTTTTTACTCTGTTTCGTCTAAAAATGGTCTTCAAGCAAATAGAAAGTATTACTTAGAACTACGGAACTTCGAAAATGACTAATGAAATCAAGTCTGAGGTTTGCCAGTTGGAAGTCAGTGCACAATAGTTACGGGATCTTAATCAAGAAATTGGGCTGGAGTCGGGGATGGAAGGAAAGGAATGAGAAGGGAAAACGGTAAGAAGACGAGGAGCTGAATGAGGTGGGGCACATGTTCTGGCCGCACTGCCTGACGCTGTGAGTGACAAGGCCACGGTGGGGGCCCCAGAGCCTAGAGGGCACCTCTCTGCTTCTATGCCCCAACGTCATGTACTTAAGCAGCATTTGTTCACACAGGTCCCACAGAGCTTTGTTTCCTACAGTCTGTTGTCAGCTGAAGCTTTCACCTACTTTCTCCCTTCCTTTCCACTTAGCAGGTGGGTCCAAGCCTGTGCTCTCTTTTCCTTACCCTTAGGACGTTGTGATCAGGGCTTTTCTATAGCAGCAAGTATAAAAGTATGCTGTTTTTTTATCTCAGTTTCTTAAAATGTCATCAATTTATACTTAAAATCCTTTTATGCCGATCTACAGCAAGGCTGGGTGACTCCAATTACGGCCCATCATCAACACCGGCATCTCTCGAGGGCCCGCTCGGTACCGGGACACACACTATAAATGTACAACATGCCGGCAGGCCCACCAACGCTCTTTTATTGCTGTAGCTCTATTTATAAGAAGCGCCTTTCCTTTAAAGGACCCAGGGATCTAATTACATGGTCATAGTGAAGGACTTAAGTATATAATAGATCCAATAATTTGTTATTAAGTACGTGGATATGCTAACTACTTGCATGGCTTAGAGGCGCCACGGAGGAAAGAGTGAGAGGCCATGAAAATGAACCTATCAAGGTGCCAGCATCTTCAGAAACCACCCTTGAATAATCACAGCCTTAATAAACCAGTTTATGCTTCAATACATTTGTAATTGAGCAATGATTTGTTTCTATGGGGTAATACCCAATAACAACATCCAAAGACCAGGACCTTTATCACGTAATTAAATATCTTTAGTTCTATTATACGGATAGGGCAGAGTAGGGTTCTGGGGGGAGGAGGCGATCTTTAATTTTAGTTTCTCCTAATTTTTTCAGATTATTTAATAAAGCAACCTACCAATCTTCTTTGTATGCCTTTTCCCACCCAGCTCCTAGCAAGTTCCATATGTCTAATATGAAAAAAATACACTGTATTTATTAAGAAGATGAAGCTTATTTAAGGGGTGCATTTTTATTGCATCTACCTTTTTGCTCATACCAGATGCTTTTAAAGAAAAAACCAGGGAAGGACAGGCAAAGAAATGTTAAAAGTTACCGAGCGAACACTTTCCTTCCTGGAATGTGTCAAGTGATAAAATATAATAGGTTGAACCATTTTAACCGACTAAGGCAGCACGTCCATGTATTTAACATTATGTAATACAGCCATGGCTCGAGTCCCATGAATGGACTGTGTTTAATTGCTGATCGTAACCTATTTCACTCAGTGTCTCTACCCGGGCTGGGGATACCCCCAGCGCAGAAGAGTGGGGACCGCTTCACGGCTGACGAAAACAGTGCTCCCTCCCAAGCTCTAAGGGGTACCTCATCTCCAAAAATGGACAAATCTTCAGTCTGGGAGAGCACAGAAGGGCCTTTGTGCCTGGCCTGACTGCCACTCCCACAGTGTTTGGGAGAGAAGTTTAACTAGGAGACACAACTCTCCTGAGCATTGGGATGAAGTGGTTCTCAGGCTCCAAGAGGCTTGAGCCACTAGGATTCTCACAAGTGTTTTCTTACCGATAACAGCGGGAGACCCGACATTTGCACAAGGCGAACTTAACAAGTGATCAGAACAGAGAACAGGGTCTCCTTCAACAGCAACATCACGTCAGTATGGCTCTTTGAAGGGGAGCCCGGAGACCATCTCTCAGGCCTACAGGCCTTGTATGGTCATGTGCTGGGTCACCCAGCACCCATAAAGACTGAGACAAGCCCACACTGACATAGCCCATCAGGGTTCTCCACGCGCTTTCCATACATCACCCCCCACTTTACTTTCAGGGAGTCAGGGTTTGCGCGGGCTCTTACCCTCAGTAAGAGCAGGTGGTCTCAGGTCCAAACTGGGGACTCCAGGCCTGCTCTGTCCACACCCCCACCTCCTCGCCTGCCTGCATCAGCATGGCTGGGGCTGAGGGGCTGTGAGTCTGTGCTGTGCCAGGCTGTCTATCACTGGGCTGTGGATCATTCCTGCCTGACTACCCACTTTTCACCAGCACCAGCTAGCCTGTAGCGAGGGCTGGCTGGGATGTCAGGCAGGATTTCTTTTTCTCCCATCTTCCTGTGTTTCCCAAGCCAATGGGACGAGTCCTTAGGCAGCTGGGAGTGAGGCAGACCTAGATTTTCAGTCCTCAACGGCTACCTACCAGCTGTGTAACCTTGGGAATCTCTTTGTGTCTTTGTGAAGTTTTTTCTTTGTAAAAAGGAGACCATAAATATCTCTTTAGAGTTGTGACAATTAAATAAGTTAACGTAGGTGAGTTGCTGGTACATGAACAAGAGAAATAAATGGGTTTTTTTTCTTTCCCTTCTTTACTGCCTCCCCCCATGCTCCTCTTCTGAATACGTAGATCTCTTTCCCGTGCACCAGAGGGAAAGGTGGTCTGTCGCTGGACCATATTAGTTGATTTCTTAAACAACTCTAAATAGTAAAACTCTCATTCAGCCTTGGCAGAAATTTAGTCTTGTTAAGTCTATAAAGGGCAACATCATGTTGCCAAGTTCAAGTGCATTAGTAAGGAAAGGCCAGGCTTCGGCTGTGGGAACAACCCTGCATCACAGAAGACGTTATTTCTCATGGTGGGTAGTGCCCCGTAGGGTGACCAGCTCCCTATGGCAGCTGCTTCTATCCCGTGACTCGGTGGGCCCCCCTGTTCCTATGGGGTAGTTCCACCACCAGTTCATCATGGCCTCCACTCTCCCTGCCTGAGGGGAAGAGAAACCGAAGAGTTGCACGGAGGCTTCTTGCCGCCTCTCTGGAAAATACCACTCGCCTCCTCCGCTCACACTGCTTTGGCCAAAATTAGCCATAGGGCCCTATCTGCATGTAAAGGCATGACAAGTGTATGGTCCGTGTTTCCAGGAGGGAACGCAAAGCAGCAGGTGAACACACAGCCCTGCCCCTGCCATATCAGGGGAATTAGGAGTTCAGGGAGAACATATCATTTTTAAACAGGTTCAAGTATCTTAAAATCTATTTATGTACATAAGAAATTTAAGATACCGAAAACCACCACTAGCCGGTAAATGCATAAACAAATTGTCTTCTAGCCACATAATGGAATACTACTCAGCAGTAAAAAGGGGAGAACAGCTGAGATATCCAAGAGCAGGGCTAAATCTTCAGACAGTCATGCCACAAGAAGGCCAGTGAAAGGGAGTCCTACCAGATGAATCCATTTATACGGACTACTGGGCAATGTAAACAAAAGCCCGGTGATGGACAGCACAGCAGTGGCTGCTTGGAGACAGGGACAGAAGGAGACAGGGATTACAAAAGGACCCAAGGAAACTTTGGGAGGTGATGAAAGCTTTAGCGTCACGTGGCTCTCATTTCCCAGGTGTTGACACATACCAGAGTTTGCACTTAAATATGTGCGGTTCGTGTTCCTCAACGATACTTCAAGTTGAAAGAATGAAGATGGAGATTCAAAATTATTTTATGTATTATTTATTCCTAAAGAATGCATTGGTCTCTCTTGGGTTTTCTCTGTATTTGAAAGCCATGAAATGGCATTTCATTACACGTACTGAGTAGTCTGTACACCATTCCCATGCTCTGTTTATTCCTGATTCATGGCAGAAAGAGAGACCGCTGCTCAGGCTTTGCAATCCAGAGAAAAAGCAGATTCAAATCTGGGCTCACCATTTGCTAGCTGCCTGGCTTTGGGCAACTTATTGAATTTCTAGGAGACATCCTACCTCACAGAACTGTCATGCAAGTGTGTGTCGATCCCTTCCTGGGAGCCTGCCAGAGTGCTGCTCATACCTCAGACACCTGCCCCCCTCCCCCCAACACACACACCCTGGGTCTTGCTGCCTTCCTGCCCCACCATTTGAAACCTCCTATTTGGTTGTTTTTCTGATTTTCAAAGTGGTTCATGTCCACTGGCTTCCAGATCATGTACTAAATGCGACAAAATTTAAGGGCTTGCCAAAAAACCTCAGTAATCAGATAAATAATATTTTAAAAATATCAAAAATATAAAAATTCATGATGAACAGGATACCAAAAATTTAAATAAAGACAGGCTCTGTCCCTCCCAAGTTCTTGTCAAGCCCTTTCCCCAGTTCTGGCAATTCTCACCAAATCTAATGCCTTTACACTTCAGGTATTAAATGTAAATACCCCAGGAATTAATGAGTTCTATTTCAAGACTTTCAGGTATTTCTTCAAGAGCAAGGCATGAAGGAATTGGGAAATTTGCTAGAATTGGGGAAAGGGCTTGAAAAGGAATTGGGAGGGACTAACCTGTACTTTTTTAATCTTATTCATCATGGATTTTTGTATCCGTTTTTATTAAAATAATAGCTATGAAATATTTTTTAGATTACTGAGGGTTTTGGAGACCCCTTAAATTTTGTACCTGAGGTGAGTGCACGCTTGTCCTAGGGCTCTCCAAAGACAAACTGTTCATCCCAGAGTTGCTTGGGTCAGAAGGACAAGCAAAGGGAGGTGGTGTAACACGTAGGTGTGTGCAGGACTTGAAATGAACACCTGAGTTTTAACTCTTTATCCTGCACTCCCTATTAACTGTGTGAGCCACAAGAAATAGGCTGTGGGTCTCTGCTTTCCCAACTGAAATGGGCAGGACGATCACCCTGGTGGGGAAGTAGTAAGATTGTCCTATAGTGGTTAAGGTGTGGAGCCTGGAAACTTGTTCCCTGGGTTCAAATCCCTGCTGAGCCATCTCTCAGCCACAGGACCTCAGTTCTCTCATGTGAGGGGATTAGACGGGATCCCAACACAGACCCAGAGGACCGCTGCGTGGATCAAGAGTTAATACATGTAAACTTTGCAACCAGGGCTTGACACAGTGTAACCATTCAGTAAATATTTGCTACTATTCTTATCACCAGCCAGTTGTTTTAAGGATCAAATTTCTCAATATTCCCAACAAGAGGGTAAAAGCCCTGTAGCAGCCTGCAAAATCCCACTGTTAGCTATGATTATCACGTGGCCTAAAAGGACATCTGAAAATTGATTCTTTGGTCACCTCTGCGGCCGGCTGAGTTTTGGCTGAGCCCAATTAATCGCAAAGGACAAGCTCTAAGTCTGACAGATCATGACTAAATGGAATTATATTAGTCTCTAATGAAGACAAGAGGAAGGTCATCTTTCTCCAGAAACAGCCTCAGTGGTGCAAATGGCTTTCTTTCACATCCATTTCTGGCTTTCCCCTCTTTTGAAGACAGCACTTGAAACCTCTTTTGCATAACTGAATCTTCAGAAGTTCACAGACCCATTAAAGCAAGCAGCTAAAGGGAACCATTCAAATGAAGCTGTTTAGAAAAGTAACTGTGGGAGTTTCAGAAGGGGAGGACTTTCTGTGGATTAGAAACTGAAGCTTAACATTTGAAAAAGTAAAGGGGCACTTAGGTACTTGTTGATTTGATTTTGTGTAAGTAATCAGAACTTTTCCATTCAGAAAAAGGGGAAAAAAAAAAAAGGCAGTGAGGTTTTCCTGGGCCCAGCTCCTCTCCACAGATATTGAAAAATAACCCTAGAAGAGGACTTATAATTAAGTCCCTATAGATTTATTCTTCCCCATTGAGGAACTGGAAACTAAAAACTCCATGACAATAAGGACAATTTCTTAGGGTGTAAATAAAAATGATAGACCTATAGACGGTCTCATTATATAAATACATATGTGGAAGTTGAGTAAGTGGGAACTTCATTGTATTTGGGAGAAAGTTAAGTTTGAATTTCAATTGCCAATCCTTTTGCTGGACTTTTTTTTTTAAATGAGTGAGGGCAAACATACATTTCTCCTTTGCCTCAGGCAATGGTGCCCCCCCCCCCCCCCCCACCCAGTGCTCCTGGACCAGCTGGACTCAGCCCTGGGAGAGGACAGAAGCAAAATGACTCCCCTCCCCCCCTGCTCCGCCCTGGCAAGGTAACTGCCACATTTAAAGAAAACGAAGCTTTTAGAGTAGGGACATGGGGCTTCCCTCACTGCCTTGTCCCTTCCTCACACTGTAACATCAACTCATAATAAATGGAAGGTGGTTTGTGAATCACTGAATGGTTATGAATAACTGGTAAGAATTGCCTCTAAGAAGAAAACCATTTCAAAAGGATGCCTGATAGGACTGTTTCCAGAATCCAAAAACAGCAACAGAAGAGAGAAAGCCTCTTCGGAAAGGTTCCCACATGGTAGAAGCTAGTTTATAGCTTCTTTTTACTGGCTTTGATTCACTCTGCTTTTCATCTCTGTATTTGGCCTCTGTACAAAATCTCCAGACTTCCACCCTGCTTGGGAAGGAGCAGCTCACCTGCTGTCTCAGGAGTTGGTCTTGACTCCACCTACGCAGACACAGGACAAATAATCCCCACCAATACCTTCCCCCCAGTCTGGTTTATTTGCTCTAGAATAGTCCAGGGAGGGCACCCCTAGGTCACACATACTCAGGTTCTTTTAGTGAGGTTAAGTTATGCTTCTTTATTCTTTCTGGATTTCGTTGCATGGTTCAGCTGTGAACAACATTTACGTGGTCATAAAAATGTGAATACTGAATGCTGACTCAACCAAAAATTGTGATATAACCATACTGGGAAGACCGGAGAGTGAGAGTTTGTGTGTAAGTGGTGGTGTGGGCTGGCACCAGGAGGGGTAGGGAAGGTGTGAACATGCTAACTCCTCGTTTTCTGCAATAGGAACTAATGATACTTAAAATTGAAAAACCAAGAAATAACAATATGAACACATTAAAATATAAACACTGTAAGAAATCGCTGCAAGATTTCAAAGTGCTTGCCTCTGGAGAGCAATATTTAAAGATAGGGAGCATATGATGGGAGACTTCTGTGTTTCAGTAGTTTCAAAACTCAAATGTATGCTTTGAAAACAATAAAAATAAAAACAAAACCACCCCTTGCTCCCTCCCCCCTCCCCTTTGTGCTACATAAAACCTTGAAGTTATCCCTTGTCTTTCTCTTGGGCTACATCAAATTCATAGATAGGATGGGTGTTCTATTTCTACCCAAAGTTAGGGGATAAAGGGATAGATAAGTAGGTTTGGTCACCCTGTTGGGGGATATCTATTACTAGTGGCTCATCATCTTCTTGGTAGTAAAGCACAGTGACAAAGATAATCGGTCACCAATTGTCTTTTAATGAGCTGGTATCCATTAAGGTCTGAAGAAGAGGGACTGTAATGAAATATAAGTATGTTGTCCGCACAATATCGGGAACTTCCTAGCAAGGGGAATAGAGTGCCTTCCTACCCTGGAACATTTTCAAGGGAAAGCCCATTAGGGGCATTCTGGAAGGGTTTCCTGCCTTCTATGGGTAGGAGACTAGACCAGCTGCCTTCCCAATTCCATGCAATTCTAAGATTTTAAGTTGCTTTAGTAAAATGTCCTAGACTTTTGTTGATTACATGCCTGCATTCACAATCCTTTTGCCCACAGTAGGAATATTCAGTGAAGATGCAGTGCTACTCTCCACCCACACCCTTCCCACAGGTGTGAGACATTTGTCGCCTGTGATAAGAGATGATTGGAAGCCACTACCCTGTACATATTTTACACTTTCTCATTATTATGGCCTATTTTAACAAATAGAGGAAAAGTACTGATGTCACCCCTAGAACTGGTAATAAAGCTGCCCGATCTGGCATTAGTGTGATTTGTAAGAGTCTTTTGATGTTCTGGAAATCCTTGTTACACAGGAAATGGCCCAGCTCTGGGCTCATTGAGGAAATACAAAAAGTCAAAGACCAGTTTTTTTAGTAAGTTCAGCATGTCTGAGCTGTTCTTAGAACCTTTGGAATACGTGAATCAACTACCCCAGTGAAAAGCCAGATTAATTGCAGGGTGTGGAGCCCAGAGTCAGACCTTGGTTCCAAGCCCAGTTCTGCCACACTCACTGCGAAACCTTGGGGAAGTTACTTAATCCCTCTGGATATAGGTTTCCTCCTCTCCAAAACGAGCATAACATGTGGAGCAGTTAGGTTGCTTTGAGTGTAACCAGAGTGGCTTCAACAATAAGGAAATGTATGGCCTCCTAGAGCCGGGGCTCTACAGACTGAGGTTTTCAGGGTGGTTGGTCCAGCCTCTCGGTGATGTCCTCAAGGACTCCACTCTTTCTGCCTCCCTGCTGCTGTTCAGTGTTGGACTCCTAATAGGGTTTCCCTCAGGGTCACAGGATGACGGCCAGCAGCAATCTGGTTTCATTGTTCACACCCAGCTGAAGATAGAAACTGGTCGCCTGTGGCTTTCTCTCTACCCCAAAGGGGGGTGGGGAATCCAGAAGCCCCAGTAACTTTGCCTTAAATCTCAGAGCCAAACTGGTCATAAGCCCATTTCTGAACCAATCACAAGGGGCGGAGGTTGCTCTGATGGGCTTAGATTAATCCAGACCACCCAGCCGATTTGGCATCCAAGTACCAAACCCCATGGCTGCCACCCAACAGGAGAGGCAGAATAAACAGAAAGAGACACGCCCCAGGCCTGAAACAACATCTACCTTGCACACAAGTTCACTGGGAGGAGAGAACAAGAGGACACATGTAAATGTACCTGGGGTGGTGGCCGAACAACAGAAGTCATTTCCCTTCCAGTTATGATTTCCCCCTTCCAAGGAGAGGTGAACGACTTTCCTGAGAGGGGGGACTGAATCCCATTGTCGGGATGGTAGGTCTCACAACGATGAGCTGTTAGAAAGCATCCCGGTCACCCCCATGGAGTACACGGAGCCGTGACTGGCCGGAAGTGCCGGGGAGCTGCCATGGGAGGGTCTGGGCTGAACTGCCCAACATGGTCTGCACAGGACTCAAACACCAGCTCTAGGGTCTTCCTTGGGGGCTCAGCAGTAGGCCTCTGGCAGCCACACGACAGTGGTGGCTGACACGACTTCCTCTCTGGGCCACCAGACCACATGCCCCAGCCCTGGTCAAGGAGGCAGAAGGCTGCTATGAGGCTCCTGGGAAAGATCCAGCTTTCTTCATACAGGTGCTGCTACTCTAGTCCCCACCCCCCACTGACTGTGGCTGTGGGAACGGCAGGGGCCATGCTTCTCCCCAGACCACGACGGCATACCCAAGGTGTAGCAGTGACACCAGCCCAGACGCCAGCAGGTGCCCACTTAATTCAAGCCCCTCTCGGGTTCAGCACCGTGATGCCCGGAAACAGCCCCACGCAGCTCTCCGACTGCAGAGAGCACAATGGAAGGCTTTGCTGCTTCTCCTCTGGACGCACCAACACATTTATGGGAGGCCACACTTCCCACGGGCTGCTCCTGGCCAGTGACTGAACAAGGCCACCGAGTCAGCACAGGCTCGTTCCTGGGAGATGGTGGTGCCCTCCAATGCGCAACCCCGGATCAGGGCCTCCCCCAGGAACCTGACCTGCACTGCAGCCTGAGACTGTCCACTCATCCTTCCTCCTCCCCTGCCCTACCCACTCACAACTTCCCAGGCATCAGAGCTGCCCTGCAGTCTTTCTCACCCTTCTCCGGCCCTCCAGGCCTTCCCCTCTTCATCCTCCCCCAGCCCTGCGACAATGCAGCTCTTGCATCTGTACTCCTATCTTGGCACCTGCTCAGAAGACCCCCTCAAATGCAGCCATCATAGGCTGCCCCAACGATGGGCTTTCCTGACAGACTCTTGGAAGATCCCGGTTTTAGGAATAGGGATGTTTATGACAAAGTAAAGCATTAGTTGAGATTTTAAAGGGTCAAAAAACAAAAACAAAACAAACACCCACCCTTTCCTTTCCAATTCTGAACAATTTTGGGAAACGGCTGTATAAGTCAGTCAGGGATCCAAATGTCCACTTCATTCCTGCAAAAGCTGGAGCTGAAGCCAAAATGGTTGTCCCAGGACTTTCCGCTGAACTGATGTTCCTCACTTAAGCTCACTTACAACAGCTGGAGAACTTCAAGCTCCAACAACCTCCACCACACCCTTAACACTCCCAACACCCCGTCATCACCCCTAGGACTAGGGTCCGTGGGGAGCAGAGCCTTGCAGCCATCAGCACCAAGAGAAGAGTCCGAGGTGGGCAAGACAATACATGGGGGAGCAGTGACTCTTGCAAGCACGGACACCCCCCTGCAGAGCAATGTGAGCCGGGGGGCACCTCCGCCCCCTCCGTGGTCAGCAGAACCACTTCCTTTCCCCAGGGTGGATCCAGTGGAGAAGGTACTAGAGAGAAGCTTCTCCAGAGCCTTGGAGAACTAGAAAAGCTTGTTTCGTGAACTAGGAGAGTTGAAGGGAGAAAGGGAGAGGGTGCATCCTCCATTATCACAATCACGCCATCAATCAAAAACCATTACAATCATGTCATCCATCACAATCATGTAACTGTGGCTCGTTCCGCCCTCAAGGAGCCACCTGCTCGGTGGTGCAGATACGATATGCCCCAAAAGGACTTTGATGGCAGGGCCCGACTTGATAGCGGGGATGTAGACACCATGCCACAGCCTCTAATTCTGTGTGCAGAGACGCTGCTGGCTCCCTTTGCTTTTTCCTGTTATTTTCCTATGGTCCTGATGTAACCCCCTGTGGATTTTGGATTTTATCTTTATGCACTTCTGTAAACCCTCATAAATCCTTTCTGGAAAGAGGTGTGGGTTATATAATACATAAGCTATTTATGTAAATATGAGCAGGGTTTTAGGGCTTTCAGGTCGGCTGGCCTGGGTTCAACAGCTTTTTTATTTCCCCGTGTGACTTTACACAAATCTCTGTTACCCCTGTGAGTAAAGGGGTAACACTAGCTAGCTCATGGAGACCCCTTAGCACGGTGAGCCCCATGCAGATGCTAGTTATGGTTTTTACCACAGCAGACACACCCTGGTGTCTGTGCCCACCCCCATGTATTCCTGTCGCAGGGGAGTAAGGCAGACAGTCACAAGGGGACACATGGGCAATAATTACCGACGGATCAAGGGAACATCACTGATGGATCTTGGACGAGACTGGCCAGAGGAGAAAAGCCAGTCTTGAGAGCATGACTGCAGGAGCTCAGGAAAAGTTTATCAAGGCTATTTCTCCAGAGAGGCACAACGTTCCCTCGAACAGCTGAAAAGCAGTAGGATGGGGGTGGGGGAAAATCTGTGGAGGTGGTGGGTGCAGGGGGAGGTCATTAAAAGAGGATTTGGGGGCACATGGGGGTGTTCTTCATACATTCCAGTCAGGAGACTATGCCTTCATGCCCTAATGAGGCTCAGGTGCGGAAAGCCAGGCATCATCCCTGTGCTAGAATCAGATGCTCCAAGGGGAGATAAAGTGCCAGCACCCAGGAAAGAGCCTGCAGCCCCTCTGAGTGCCTAATTTAACACAGGAACAGGGAGAATCCTCTAAAATATGCAAAGTGCCTTGCAAGAAAGAAAAGCAACCCAGATCTGAGCAGTAATTCTGTTGCTAATTCTGTCTCAGATATTATGTATAAAGAACATTAACAACTGGGAGTGTTGGGAGTTTCTCAAAAGCCTAGAAATTCAATCAAGGCTCCCCCAGCTAGAGTAACCAGCCCCTCTTGTTTGATGTGCAAATTATAACGAGATTTTTCATTACACCGAAGTAGGAATTTACAAGCTGCCAACGCGTATCTAAGAGTGTCAAGTGAGAAGCAATTTGAACACACACGTACACTTACAGCTATTTCCAATGTCTTCCGGAAATAGAAACACCTATAAAAACTCAGTTTAAGATCACAAAAACCCTTTAAAAGCCCTACCTGGGATATTAGAAGTTTCCGCCTCTTCTGGCTAGGGCCAATTACAGAACTTCCTCCACCGTAAATCACGATGAACAGAGCCGCGCAGGTGAATCACACTCTTTACAGTAATGACAAGACATAAATTACCATGAAGACTTTCAATCCCCACATTTCCAAGCGCCGCAATTTGAGAGAATGTGCTTGTCTCTTTTCTCACTTGTTATTCACGAAACTCCGCGTTGGAAACGCGCTTAGACAGACAACCCGGATTCAAACGGAAAAGCCGGTCCCCAGCCTCCCCGAACGCCTGCGGGGCCCTCGAGGCCAGGGCTTCTAACTTTTCCAGAGAATCTGGAAACCCGTTTTTTTCCCCCCCTGAGGTAAAATCTCCTGATTTTTCAATGCCGGCAACGAATTACAATGTCTGTGGAGATATGTGGGTTCGACAAGACCTACCTGGGGCTGAGGGTCCAGTGCGCCCCCTGGGTCTGCCGGCTTCTGGGTGGTTCTCCGCCTTCCGGTCCCCAGAACCCCGTCAGAACTAGATCCGGTGAGGCTCCCAGCGCCCTCCCGGCGTTTGAAGGCGCCAGGCAGCTCTGCGGTTTGGGTCTCACGAGCTCGGCGGGCTCTGGGTTGCTCCCTTTGTAGTTGTTCGCCCTGGCTGCCGTTACAAAATACCACACACCTGGTGGCTTCCACAACAGAAACTTATTTTCTCACAATTGGCGGAGGCTGGAAGTCGGAGATCATGGTGTCCACAGAATGGGTTGTTCCTGAGGCCTCTCTCCTTGGTTTGCAAAGGGGCGTCCTCTTGCTGCTTCTTTAAACATGGTCATCCTTCCGGGCAGGGTGGGCTGTGAGGGGGGCTGGTGCCTCTCTTGTGTCCTTATCTCCTCTTTCTATAAGGACACCTGTCAGATTGGATGAGGGACCACCCTAAAGGGGCTCTTTTTAATGTAATTACCCCTGAAAGGCCTATCTCCAGATACAGTCACATTCTGACAAATGAATTTTGAGATGGATGTAATTCAGCCCATAGTCCTTCTACCTCACCCCCATTCCAATTCCCAATTCCTCCCAAAGGAGAGGGGAGTGGGAACATGGGCATGCCTTACCTGTTCAATTGCCAGAGAAGAATGTTTCTGGAAGACGTAAGACCAAACCACTCCCTCACCACACTTGGCCCACTGCACTGATCTCTTCATAACTGTCTTGAACCCTCAGATAACTCCACACAGCCTCTTCCACCTTACCCACCTTTTCTGCAGGTCTGGAATTTCCAAAGGGAAGTGATAAGGCTTCTCTTTCATAACATCCTCTGTGGTAGGTTGCCTCCAAAGATGGCCACCAACCATCCCTTCTGTTTCTGAACGGGCACATCACTGCTCCCACCAAGAGGTGTGGTCTACTTGCCTTCCCCCTGAATTTGAGTTGACTCTTGTGACTTGCTTTGACCAGGGCAATGCCCTGCTAGCTTATCCCAGAAGAGGCCTGGCCATTTCCACTTTTGCCCTGTGAGAACCCTGAGACCACCATGCTGTGTAGAAGCCCCGGCTAGCTGTGTGGAAGAGAACAAGGATGCCCCAGCCAGCAGCTACTTAGTCACACAAGTGATCCCAGGTGACATCACAGAATAGTGAGAAAGAATTAAGTACTGTGGTTTTAAGCCATTAACTTTTGGGGATGGTAGTTCATGCAGCAGTCCTGAAACACGTCTTCCCAGTGATCACCCTCCCCTGTTCTTTCTACTGTTTTTACCAGTACTTCAATCACGGTGCTCAGTTCAATGTTAGGAAAGGAAACGATGACCTTCACATGAAAGAGAGTGAACTGACTTGCAGAACAGAAGCTGCACAGGAAATTTCTTACAGTGCATGTCTTCTCTTACCCTCTAAGCCCTCATTCTTAACTTACATGGAGCTATGTGTATACACGGCATAGAGGATTTTTTGGAGCCGCAAGTAACATGGACAAAGACTGGGTGGGATGCTTTTGTAACTAGACTCACAATGTACTGCTATCTTAGTCCATCTGTGAGGACATGGAAATCATTGTTACATAGAGATGCTTGGGGGAAAGGGTGCCACTGGAAGTACCATATATCACTTTTGCTTTTAAAGTTTCATATTTAGGGGCACCTGGGTGACTCAGTTGATTAAGCGTCAGACTCTTGATTTCAGCTCAGGTCATGATCTCAGGGTTGTGAGAGTGAGCCCTGAGTTGGGCTCTGCACTGGTTGTGGAGCCTGCTTAAGATTCTCTCTCCCTCTCCCTCTATCCCTTCCCCCTCCCACTCTCTAACAAAATAAAAAATAAAATAAAATAAAATAGCAGTCCCTCTATCCTCTTAAAAAAATAAAGTTTCTTATTTATTAGGTAGTCATCTGGTCTTTGTTGCATCATATTGAGGTTGGGAGGTGTTTTGTTTTATTTATTTATAAAGATTTTATTTATTTATTTGACAGAGAGAGAGAGACAGCCAGCAAGACAGGGAACACAAGCAGGGGGAGTGGGAGAAGAAGCAGGCTCCTAGTGGAAGAGCCTGATGTGGGACTCGATCCCAGAACGCCGGATCACGCCCAGAGCTGAAGGCAGACACTTAACGACTGAGCCACCCAGGCGCCCCTTGTTTTGTTTTTTAAAGTGAAAACCAAAGCACAGAGAGATTAAATAATTTACTCATAGGCAAAACATCAGAGACCTCATGGAGGCTACCAGATTCTTGGTGTCAATATTGAGTCAGTCCTTCGTGGTGTAGACATTGTGTGTAATAGGAAGGAATGTGAGGGGCTACCATTTGGCATCAAATGCCCAGAGGGGAAGGCCTTGTCTTGTTCCTCTTGTAACTCCTGCAACTCTTCAGTCAGGGTGAAGTCCCACTGATTCCCCTTGGCGTCTAAAACACTCATTTGGGTGGGAAGTTCCGGGTTCACGCCCTGGTTCTCCCACTTCTTGGCTGGGTGATGGCCGTCAAATCAGTAAAGGAGGTCTCCATTTCCTCTTCATCAAAATGAGACTATCAACAGTCTTGCTGCTACATCTACTACTACTTTCTGCTTCAAAGGATTATGTTAAGATAAAATTTAGAAAAGGAATGTGAATACTCCATAAACTGAGAAGACCAAAAATAACTTCATTATTAAATGTCCTGTTGTCCATTTTGCATTCTCCTTATTGCTTCAGAATAGAATGTGCCTCACTTAAGACAGGGAAAAGGGCATTCACAGGGAGTTGAGAGACTTGGGTTTTAGTTTTATCTCTACCAGTTATTGACTCTGGGTCTTGGGAAAAATCATTTAATTTCTTTGTGTCTCTTTCCCCAGAGGTTAGAATCTTAAGATCCTATGATTTCCTACGACACTATTATTTCTAGTGATTTACAGAATGCTGCTAGGCATCAGGAAACAGCTGCCCAATCACTCGGGCTGACAGCCATATGGCTGCAGAAATGGGCAAAACTATTAAAATTATCTTCAATAAACTATAAGCATGTTTATATACCACACTCTCATATAGGTAAAAATAAATCGGAAGCTCTTGTGAATGGAAATATATTAAAGTACACCATTACAGTTATTTCAATATTTTAAAATTGTTAATTCACAACTTTTCTGACTCAAGCAGTACTATCCTAACGGAACAAGTATGGCATAGATTATTAAATATTGTGGTTTTGATTTCCCCCCAAATATTTCCTAAATATGAGTACTTTCTTTTTTCACAGAACTGACATGATAGCTGTTTAAGTAGAGAATGATCTTTCTATTTTAACATGCTGCATCTGAGTGCCCTTAGATTTCAAATTGTATTCTTCTTCAAACTGAAACTTCACAATTGTTGCTGATGTAAGGAAATGTCTTAATTCAGCTCTTTGTCTATTGGGCCCTGTGTCTCGGGAAACAAAATGCATTCTTTGGAGAATAGAAAGCTTGCTATGACCCTGCTGAGTTATGAATAATTTGTGCCATCCAGAAACAGTACTCAGTTTGAAAATACCATTTTAGAGACATCATTTGTTGTTCGACTACCATTTCCTATTTCATACAAAAATTGGAAAACTAGAATAGCGAGTTCTGTTCTCTTGGGACTTATATCCTCATTTATTTGATGTCTGCTTCCAACTTGAAAATGTCGTGAGCTACCAGCATTCTGTTTTGATAGCTTTGAGGGGGAAGAGGAGGAAATATATGACATCATTTGAAATTTTAAAAAGCAACCGGAGTTTGCATTAAGCAACTTCTGTTTCCAGGGAACATTCGTAAGTCATCATTTCCCATCCTCTCAGTCCTTGATGACTTCCTTAGCTCTCAGTCCTCCCAAATGGAGAGGTCAAGGGCTCATCAATCCAATTAAATATAGACGTTAAAAAAAAAAAAAAGTCAATGGAGGCCAGCACTTCCAGGATGGTGAAGTGGTGTCTCAGCAGACCCTCTCTCTAGCAAAACAATAATTTAACTGGTAAAAATTATTTAAAAAGCAATAACTTAAAGTCTCTGGAAATTGTTTGAAGGGCATACAGCAAATGGAGAAAAAGCCGTTCGGGAAGATCTATACAACCTTCGTAAGAACAGCTAGAGTCTGTAGTATTTGAGCCACATCCTGCTTCCTGACCCTCCTTCACCCCGGCTCCGAATTAGGGAAGTGCTACTGGGTCTTCTGCCCCGGACAGGTGTGGCCAAGAAGATGGGGGTTGCTTCTTGCCCCAGCAACCAGGCGGAGGCGATGGCTTCACCCTTGGAGGGGCAGGTTGGCAGGTTCAACAACAAAACAACCCCCCGCCCCGCCCCGGAAGCTGTCTTCCGGATGGTACAGCCGTCCTGCTCCAAGGTGGAAGCTCTACTCCAGATGAGAGGACTGGGGTCTCTGTCACTCCCATCCCTGGCCCAGTGCACAGGCTAGAAGGGTGGACGTTCCATGGTGCAAGAGATAAGCCAAGAACAGGGACTGCCACAGCCCCCGCCCCCAGTATGCACTTGTAGAGAGGGGGCACTTATCATTTGGGGAAGAGTGGGTCCCTACCCCCAGTGCTGTCGGTGGTGCAAGAGTTCTGCTGCCGGGGGTGGGGGAGGGTGGGGGTGTCGGGAGGCAGGTCATAAGGACAACAAGCCCTGCAGCTCAGCTGAGGCGACAATCTGGAACAGAGTGGCGAACTCCATGCAAAAAAGTGTTGTCAGAAAGAGTGGAGGTTTTTTGTTTTTGTTTTGTTTTAAAATATTTATTTGAGAGAGTGAGATAGAGAAAGTGAGAGCACGAGTGTGGGAGGGGCAGAGGGAGAGAATCTTCAGGCAGACTCCCTCTGAGCACGGAGCCTGGCTGGGGCTCCATCCTGTGACCCATGAGATCAGAACCTCAGCTAAAACCAAGACTCAGATGCTTCACCAACTGAGCCACCCAGACACCCCCCAAAAAACGGAGGTCTTAAAAAACAAAAAACACTAACAAAAAGCAGTGGAGGTCTTGGTGGAAATTAAGAGGCTGGTAATCCTGAAAAAAGTAAAGCAGCAGAGCGGCCAGAAGTTTAATGGAGAGAAGTAGGAAAGCGACTACCAAGGAGAGCCCTCCTGGGATCACAGTCAACTCAGGCGTTGGGAAGGCTGTGCGCATGCGGGGCGCTGCCTGGAGCCTCCCCTCGCCCTGCCCCCACCACACCCCCCAATGGAGCAATCAGAGCAGATGGTGGAGCTGACTTGCAAGCATCCTGGAACAAGTCTCAGAGAAACCCAGCAGCACAGGGGGGCCTCACTGACTTGAGGGGCTTAACACAACCTCTGATCAATCAGTGCCCAAAAACTAGATCCCTCTGACACAGGGACATCTGAGGAATCAGGCTTTAAAACAATGATCACGGCCATTCATGGCAAGCTGGAAGACTGTGTGCATGTCTAAGGCTGCACCCACCTGGGGAGCATTCAGAGAGCAGCAGTCAGAGGATTCGAAGGTGCTAGAATATGGGACAAAAAAGTAAACACTCTGATCTCCAAGCCATACACATATACCACTGAAAAGGGTCAAAACCTAACTGGCTAAGGGGGCTTAAGCACAACCTTGACCAATAAATGCCTTATACCCACCAGAAGCGATTCCTAGGTGGCCAGTCTAGAGGAGAAGAACAAGGTGAGGGAAATTGGAGCATCATCACCAGGGGCTGCTAGACTTCCCAGGATTATTTTAGTTAAGTCCCTAATAAAGAAACAGCCCAGCAAACAGTAATCACCACCACCACCACCCCTGGGAGTAGTGTCAATATCCATGATCTAAAATGTTCAGTTTTCCACAAAAAATTACAAGACATGCAGAGAAACAGGAACATGTGAACCGTACACAAGAAAAAACCCAAACAGTAGACACTGACTTTGGAAGGGTCCCAACAGTGGACCTAGCAGACAAAGACTTCAAGACAGCTATTATAAATATGTTCAAAGAACTAAAGATAACCATGTTTAAAGCGCTAAAGGAAGGTATGATGAAAATGTCTCATCCAAAAAAAAAAAAAAAAAAAGCCGATCAAGAAAAACTATTAAAAAGAACCAAATGGAAATCCTGGACTAAAAAGTACAAATGCAAATGAGAAATTCACAGAGGGGTTCAACAGTAAACTTGAGCTGGCAGAGAAATCAAAAGGAAAATCCTTTGAGATGAATGAGATAATTTGAGATGAATGAAAATGAAGGTACGGCATACTAACACTCATTGGAAGCAGCTAAGGCAGTGCTTAGAGGAAATTTTATATCTGTAAATGCCTATAAGAAGAAAGAAGAAATTTCTCAATAACCTAACCTTCTACCTTAAGACATTGGGAAAAGAAGAGCAAACAAAACCTAAAGCAAGCAGAGGAAAGAAAACAATAAAGATTAGAGTGGGGATTTATAAAATGGAAACACAACAGAGAAAAATCAATGAAACCAGAAGCTTGTTATTCGAAAAGATTAACAAAATTGACAAACTCCTAGCGTAAATTGACCAAAAGGGGAAAAAAAAAAAAAAAAGAGAAGACTCAGATTACCAGAATTAGGAGTGAAAGAAGGAGCATTACTATTGATGTTACAAAGGATTCTGAGAATACCTTGAAAATAGTATGGCAAAAAATTAGATAACTTAGATGAAACGTAAAAATTCCCAGGAAGACACAAACTATCAAAACTGATTAAAGAAGAAGTAGAGGGGCGCCTGGGTGGCTCCGTCGGTTGAGTGTCTGGCTCTTGATTTCAGCTCAGGTCATGATCTCAGGGTTGTGGGATTGAGCACCCCCTCAGGCTCTGCACTCAGCACAGAATCTGCTTGACATTCTCTCTCTCTCTCAAATAAATAAATCTTAAAAAAAAAAAAAAAGTAGAAAATACAAATGGACCTATATCAAGCAAAGAGATCAAATGAGTCACTTAAAAATTTCCCATAAAGGGAAACCCAGGTGCAGTTGGCTTTACTGGTGAATTCTACCAAACATTCAGAGAAGAAGCAATACCAATCCTTCACAAACTCTTCCAAAAACCAGAAGAGGTGGGAAGACTTTCTAAGTCATTCTCTGAGGTCCGTATTTCCCTGATACCAAAAGTAGACAAAAAACATCACAAGAAAAGAAAGTGAAAGACCAATATCCCTTATGAAAACAGAAAACAAAATACTAGCAAACAGAATATAGCAACACATAAAGAGGATTACACACCATGAAGAAGTGGGATTTATACCAACAATATAAGACTGGTTACCATCTATTAACGAAATACACACCGTTAATAGGAAAAACATCCATATTAGAAAGAATGAAAACTATCTCTATTTGCAGACGACAAGCTCTTACAGATAGAAGACCTTAAGGAATTCACTAAAACACTATTAGACCTGAAAATAAGCTCAGCAAGTTTACAGGATACAAGACGAACATCAGATAAAGTCAATGTTACCTCTATACACTAAAAATGAACCCTCCAAAACTGAAATTAAGAAAGCAATTCTGGTTACAATAGCATCAAAAAGAATAAAATATGTAAAAGAAATGCACAACTTGCACACTGAAAACTACAAGACATTGTCGAAGGAAATCGAAGACCTAAATTAATGGATCAGAATGGTCTAAATCATGGACTGGAAGATTTAATATCATTAAGGTGGCTACGATACCCAAATTGATTTACAAACTCAATGCAATCTCTATCAAAATCCCAGCTGCTTTTTGCAAAAGTTGTTAAGATGACCCTAAAATTCATATGAAGATGCAGGGACCCAGAATAAACAAAATAATCTTGGAGAAGAAGAGCAAGTTGGAGGACTCACATTTCTGGATTTAAAAGCTTACTACAAAGCTACAGTAATCTATCAGTCATCATAAGGATAGTCACATAAATCAATGGAATAGCATTGAGAATCCATAAGTAAATCCTTACCTTTATCATCAATTGATTTCCAACAAGGGATCCAGTATAATTTAATGAGGAAAAGAGAGTCTTTTCAACAAATAGTGTTGAAATAACTGGATATCTTCAGGCAAATGGAGGGATTTAGAACCCTACTACACACCATACACAAAAATAAACTGAAATGGATCATAGATCTAACTGTAAGAGCTAAAATTATAAAACTCTAAGAGGTAATTTTGTAGTGGTTTCTTAGATATGACACCCAAAGCACAAGCAACAAAAGAAAAAATAGATAAATTGGACTCCATCAGAATTAAAGACATCTCTGCATGGAGTAATATTATCACAGAGGTGAAAAAGCAACCTACAGAAGGGGAGAAAATGTTTGCAAATCCCATATCAGGTAAGGGACTTGTTTCCAGAGCAAATAAAGAACACTTGCAACTCGATAATTAAGAGACAAATAACCCAATTAAAAAGTATTTGAGTAGGCCTTTTTCCAAAGAAGATGTATGAATGGCCAATAAGCCCATGGAAACCTGATCAATATCATCAGTCATTAGGGAAACCACAATGAGACACCACTTCATACAAACCAGGATGGCTGTAGTGAAAAATGCAGGCAATAACAAGTGCTAGTGAGTATATGGGAAAATTGGAACCCTCACACATTGCTAGTGGAAGCTTAAAATGGTTTTGGCCGTTCCTCAGAAAGTTAAATATAGAATTATCATACAACCCAGCCATTCCCCTCCTGGGTATATGCCCAAGAGAACTGAAACATATATTCACACAAACACTTGTGTATGAATACTCACAGCAGCATTATTCATGATAACTAAAAGTTGGAAACAACCCAAACATCTATCAACTGATGAATGGAGAAGTTAAACATGGTATTATTCAGCAATAAAAAGGAACAAGTGCTGATACCCGTTACAACCTGGATGAACCTCAGAAACATTATGCTAAGAAGCCGGTCACCAAAGACTGCATGCTGTATGAATCCTTTTATAGGAAACGTCCAGAGAAGGCAGATCAGTAGAGAAAGAAAGTAGATTAATGGGTCCCAGTGTTGCATGGGCTGGGGGCAGGGAATGAGGAATGGCTGCTAAAGCATACAGGGTTTTTTGTGGGGTTTTTTGGTGAGGCATAAAAATGTTCTAAAAGTAGATTGTGATGATGGATATACAACCATGTGAATGTACTAAAAAAAATTGATTTGTATACGTTAAATGAGTGCATTGCATGGCATGTTAATTATATCTCAATAAAGCTGCTTAAAAAAAATCAATGTATGTTTTCCTTGATGAAGATGGAGAACTAATGTCAATCTTCCAAGCAGTTAAAAAAATCTTAATGTTAATATCCCTTACTCAAAACACACTCATATGAATGTAAAAACAGTATTTATTTTTCCAGAATGATCCTTACGGGGGAAAGATGACTAGAGAGATTTTCCAGATATGTAAGACTGAAAACCAACGGGAACAGGTGGCCTGATTTAGTCCCACTGAGTGATACCAGAGGGACCTACAGAAACAGTTTCTGGATAACAATAAATTAGAAAAAAAAAAATGCCGGGGCGCCTGGGTGGCACAGCGGTTAAGCATCTGCCTTCGGCTCAGGGCGTGATCCCAGAGTTATGGGATCGAGCCCCACATCAGGCTCCTCCGCTATGAGCCTGCTTCTTCCTCTCCCACTCCCCCTGCTTGTGTTCCCTCTCTCGCTGACTGTCTCTATCTCTTTCAAATAAATAAATAAAATCTTTAAAAAAAAAAAAAGAAAAAGAAAAAAAATGCCTCATTTGTCTTAAAAATAACACAATTACCAGGAAGCCATGGGTTTCTATTTGGAGGGATCATTTTACATGACCAGTTCTTGCTATGAAATGAAATCTCTTTTGACTAAAAATTCTGGCAGATTTTTTTTTTCCTCGTGGGGATTTCAAAATATTATTCACACGCTTTTTAAAAGGAGAGAAACTCCTTTGTAAACATGATCTGTTTCTTATACTTTCCAGTGGCTGATTATACCCACATTTTTAAGCAGATGGCAGTTGAGGATACTAACAAAAAGAAAACACATTTTAATTTCCTTTATTAAATCGGTGTAGGAAGATAATCTCCCAATGATTAAATTAGATAACTTCAATAACTCATTCCTTAGAAAAAATATGGCCCAAATCAGGGAGCTATTTATGTAGTGACAGTAGAAATTGAGCGGTCACAGGACAGGGAAAAGGCTGATTTTCTTTAATAACAAAGAAGGAGCCACCACGTCCCTGTAGGCACGGCCACCTCGCCCCTCACTCTTGGAGCGGTCCGCATATGGCAGGAATCACCCACAGCCTTGGTGTTTGCTACACACACAGGAGATGAGCCTCAAGTCAGCACACTTCACACTGTCTCCTGTTACAACTGAAGAAAACATTAAGGGTTTGCTCGATTTACCACCACTCTCAGAAGAACACCATGTGTGTGATGTGACCTTTAAAAGCGACCTGCCATTCTCTTTTCAGAGCAAAGATGCCATAACCTCTTCTTCAAGGGCCTTTTTCACTTTATTACATTTTCTTGCTCAGTTGTAGAAGTAGATATTTTCTATCAGGACAAGGAGAATAAGTCATCTGAACTGTCAAATAGGATGTGGGCTTTATTTCTTCAGGATATGAATTACATCTGCTTCCCTCCAGGAATGTAAACCAGCCAGACAGTAGTTCTCCCTGCGCGGATGCAAGAATAACACAGCACCCCCCACTTGTCACACCTGCCCTGAGTTGACGGAGTTCGCCGGTGCTGCTGCGGATAGAGCGGCACCCCCTTACGCACCTGTTCACGGTGGGTTCAGGACACAAAGTGAAGCACAGGGAGGAGCTGACCCATCTCCCTGGAGAGAAAAACACTTTGGAATTTAAGAAAAGGAGACTTGGCTGGATTTGTACGGCGGCCCATGTATTCAGTGTTTTAAGGGCTGATGACACTTGAACAGGTTAGAGAGAAGGGTATGGTGGTCATGGTACAATAGTTGAAATATGTAGTGACTTTGGCTCTCTCTCTGCTTTCATAGTGGACGCACTGGTCGACTCCATTCTCGTACATTTTAGTGGGATCCAACCGGTTCAAAAGAATGGACTCTCCTTCCATAATAGAAAGAACACATATCACACTATCTGTTTCTCGGGATCTGTGGTACATTAGACATTTCGCCCGTGCTCCTTGGTTTCCTTGCAATAGGTCCCTGACATGCCCCCATGGAAAGGGAGGGTCTGTATTTCCTCCCCTGGAACCCGGGCCAACCTTTATCACTGCCTTGACCTATAGGATGAAGTGGAAGTGACACTGTGTGACTTCTATGGTCATAAGAGACATGGCTTCTGCCTGACTCTCTGCCGGGGTTATTTGCCCTGGGAACGCAGCTAGTGTGTTGTGGGCATGCCCAGGCTGACAGTCCTTAAGCAACAGCCAGCACCAGCTGCTGGACAAGTGAGGGAATGACCCTCGGGCTGATGAGCCCAGCTCCGGTCTTCCAGTTCTGCAGCCAAGGCCCCCGATCTTGTGGAGCAGGCAGAAGCCAGCCCCAGCTGAGCCCTGTGTCCCTGACCCACAGTAAGTGTGTGGGACAATAGGAGAGTATCGTTTTAAGCCATTTTGTGTTGGGTAAGTCGTTATGCAGCAATATGTATCTAATACAAGAACTTTGCCTCTTCCCAGTGGGAAGCCAGTAGGCGAGGGAAATTAAAACCAGTTTAGAACTCAAGATAACAGTATCTCAATAGGGAACGTATGATATTATGGCTCGGGTTGCTCCACAGAAAGGATTTGGTCATCTCATTGAGCCTGATTTTCCCAGAACGCAAGTCAGTCATGTATTTATTTATACACTAAATGAATGAGTTTCTTTCAACAAATATCTATTGGGTAATTATATTCTAAGCATAAGAATAAACCGAATATGACCCAAAAACTACATCTAGTCTAGTCTGCCTGCATTCAAATTGCGCCTGTTACCCTTATTAGCAGTTTACTCAACATCTCTGTGCCTCAGGTTCCTTTTCTGTAAGTAAGGACAGCATTAATACCTACCTCACGGACTCGTACGGGGACTGAAGGGGTTAGTGCACACGAAGTATTTAGAATAGGGCTTGGCACTAGGAAAGTGTTGGTATTATTATAATTATTATCTATAATGAGGTGTTTCATAAAATGAGACTGAAAGCAAATATGGCAGTGTTCACATTTGTTAAATCCATGGGATGTTCCTGTGAGTGTAGTATTATTCTTGATACTTTTCTGTATTTTAAAATAATTTATAACTTAAATTACACACAAAAAGATACAGTCTCAGTTCTAGAATAGTTCATATGTTAGGGAGGAAGATAAGTAACTTATCCTAAAGAACAGTTGTCCTGTGTGTGTGCATGTGTGTGCACGTGTATGTACATATGTGTGCACAGTGAGCCAAAATCTTTATCTGCCCACCTGGCTCCAGAACTCTTTTCAGGGAGAGAATGTGTTTGTTTTGGAAAAACAACTTGATAAGCCACTTCAACTTGGGGTTGAAGGTGGGATCTTAAGGACTGGGTGCTGGCACGAGGTCAGGTATGAAGGAGACTGAATTAGGCTGCCCTGCATGAGAAAATAAAGGGAGGAAAGGGAGGGAGGAGACAAGAGGGAGGAAAAGAAAGGAGGAAAGAGGGGAGCCCCGAAGGGGTGGGAAGCTGGGCTTTAACTGGAATGAAGAGCGTATCTGTTAGGAATGCATTCAGCAGCATGTTATGGAAAATGGGACAAATAGGAGCTTATTTTTCTCTGACAGCGAGTACTCCAGAAGAAGTTCATTTTTGGCTATGGTTCAGCAGTGCAAGGATTGGTGTTGGGGCCATTCCTCATAGTCCTCCAGCGATAGGGAGCGTAACTGAGAAAGGGCCCCAGCTGTTTCTCTTTAAAATCCATCACGGTGTTTGCGCCAGAGCGATGCCTTCCATGGGCAGCTCCCAACTAATGATGGTGCAGCAGGGAAACCAAGGCAGACACCTTACACACGAAAAGAAACTGTCTCCAAGAGTATCGTTAGTCATCATCCAATACTTCGTGTGTTCCTTATTAAGTTCCAGCAGCACATAAGCAGTGGTCCAGATTGAACAAATGTGGACTGAGCCAAGCCCCGCAGAGCCCTCAGCGTGAAGCAGAGCCGCCCAAACAAGCCATCCCAGATCAGCCCACCTGCAGACCTGCAGACATGTGAATGAAATTTGGGGGTGTGCAAGGCGGCATTATCGTGACAATAGCTAACTAGCCAACCTGGCCTTAAATCCCATCCCCCCCTAGCCTTTTCTGCCCTCTGCCCCACACCCTCGCGTGGCCTTGGTTGTGACTCTTTCCTTCTCTGGACCCCTCAGCACCAGGCACCCCTCTTTCAGCTCCTGCCAGACCCCTGCGTGTCTGTCCCACACCCATATTTGACTGTGCCCTGCTCGAGGCCTGCAGTTGCCCCTCAGGCACCTCTGTGCCCTGTGTTGTCCTCTGCCTTGCACTCACCTCAATAAATCCTCGCTGAACTCAAGTCTGATTAACTCTGTCTTTGGAGGCTCTGATAAGACATCAGTGGTCGATGTCACCAGCGTCAAGAAAGAGAAAAGAGAGCGACCACGGAAGGGCACCGTTTGTTTAGCTGAATCTGTGTTTCCTCCAGTCGATAACCTCCTTTGTTGATTGCCCCTGACAGAAGATTCTGACAACGCGATGGAAGTGCTCAGCTCTAGGACTGAAGAAGCCAGCCGCCCTCCCGCAAGCTCCCTTCCATCGCAAGCGGTGTCTGCATGCAAACACCTCTTTTCGGCTTCGCACTGGCTTCGGGGACTGAAGAAGTGACAGAGGAAATCGGCCCGCAAAAACGGAGCCAAATGAAGAAGGCCCGGCCCCAGGATCCTCCGCAGTATTGATCCCTGTCGCCCCTGCAGCACACGGGACAAACATCTGTGCTTTATTTTCATATTAAAGGGGGGTAGTTTGGAAGAGGAGTCCCTGGTCTTCCATAGCATCTGCTCTCTGAGGACCTGCTGGCCGTGGGCCCGTGTCTCCGCGCGGGAGGAACACAGCAGCGGCAATCATCAGGTCCTGCGGCTCCAGGGGCTCGGCCCTTCCAGGGCCCTTCGAGGCTGCTGTGTCCCGGGGGGTCTACAGCTCGCCGCATCCTGACTGCCCAGCTTCTGCTGACGCACCTGGCCCTAAGTCACTAATGGAATTACCAGCCACGGAGGCAATTTCTGTGGCTTTCAAAGCCCTGGTCATTATGAAAGCAGCCATCTGGAGAACAGTCTTGAAATGGAGAAAGGGAAAGAATGGACGGGAAAGAAGCAGCCGGCCTCCTCCCCTTACCCTCTAAGAAAGAAACATAAACTCGATGCTGATTACACCAGAAGAGAAGGGAATGTTTCGAACAGCAGTTGGCAACCTTTTTCTGTAGAAGGCTGGAGTGTCAATATTTTAGGCTTTACAGGCCGGGCTATTTCTGTCACGACTGTTCAGTTTTGCCATTGTCATCCAGAAAGCCGACAGATGCAATCCAGAGCAAGTGAGCACAGTTGTGTTCCAGTAAAACTTTATTCACCAAACAGGTGGTGGGTTCTAGTTTACACACCCCGTTCACAGAATTGCACCGAGACACTATCATACGGGACCACAAGTGATGTCAGATTTCCTCTGCTGGAAGAACACAGAGAATCCCTTTGCACAATAATCCCAGAGCGTAACCCTCCCTAGGTTTTGTCTTCCGAACATTACGTTTATTTTTCAAGTGTAAGTTTATAAATCTCCTGGATTCAGTGGTTTTCCTCCCCTGATCTCCTCAAACGATACTGACGCCATTCATACAAATATCTCCTAGGAATGTCTCTAGCAGTTTTGGAGGGAACCCCAGAACCCACAAATCAACCCCCTTGTTTGCCACCCTGTGGAACTGAGGCCCAGGTCACAGTGCCAGTTGGTGACAGAGCAGGACCAAAGCACATTTGACCTTCCATTGTGGGTCACCAGTTCACGTGCATTGTTAACGCCATTTTTATTGGCAACAACCCTATCATGAAAGGTGTGCGTGTGTGTGTGTGTGTGTGTGTGTGTGTGTCTTAAATTTCCCATCACGTTTCCCATAAACTCCACAAGGGAGAGATCATATTTTATGGCGCTTGTTATTAAGTTCTTAAATTAAAATACGTTGTTACAAAAATAGTGCATGCTTAATGAAACAGTTAAGAAGCATACAGAGTAAACTAAGGTCGCCTTTCATCCACTCCTAATCTCCCCCATGGCCTCTCTAGAGGTAACTACATTTTTTCCACCTAACATGTTTTTATGAAGAATTTCAAATGTACAGTAATCATAATTCCGCAGTGAGTACCTGTATACTCACCCTAGACTCTACGACTCATACTCTACGAGTCTGCTTTGTTACACATCTGCCCGGCTTCCCTGCCTCTACCCACCCACCAATCTATCTTTTTTCTTTTGCGTATGTATTTCAGAGGAAAGTGCAGACATCAGCGATTTCCCCTCCAACTTCCTCTTCAGCACTTCCCTCCAATCCTTCAACAGGCAAATTGTTAGCTAGAGTTTAATATTTGTTTACATTTTTTGTCTGTTGAGGAAAACTCTATATCCCATGACGTGCACAATTTTTAAGTGTGTTGCTGGTTTTGACAAAAGTAAGAAACCAAACACAAATACCAAACCCACAAAGTTCCTACCTTCCTTTTCAGGCAACCTTTGTTCTGATATTTTTCTACCGTATATTAGATGATTTTTCCTGTTCCAGAGCTTCATTTAACTGAAATTTTGTAAACACACACACACACACACGTACACAAGTGTACTCTTTTGTATAAGCTAGCACTGTTTGGTTATCCCTTCCTCACGCACACATACACACAAGTAAGTAGGTCTGTTTGTTTTCTTTTAGCAAAGGGTCATGCTCTGCACTGTCCTGAGACTGGCTGAGTTGCCAGAGGCTGACGACAGTCTAGAGTGGAGAGTCTGGTTGGAAGCCCGCCTGACACTTACTAGTTGAGGTTTTTTGTTTTTTGTTTTTTTTTTTTAACTAGCTGAGCATTTTAGGCAAGTGATTTAACTTCTCAGTGCCCTCGTTCTGTGGTTATTGTGTGGCTTCAGTGGCCAGTGCCTGGAAGCCTGGAAGCACACCTGGAACAGGGCTGGCCCACAGTAGTGACTGCAGTAACCCTGCTGGCGACCCACCTTGGACCCCAGCAATCACCTGTGTACCATGTCCAGGTTCTGTGTGATTTGCTAACATCAGACAGCTGTGACCTTCAGGGGGCTGCCCTGAGGCCACCAGAGCCCCTCAGCAAATACACAGAGAGCTGACGGTGCCTCTTTTCTATTCATGGTGGGACATACCACAAAGTAGAGAAAATGGATATACCCATCTATCCCTCCACCCAGGAGGAGTTTCTGTCCTCTGGGGGGTGGGGGGGGGCTGTTCCCAATAACTGACAGGTGTGGGAGTGTGCAGGCTGGCTCCTTTGCCCCGGGCTGAGAGACACTGAGAATAACTTCTGCTCCACAGCCTGCCTGAGATGGCCCCCTTCTGTGGCCTCCTCACCTTTCCTGTCCCGGTTCCCCAGCCCTTCCAGCATCTCCTGGGAGCACTTGTGTAGTGAATCCCTTGTCCGCGATCCCGGTCTCACTGTTTCTGGAACCCCAAAAGGGGCTGCTCAGTACCCTTCTGTTGATTGAGCTGCCGACTCAGCCACATCTGTGGGCGGGAGCTTAGCAAAGCCCCAGGTGGAGAGGGGCTCCTTGCACTGAACTCATCTGCTATTTTGTCTTCCTGGGCCCTTTCTTTTTCTTCGTGGGGGGGTGGGGGAGCTTTCATTTTAGGTAAAATGGAAGGTGGGAACCAGATTATCTGAAAGATCCCACTAAAGGACTCTGTGAGTCAGGGGGGAGTCATCAGCCTTGTTTCACGTGAATGTGGCGGTTCCGGCAAATATGACCTCGTGATGGGTAAAGGATGCTTGGAAATAACCTTTAGAAAGTGAGTGGTGGGTGGGGGTGTGAGCGGTAGCAACGCATAGGATGGCGATGAGTTAGAAAGATAAAAGGGGAGGACTCTGAAAGAGGCAAAAAATACAGCAGTGGAGACTCTGAATCAACCTGAGGGAGAAGCAGACAGCTAACGTGGGAGAGTGCAGGGCCTGGTGGAGAAGGCCAGCCCGGGAAGGGAGTCGGAGAGCTTGGGAGCTGGTCATGTTTTAGAAGGATCCACAGTTCCTCCCCACAGGGCCCTCAGTGAGAGGCTCCGGGGTGCAGCCAGGAAGGCTGGGTCTAAGGCCCTGGGACTCCCAGTCTCACAAAGACCCCATGTCCGAGCTTGTCCCAGGGGTGGCAGAGCCCTCCCAAAGTCAACGACCATCTTGACCTTGGCCGTGAGTTCATGAGTCGCTGTCAGTGTCTCAGTCCCGGAGGGCTGCTATAGCCAAGTCCCACACACTCGGCGGCTCAAACCACAAACACTTACCTCTCACAGTTCCGGAGGCTGGAAGTCAGACGGAGTTGCCGGCAGATTCAGCCCCCGGTGAGAAGTGGAGAGCGGCCTTGGTGCTCAGTTTCTTGGGGCCCAGCACCTCCTGGAGCTGCCCCATCTTCGGCAGCGCACACGGACAGTTTCTTCTGCTTGGAACTCACCTTGTCAGTTCAGACCCACCCTTCAGGTCTCAGTTTAAACGTCCCGCTTTCTCGCCGGGTCCCAGGCTGGCTCTCTTGTTATCCCCTCTCCAGCACACTCCCTGGGGAGGCCCTTCCCGGTGGTTAAGAAACGCACAGATTCCTGCTAGGCCTGCACTCAGGGCTCAGGCCTGCGCCTGTCTGGTTCGTTGTGGTACCTCTACTTCCCAGCATGGCGCTCAGAATCCAGTCTTCCCTCCGAAACAGGAGGGGCAGAGTGACTCTGCAGGGAGAGGTTATGGTAAATTCTCACCCAATGGATTTTCTTTCCTGGCAACTCCTCCCTCTCCCTGCCCTGCACCCACCCCCTTCACCATGAAAACAAGAGAAGCTGAGGATGCTCCCGCCATGGAAGGAGAAACCCATCAAAACCAGAAACAAATCCTGACAGAACACGAAACTTTCTGTGGTGATCATTATCTTGATTGTGGCGATGGTCTCCCAGATGTAGACATAAGTCAAAACTTATCAAACGGTACACTTACGTATGTGCAGTTGATTGTAGTCAATTATCTCTCAATCAGACTGCTAAAAAATAAAGCGTGGTTTTTGAGCTAGTTCTCAGGTGGGCCTATGAATATTTAAAGCAGAGTTAAATTTTGAAAGCCTAGTGCTTAAGAGAGAAAAGAGGCTTCTGAATCCCAGACTTGGTTTAAACTCTCAGGCGCTGCATGTGGAGGGTGAAGGACTCTGGAAGGAGAGTTTCACTCAGACTCCGGCTGGGAGCACCTGGGGGCTGGTTAGCCCACAGATTCCGGGGGCCACCTCGGCCCCAGCAGGGCTGGGGTGGAGCGGGGGGATTTGCCTAATGAGTCCTCAGCGATGTCACTGCGGTTGTCCATCCAGAGAAAAGAACATTGGTCTAGAGTATAGAATGAGTGAGGAAGAAAACACAACTCTCCTGCCTCAGAAGCAAACTTGAGGGGAAAGAAGGAAGACTTGCAGGGGACAGGACTAGAGTTTTGAGGGAGGGGGTCCCCAAGGGATGCCCAGTGTTCTGTGATTCTGCCTCAGAGCAAACTCCAAATGGCCCGTGGAGGTGGAGGGAGGGTGTTTGCCTCAGCGAAGTCAGGGGACTGGAGAACAAACTGCAACTGCCTGCCTTTCCCAGGTGTAGCCTGGGATCCTAACCCTCCTGGAGAATCCTGGAGCCTGGGGCCTCGTAGTGTCCTGAGGGCTGAGCTCAGATGAAGCCTCAGAGGCCTAGGGGACAGGGGTGTGGCCCCCAGAGAGCAGCTCAGAACTCCCACTCCTCAAGGAGAGGCCCAGCAGGTCAGCCAAGGCCTGTGGTTGGAAGAGGAGGACAAGGAAGCGTGTGCCTCACCGCTGCCAGGATAGCAGAAGAGATGCTGACATGGCCCCGCTCACAGAGGCCAGAAGAGACCAGCGGGAACATTTTATGCAGCCTCCTGGCACTCATCACCTGGGGTTACCCAGAAGGGCATGATTTTATTTTTATTTATTTCTTTTTAAAAGATTTATTTGAGAGAGAGAGAGAGGGAAAGAGAGACAGAGAGAGCAGGTGCACGTGAGTGGGGGGAGGGGCAGAGGGAGAGAGAGAATCTCAAGCAGATTCTGCACTGAGCACAGAGCCTGACTCAGGGCTTGATCTCATGACCCTGAGATCACGACCCGAGCTGAAATCAAGAGTCAGACGCTCAGCTGACTGAGCCACCCAGGTGCCCCCAAAAGGGTGTGATTTTTAAATTAGAAGCGACTAGTCATTTTGGATTGGTGAGATTAAGTTTTCCACCTTCAGCACAAATGAGGGGTCAAGAGCTCAGTTAATTTTGTTTTTAAAGATTTTATTTATTTACTAGAGAGAGAGAGAGAGCACAGAGGGAGAGGGAGAAGCAGACTCCCCAATAAGCAGAGAGCCCCCGTGGGGCTCCACGTGTGGAGTCTGCCTGAGATTCTCTCCCTCTCTCTGACTCTCCCCCTGCTCTTGCCCTCACTCTCTCTCTAAACTAAATAAGTAAATCTTGAAACAAAACCTAAAAAGACACTCTCTTTAAGAACACATCTGCACTCAAACTTACACCCTGGCTCCGTACTCTTTGATGATTGTAGCGTCTGCCAGAATGCATTCCCCCCTCTCTGGCAAAACCTGAAAGAAGAAAAATACTACACCTTCTAAATTGCTCACTGGAGTAACTGGATTGGTGTATAATCAATTCTTTCTTATAATGAAAAGGCAAGAAGCTTCTTTTATAGTTTGGGGCATCTGTTGAAGAGGGGGACTGTCACTCAATCATATTCCTGTCTTAAAGAGGGGTTTAAACAGTTCCTCTGATCTTTTAAATATTCAAAAAGATTATTTTTGAAACTGATGTTTAAATGGAGAAAGGAGGATTTCAGAAGTGGCGGCTTCAAAGCCGGAATTCATGAAGCCGTACAGGAGTTATAAAGCGGTATCACATAATAAAATTAAAGTGTCTGAAACTGTTATGAGGAGGTTCTTTTGTGCATGAAAGAATTTCTTAAAGGGCTCAACCATATCTTGGTGGACTAAAGGGAAAGGCAAAAACATGTCGCACGTAGATTTTATTTTAGAGGAATGGTAGTGCCTGCTAGATCTTACTTCACAGGGGTTTTTGGAAATCAAGGGAATCTGTGTGAATGTGCTTTGCTCCCTCTAAAGAAATGTGACATGTAAATCCAAAACGCTATTATCTTAATTCAATAAAAGTTTATGGAAATGATATAAAATCACCTGGTGAATTCCAGTTGGTGCTCAAATTACCCTACACAAAACATTTTTCACTCACTCCATAAAAGGGTTATAGCCCTGTTTCTTTTCATTTGTGAGAGCCTGAAATGAAATAAACTCACTTCCCGGTAAGGAGGTGAAGAGCTGTCAGATCCTATGAGAAGGACAGTTGGAGTAGTGAGAGTTGATACCAGTGGTTACACCCATATGTCCCTATCTGGTGCCCTCCCTCCCCACACCACACGCCGCAGCCAGAAGATTTCATTATTTTTTTTTAATTCTAAATTTCTGCTTGAGGAGTTGTATTTATACACTTTTAACAAGCTAAGTGTGAGCCTGCTTTCCCAGCATGAATTGTGTTCAGGCTTTTCTCCCTGTCTCTTATTTTTTTAAACAGGACTAAATTATGGGAAACATGGCTTTCTTAAAACACGCTGAAACAGAAAAATGGAGTTCTCCTTGTCCTTCCCCCTGGCTCTCAGGAGAGGCAGCCAGTTTAGGGGTTACGGCCCTGGAATTTTCTCTGAGCAGTCCGCAGCTTGGAGTGGGCTCTGCCCATGTGCTCCTTTGGGGCTGGGCTGTTCTAAAATGGCCCGATGACTGTTGCCTGAGGGACACAGGAGTCTCCTCTGGCCAGGCGAGGGGGGCCCTTTGGCCTGGGTCCTTTCACACACACTCCCCACCCCTTCCTGAACGTCTTGGACTCCCTGTCACTCTGCACCAGCCACACCTGGAGATTCGCAGCAGCACTGATGGCCACACTGGCTTTGAACCCACCCTGGGATATGAGGAGGGGCAGATTTTTTCCTCCTGATCCAGCTGCACCTCCTCCTGACCCTCGCCAACCCCCCTTCATCTGCTCTGGTTTGCCTTCTTCAGTGAGGCAAAGTCACCAGATTCTCTTCTCTGTGTTATACGATTGGCAGCATGTGTCAAAGCTCCAGAAATTGCTCCTTCCCCACCATGGCCGAAAGTTTCACACTCACGTGCTGGCCTTGAAACGCCCCTTCTTCTCTAATGCAAGACCACCTCATTCCTTAGCAGGACTTAACCAGGCACTCCTTGGCAAGCTGGGAAAGGAAAAAATACCTAGTTTGCCTGATTTATATACTGCAGACTATCAGCAGGTTTTTGTTTTTGTTTTTTTTAAGATTGTATTTGTTTATTGGAGAGAGAGAGACAGAGACAGAGATGGCTCAAGAGAGCAGGAGCAGGGAGGAGAGGAGAAGCAGGGCTCCATCCCAGGGCCGTAAGATCATGACCCGAGCCAAAGGCAGACACTTCACTGACTGAGCCCCCAAGGCGCCCGTCACCCGTAGTTTAGAACACACCACCTTGGGAGGCTGTGCCTCCATTTACGCACAACAGTGAGTTCCTGGCTTCAGAGAAGCATTAGCTAAAGGCCTCTGAGAGGAGCAGAGCCCGGGAGCTGGGGAATGAATTCTTTTATTTTTTTAATTTTTTTAAAAGATTTTATTTATTTATGTGACAGAGAGACAGCCAGCGAGAGAGGGAACACAGCAGGGGGAGTGGGAGAGGAAGAAGCAGGCTCATAGCAGAGGAGCCCGATGTGGGACTCGATCCCAGTACGCCGGTACGCCGGGATCACGCCCTGAGCCGAAGGCAGATGCTTTAACGACTGCGCTACCCAGGCGTCCCTGGGGAATGAATTCTTAAGTCATGTCAAGCACAGGCTCTTCCTGGGGTGGCTGGGTCTGGTTTTATTTTGTCCTTGTCAAATTCTGGCTAGAGTTTGTACTCATGCTGCCAGCTCATTCGTTCTGCCCATAAAATAATAATGCTAGCAATAATAACAATGAATACTAATAATGACAATAGATCTCATTTACTCAGCACTTAGAATGACCCCAATACTGGGCTAAATGTTTACCCTAAACGTTCTCATTTAATCCTCATAAACTCATAGAGGTTAAATAACCTCCCCAAACCCATGCCAGCTAGGAAGCTTTGTTGGAATCCAAAACCCATCGAGTGCTCTCTTTCAGGCATGTGGCCTGGGACCCCAAGAATAAGAATAAGGGCCTTGGGGCCCTGCACTTGCAAATCCCCAGAGGACTGACTTACAAAGGCTGCTACAGCCCAGGCCCTTGAGGGCTGTCATTGTTAGTGAAGTCCTAGGATCAGAGAAGTGGCAAAGCCACGTGTCCACCTCTTCAGGTCAAAGGTTAAGGGAAATGTCGCTTTCTCTCAAATGTTAGGAAGAAAATCGATTGATTGAGAAATTGGTACCAGAGGAAAGCAAAGTCTGCCTTTCCCATAGTAGATACTCAAAATTACTTTTGGAACTCCAAGCAAGGATTCTTTCCTTTTTGCTCAGTGGACGCCTGTGCGTCTCTGGAAGGGAGGTGTTTCCCAGGCGTACTTTCTCTCGCTGTCGGCCTCGAGTTCTTGAGCTGTGGATTTTCAGGCTGTGAACAGTTTGGGTGGAAAAACAATTGCTCCCTTAATATCTTTGTCTCTGTTATCTTGCTATTTAAGACACTCCATGGAGCCTAAAGGATTCGTGTACTTGTGAACATCGTCAACATTGACATTACTATTCTCTTCTGTTAATAGAAACACTTAGTGAATGAATCCTGAATCTACAAATAGGAGAAACCAAAACAGGACAGCCCGCTGTCGTCAGACTTCACACAGATCCAGATGTAGGGTGTCCTCTCAGGAGTCCGCTCAGCCGTAGCTTCTTCGTCAGCAAAACTAACCAGCTTTGCGCTGCTTCCGCTCCCTTCCTTCCTGCCCTACCCCGCCCCCCAGCCTCTCCAGGCCACGGATCCTGTGTCGTTGTACCTAATTTTCCTTCAGGCCGTGTCCATCTCCATCTCTGTTTTATTTCTGTGGCTCCATCTGCTGTGGGCGCGCCGGCAGCTACAGGTCATAGTATGGCTAAGTCAGACCAAACTGCCGCACGGATTCAGGTAGGGGACAGACAAGGGACAGCACTGTCCCCACGCTGCTGGGTGAGATAAGTGTCCGGCTCCAAACCTCTGTCTGCTCTCAGGCGGCTCACACAATCGACCCCAAGGGCAAGGGCCCAGAGCTGTTCACAACCCAGGCTCCCTCCCCTCACACGCGTGTGGCTCTCCAGGCGGGGCTCTGCCCGCTTCCTAAAAGCCTGCCCTTCCTCCCTTCCGATGTGGTCAGGATCCCGCCCAGCAGATACCGGCTCCCTCATGGCCTCCCCCACTTCCCCTCAGTCCTAATGACCTCTCTCCCACTTCCGGTTTCCATCCCCTCCCACCCACCCTCTTTCCTGCCTTTCATTTTATTATGGGAAACCTCAAACATAGTCAAAAGTAGACAAAATAGTACAACGAACTCTTGTGTTCCAGTTGCCCAGGTTCAACAACGTGAACCCACAGCCAGTGGAGTTTCATCTGTTCTATTGATTCCTTCCCTTGGCTCATTTTGCCCCAAATCTCAGATTTCATCCATGAACTTTTCAGGATGTATGTGAGGATTCTTTCCAAAAAACAATATCAAATCATAACACTATTAGCATACCGAAGACAATGAATGCCTCTTTACATCATTACATTTCCCTTAATGTCTAAGAAATTTTTTTTATTACTGATTGTTTAAAATGAGAATCCAGATAAGGTCCATACGTTGCAAACGGTGGCTTTGTCTCCTCGGCTGCTCTGAACTTCGAGCTGCTCCGCCCCTTCCCCTAGTCTCTCTCGGTGGAGGAACCTGGGTCACCTGGGCGGGAGGGCTTCCAAACCTGTACCTGGCTGGTCACATCCACTCACTGGTCTCTATCCTTTCACGCTCCCTTCTCTCTGGCACTTGCGGAACCACAGTCAGCAGGTACTTTGTGGGGCTGGTTGTCCTCAGGGCTTCAAGGGGCTTTGACTGGGGGCCGAGAGAGGAAGGGCCCAGCAAGGTTGTGGCTCTTCGAGGAGCATCTGGGGGCTTACCCTGGAGGCAGGGTCCTCAGGGCATTCCCTTCTGGGTCTCTGAGGAAATGTCCTCAGAGGTCTGTGGCCACTGCGACTGAGTGTCCTGAACCTTTGGGGTCCAGCAGTAGCCCTGCTTGAGGCAGCAAACTCTTCGGTCCGGCCATGACCGGCGCTAGCCAGGCTCACGGGCTCCAGCGATGGCATCCGAGGGTGACTGGGGAGGCTCACCACCTTCACTCTGGCCATCCCTGGTTTTCTCCCATTGAGCTAAGGCCCAGCGTGGCTGCTCTGCCTGGAGTCATGGTCATTTTTCTAAGCAAAAGCCTGTGAGAGGAAATTGCCGTTTTCATACATCTTAATCTTTCTTCTCTCCCTGCTTCCTTCCCACCTGTGGGCCGGTGGAGGGACCAGCTGTTCTTCTAGTTCCCCTTTCTGTCTGGATTGCTTTTATGTAAATCTCCACCCACTGATACACCACAGGAGCGACAGAGGGGTGCAGACAATCCAAGACTGCTGTCTGGCTGAAAAACCCCAGTTTTGAAATGCAGAAGGCTGAACCTACGTATCCCTGCTTAACCACCTAACTCATTCCCGAAGATTTCGCTACCAAGGGGTAAGTCATTTAATGACAACCTTTTTTTTTTTTTCTCCCAAATTGTGGTGGGAAAAAATGATGATGTATTTTCTCCCAATCTAAGATACCTCAGTGTAATGTTCACAGATAGAAAACTCCATCAATTGAACAACGAAAACAAGTTTATACAAGTAACAAACAACAACGTGAAGGCAGATAAATCTAGTTTATACATAAAATGGAAAGTATCTTTTGAACTCACCAAAGGCGCAGAAGTGATGGAAGAGGGCTGGGAGGGAGGGTTCCTTCTTCTTTCTTCAAGTTTTCTTAAGTTTTCAGTCTTTGGGCTCATCATTATTTTGCTCTCATGCTGCACTTAGGGTATAGGCAGATAAATGTCGTTAGGGAAAAATTAAGGATTGAGCACAAGAGTTCTTGAAAGTGTGGGAACAGTACAAGGCTACAACAAGCTCAAGGCATACGGCATGTACTTGTCCCCCTTCTTGCCTGGTTTACACTCGTAAGTTAGCCGGCTTCATGCGCACATGGCGTGCAATTCAAATCCGTCCCATGTGGTACTCTTTGACAAGACACTGTTGTGTTGACTAAATTGCTGAGTGTGTTTTTGCCTGCCTGGGTGTCAAGATATTACTGCTTTTAACATATTTATTTAGTGCACTTTTGGATAAAAGGTTATTGTACCGGGAGAAAAAGAAAAAGCAGCCATTGTCCAAAACTGTGGTTTTATGTTGAAAAGCCAATACCACAGCCATTACGTAAGGACAGTGTCTTATTACCTTGGTCTTTCTCTTGGCTTTTCATGAGCAGTTGATGCTCTACTTTCCTTTCAGGCAAGTGGATGCTTCAGGTGGACTAGAGAGAAGGTTAGGTTCTCAGAAAGGCAACAGAGAAGAGCCTATCGATACTTTCAATAGGCTTGAAATAGTATTATTACCAACATAGTACTTACCTGCTTCTCAGGGGACGTGAGCTAAATAGTGCTTTGAATTATTGATACACACAATAACATGGATGAATGCCCAAAAGATGCTGAGTGAAAGAAGCCAGACACAACAGAACACACACTCCATTTATATGGAATTTAGAACAGGCAGACCAATCCACGGAGATAGAAATCAGAATGCGTTCCCTGGGGGTTGGGGAGGGAATGGACAGGAAAGAAGCATAAAGGAATTTTCTGGGATGAATGAAATGTTCTGCGTCTTGTTTTGGATGGTGGTTATACAGATATATGCAACTGTCAAAATTCATCAACCTCAGCATCCAAGATCTGTGCGTCTTAATCGTATGCTTAAAAAAGTTTGAAATAAGTTGGAAAAAAAAAAAGATTCAAGAGTCCCTTATGTTAAATTGTTATTAAATGTCTTTGAAACAACTTCACACACTTTGGGGTTGGAGGGCCGGGGTTTGAATTGCAGTTCCACAACTCAGTCCCAGCTGGAGGACGCGGGGCAAGTTAATCAACCTCCCTTAGCCTCCGGTTTCTCACCGATGGTGAAAACAGTACTGAGCTCACAAGCGTTGTGCGGGAAATGGGCTGCTGCCCGCAAAGCTCTCAGCAACTGGTGAGCAGGTGGGATGGTCCATTTCCTTCCTGAGCAGTTTTAGGGTCCCTCCTCGAAGCTCCCAATCGCTTGGTGGCGTCCCCATTCACGTTTCCCCGTGACCTCACCTCGTCGGCCCCAAGCCCCGCAGAGGCCCCGCACCCTGGTCTCCCCCGGGGCCTGCGCCTTCCAGCACTGCCGGGGTCAGACCCCGCCGTCTCTCCCCTGAACGTCTTCCGCGTTTCCCCCTGGGTTCCGCGGCCTGAAGGCCATGGTGCCCACAGTCCAACCGCCTCCGAATCTGTTGTTGCTCCTGCTGCTCTCCGGGCTTCTTCCGATCCGGTTTCTTCCCGGGTCGTGCTAACCTGCAATTCCTGCGGGTCTGGCTCCTGCCTGGCCGTCCCAGCCCTGCATCTTTGTTCACAGTAGTCTCTTTGTATGAAACACTCTTCCCCATTCCTTCCATGTCGCAAGGGCCGGGAAGCCTTCCCTGACCCTCTAGCCAGCAGCGACTCCTCCCTTGTCTGAACGTTCTAGCTCTTTATTTCATTCAACTTTACTTTGTTCAGCAAATATAAATCTTTGTTTGGTGGTTGTTCTCGACAAGTGTTACCTTCGTGGAGTAAATGTTTCACGAGGGAAAGGATTTGAAGCACTCCTGTGTTCCCCTCACTGCCATCCACTTAGGAAGTCCTCAACAAATGTTTGGTGACGGCCTCTCACCGTTTTTAAAATTCCAAAGCCCCCTTCAGGAAGATAATCTCCAGAGAGCCTCACGCAACAATTTGAGGCATTAACGGCACCTGACCTGCTTGTGATAAATGAGGAGACGGAGCTCAGAGAGGGAGGACTGTGCGAAGTCGCACAGCTAGCCTGAGCCCCCAGCCAGGCGTTCTAACTCGCTACCCACTCGCCCTCATCGGGGCGCTAATGAGCCCGGACGCTGCCCTGGTGTTCCGTAGTAACTCAGATTGGGGAAGGCCGCGCTGAGCTTAACGGCATCTAAAAATGACCACTGTGAGAAAAGAGCATGGTTACAAACCTCATGGCCATTGACGGTTTTAGTTAGCTTACTAAAATGCTTTCAGGGGCGTCTGGGTGGTTCAGTTGGCTAAGCGTCCCACTCGTGATTTTGGCTCAGGTCATGATCTCAGGATCCCGAGATCAAGTCCCCTGTCAGGCTCTGCACTCAGTGGGGAGTCTGCTTGAGATTCTCTCTTTCCCCCTCTCTCTGCCCCTTCCTCCCTCTGCCCCCACGCTCTCTCTCTAAAATAAAATAAAATAAAATAAAATAAAATAAAATAAAATAAAAAAATAAAATACTTTTTTTTAAAAAGATTTTATTTATTCATTCAACAGAGAGAGAGAGAGAGAGACAGCCAGTGAGAGAGGGAACACAAGCAGGGGGAGTGGGAGAGGAAGAAGCAGGCTCCCAGCGGAAGGGCCTGACATGGGGCTCGATCCCAGAACGCCAGGATCACGCCCTGAGCCGAAGGCAGCCGCTTAACAACTGAGCCACCCAGGCGCCCCTAAAATAAAATACTTTTAAACATGGTTAATAATTCTTGATGCGAGTTCCAGGCAAAGGTAGGGATGAGTTTCTAAAAGTTTCTAAAGAAGCCACTTTAGGCCTACCACACCAGTTCGTGGAAAGGAGACTCGAGAAAGCCTCTCTAGGGGAGTGGTGAGTCCACCTGGAGGTGAGGGTCCTGAAATCAAACCCAGAGGAGAAGCAACATCTTGTGAGGCCCTTTGAGTCAGCTGCTTCTTCTGATCCCAGACACAGACGCCCTCCTTGGGGCCACAGACACCAGGGCAGATAAGCTGCCTGGCAGTTTGGGGATATCGCCAAGCCCTAGTGGCTCCGTACTTCCTGGAGTTGGTTCAGCTGGCACATCTTTCTGTTGTCCCATTTCCCCAGGGCAGGGCAGTGTCCTACATGAGTGTATTTGTTTCCTCAGGCTGCCATGACCAAGTGCCACAAAAGGAGTGGCTTGAACAACAGAAATGTACTGTCCCACCGTTCAGGCGGCTAAAAGTCTGAGATCAAGCTGTCGGCAGGGCTGTGCTCCCTCTGAAGGCTCGAGGGGAGGCTCCGCTCCAGGCCTGTCTCCTCATTTCTGTTGCTTCTTGGCCCTGTGGCTATGTCACTCCAATCTTCACATGGTGTTCTCCCTGTGTGCGTGTCATTCTTATAGGGACACCAGTCATACTGGACAAGGGGCCCGCCCTACTCCAGTATGACCTCATTTTAACAAACAACATCTGCAACTTATTTCCAAATCAGGCCCCATTCTGAGGTACTGGTTAGGACAGTAACATATGAATTTTGGGGGCATACAATTCAACTCATCACAGTCAGTGTTCCTCAAATGTTAGTCACTTTTTTTTTTTTTAAGATTTTATTTATTTGACAGAGAGAGAGAGGGAGGGAGGGAGAGGGCGAGCACGACCAGGGGGAGCAGCAGACAGAGGGAGAAGCAGGCTCCCCGCTGAGCAAGGAGCCTGATGTGGGGCTCGATCCCAGGACCCTGAGATCACGACCTGAGCTGAAGACAGATGCTTAATGACTGAGCCACCCAGGGGTCCCATGTTAGTCATTTTCTAAATCATCCTAGTGACTGTTCTCATGAATAATATGCCACCTATACTGTTATTTATTTGCTTTTAGCTCTTGTGTCTTTACCTAACACCATAACACACTGTAGCATAAATGGAAACCTAGTGTCAAATGGCATAAGGCAGTTAATGGCGAGCATAAGACATGGAATACATAAATATAAACATAGACAGCATAAGAAACATAAGTACATAACTATTAAAATAAATGTTTGTCAATGTACTGCCCCAAATCATTTTTGTATCCCTCTGGCTGAGAATGCCCTTTGGAAAATGCATACGTCTAATCTGGATGGGGGCTGGGAAGCATTTCTAGAAATAACATCACAAGCCCAGAAGGCACTCTCAGCATGAGGATTTCAGGCCCTTTGACAGGGTGGGAGCAGAGACCAGCCACGGTCTACTGGGGGTTTGGGCGGGAGTAAGAGGTCTAACGACTCTACTGACCCAGTACCACAGATCCGAGGATCAGAGCGACCTCACAAATCGCATTTTATAGAAGAGAAAAAGGAGATGCAGAGGGTGAAAGGCAGTCAGCGCCAGGGCCAGGGCCAGAACCTGACCCTCTGACATCCCAGTGCCTCTTCAGTTTCGTTAACCCCTTGGTACTCTGGGGTCTCTGATGCCCAGGGCTAGAGCCAGTTTCTTCGAAACCTGCTTTAGATTAAAAATGAGTTTGCATTGCAGCTGCGTTGTCTTGTGGGTGATGAGGACACACCAGGGGTTTTCAAACTCCTTGGCCATCGTGCATCTTTATGAGCTAATTTTGATTTATTGTTATCAAGAGAAAGGTATGTCTTGGATGAAGGAAGTTCTCTTAATTGCCCTCAAACTGTTTGCTGGAGAGAATTCTGTGTTATGTTGGCAACTTTTTTTGGGGGGGGGGAAATTATAGTAGTTACACATGGTTAAAATTCACATAATGCTAAAAGTATGTGATAAAAAGTTGTCTTCCTAATTCTTATAATACCCCAAATCCCCTCCCGAGAGATAACTGCTGTTACTGTTTCTTATGTTTGCTTCTAGAGATACGGAGGTGGAGGGGTAGCTTACATGTAAGTATCAGTGAACTATCTGAAACAAATTTCACTAGAATTAATAACTTTGGGAAAAACCACTCAATCTTCACTGATCCAGTGTTTCTACCCTGCCCCTTATGAAACTCACATTCTTCCTTTTCTCATCCCCTTTTAATTAAATTTTAACCCTTTTGTATTTCTGGGTTAAGAATTCAGGAGAGGGATAAGGCAGACAGCTTCTGCCACTACCACCGGCTCATCAGGAGATTCTGGCTGCACGCATGAGGTGATTTTGGCAGGATGATCATTTGGGAAGGGAGAGAAGGTGGGTGATAGCATTTATTCAGCACCTACTGTTCGGCAGGCACTCGAGAATATAACCTCCTAAGACGGGTGTTTTATTTCCAGTGTGTAGACAGGCACACAGCAGCGAGGGAGGTTATGTAACTGGCCTAGGTCCCAGCTTGTCTGCTTTCCAAGCTCTCTCCACGGGATTCCTTCTGGAGTGGGGACTGCGGCAGGCCAGGCCTGTGACGCCACGGGGGGACAAATGAACATGGTCTGGGGCAGACTCGGTTTGCAGAATGCACTTGTCTTGATCTCTGTGGTCCTCCCGCAAGTATATGTGATTGAGGGATGTGATAAACCCATACTGAGTGCGTGAGGTCAACTCAAAAACATGCAGAGTTGGCTGTGCTGGTGGGATTCCCAGGCAACCAGTTTTAGTAGGAAGTGGGTAATTTAGAGCCGATGTTTGTGAGACCCAGGTGAGTGATTCAGAAGTCATCAGAACACATGGGATGAGATCCTCGGACGTGGGGGAAGGTGAGAAGACAGGACAGAAAACCACGGATCTGATTCATTCCGTGGGTGTGGAAGGCTGCCCTGGGGGCCTGAGGGATTCAAACCTGAGCCAAGGGAAAAAATTCAGGAAGGAGGGTTACGGCATGGAATGCTCTAGAGTCTGAAGATGAACTTCTAGAGGACACTACTGGCTTTGATGATGAGTGATATTTGGGTGAATGGGTTCAGTAAAATGGTAGAAAGGGAGCCAGACTTTGTGTGTGTGTGTGTGTGTGTGTGTGTGTGTGTGTGTGTGTGTATAAGGAGGGTGGAGACAGAGAGAAAGAAGGAGGGAGAGGGAGACAGAAGTCCACCTAATGTTCATGTTCCCCTCGTGTCTTGTTTTTGGTCTACCGCAACTTTATAAGGTTAGATTTACTAGCCTCTATTCTGAAGCCTGGCATTCTCCCAAGAGCACCAGTTCTGCCTAATGAGGGCAACTCAAGTGAATCCACGGGAAAGAAAAAGGAAAGTGATATTTTAATTTTATCCAGCCCAAAATGCAAGGAATGTGCCTGCAATTCTGAATCACAAATGTATCAATGCATTATTTTATGGACTAGAGATGTGTTCTGCCCAAATTGGCTGTGAAGTGAATAAACATTATTTTTCTACTGAATTCAGCTATAAAATGACTAGAAATCTTCCCATGGGGATTGGGGGTAAAAAAGAAAGAAAGGAAAGAGAAAAAAGCAGAAACTTGCTGCCAGAGGGAAGAGAAGAAATGGGCACGGAGCGGACTTTGGTGGGCTTGTGAGGTGCAGAGGTGACTCCCTGCTCCCTGGGACTGATCTGTGTTGCTTTCTTCCACATACCCCAGTTTATAAGGCTCACTCACATTTCCTCCTGCTTCGTTCTCCTTGTTGTCCATTTGAGGGGCTATTTAGTCCAACAGAGCTGCATGCAGCATTTTGCTTTACCTGGATATTGGTTTTATCAACCCAGTAATTTCCTACATCATCAACTGGTAAAATCACAATTATGTATATCAAGTTTGCTTGGACTGGGAGGTTGGATCACACAGGGGTTTAGCCCACGAGCTTTGTGGCCACACAGACCGGGGTTTGAGACCCAGCTCAGCTATGTAGCAGTTACATGAGTTTGGACTGATTAAAACCTCTGGGTCTCAGTTTCCACACCCATATGATGAAGATAATACACATCTCAGGGGATTTTAGAAAGGGTTATATGAGATTATATGTATGCATATCCATACATCTATATTTATAAGTGTGTTGCGTGCCCTGTGCTGAATATTTACACTGTAGTGATAGTGGTGATGATTATGGTGATAATGATGATGATAATAGTAATACAGAATCTTGTCCTAGTAGATCACCTTTTTTATTCACTAAACACAAAACAAAAATAAGCCAACGAAGGAGAAAAAGAAGCCCTAAATGTTCTGCCACAGAAATCTACTATTGCTGCCCAAATGTACATAGTTTTCAGCTTTCTAGAATTTCAAGCCTTTGACAATAGTACTTCTAAAAGAATTTGACCCCTAATTGGAATGCCAACATTTTCTTAAAAAAATCTAGATAAGAAATGCTACCATATGCTTGAGAACCCCCACCTTTGGCAAGTTTCATCACCACCCAAGAATGTACTGCTCAGGGTGTCTTGTTACTTTGTTAGTTAAACAAAATGTGGCAAGAACCCTGGAATGTGTGCTGGCCCAAGTGCAGCTGTTTGCACACGTGATCGTCAACGAAGTCACTCATCTTACAGGGAGTGGCAGGAAGGTGTAGGAGGAAGGGTTCAGAATCCTGACAAGGTCACTCCCTCACTGGGTGACCTTGGGGAAGTTACTGAACCTTTCGGTGTCTGTTGCCTCACATGTAAACTGGGGCTGATTATGTCTCGCCTACAGGGCTTAACCTAGGGATAGAGGTGAGAAAAGAACATATATGGAAAGAATCGGGCATGGAGCCAGAGCACTGGCGATTCCTCTCTTCCCCTTCTCAGGTACCAGGCATTATCTTTACCAGTAATTCAGAATACAGATTACTGCGGTTTTCAACACTAGCAGACAGAGACAGTGACACACATATCCAAACTGCACGCAACACCCGAATCACGTGGAGAGCAAACTCTTGCATTCAAAATAGGAGATCCGTTCCAATTACAGTACCTTGACTATTGTCAAGTTAATAACTAACCTCAAAGACTAATCATACAGTGAAATGTATCAATGCTGCACTGCCTGTTACTAATCTGTAATCACCACTTTCTATCCTTCCCTTGCCTTTGGACCCCCACTGCCAGGATGGATTTCAGGGTCCATCGTTTAGTCAGTTCCTTGAGAGTGCCCTTAATTCTCTGGCCTTCCTCTCGGCCTCCTGCCTACGTGGCCCAGCACAGTCCGTTCTCGGTCGCCTGTCTGCCTTCTCTTCCTGCGCCTGAGCAGCTGAACGTCGCTGGAGAAAGCCATTCAAGCTGGATGACTAGTTTCACTTTCTTTTAGCTCAAAGCTCCCATCTCCACATGGGCATTCCACACTGGTCACTTTTCCCTTTTTGAGATGACCATTTCATGTTTTCTCTCCTCTCCTATTTCCCACAGTCCCTTTCTGCCTCCTGGAAGGTGATTCTGTTTCATTCTTTACTCAGAAAATAGAAGCTGTCAGATGGTCGCTCCCTCGTCTCCCCATTGCCAAATCAATGATCTTCCTCCATCTACAGCAGCCCCCGGGATCCTCCCTCCTGCTCTGACAAACCGCCCTTCCTACCACAGGCCTGTCCCCATGTGCTCCATCCAAGTACTGCTTCAACTTTGCTGTGCACGAGTCACCTGGGGAGCTTGGTAAGTGCAGAGTCGGAGCCAACAGGTCCGGGCCTGAGACTGTGCTTATCTAACAAGCTCCCAGGTGATGCCAACGCTTTGAGTAGCAAGACTAGATTCTTATCCCTTCATTCTTTTTCTGGTCATTTTCACCATCATAAGGAGGCTCTAGTTTGTTTCATTTCTAAAACACCTCTTTTGATCAAATCTCACTCTACTATCCCATTTTCCATATCTCCTTTCAAAACAATTATTTTTTTAAAAAAGATTTGAGTGTGTGTGTGTGTGTGTGTGTGTATGTGTGTGTTGGGGAAGAGCAGAGGGAGGGGGCAAGCAGACTCCACCCTGAGCTTGGAACCCGACATGGGGCTTGATCTCAAGACCCTGAGATCGTGACCTGAGCTGAAATCAAGAGTCTGGTGCTTAACCGCTTCACCGACTGAGCCACCCAGGCACCCCAAAGGGAGTCATTGTTTTTCAGTAGGCTCCACACCCAGCACGGAGCCCAGTGCAGGGCTTGAACTCACGACCCTAAGATCAAGACCTGAGCTGAGATCAGGAGTCCCACACTTAACCGAATGAGCCACCCAGGGGCCCCTAAAACAATTCTTATTGAATGAATTTTCTACCTAGGCAGCCTATATCCATTCAAGTTTTATCTCCTTTGTTATGTCTTTATTTTCCTTCTGATTTCAAAGGTAATACACACTCCTGATTAAAAACTTAAGCTTACCAAAATATATCGCACAGAAACTAAATCCTCATCCCCTCTATGTCAGGCTTACTTACAATCTGTTTTTCACATTAATTTTTTTTAATTTGGAAAAATATTTACATATAGAAAAGTATAGATGATGGTATAACAGACATCCTGTGTTTTCAACCATGCAAAATGTGTTAACATTTGTCATAGTTATTGGCTTTATAGCTCCTTAAAAAAATATATCATTAGACGTAAAAGTGAAATCTTGTCTCTCCCTCGTGTTGGTCCCTCCCCTCCCCAAAGACAGCCATCAGCATGAGGCTGGTGTGTCTGTTCATCAGGCCCAGAGCGGCTGTGAGCGACGGGAACCTCCACATAGCAGGGCTTAAGGAAGACAGGAACGGACTTCTGTCGCATGAAGTCTGGGGAGGATGTTAAGGTCCCTCAGTGCTCTGTGGTATCGGGGATCCAGGCTCCTCCAACTCAGAGCCCCATCACCCTGCTGTCTGAAGCAGCAGGCCCAGTTCTTGCAGCTCAGCAGCAGGGAGGAAGTCGAACTCTGGAACCTCTTACTCTGGAGAGTTTTCCCTTGTGTGAGCTCCACTTTGCCCACACTTCTGCTTCGGGCCCATCAGTAATTCCAGCTGCTCTGTCAACCTCATAATTCCTCAGAATATTTCATCTGCCAACGGCCTTTTTCCCCCACCAATAGTATGGATTATGTTATTTTTAAAACACACGTTTTAAAGTCAAAGTGTTAAAATGTCATCTCTGGATATTTGAGTCGGGATGGCTGGTAAGCCGTGTGGTTCATCCATAAGGCTTTTTCCTGCCCTTCTTTCTCTTCCCATTTTACCCATTTTACACTCTCTCTGAGTGATATCATCCTCTCCTAGAATCACGTTTCTTCCCATACACATCGATTCCCAACTTCACAGCTCTATCCTTAAGCTTTCCTGAACGTACGTCTGGTACGCCCAATGGCCAGACGTTTCTAGTTGGATGTATCCGAGACACTTCAATCTCAACATGTTCAAAACGGAACTTTTCCCGCTTGTTGTTGCTCCCTATTTTCTTGGGTGTGGCCCTTGTTGACCTGGTCCCAGCTGGCTCACGGGCACCACACCTACATTCCAGACCATGGAAAGGGCAAAGAGGGAGTGTAAGGCGAGCAGCTTCCTTTGACAGGATGAGATCTGGAATTTGCTCCTGTCGCTTTTGTTCACTTCTTTGGAACTGGTATGAGTTATTGCTGTATAGTCGGGCACTTCAAAACTTAGTGGCTGCAATCGATTCCATTCATTATTGCTCACAAATATAAGGATCCAGTGGGTAGCTTATCTGGTCTTAGTTGGGTTGATGCATACAACCACTGTCAGCACTGGGGAACGTGGTTCTGCTGATCTTGGCTGGGCTAGCTGGGATATTGGGGGATGGGTTGGTCTTGGATTGCCTCAGCTCATCTCCACATGGTCTCCCATCTTCTGACCGCCTGGCCTGGGACTTATTTTCAAGGCATGGAAGAGTTCCAAGAGAGGTGGGAAGTGCACATCTCTCCTGGACACCCAGGCTTGGACCCAGCACAAGATCACTTCCCCAACAGTCTACTGGCCAAAGCAAGTTGGAAGGCCAGCTTCGATTCAAGGCGTGAAGAAAAGAGACTCCTTTTTTTTCATGGAAGAAGCTGCAAAAATGTGGATACTGGAAGGATTGAGATTTGGGACCATTTTTTATAATGAACAAATCACAGGAAGGCTGGGGAATTTATTTTCTAGCCAGGTGGTCATGTGCCCAGCAAAAACTTGTTGGTTCCATTTATAAAAGGAAGAAAGGGAGAATGGATATTAGGGATAATTTATAGACTTTGCCTCAGAAGGAATTATAGTTCCCTATTCATCTTCCCTAAATGGAAGCTACACTCTCAATCTCCTGCTATAAATAATAATATTATCATTCTGACAAAATTTCTGCTCTTAACTAGTGCACAAATTTTTGATTTCCCTTGACTCTGGTGACTTAGCAACTTACTCCTTGGCCTCTTAATCCATAAAACAAATCAAATTAAGGTGCACACAAACATTTTGAGAGTCTGATACATCTAGTCTTTAGGCTAATTTTGCAGTGCCCAGGAAAGCTGTCATTTTATCTAAAACCTACTTTTTCTCTATTTTACTCCACTATTTAAAAAAATCCCAAACAATAACATTACCATTCCTCCAAAGTCCAACAGACCAAATCTGGATTGACAAGTACATCCTGGTATTTTATTACACACCACTAAGAACACAGAAGAATTCTGGGATTCTTTAATAGGCACAGATGTTTCACATTTAAGTAAAAATGCACAGTCATGCTTGAATTTAAAGTAATTTCCTCATTATTGTTTAAAGTGAATGGGGTCTCCTGGGGATTAATAACAGCTTCTGGAGTTTCTCATCACAGGTTTTGAATAACTGTCCGTAAGCTGCTCTGATTTTGAAGTCATGGTAGTTGGAAGCTGTCTGGTGAACATGAAGTCATGAGCTGTCAGTGTAAAGGACAGAGGCTGAACCTGTCCAATCGTGGTGGCGGCCATCTTCACTCATATGTTTGCCAGTAGTTTCAAGAGGGAGACTGAACAATGAAGAACGTTATCATCTTCCTTCTAGACAAGCTCAGCAGATGCAGGCTGTACCAGGCAAGCCTGACCTCTCCCTGCCCCTTTGTACTGCTCTCGCACTACAGATTAAGTAGAAGAATCTGGCTGGGTGTTTCTCAGTGTGCTCAGTGGCACCGACTGTAAAGCATCTGTTACTTTTCTGTTGCATAGCTTGACAGAATTTCTCAGGAGGTCTAAATTTCCTACAAACCAGGGTGTGATTGTCATCCTGAACTCTGACCTCCCATCCAATTTTTAAAAAGATAGATGAGAGCCCAATGTTGTGTGGGAGGAGGGGATGATGTGAGGGTGGGGTTAGGAATCACGCCAGCTCCAAAAGATGCTGAGGCGACTGGATAAGGTCCCCACTTTGATGACGTAGATGTACAAACAGGTGAGAGAGAGACGATCACATTATCTCATCCATTTTCCTGTGTGGCTCTGATACATTAAGAGATTTAAAATTCAGGAATTTCCCTGTAAAAAAAAATCCTCTCAAAAAATGTATCATGCATAAGACGACCTCAGAGAAAGGCATACATACCTTGAGTCATGTTTGAAGATGTAAAGGAAGATTGCAGTTGGCTTAAATCACTCATACGCCTCCGAATCAGGGAATGAGTGAAGATGGCTGGGGGTGAGAGCCATAAAGAGCGGCAAGGACCCTTCAGACTGTAGAGCGTGCATCTCTTTTAGAAGGATAACTGTACATCCGGGAAAACACTCCTCCAAATTAGCCCTATGTAATGCCTGAGACCTGATGCTAAAATTTAGTATTAGCACAAAAGCTCGAATGACCAACAGTCCTGGTTTGTCCCAAACTGAGGGGGTTTCTGAGACATGTGACTTTCTATTTTAAAACAAGGTATAAATAAAATCTTAAAAAAAAAAAAGGAGGGGGGCACCTGGGTGGCTCAGTCAGTTAAACATCTGCCTTTGGCTCATATCATGATCCCAAGATCCTGGGATCGAGCCCCACATCGGGCTCCCAGCTCAGCAGGGAGTCTCCTTGTCCTTCTGTTCTCCCCCCCAACCCCACTGCTGGTCTTTCTCTCTCTCAAATAAATAAATCTTAAAAAAAAATAAATAAATAAAACCAGGGTAAGTCCTGACCAAACTGGCATAAGTGGCTCACCGTAACCTGCATTACCAGTGCACATGGTGGAGCGTGAGAGTTTTTAGGTGCCTCATGGAGAGGGTATGTTCCAGGCTTAAGGAGTGGGTCGGCTCCCCGCGGGTATATGGGTGTACACTAAGGCAGGTCCTCAGAGGCCAAGCTGCCCTGAGCCCCTGACAGTGCCAACTCCAAGAGATTTCAGATGGGATGTAGCTTTCAGTGCTATGGTTCAAAATATAGTTATCCTATATCCTGCTCCAGATTTCCTCTGAGGACAACTGCAGGACTCATTTAGGGCACAGGGTGTGCTACTATGGCATGAGAGGTTCCACCCCACATACCAGAGAGTCCCATACAGAAGGGACAACTTGACAGTGTTATAAAGCCACCTTGAAATAAAATGCATAGGTAGGTCAGGATCCTCTGGGAGGGCTTTTTGTACAACTGTTTTCAGTGTCAACTATGGACATACCTCTTTTTAAAACACAACTTATTATAGAGACATTGAAAAATTGCCATGCCCGGCAATAATTAATGGCCCCCTTTTATTGTGGGACTGAGATGCAGAGAAGTTCAGAGGTCTTCCAAGGGACATGTTTCCCATAGCTGGTCAAGTCTTGATGTGGTACCTCTAGGAATTAGAAGTGCTGTTTGGTCTCTCATGTAATACCAGGCCCACATTTCCTTCAACATTTTTTTCCAATTATGGAAGATGGCAAAATTCCCACTACCTAGAAATTGTACAGCATCTTGACTCTAAGACTGAATCATGACAATTTGTTTCCACAGTATGATCTCATATTTAGAAGAAAGGTGCATGTGGTTTTGTATAGCAAGGCTCTGGTGTCACATGCTTGGGTAGAAATGTCACTTCGGTACTCTGATCATTGTGCATAAATGAGGGCCACTGTTTTAGTCTGTCCAGGGTGCTATAATAAAACACTACAGACTAGGTGGCTTATAAACCATAGAAATTTACTTCTCATGGTTCTGGAGGTCAGGAGTCCAAGATCAGGGTGTCAGCACAGTTGGGTTTCAACGAAGGCCCGCTTCCTGGTTGCAAACTGCTGACCTCTCTTTGTGTCCCCACATGATGGAAAGGAGACAGGGAGTCTTCTGGGGTCTCTTTTATAAGAATACTAATCCCAACCAGGAGAGCTCTACTCTTATAACTTAATCACCTCCCAAAGGCCCTATCTCCTAATACCATCACCTTGGGATTAAGATTTCAACATATGAATTACTGGGGTTGGGGGGTGGGGAGGGATACAAATATTCAGACCATGGCAGCCTACACCTTGAAGGGCTATGCTGAGGTTTTATTAGGTAACTTACGGCATGGTACACAGTATATTCTGAATAAATATTTCCTTTCTTCCTAATTTCCAAACCAGTGTTGTAGGATGAACTTCTAGGTTGACTTTCTAATCTTGGAATAAGAAGAAAAGATCGACTACTTCTGCCCTTGCTATCTTCAATGGATTCCTGTAGAAGAGATGAAGAATGTTCTATTTATTTGTAGTTTTATGACAAATTAAGGTCACGACCTTCTGAATTATTTAGATCAATAAATACCATTTCAAACTACTTTCTCAATGACCAGTGGTCCTGCCTCTGTCAAAGATCTGCCAACATTTTATTTAACAAATCTATAAAATACTATAACTAGCAATAACTGGCATGGAGAGTCAAATATTAAGGTACAAAATCACTGCTGATTTTTAGAAATGCTATCCCCATGATCATTAGTGAAATGACTTAAGCTTTCTGAGTGCTAAACTACTCCCAAATCTTATTTTACAAACATTTTTGAAAACTTACTGGAATTGTATTGCCTGCTGTGGTTATAGATTTCAAGTAATATTACCATGTTATCTGGAATCTAGACTTAACAGGCTCAACTAAGGATCTGTTGCTCTCTGTGGAGTTTCTCCAGCTTTCACATTTGAGAGGAGGGTACATTTGTTTGTCATAAGTATTTAGAGTTCATAAACACGGGGAAAGAAATTTTGTAGACTTCCTATCAAATTGACATAAAATCTAAAGATGGCTCATGGGAAAGCAAACACAGATCTGTGACAGGATTTCCTACTAGAACTGTTATCTCTCTGGCTCCCAAATAACACACATTTTTCAATGATCTGAAGTACGCCCAGTTATGAGATGTAGATGTAATATATTGGATATATCACTTAAAATGTGTCCAACTGGAGTTGACATTTTAAAAGAAGAAAAGCAAACTGAATTTAAACATTGTCAATAAAAGTCAGTATTAATATTGTAAGTCTGGTTTAATCAGTCAAAAGCAAAAAAAAATCAGTTTAATAAGACTGCATATTAATATGGCTCAGTGCTTTTAGGACTGAATTTTTAAATCTAAGGTATTAAAGTAAATATAAACCTCTGAGGTGAGAAAGTCTATAGACAATAACACATTCAGGGTAATTTCCTAAAAGTTACTCTTGTATTATACTAATCTTATATTAAAAGAAAGAGATGTTAAACACACAGGTATCTGACTATCCCCCCACCCCCCCCCACCCCTGGCCCAGTCTACAGTGGTCTCTATATCTGGGACTGGCAAACTACAACTCACAGGCCAAATTTGGCTATTGATAGTTTTATTAGAACACAGCTATGCCCATTCACATGTATGGTCTGCAGTTCCCTTTGCTACAAGCAAAGAGTTGAGTGGTTACAACAGAGACCATACAGTGTTCTGGTATGCTGGAAAATGTTTTCAAATAAAATGAATGGTAAAATCATTATTAAAAAGAGAAAAAAATAACCCTAGGTACTCTAGTTTAAAAGTTACTTTTTCAATATTTGAACAATATTTTCTTTGAGACTTCTTTTTAACCACAAAAACCTGCATCTTTTGGCTCAGGTATTTAAAACGTCACAAATAAAGATTTTAAATTTGAATCAGAAATATTCAGAGGTGAATGACTTCCATTTATAAATCCCACTATTTAGCAGTAAAGATGTTCCTTAAATGAGACCAAGTGGTATGGTGGGCTTGTAACTGTAATTAGTGAAAGCCTTGTAACACAAAGAACCCTGAATTTTGATCGGCACATCAGTATGTTTTTCAAACTGCACCATACACAAGTTTCCTTTGCCTTCTATTGCTGCACACCTAAAATAGTCTGAAGGTCAAAGCCAGACAGACATACCCTTGTCACTGAATGTGTTGACCATGAGTGATACAGTTGAGTTTATTTCTTCCACTAAAATTATGGAGAAAAAACAAAACATACCTAAAATAGTCTGAAGGTTAAAGCCAGACATACATACCCTTGTCAGTGAATGTGTTGACCATGATTGATGCAATTGAGTTTACTTCTTCCACCAAAATCATGGAAAAAACCCAAAACCAAAACTCAAGGGTAATCACTATAACAATCTTAAAAGGAAAAAAGGAGAGAAATAAATTCAAAAGTGGTCAAACTCAATGCTCAGCTCAAACTTGACTTTCACTAGAAGCTATTTTTGGAGTCTCATATTTTAATTGTTGAATAGAGAAGGTTGTAACAGAAAGGATGTCTATGAGAAAGGAATGTCCGGCTAATATGTAAAGTGATAATGATCTGAAACAAGTGTAAAATCATCAGGTTATTGACAGCTGGAGAAATTCCACATGTTAAGCAACTTAGCTACAAAGAAATATTAGAGGTCAGATGAAAAATACACTTGAATCTGTAATTGAGTTAGACACGACTTGCTGCACGTAGGGCTACGCTGGTCACCAGGATACAAAGCAAACACTGGGTTACCAGAAGTGCATTTATCAGCCACAGTGATTTATTGAGTGCTTTAATAATACAAGTGTACATCAACTGATCCACAGTCAAAAGTGGCAGGTCCCTAAGAAATTTACAAGCACTTTAAGTAAATCAAAATACATATTATTTTGTTCAATCCAACAGTCCTCTGTGTGGGGGACAGAAGGCTAGTGATAAACAGAGTCTCAGTAATGCACAGTGATTCTGATTGAAGCTTTTGTACAAAAAACTTGTTCCCAGTAGCATGCACCCACCAATAAAGACTTCAGTACAAAAAATTAACCCTAAGCACTACATTTAAGTAGAAATGAGATATAATTCTGAATTCGTGTTTTCCCAAAGATCACATAAAAGGAAAAAAATCAAAATAAAACAAACAACAACAAAAAACAAAACCACACAGTAATACAAAGCTTTGTAAGAAAGCTCTTACTATTACAGATCCAACATTGTTTGCACTGAAAACAAAAGTTCCCATCCATGTTGAGGTGGGAAAAAAAACCCCAAATCTTTCAAGTTAATAGAAATCAAAAAAGGGAATAAATTGAGAAGGTGGGGGGGGTGGGGGGGGTGGAGGGAAGAGAGAAGGAAAAGGAGGAAAAGGAGAGAGGGAGAAGGGAGTGGGGAATGGATGACATAACATCAGAAAAAGGTTCAAAATTTAATAAAAATAAGAAAATAAGAACCGAGGTCCGGAGGGGTGGGTAGGGCTATTGATGCACTTGGTGAATGTGCTTGCACAGGTCCGGCGGGGGCAGCAAGCAGCAGGCCCCTATGTGGCATACCGCTTGGTCCACTGTCTGGCCATCCGGTCGTGCTCTGCTCTGTTGGTCATGTACTGTGTGGCAATGCTGCCCACCAGAGGGTCAGCTGGAAGGGAAGCAGAGTCAGGAGTCAGTAAATACCAGCAGCACTTCCTCTTTCAAAGCTGGGGCAAAGGAGTGTCTAGAAAGCTAGCCCTAGATCAAGGAGCAGTTGCAGAGGTGGTGGGAAACTGCTGCTGTAAGCTGGAACAATGTCACTTTAGCAAAGACTTGTAAATGACCTGCCAGTGACACATCACATTTCACACCAGCTGCCAAAAGAGTCATCTACTTGTACTTTTACCGATGGCTCTTGTCATTTCTTGACTAGTCATTCTCTCTCCCTGTTCCCACTGCACCTCCCTCCCCTTGTTTTCAGGTAGCTGTTTCACTGAGAACTCTTTGGGAAGTGGTTCTGATGGCCTGGCCAACTCCTTTACCCTGGGACTTAGACCCTAGGTGGTGGCAGTGGTGGCACTCCCACCCCTCACTGCCTACACTGGCGGAGGCTTCAAGAGCCTCAGCTGAACACCATCAAGCAGCAGCCTTACTGACACAGGGGAAGATGGTCTACTTCTTCCTCCAAATTTGGAAATATCAAAATCCATATAGCTCTTTATTATGAAAATACCTGTAGATATTAAATAATAGCTAATACTCACATCCTGAAACTTTAACATACTAACTCCATAAAACTCCGCGGAACTGACACATCAGGAAACTGGAACACTAGGGGGTTAGTAAGTCACCTACCCAAGACAGAGTAAGCGGCGGAGCCAGGCTCTGAGCCTGGAGCCCACTACACCCTGCTTGGGAGATTGCTTTCCACCCACACAGGACTGAAAAAAAATCAGAGCAATTAAAAATAAAGGTTTTTTTTTTTAGGTTTCTGGATTTTTTTTTTTTTAGTTTTTTTTTTTAGTTTTTTAGGTTTTTTAGGTCCCAGAATGTACCCCCTCCCTTTCCCTTCATTCTCTAATTTCACTCCTTCCCTGATTTTTATTTCCTCTGTTTTTGGTGTTGAGAATTTGAGTATATTAGAGCTAGTGGATAAGAAGGAACCAAAATTAGCAAACAGTATGTTAAAGATAAAAAAAAAAATAAAGTTAAAGATGAAAAAAGTAAAGAAGTGCACCTGTGGTCTAACACAACCTGTAACGCGGGAAGATGAGATTCTAACCTAGAAAGATACTCACGGTCACACCTTCTCAGTATTAGAGGTGCAACAGAAACACCACCTTTTAATGATCTACTGAGGCTGCTGCTGAAGGCTTTCCAAGCCCTCTCTCTAAAAAGACACTGCTTACATTTTACCAAACCTTGCTTATGTTTTCTTGGACTTGTGCTAAGCTTGTTACATTTATTCTAGGGAGAGGTCAGTTTCTTATATTCACTTATACCACAAACAATTTAGATAGACTACCCAGTATGTGGGTTTGTTCAGAACTTCTGCATCTCTGCCTACTCTGTGATTCTTCCCCTTCACTCGCCCAAATGCCGAACCTGAGACCATCACGTAAACCAATCAGCTTCAAGAAGATTTAAACTAGTAATACCAAATGCCTGGAAACTGGCTAAGATACTTTAAAAAAATGTGGTCTTCCAGTTCAGATTAAGTAATGACTTTAGAGGCTAAAGGGCCAAAGAGAGGTCTGAGTCACATTTCTCTACCCTTGAAAAAAAATCATCTTATTCCAATTTCTGGCAGTTTAGAATGTAAAAGTTTGAGTAAAACATAGGTATCCTCAAGAGCTGCAGTCTACGTCACTCAAGACAGGTGTTTAATTGAACAGAATCTCTATTAGTGAAATGCACTAAAGATCCATCTGTGCTTTCTAACTCACTGATCGAGGTAAAGGACAGGCTTAATGTCAGAATGACCAGTGATGTTTGTGCTCTGCCTCAAATCATATCCTCACAGCGTGGGCAGATGGGGAAGAAGACAGGTCTGTCATTTCAGCTCAAAGGAGGAAGAAGGGGACAGATGAAGGATGGGGAACAGGAAGGTATGGGTGAGAAAATGTGTTACAATCAAGTGTTAATATTATTTTAGTAGGGAAGAAGGGGGGAAAATCTCAAAACAAAAGTTAGAGCACTGATAAAATTAACATGCATTGTGCAAAATTTTTTTGTCTGCTTAAACAATTAGATTAGATTTCTTTCAGAGTTCCTTTTACCTTTTCAAGTTTGAGTTTAAAAAGAATATTTTTCTACCTGTAAAATCATACATGCTAACTATAAAAGCAATATTAATAATAAAAACTGCCTCAAATAATACACAAGACAGAAAACTGTAAGTGAAGATCATCTGTAAATTTACTCAGAGAGAACTACTGCTAACATTTGCCTTATATCTTCCTGGACTTCTTCTCTAAACACACAATTAAAAAAAAGATTAATTTATAGTCTGCTTCTGTAATGTTAAAAACTCACTATATGGTAAGTAACTTTTATATAGCAATAATTACAAATCTACTTCATCATTTTTAGTATTCACCTGAATAACCAACTACTTGTTTAGAAACATTTGGGTTTGTTCCAATTTTTGGCTTTATAAACAATGCTGTGAGGAACATTACCATGCACAGACTTTCACAAATTTATGTAAATCTGAAATTTTTTAAAAGTATAAATGAATAACATAAAAGTATAAAATGAAGGAATTTAAAAATCACATATTATTAACCAAGTAGTTCTCAGTGCTAAATGTTTTGCTGTAGAAAGTTGAGACTGTAGATTAGTGAATCAAAACTATATAATATAGGGCCGCCTGGGTGGCTCAGTCAATTGAGTGGCTGGCTCTTGATTTCTGCTCAGATCATGATCGTGGGGTCCTGGGATCAAGCCCTGCATTGGGCTCTGTGCTCAGCGGGGAGTCTGCTTGAGGTTTCTCTCTCTCCCTCTGCCCCCCCCCCGACTTGTGCTCTCCCTCTCTAAAATCGATCAATCTTAAAAAAAAATAGGAAAGCAAAAAACCATTAAAAAACCAAAAACAAAACTACGCAATGACTATCACAGTGAATTTAACGGAACAAGACACTCTTTTTGTAGTGTATTTATAATTACGAATCTAAGTAAAGATGAATCTCCTTACACAGGTTTCATATTTCATGGATACAGTTATGCCAGGGATGTAATAAGAGTATCTAAACATAAATTACTTGCTTACTTCTCTAACAACTTCTTTCTAAAAGAGAAGGAAAAAATTCCCATCACTTTGGGTTTCTACTTTCTCAAATCTTCATCGATCTTTGATATTATCCTCTAACAGTCTTCCTTCTCTTTACTAAAGAAACCCCACAAGATTTATCAGTGGATAAGTAAATTGAAATTTAAGTCTTCTACATTTTTTGCCTTGTTCACAGCAATTATTTGAATTTTTGAAAGAAGAGCATGTTTATGCTTACAGCACAGGGTTAGATGATTTTAAGCACTTCGTTCTCCCGAATACCAATGCCGCCGCATGTATTAGAGGTTCCCCGAGGCTGAGGAACAGGATTTATGGCACGGGCAATGGAAAATCATGGATATGAGAGTTGGTATATAATGTTCTTCATTAACTACACCTCTAAACCACATCACCTCACCTGTTTAATAAAAATGCCTTCATCTTGTTGACACAATACTAGGTATGAAATACTAGCCTGAATGAAAGGGTAAGACTGAAAGACCACTGACAAGGGGCAGCACACCTACCTCTTCCCTCCTCTCTACTTCCTTGTCTCATCTCTGCCTCCCTACACAGTTCCAGGTGCAAAGAGAAGCTGTTAGTACTAAGTGCTTGTTGACTGAATAACCACCATGATTTGCAAGTGAGTGAAAGGTGAGCATAATGAATACTCTGCTCTCCCATTTTTTTGAGATCTGTGGTCTGTGCACCTTTGATTCTGGAAGAGAAAGGCTCAGACAACTCCTATAACTTCATCTCCAGGCTTGCCTCTCTCCTGGCGGGGGCTACACTGGGTGCCCTGGAAGCCAAATGGCTTAAAGCTTGTCCAGAAAAGGGGGGAGACAGGAATCAATACTCAAGGGGATAAGCAGCAGCTGTATGGCAAGAAGGGAGTGGAAGTGACAGGCAAACTACTGAACTACTGGGTGATTCTATTTGCAAGGTCAAAGAACATTCTGTCTTGGTTGGCAGGTGATACAGGAAAAATTACACGGAAAAAAAATGGATTCCCTTTTTTTAAAAAAAAAGATTTTTATTTATTTAATTGAGAAAGAACGAGTAAGAGAGAAAGCACAAACAGAGGAAGGGACAGAAGGAGAGGGAGAAGCAGACTACCTGCTCAGTGGGAAGCCCTACATAGGGCTTGACCCTGGGATCATGACCTGAGTCAAAGGCAGATGCTTAACTGACTGAGCCACCCAGATGCCCCTGGATTCCCTTAAGAAAGCATATATATTCTTAAAAAAAAAACCACAAACAAAAAATAGTACAGAATAGGACAAGGGCATGGGCTTTGGATACAGACTGCATGGGTGTGTACCTCAGTTCTGCCAGTAACTGAGTCACCTTGGGCAAATTACTTAACTTCTCTGTGCCTGTTTCCTCAACTACACAATGGAGACAGTAACTACTCCCTAAAATTCTGTGAGAATTAAATGAATTAATTTTTTTAATGTACAACATTGCTGCTATTATTTTCAAAATAAAGACTGGCAACTAAGTGTTCTTATGCGTCATATTTTTAAAATATAAATCTGATTGTCTTTGTGAAGACATTCTCTCAGATAAAATCCAGAAGTCCTTAGCATGGCTCCCAAGATCCTTGATTTAGGCCTAATCTTTCTAGGCCTTATCTTTCATCTGTCCCCTTCTTCCTCCTTTGAGCTGAAATGACAGACCTGTCTTCTTCCCCATCTGCCCACGCTGTGAGGATATGATTTGAGGCAGAGCACGAACATCACTGGTCTCTCCTGTCCCCATGCTTGCAGCCAGAAAAAACAACTTGCAGCTTCTTCAATAAGCCCTGCTCTTTCATAGGTCTGCACTTATACTCGTCCTGCTTCCTTTGCTTGAAGGCTTCTACTCATTTCTCAACATTTAGCTCAAGCACGGCATCCTTGGGCCTGTCTTCTAGGAGCTTCCTGGCAGTCTTATGCGTCCCATTTCTGTTTTGTCTGTTCCTACCTCTATCATTGCACTGAGAATACTGCCTTTTAGTTGTCTGTTTACTTATCTGTATTTCCCACTGGACTGGAGCCTACACATTCATTCGACAAATATTTACTGAGTCTGTACTCTGTTCTAGGTACTGGAGAACCAGTGCTAAACAAAATGGTGCCTCATGGGACTCTGCCTGCCACTCTGTTTCCCTCTTGTTAACTCCGTTTACTGCAAGGATTTAAGTAGAGAGAGAAGAACATAAGACAAGTAAGGAAGGAACACACACAAAATAGCAACCATAAATAGCAGCGACTCCATATGGCATGTGTCCCTGTGTAGCACTAGCATTATAAGTTGGTTCATCACAGAAGTTTCTTCTCTAGACATGAATTATCAGCATGTCACAGAAAGGGACCTGATAGTGATTTTGAAAGCTTTCTTTCACTTTTCTCCTGTTATTTATTAAATTATTTTATTCTTGAAATTTGTGCTTTGCACTTTGCCATTTCTTGGATTCTTCAAGGCTATAAATGACTGCTTTGCCAGCTGTTCCATTATACCTGTGATTAACATCATTCTTTTAGCTACCCATCAAGTCACTGGAGGCTTTCCACGGGTCTGCCTTGTAATGATGTGAAGCAGCCCATTTTTGTCTTTCATGGAATTTTTCGGTGGTGGTTTGGTCTAGCTTAGTTTTCTTTAAATCTTTTATAAGACAAAAAAGTAATAGATGCTCATTATAATAAATTCAAATAATAAAGAAGTACGTATGATGTAAAAAACATTACCTTCTTCCCTCTAATTTCCTCCATCCCAATACCTCTTCTATCTCAACGTAACCACTGTTAACAGTTTGATACTCATCCCTCCTTACTTTTTTCTTTATATTTGTTTAAATCAAATGGGAATCACATAAAAAACATTCAGCAACTTGCATTTTCTTCTATAACAATACAATGCAGTTGCATTTCTAAGGCAGTACAAATAGACCTAGGCTCATTATTTTTAATAATCACAGGGCATTCCTTTGTGGTTATTCAGCAGTCTGCCATTCCTCTCCTGATGCACACGTAAATTTGATCTGATTTTTTGTTATTACAACTAATATTACAGTCTTGTATAAATCTTTGAGCACACGGCAAAGTACTTCTGGAGGGTAGATTCCTCTAGGTAAGAGTGCTGGACCAGAGAACACATATTTTAAACTTTGGTAAATACTGCTGAACTGCCATCACAAAATTTGCCCTGTTTCTAAGCATTCTCAGCAACACTGCATTACCTATCTTTTTAATTTTTTTTGTTAGCTTAACAAAAAAAAAAATCTGTCATTGTTGAAACTGCATTTAACTTGACGCCTTACTAAGGTTTAATATTTCCTCCTATTTGTTTACTATTTATATTTCTTTCTCTGTGATTTGTTCATGTCTTTTGTCCATTTTTTCCCTCCTAATATGAAGGAGCACTTTATACATTGTAAATATCAAGCATGCGCTGAAATTTAGCTTTGGCCTCAGTATTCAGCCAAAATCTGCTTTAGTGAAGACTGAACAGACATGCCTCCTTTGATGTCATTTCCAGCTTTCCTGAACTTGTGGAGATCAAAGATCATGTAAGTGGCCGTCATATCTAATAGGCATGCTACCATCATGTGTACTCAGTGCTACTATCTGAATACTGGCTTTAAAAGTACTGGTAAGCATTGTGAATGTCACTTGGGGCTGAAAATCTCTTTCGGCCAAAGATAAACACCATGACGTATAAGGGAATAATTTGGAACTGCTTTCTCAGGTATCCAAACAAATGTTCAAGGGGACATGGAAGAGCAGTTACCATATGTGAAAAAGCTGCTGGAACAACACGGGTCTTACACTGCTGCGTAAACTAACACCGATGGGAAAGGCAGCAAGCAATGGCTGCTGGGAAAGCAGCACATCCAGTGACTGTGGGAAGCAGCAAGCAAATGTAAAAACATTAGAAATTAAAACAGGGGAAAAAACCTTATGTTTGTTTCTTAAATACTTAGGAAGTGTTTTCTTTAAGCACTGCACACAGCTTCAGCTCATGGGAGCACTTCAGTACACGCACCACCACCGCCAGCCAAATCTTCAAGTCTGGGAGCTGAGACGCTTAAGTCTTTACCTTTTTGTAAGTGTTAGAGGGAAAGGAAAGTTTACTGATCCGACAGCAGAATCTCCATTAACGGTAACCTGCACTGGCATAAGTAAGCCTCCCCTCCCAATTCATGCTTTTCATCAAGTGAAACATCTATGTAAGTATTGCAAATGTACAGAGGAGCCACCTAGCAGCTGGCAGTGCTGAAAAATTATACTACTACGTCATAATGACAAACTTTAAACATCCTGAATTAAAAAAATTATAATATTATTTACATTCTTAATATAAAATTTCCTATTTACTGTTTATCTAAGAGGATCATTTTATAATAGGAATAATCAGCCTTGCCTTAGGCTGCTCATTGATTTTAACACTGGCTGTTCAGTATTCAGCCAAAATAAATTCAGTGCACCTCTAAGAATAACACTATTTATCCATTACGTGTGGAGGAAATACTTTCTCTCAGTGTATCATTTGTCCCTTAACCTAGTTTATAATGCACCTTGCCATACGTAAGTTTAAAATTTTTAATAAGTCAATCTTTCCTTAATATTTTCTGATTTGATGTTATGCTTATGTACAAAGGCCCTCTTCACTCATTGCAGTATTTTAGAAGGATTACCCTATATTTACATATAGTAACTTTTATGTGCAATGCTAGCTTTATCATACACAAAATTCCTATACGTATCTGAACTGGATTCTGTACTGATGTTAATACATTAATTTGTCTTTTGCTTTATTTGTTCCTCCTGCTTTTCTCATTATAGTTTTATAGTATGTTTTGATATCTGATAGGGTAAGTCCTTACCCTTTCCCATTTTTTTTCCTTCACTAAAATTTTATTTAAAGAATACTAATCTTGATGAGGTTAAGACTCAGAGCATTTAAAGCTATTCCACCCCACGGGTATAGGAATCATATGTTTCTTTTGAAGAATGTTATCAAGATTTAGGAATATCTGAATTCCTCTGGGTCTACTAATTAAAAATCAAGTGAGTAGGACAGAGTTAAGGTTTTTGTATTCCGGAATGTGGGGGAACCAGACTACTAATTATAAGCTTAGCCCAAACCGGAAAGATTGTTAAGTTCCCTGAGAACATACACACACATGCGTCGTGTGTGTGTGTGTGTGTGTGTGTGTGTGTGTGACTCAAAGTGATTTAGGAGGAAAATTACCATGTCTGTGATTTAAACCAAATGGTGGATATTACCAAACTAGATTTAAATTTGAAAATGCTAAACAAAACTGCATACGAGTCTAGCAAGATACGCTGTTACTCCAGAATTAATAACTAGTGATGTTAAAAGAGGTACTGAGTATCTCAAATTCTAGAGACCATCAATACCTTCCATAGGACTTAATAAGAGATGATCTGGCTCTGACAACCCCAGATATCGATCATAACATATGGGAAAGGAGAGAAAGAAGGTTTGTGGGGCTACCGAGCTACCACCTTGGGAGTGTGGGGTGTGGTAGTGGAGCTTCTCTGTCTCCCTCCTCCTCGGCACCACAAAAAGGGGAAGAGGATGACTTTTTCCTCTCATGCCATGCAAGGAGGGTAACAAAAGATCCACCAAGTAAAGAATGGGGTGTCTGCAAGAGCAGACTGGAGTATCATCCTTGGCCAGAGATTTAAACCAAGTATGAGCTGATTTGCCCCTTGACTATTTGATTAGAGAGAGGGAGCAGCAAGGAAGTGGTCTATACTATCCCTGCTATCTCATCAGGGTCCTATTAAGAAGGCAGCTCCCCAAAGGAGGGGACCCCAGTAACTAAGAGGCTTTTAGGAGAATGCTATGTGAGAGGGACAGTGGTATTCTGGAACCAGCTTGCAACCAATTTTTAGATTTTTAGGAGTTTCAACACAGCCATTATTAAAAATTAAAGTTACAATTAGGGGCTCCTGGGTGGCTCAGTCGTTAAATGTCTGCCTTCGGCTCAGGGTGTGATCCCCGGGTCCTGGGATCGAACCCCGCATCGGGCTCCCTGTTCCACTGGAAGCCTGCTTCTTCTTCTCCCACTCCCCCTGCTTGTGTTCCCTCTCTCGCTGGCTGTCCCTCTCTCTGTCAAATAAATAAATAAAATCTTAAAAAAAAAGATAAAGTTACGATTAAATAAATTATTTACAAACAAGGGTAATACTTAAAACTCATCATTTCTTAATTATTTTACTGCTATGATTATTATTTTCATAATTTTTTTATGCCTACTCTATCTATATGGTGCAAAAAAACAATGTGCTATCATGAATCTTGTCCCAATTATGCATTCAGATTAAGGTCATGCATGGAGCCTGAAATTGGCAAGTGCTACAATTTAGGACTTGGGTTTATTATTATTTATTATTTTGTTGATTGTCTGGAGCTAGGAAAGCTAGGAAAGTGATGGATAAAATGCTAATAATGCAGATTAAACCTAAAAGTGTAGCATTTCTAGAGTCCTTTCATTGTGAATAGCATGAAAACTGGAGGATATATTCTTCCGGTATTTGAACCTAATTCAAATTAGGAAGTTGCTAAAGAAGTTGCTCATGACACGAACAAGTGAAATTCCAACATCCTTCTTTATTTCATTTTTGTCTTAGTTCTTAAATGAAAATATCATCCAACATTCAAGTTAGAACTACACTCATTTGTCAGTTGCAACTATAGGAAGGCTATAGATTTTGGTAAAAATCACTGAATCACTTCTAGGACAATCAAATGACTACATGAAATTTACATTAAAAAGTATTGTATATTTTCGTATTTGTAAATTGTATACTACACATTCTTTACATCAATAAAATGTATAATAAACTTATGTATGTACATATACACATGCCACGTACCATCACGACTCCCACTCCCAGCCAGTTGTTAAATATTTACTGGACACCACAGGAGACAGGGTTATTAGGAGGCCGAGCCAGGGCTGGTTCTTCCACATCAGGGAACCGGGCAGTGAGCTCTCCAAATTACCCAAGTGAAGCAGCATTTTGACACCTGTCTCCCAGAAGGCATGGATGGCAAGATGGAGCTTGCCAAAGAAGCTGGGAAAATAATTACCACGGGAAATTAGGTAAAGGGAGACTGTTGTCATTCATAACCTAGCCCCCAACTGCTTAGGAGTTAGGCCTTGAAAAGGGAGGAGAAGGCAGTGTCTGAGAACCAGACCATGTTCCATCCACCCTGATGGGAATGGAGGAGGAAATTAAATTTCAATCAGGTATGAGAGGGCAGTTTAAAAATGGACTAGATTCACTTTCTAATAACTGAAAGTGACCTGGATGCTATGAGATCTGCTAAATATTATTAAGGAATAGAAAAGCAAGATTCAACAAAACAGGGCCTAAGGCAGTGACGGGAGAAAATCTAAACCATTCCACATTAATACCTACTGAATTGAGACTGCTCAATAAACAATACAAACCACACTGGCTATAATCTAACGTACACTGTTGATAAAATAGCTTTAAAAATTTAAAACCTCATCCTATAAGTCTACATAGCAGTGCTATGTACATTAAATCAGTGTGTGTTTTGAAATATAAAGCGTTCTATTAGACTAGACTCCTCTAAAGAACGGCACAGATGGTGCATTCCTACTAAGAAGCTATCGGGTTACAATTCCAGGCTTAGTTAAGCAATAATTTCTAATGAACTCCAAGAAAATACTCTTACAGTAGAGGACTTGTTTAAGACACCAGAGATTCACACATTGCTTTCCCCAAAATACCACTGTAAAGAGCTGTTGCTGCGGCAGGCAGGAAAGAGTCAAAGATGCCAAGATGTTAAAGCTGGGTTTTTTTTTAAAAAGCAGCTTCACTGAGATATAATTCATATAGTTTAATCAATTAAAGTGTACACTTCAATGGTTTTTAGGACATTCACAGTTATGCAACTATTATCACAATCCATTTTAGAATTATTTTCATCACCCCAAAAAGAAGCTTTGTGCCCACTGGCGGCCATTCCTCATCTCCGGGAATCTTCTAGCCCTTGGTATCCAGTCATCTACTTTCTGTCTCTATGTATTTGTCTGTTCTGGGCATTTCATAGAAATGGAATCATACACATGGGATCTTTTGTGATTGGCTTCTTTCACAAGACATAACATTTTCAAGGTTCATCCATGTTGTAGCATGCATCAGACCTCATCCATTTTTATTGTCACATAATATTCTATTGTATGAATAGACCACAGTATATTTATCCATTCAGTAGTTGATGGACACGTGGGCAATTTGCACTTTTGGCTATTATAAATAATGCTACTAGGAATATCTGTACACAAGTTTTGCTTGAACATCTTTTCATTCCTCTTGGTATATACCTAGGTGTGGAACAGCTTGGTCAGATGGTAACCCTATGCATAACCATTATAGGAACTGCCAAAGTCTATCCAAAGAGACTGCATCACTGTACATCCCTACCTGCAATGTGTCAGGGTTCCAATTCTCCACATCATCATCAACATGTGTTATTATTGAGGATGGTAGATTTTGATGAGAGAATAGCTTATTGGCCTATATGTACCAGGTATGGGGGGAAGGGCAGAGGGAGAGGGAGACAAACAGACTCCTTGCTGAGTGGGGTGCCTGATATGGGGCTTGATCCCAGGACCCTGAGATCATGACATGAGCTGATGAAACCAACAGTTGGATGCTCAACTGACTAAGCCATCCAGGTGCCCCTTGCCCCGCCCAGGTATCCAGTTATTCAAAAATATATATTCTTTCCTGCCAAGCATGGAAAACAAATTATTTTAGAGTATTTTTCTTATGGTCTCTGGCTGTGAGAGACTGGAGATTATCTTGATGCTATATTCTACTTCTAACCCTGATGGAGGTAAAAATGACAACAATAACCTAATGAAACTTGTATGCAATGCACACCTTTTCTTCAAGATAAAAAGATACATTTTTATTCCACAGTCCTAAATGTAGTCCACTGACTACAAACAAGTATTCTAATTTACCAATTTTTCCCTCAAATAGTCTATTCTCTTTACCCTATTCAGTAGCTAAGAGTGGGACAGGAGATGGCTTTCAGAGTGAGTGTGAGTACAGCAATCATGCCCTAGATACTATCACACATGTCCACAGTCTCCACTGCATCTGGGAATCTGGACTTGAGTCCAGGGATACCAGTAACCCAGCTCAGAGCCAGAGACAAGAATCTGGACAAGAATCTCAGGGGTTTCAGTTTACCAGGTCACCCTGTTTGCCTTCGAGTGCTGGAAATCTGTAGTTGAGGCAGCCATATGGATGCTGTCCCTGCTGAGGAATGACACTGAGGGTGTAGGCTTTGATTTGGGCTGAGGCTGCTCTTATCCTCTCCTCTAAAAGGGATGTTGTTGAATTCTCTGCTAAAGTTAGAACACAACCATTAACCCCCACCCTCCTCCCCCCGCCGGTGAGGGTAGGCAGTATTTCTTTCTCAGCCTTCTACCACAAAACCAGCAGTGTCTGGGGCACTGCAGATGACCAGTCAATAAATATTTAACAAGTGAATTAATGGGTGCTCACAACCGGTGATCAGGACGAAATTTAGTCTGTAGATAGTATCAAGTTCCTGGCATCTTCCTCTTCATGCTTAAGCCTAAATGACATTTTTACACCTACAGGATCAGTGGCTCTTCAAGCTGCTGACTTGAGACAGTAAACATTTGGGATGCCTTGGTGTCATTTTTTCGTGGTTTAATATTTAGTTATCTCTGCTTTGAGTCTAAAGCAGGCAATGTGATCTATTTCTTAAAATTGTTCTCTTGCTTTCTTCAAGCTTGCTTATCTCCTTTTTTTAGTCCTTGATGGTTTCAATTCTTATAATTCATAAAGATTCTTATATTTAGTCTGTATTCAGTAGTTTCCTGTTTTATTGACATCTTGCCTGAACTTGAACCTGTTGTTGTTTTAACCCCTTGGGCAATGTGTTCTCCCCTACTTCTGCTTCAGCCAAGTGAGCAGGTCTATTTCTAGGACTCAAACTTTTACTGTCCTTCTAATATAGGTAAAGAACCATGTCCAGACAAATTTTAATATAAGTGGTAAATTGTTTTCCATTTTTCTGGTAACCCACTGGCTACCATAAACTGACTAAATACTATTCCCTGGTCTTAGAATGCATCCTTCTTGTTCACCAAGATTGGCTGAGAAATCTATGGGAGAACAGGCATAGCCAAGTTTACACAGTCACTAGTGATGCTGTCATAGTGGCTAGGAAACCAAGTCCTGGGGATTCTGATTCCCAAATATCTCTTGGCCCTTCCCCTTCTCTTTCTCTTCATGGTGTCTGTCATCTCTTACCTGGACCATCAAAATACGTTTTTGAACGTCTGTCTTCAGTCTCTCCACTCTCAGATGAACTAAACTTTAGTCTTAAAAGGCACAAACTTGGTCATGCAAGGTCCCTCTTTCAAAACTTTCTATTCCTGTCCAACTTTGCTTCCTTCACTACACCCACCCCCCCACCCTAGTGGCAAGGCTAACTATGCATAAAGATGTGCTTTTGGCAATAACCTGTCTAATGTACCAGATTGTTCTTACACATTAAATGGTTTTTCAATATCTTAATCATACTTTTATCTTTAATAGGGGCTGTTCTAATGTTTTCCTTCCTATAAAGTATTTCCCATTTCTGGAGGAAATATGTTTTCAAAAGAAGTAAACACATTAATGTAAGAGAACACTATAACAAAGATTACTGTGAAATCATTGCCCCAAAAGAATAACTCATGATAAAAAACTTTGGGCTAAGTGTAAAGTGCTGGCCTATATATTAAAACAATGCATCAATGCAAAGTGGTTTCCCTCTTAGTCGCTTAGAGCAACAACTCTTGACAACAGTTTGGTCAGTCTGTATTGTCCTTGTTTTCCCTAGAGAGATCAATCTGTGCAGAAGGAAATACAAACCACTGATCTCATGGTGGGAGGTGGGGCTGTGTTTTAAAACACAGAAAGGAGGAAAGAAAAGAGGTGAGACAAAAGCACTTATCGAAGTTATCTGTCTATACATTAACTCCTTAAAAATAATGCTGAACTACTTTTTTTTAAAGATTTTATTTTAAAGTAATTTCTACACCCAATGTGGTGCTCAGACTTACAACCCCTGAGGATCAAGAGTTGCATGCTCTACTGAGCCTGCCAGCTGCTCCAATAATGCTGAATTATTTGGGCACAATCACCTTGTCCCATATGTGAGAAAGGGAAAAAAAAGATCAAACTGCTCATTGTGGGATTTTTCTAATCAGCATTTTAAACTGGATTTTAAACCTTTTCAGACTTAAGCCAACTTCTCTCTGGCCAGATGGCCCCTATAACTTCCCTAGGGTGGAAATCCCAACTCTGCTTCCTGCTGCTTCCCTAAGTAGGTCTTTGATTACTCCTAACAAGCCCTGTTGCACTGGCCTCTCTAACCTGCTGACCTTTCTTTACCTTAACACTTCTCAGCTGAGCTGCAAGCCTCTTTTTTAAAAAAATGCCTGGCCTACTTTGGGACAAGGACCTACATCAAAACTCTCCAACTTTCCCACTCTTCACCACAGTGTAGTAATTCAAAGTTGGGCCTCTCTTCAACTGACTGTATAGCACCTTTGTAAAGTAGGGAAAATCCAGCTTGTATCTGGTTGGCTTCCTCCCCATTTGGCTGATTTCCTGGCATATTTTCCCCTCCTGTCCCCAAAGACCTTTCTCTCCCAGAGGAAACATATACCTGATCATAATGTGACTGTCATTTAAGGTACCATCTTTCCCACAGGTATACACATTTTCAAAGAGACTATAGAGACCACATGTAGCACAAAGAAAGGAAACTAACAAAATATAATTGGAACAAAAGAGTATGTGCATAATTTCGTTCTGTTTTTTGACTAAAAGGAATCTCGGGTTCTTTAGATCACATAGCTGAAAGCCACCATCAACTCTGCCACTTAGGGGCTCAGCACAGTGTTTGACACACAACTGTATCTTTTCCATCCCCTTCTCAGAAGCCTGGCTTTTGATGACTACTTTTTACGAAGCTAGCTGTGCTAGTCATTCTTCATGGAAATCTGACCTGCACTGATGCTTTAACTTTTCAAATGACATTTTAACATTCATATTCTACTACTTTAATTCTTTCTCCAAGATACATCATTAAAAGTGAGAAAATAGGTTGTAGAAAGCTGGCTTCTTGGCTGTGATCATGCAGACCATTTAAGGGGTAGGAGGGACCATGCTTTTTACCCTGTGGATGATGCTGACAAGAGTTCACCTACAGGGGCTTTAACCTACCCCGCCACTATATTTATTCAAGACTGGTCAAACCACGGGATTCTTTTTGGAAATTCAAAAGGCCACTCTTGATTCAGCATGAAATGGGACACGCTGAAGTCCTAATTTTTAAATGCCGTGTGCTGGGCACAGTCACAGGTCCCCAGATGCAAGGCTTCATTTGGAGTATTTTTTTGAAATTAAATTTTGGTGTTAAAATTGAATCTAGTAACAACCACTAAATTATACAACCATATTTAAATTCTAAAATGGTTATTTTTACAGCAGTCTTATAAAGTTTAATTTACCCCCTTGCCCTGAGAGATTTAATGAATGCTTAAAACAGCTCCACCTATTTTTCTATAATTGGCTACATTTGTTTCCAGTATAAACATGCTGACTAGATTTGCATAGTGATTATATGTCTAGAGCTGTATTTTTTGGTGGTGGTGGGGGGGGGTGAAGGCAATGAATAGACCTACTGCCCCTAAATGAGAATGAACTCACATCTGCATAAACAATTATATTTTCACTTGCAAATTAGGTACCATTTGTATCTATATGGTTTTCCTAGTTAAACAGCCATTCTTCAGACACACACATAGTAATTATTCTTAGGAATGATGACTTTAAAAAAAAATATATTTTTTGCAAGATTAAATCAGCCCTCTAGACCTGTTAGTTTTGCTCCATTTTGTCAGAGGTCATGAGAACAAATTTTTGGTACTGATACATGCTATACTGTCTTATGTCTAAAAAAACAGAACAGAACAAAACAAAACAAAACAAACACCCCCAAACCAAACCAATAACAAAAAACCCCCCAAAAACCAAAACAAAACAAAACAAAAAAACCACTCAAAAACCAAAAACCCCACAAATACAGCCCTGTGGAAAATACATACCTCAAGGACTATTTATGATGAAAAAAATTAAGAGTGGATTTCCTTTTAATTTTATCTACTTGCCACATTTCCCTTATAGAATACTTTCAGTGAGGATTCTTGTTTACATTCCTCAATTATCAATTTGAAATCTACGGAATTCTTAAAAATTTTTTTTATCCCAGATAAAACACTAAGTTAAAAGCTTCAAAAAGAAAATCATTACAGAAAATAATATGACCTGCTCAGCACACTAGGAGAGACTTCCAGCTCCATATCAATAAATAGATAGAGTGGGATACTGAATAGCCTTTTGGCCTCTAAATGAGAATATACCCACTATTTGCGTGAACAATGGCTATATTTTCACTTGCAAATTAGGTCCAGCCGTAAGTATAGGGCTTTCCATATTTAAATTACTCAGTCCAGGATAATCATAAGAATTATAATAAATCAAAATAATATTAGAAAACTATTCCTATAAAGATAACAAAAGAATTAAGCATCAGCATTTTACTTGATTAGAGATTATTTCTAATGTACATGCAACCAAACCACTGTGGTGTCAACTCATGTGAAATATTTTAACCGAACTTTAAAATTCTTATCGGAGGGACAAGCAGATGTTTGTGCCTTTTATTCAGTATTGTACAAAAAAAAAGAAAAAAAAAAAAGGAAGGAAGGATGTATATGAACTGCTCATGGCAGGACAGACCTGGCTGCTGGTATTAAACATCATTATATCTTATTTCTGGAGGCAGGTATTTAAGTTTTGTTTAAAATCGGAAATGAAAATTAGCTTAGTAATTTAAGTCTAATTCTCATTTGTACTAAGTTCAAGTCTCTAGTATATAATACCTGACACAGAAAGAGCCTCAGGTAATCTAGTGTGGGGGTGACAGGTCACGGTTAAGGCTGATTGCAGGGCAGAAAAATGAATGTTTAATGTCTTCCATGCTCAACGGATCTTTAGGATTTGCCTGTCCCTGGCAGTGATGTTAAATACTTAATGAAACGCACTTGGATTCCTTAAAAGGTGCTTGGCTGTAATAACAAGCCAACCTTCAAATTTATAATCAAGTTATAAACCAAAATAAAAATGAGTCATTGTTTCTCCAGGGACAACACAAAACTTAAGTGCTTAATTTCATTAGCTGGTTATTTTTAATCCATCAAAACTAAAGTCCATGAGTTGCAATATGTTTAGCCCATACATATACCAAATCATTACATTACACTTGTGTTGAGACTTCAGCTTTCTGATGATTTATTTGACTGATCTCATTAGAATGTCTTAGGAAATGGTAATTTATCATGGGAATGAAGCTGTTATAAAAATTTGGTTTTAGACTTGGAACTAGTCAATAAACAACATTCAGATGAACAGATTTTAGTGAACTGAAGTGTGGAAACAGGCAAACCAGTGCGCCCACCCTGAACAGGCATGGCATTATCCAACTAATGGATCCTACGAAACCATGTCATATTCAAAAAGTTGGTACACACCATCCCTCCCATTCACCTACAGTATAGCACAAGTTAGACTAAGGATGAAATTCTGTAAATAGCCACAACGTGAGTCCACTTTTGGGAAAATCTGCTGATGCGATGGTACCTCGAACTGCCTTTTCCAGGACACTGATTTTGGGATGGTCCAAACATCATATTACTTTTATTATTTATTATTTTTTTAAAGATTTATTTATCTTTAAGAGTGAGCGAGCATGTGTGCACAAGCAGGGGGAGCGGCAGAGGGAGAGAAACTCAAGCAAACTCTGTGCCAAGCGCGGAGCCTGACATAGGTCTTGATATCGCAACCCTGAGACCATGACCTGAGCCAAAACCAAGAGTTGGGTGCTCAACTGATTGAGCCACCCAGGCGCACCCTTACGATTTTTAAATGAATCTGAGATTCAGGCATTAAACTGAAAACATATATATGTATACTTACAGATAAGTCTGTGTATGTGTTTGCTGTGGTGCATACAAATCAGGGGCAGAGGAGAAGCAATAACAAAGTGAAATACGGTTTTTGTATACTTGAATTTATTTGGGCTTTCACCCTATACTTACAGAATAGAAGATACTAGGCAATGTACTTTTTTAGGTCTGAGAATGAATGTGCAGATCAGACATGGTACGTCTGATACTAGCCCGAAGTCATGGTGAAGTATTTAGGCAACCAGGTTTTGTTAGGGCATCAAGCCGTTAGTGGCTTTGGAGGACATATCTCATTAGGCGGAACCAACCCTTGCACAGCTACTATTGTTGGTTTGCCTTTGATAAAATGATCTATAATATAACCTTCAGGGATATCAACCCAGAGTATAACAATGAGAAATGCAGTAAGACAGCCATTTTGACAGGCTCCTCTCAGACATAGGCTGACCTAGTGTGTTGATGTCAAGAGACACAAAAAACTAGACTGACTTTCTAATGGAATTTGTCACATCCCTATAAACTCCAGGGAAAGCTACTTAAGCTTCGTTTGTGTACAAGAGGGTAGAGAAATACAAGGACAGACCAAATTGCTAATAAAGAACTGAGAATTTACCTCTGAAAAAAGTTACCGATGAGGTCTGCTAGGCTCCTTATCTTTGGAAAATTGAGTAAATGACTGGGAAGTTGACCCTCATCAATTGTATGAAATACATTACTGATAGGCAAAGAAAGGAATAATGTTACAGAACATACTGAGTCTGTGTGCAGTATTTCAGAATCACAAAATGTTAGAATTTGTTTTAAAACTGTGTAGGATTTAATTTATATTTAAAGATTTTATTTATTCATTTGACAGTGAGAGAGAGAGAGAGCACAAGCAGGGGGAGTGGCAGGGAGAGGGAGAAGTAGGCTCCCGCCGAACAGAGAGCCCGACATGGGGCTGGGTCCCAGGACCCTGGGATCATGAGCTGAGCCAAAGGCAGATGCTTAACCAATTGAGCCACCCAGGCACCGCCTGTGTAGGATTTTAATGAGTTAATTAAAAATATAAATTTTGGGGGCATCTGGCTGGCTCAGCCAGTGGAGTTTATGAATCTTGATCTCAGGGTCATGAGTTTGAGCCCCAAGTTGGGTGTAGAGATTACTTAAGAATAAAATCTTAAAAAAAAAAACTGAGAAAGAAGAGATTACTTAAAAATAAAATCTTAAAATATATATATATGTATATATATAATTGAGAAAGAAATGCTGCATTCCTAAGATATACATAGTTTAGCCACTTGAGCTGCATAAAGGATAAAATTCTAAACCATAGTTTGTATTATATATTTTAAGGATGAATCTAACTTCATATAAACTTAATGAATGTACATAATACTGGTGTTAAAAAAGAAACAACAGGCCCAAAATGGAGTCTCTTGTGCTAAGCCCCATGTCAGCAAACCAAAACTTAATAACTAACCTAACTGCCATTTCAGTCCCTCCCAGGTATGGAATCTTAACTGGTCAGTCTGGAATTTCCTGGTCAGTACTAGTGAGGTAATCTACCTGATCAACCCCTTTCTTCCCCCCAAAGAAAGATGGGATAATCTGCTTTTTCCTTATCCCTACCCCCTTCTGCCTAGGAGAACCTTCCATTTTGTTCAGCTACTTGGAGTTCCTATTGGCTAGATGGGATGCCGCTCAGTCCATGAATCATTGAATAAAGCCAATTCGAACTTTAAATTTACTCAGCTGAATCTAACACTAATTTCATCTTAAATCTAGGATCAGCTGGTTTTTAATACTGATACAATGTCAAAAATTCTAATCTGCTTTCTTTTTGTGTTTATTTCTGAAGTTTTGTCAGGTATCACTTTTGAGAAAGCCTTCTCATGTCTCAAAAATCCAAAGAACTATTGTTAATGATTGGAAAAAAAATAAGAATGGGACAGAGGCATTTAGAAAACCAAACCATTTCCTCCAGAAACAGATGTCCAATTTTGGATGGTTATGTACAATCCATTTTAAGAGCTGTGTCAGTTTATTCATGTAAATGGGAGGTTAAAAATAATTGACCCAAACAAAGGCACCATAGTTATGGCTACAAGCATACTGAAGCACTTTGACAAGACATTAAAAAAACTTAAGACACTGTGATGGGAAACTGCTTCACTCCATGCCCACAAGTCATGCTTTTTTGTAGTTATCCTCTTTTTGCCTCAAAAGATTATAAACTTTATAATATCATTGATTCTTATTCTAGCATTTTGTTTTACTAACATGTGACCAAAAGTTCCTATCATTCCATAAAAAGGAAATGCAGAGCATTTTGGGCTATGTTAACAATGGAAGCCTGTCAAGTAACTTACTGATTTACTTATTTTTTTTTTTTTAAAGATTTTATTTATTTATTCGACAGAGATAGAGACAGCCACTGAGAGAGGGAACACAAGCAGGGGGAGTGGGAGAGGAAGAAGCAGGCTCATAGCAGAGGAGCCCGATGTGGGGCTCGATCCCACAATGCCGGGATCACGCCCTGAGCCGAAGGCAGACGCTTAACCGCTGTGCCACCCAGGCGCCCCTGCTACCTTACTTATTGAACATAGATTAGCTTTATGATTTATACAAAAGAGAACATTTCCCCCCCCTGAAATCATCTTCAAATATGATATGAAGACCTTAGGGTGGATATAATGAAGGTGATTAAGAATCAATAAGAAAATGTTTATTATAAGTTCAGAAAATAAAGGACTTTTTAAACATTAATAATTTTATATGGTAAATACTATTAACATATTTTGGAAAATTCATTTTGTTATAAAATGACTAGCTCTTACAGCAACATGTAAATGTGTTAATAGTTAAGAGGACTGGCTGAAAATAGCAGGAAATGGAGGAAAATAGGCTTCTAGAATTTTAGTCATTCTAGAGGTCAGTGTTTTTCTGGATGATTTATGGCCATGGCTACATGTTCAAAGCCTTGAATGGTAACTGAAGAGCATTCCAGTCTGCGCTTCATTCATGTGGTGAAAACTGATGGAGAGATGAAATTAGCTAGTAGAGATGCCACAAAACCTTATATTCTTAAGAGTTCGAAAGTACAATTTGTAAAAAAGTGGTCACAAAATAAGAAACAGTGATCCAGACTACTCATAATGAAGAGAAGCAGGACTCCTGATTGTGCAGACACTGAGCCGCAGGGTGGGAATGCACACATGAACGTACATCTTTTCTGTGCTACCTCCCAACTACTCAGTTCTTGGGACTGCAGAAATGCTCAAACCCAAAACCTCTTCTTGGTGACTTCCTCGTTTAAGCCCTCTTTCCCTTGTGCTGCAATAATAGCGACATCTTAATTCAGTCAAGCAGATATTTACCATGAGCCTTCTATAATGCAGGACATCTTGCTAGGAGTAAGCAAGATGAGGAGGAAGATCAATTCCTGTTCTTACGTCTAAAATTTGGGATAAAACAAACACCACGTCCTCCTTCAAGACCAGTGGGTAGGGCCGCGTCTTAAATAAATGAGGAAATCCAGGTCTAGTGAATACGCACAGTCCTGGAGGAACTGGTATACAATACAGAATACTTTTACCAACATTCTACTTGAAACTTTATATACACCCTGCATTAGTGTGCTCAGGCCGTCACAACAAAATACCATAGACTGGTTGGCTTGAACAACAAAAACTTATTTCTCACAGTCCTGGAGGCTGGGAAGTCCAAGATCAAGGTGTGGGTCAATTCGGTTTCTCTTGTGGACTCTCTCTCCTTGCCTTGCAGACAGCCACCTTCTCCCTGTGTCCTCACAAGGCAGAGAGAGGAGAGAGGGCCTTCTAGTGTCTCCTCGTGTTAAGGACACAAATCCTACTAGTAAAGGCTTCACCCCTATGACGTTGTTTAACCTTAATTACCTCCTTATTGTCCCTATCTCCTATTACAGTCACACTGGAGCTTAGGGCTTTAACATATGAATTTTGAAAGGACACAGTTCAGTGACTAGCACACCCTCAGAGGCTGCTTTTCCTGGGCCTGGGGTCCAATTGTAGGAAGCCATGTTTCACACCTCCATCCTCTTTTCCTGACATGCAAGTCCTCTCTCAGCCATCCTTCTCACATTCTCATGCACACATTTTTTTGTCCTATACTCCTTCAGGATAATCCTCTCCAACTGCCTCCATCCTTGCTAACCACACCCTCTCCAAGCTCCAACGAGACAACATGCTATTTATGTACGTTCCTTATTCCTGACCCACCCTCCATTAGATTGTAACAGCTAGAAGAATATTTCCCATAGTAGTAGTGATCATAGCCCTCATAGAATCTCCGTAGTGTCTACTATAGTTCCTTCCAAGTTTTGGCGCTAAAAATAAATGTGTTGAATTGAGTGCCTGAGGATTCTCTAAAATTATAGTAATTAATAATAATTGCAATGGCTATTTATTAATAGGCCAATTTTAAATGACTACTTTTATAGTGAATAGGAAAATTATTTTACGTTCAGAAATCTGTGAGAATAATTTGTGTGAAGGCAAGTATGTAAATAGAATACTGTGAAAACATTGGGGTAGATGAAGAATAATTTGAAAAGATTGCTAACCCCTGGACATTCATTCAAGAGAGACTTGTAGAGTGCTGTTACAATGCCAAGAGCAAGCTATCCTGTAGCTAGAGGTATCTTGGAAAAGATATTAGTATAATCACCAGATGTCGATACTGGCAGATGTACTAAACACAGAAGAAAAGTGGATGCTGCACAGAATATATGCCGGGAACACTTGCACATCACTCCTGTCTGAAGTCCTTCAGAACTACAAAGGTAGTTTCCTCTACCCTACCCTAAGCCAGGCAATCCTGAGCCCACAATTTAAACTGTGTTCCTAGAGGAGATTTTGAGTGATGTGTACATTATAAAATGTGCATGTGAGTGCGCTACAATGGAGTTTGGTGATGAATAAATCAGTTAAGAACAATGCCATGCTTGAGGGTGATTTGTCTTAAACCAGCTTTTGGAATCTTGCCCATGCAGAGTTCTCCTCTTTCTCTTCAGGATCTCTTCGTACAGATTGCTAGGGTCCTCTGAATGGGGGGAGGGTGTCAAGGAAACAAGGCACCTTTGTTTGGGGTAGATGGAAGGGCAGTGGAATGTGTGTGTTCACCTCCTGGGTCTAATGTGTTTGGCTATTAAGGACCCACTCTGATAAGGGAGTCTGATGACTGAGAAAGAGTGGAGTTACTGTTGTATCATGCCCCATCCCATGCTTCTACCCCTTGAATTAATGGTGTTATGAGTTGCCTACCCAGCCAAAGGGCTGGACGCTGTAGAAATGCTCATAAAAGCATTCTGGACTCCCTATAAGGGAACACCAGGTATCCTAGCCACAGGATTGTGTGGACGGAGTGGTTTCTAACTGCAGGACATCCTGGTGGAGCAGGCATACTGAGGCAGAGGGCTTCCATCATTTGTCACCGTGGCCCTCATGGTGAATACACATTCTGGCCCCAGCTTCTCTGGTTTTGTGGTAATCTGAGTACTGTCAGATTCTTCTCAAAAGCAGGGACTTTAACCTGCGTATTTTAACTACTCCCTCTTTCTTTCCCTGGCCTTGGGCCTGAACCAGAGCTTGGCAAGTGTTTGTTGAATAACCAAGTGACTGAGCTTAAGGCATCAAGGTGCTGTCCATGCACAGAAGGCACATCTCAGATGTGTCACACAGACATTGTGGTTGGGGCCATGTAACCCGGCTGTTAAGAGCTTAGGCTCCAGAATCAAACTCCTTACCGGTAAATAAGTTCTGACCATCCTCACTTGGACAAATCACTTGAGCTCTCTGAGCCTGTTTTCTCAACTATAAAAAGCAGATAACATTAGTGTCCACCTCATAAGGTGGCTGAGAGGATTAAATGAGAAAACTAATGAGAAGCACTGAATATAGCGCCTCGTACTATGCAGGCTCAAAATTAGCAAGCTGTTGCTGTTATCACCATATTCATTATTGTTACTGCTGCCAAGCCTGGCAAAGGAATAGGAGAGAACTTACCAGCCATGACTTACCCTCACTGCTGCCTGGTGTTAACGCTGCTGTATTCACTCCATTTCAGCAGCATCAGCAGGCAGAGAGGGCTTGTTTCTCAACATTCCTGTCTCCCCCCTCCTGTGTCAAACTGTTACTCAACCTTTAGGTTAAGGTGTTTGGTGTCCCTAAGGAGCTGCTTTTAGAAAGTGGTTGGTGATTCTCTCAATTTGTTTTATTGTGGTACAATATACATAACATAAAATTTACCATTTTACCCATTTTCAAAGGGTACAAAGTCAGTGACATTAAGTACATGCACACTGTTGTTGGATGGTGATTCTTTTATTTTTTTAAAAGATTTTATTTATTCATGAGAGAGGGAGCGGGTGGGCATGCACGCATGCAAGAGAGAGAGAGAGAGAGAGAGAGAGAGAAAGTGCGCACGCACGTGCACAAGCAGGGGAAGGAGAAGGGAGAGAGGAGAAGCAGGCTCCCCGCTGAGCAAGGAAGCGACATGGGGCTCCATCCCAGGAGCCTGGGATCATGACCTGAGCGGAAGCCAGCCACTTAACCGACTGAGCCACCCAGACGCCCCTGGATGGTGATTCTTGAAGGGCAATATTTTATGGCTTCCCCACGGACAACCTATAGGACATTTTCCTTCCCCCACAAGTCCAGTGATGACCCTGGCAATGACCAGGGGCCGCCCGGGTGATGCGTAAGGATCTGCTTCGGTTCAGGCACTGCCCCACATGCAGTCTCTATGCCTTGGCACTAACTGAGATGTACTCGGATCTTGGTCTAAGTTTTTTCCCCATCATAAAAACATTTGTTTTCATGGGCAGTGAAGTCATTAAATGGTGGCTGGTGAGAACCCAACTGTGGTCATGTGGATTCATAATTAAGACATGAAGTCAGACCTCATTTTTATCTCCTGGGCCACAAATAGAAAATCTACACTGTAAATAGACTGTCTGGGGGTGGGATGACAGCATGGGGGATAATAATGTTATCACTTATTTGACTACTTAAATTGCATAACACCTACTGCCTCCATAACTATTTAAAGAATGTTAGACTAGAGAACATTTAAAGAAGAAAACGTCACAGCCATTTAAGAGTTTCCTTCTTGGTGTTAAAAAATTTTTTCCATCCTATCTTTTGGGTGATTACTACAAAGGCAATGTATGTCACTGAAATGAGACATTAAAATAAACACACAATACACATTTTAAAAGTAAAAGTTAAAATTTCTCAAAAAGCATTCTAATTTCTATTAGGAAGACCAAAGAAGAAATAAGAGGGCTACATTTTCCCTGATGTCTAGCAGATGAAAAACGATGCCTGTTCCTATGCTCCCTTGTTCTCAAGAGGGTACAGCTCTAGGAATCACTTTGCTGACACCAAAGAGGAGCTGAAGTAACACTTCTTACTAAAACCCTTGAAAAAAAGTGGAAATTAATTCTCCTTTAATTCTGAAATGTGTTATTTTTATTTCCTAATGAGTTTCTAAGGCTCTGTAAATTAACACAGTATAAGTAAGCAGTAAATACACACATTACTAATTATTCATAAAAAAATTATTCTTCAAGACACAGAGGGGAAACTTCATATTTTTAGGAATGAATCATCAGTGACTTGAGTGAATGGAAACAGGCTGATGCTTTGAAACTATAATGAGGTACAGAGAACGTTCACAAAGTACAGTCCTGGTAACAGTAACTTACTGCAAGTTTGAATAGAAGAGTTATTTGCACATTTCTACGACAACGTACGTTTCTGCCCCGTTTAACATATGGTATTTTGGTTCTTATTAAGCAAAAGACATAATAGTCAATTCTCAAGCATTTACTTTACATGAAGGGTAAGACCTGGATAAATTTGAAAATATTAATTATAAATTACTAGTGCTTCAGAAGCTAACTTAAAAGCTTGCTCTTTCATCAGCTAAAATCTAACTTTAGGTTTTCTCATTTTAATTTACTAATACTTATTTAAAACAATTTTTAAATTATATAAAAATTTTAAATTATTTACTAACCTTTAAAAATTCAAACAATAAAACAAATATAGAAGTAAATCATGAAAATTCTCTCTCACCTTACACCTTCAAATTCCAATTCCCCAGAGGGTAGCTGCTTTTGAATAGTTTTGTATGTAAATTTCAAAAAAAAAAAATTTTTTTTTCTATGCTTTTTATAGTCAAATACATGTGTGAGGGTGTTTATGTGTGTATGGCCAGTTTTATTTTATTTTTTATAGATCAAACTACATACTACTGTGGATTTGTCTTCTCTTTTTCAGGGTTGCAGAGCATCTATTTAACCATTCCCTATTGATGCACAGTAAGAACGTCCCCAGTTTGTTGCTATTATAAACAATGTTGTGGAGTGTTCCTTGTACCTATACCTTAGAGCCTTGGGAGTATTTTTACAGGATGGCTTCCCAGAAGTGAGATCGCTGGTCAGAGGGTATGTGCATTTTACATTTTGACAGGTGCCTCCAAATTATCCTTAAAAAAGTACCAATTTATATTTCTAAAAAGTGTATAAACATGTCTTTCCCAGCACCCTCCCCAAATGGGATGTTATTAATCTTTTGATTTTTGTCAATCCTGTGATTAAAAAAAAGAAATCTCACTTCAGTTGGTACTTACTAGAGTTTGAAGATCTCTCCCTATGTTTCTTGGTTATATTTTGGGTTCTATGCATTGCTTGCTTAGATCATTTTTTACCGAGTTGCTGGTTTTTCCCTTGTTGATTTATAGTTCTTCCTCTATTGGGAATATTAACTCTTTGCCCGTTATGTATGTTGCAAGACTGCTATCTGTGCACAACTTACGGTATTTTTGACATAAAGACTTAAACAATTTTTACATAGTCAGATCTGTTTATCTTTTTTCTTTATGCTTTTTTGAGTTTTTATCTGCTTATAAAGGCCTTTCTCCAATGCCAAATTTTACTTTAGAATGTGCATAAGCTTTGGTATGTTTTACTGGAAATATCTTTTTTGAAATATATTTCCACTGGGTATAGAAGTCTAGGCTGACAGTTTTTCTTTTAGCACTTTAAAGATGTAGTTTGACCATCTTCTGGTTTGCACAGTTTTTCAATAGACATTTGCTGTCATTATTATCTTTGCTTCTTTGTAATAAGATGACCATTTTTTGGCGGGGGGTTGCTTTTAAGAATTTCACTTTATCACTCTTCAGCAATTTGATATGATGTGCCTGGGTGTGGTGTTTTTCATGTTTTTTCTGCTTGAGGTTCATCAAACTTCTTTAATATATGTGTTTAAAGTTCTCATCAAATTCAGAACATTATCAACCACTATTTAGTCTAATTCTAACATTTGTGTCAGTTCTGGGTCAGTTTCCAGTAAGTGGTTATGCTCCTTATCATGTGTCATCTTCTCCTGCTTGTTTGCAGGATGATAATCTTTGGATGCTAGACATTGTGGATTTTACCCTGCTGGGTGCTAGATATTTTTGTATATTCTTTCTTTAAAATTAATTGTTAAGTTTTTTTTTTTTTTTGCATTCTTTTTTTTTTTTTTTTCCTGAGAGAGAGAGAGAATCTTAAACGGGCTCCACGCCCAGCAGGGAGCCCAACACCGGGCTCAGTCTCATGACCCTGAGATCATGAACTGAGCCGAAATCAAGAGTCAGATACTTAACCACCTGAGCCACCCAGGTGCCCCTTATTTTTGTATTCTTTTTTTTTTAAAGAAAGTTTTTTTTTTTTTTTTTAAAGATTTTATTTATTTATTTGACAGAGATAGAGACAGCCACCGAGAGAGGGAACACAAGCAGGGGGAGTGGGAGAGGAAGAAGCAGGCTCATAGCGGAGGAGCCTGATGTGGGGCTCAATCCCATAATGCCGGGATCACGCCCTGAGCCGAAGGCAGACGCTTAACCGCTGTGCCACCCAGGCGCCCCTATTTTTGTATCATATAGATATTCTTGAGCTTTTTTCTTGGAGACATTTTAACCCTGTCTGGTTTTGCTTTTATGACCAGGTAGGTGCTTGCTTATTCTAGGACTAATTATTTTCCACAATCTAAGGCAACTCCTTCCTGTATATCCAAATGGCCCATGAATTATGAATTTTTCGAGTCTGGCTTATGGGAAAAGGCACTATTTCTTTTAATACTTTAGGATGGTTCTTATAGTATTTTAAATTAAGGTTCAGCTTAATGTGCTGCCTCAACATCTCAGGCAAACCAGGAAGGCTTCAAATGGCATAACCACACATTCTATTCCTGACTCTTCTTCTAGGATAAGGGCCCCTAGTTGAAGAACCCTCTTTATCATGGACACCGGGAATAGTTCCTGCTTATCACTGAATTCACAGGAATTCAATTTCCTGCCAGCCTGTGGGATTATTCAAACAAACCAATCACATTCTTCTGCAGGAACCAGGGAGTGCCCTGCACTCCTGAGACTACAAAACCTGCCTCCCACAGCCCTTGGTTACTCCCTCTGTTTTGGAGTGCAATCCCCAGGTGGCCTTGCAAGATGTGTGATGTCCTGCCTCAAAGGCTAAGAATGTAAGTCACTAATAAACTGTTGTCAGTCTCATCTGTCCAGTGTTGGGTGTTGTGTGTTTGGCCAAGCCCCATAACCCTAGGGTGGGAATCCATCTCTCACCAAGGTGGCAAAGAGGGGAACAAATCAGTTCCCTGGAACCTGGGTGGTTTCCTTGTATGCATGTGATCCATACTTTCGACAATACTCGAGAGGTACGTTCTGCAGATATTTGGGGTTCCCTCTGTGCGTGCAGCTCTCTCCTCTCTGCACTCTGTCTTATGAACTCTCACTGCCTCAATTTTCTTGGACTCAGTTTTGTTTGCTCAACTTAGAGAGTCTGCTAGAGTCCACCCTGGTTCCCTTTCTAGCACTATGGACTCAAACTCACAGGGCAGTAGTCGAGGGCCCACCTTGTTTCCTACCATGTATCAGGGATCACTGACCTTTCCTGCCTGAGCCCCGTGTCTTGCAAACCACTGTTTTATATATTTTGTCTCTTTTGGTTGTTTCAGGAGGGAAGGTAGTAAATATGGTTGTCCCTGTTACTGCAAGTGGAAGTTGTTTTAAAATATTTTATGTTTTAAAATATTTTTTCTTTCTTGACTTCCTTTTCTGGGACTCCAATTACAAGTATGTTAAATAGCCTGATGTCATCTCACAGCTCACTGAGGCTATGTTCATTTTATTTTTTAGACTTTTATTTCTCTTGCTTCATTATTGATAGTTTCTATCACTATGTTCACCTTTCTTCTACTGTATGCAATCTGCTGTTAATCCTATCCAGTGTAATTTTAACATCAGATACTGTATTTTTTAATCTCTAGAAGTTTCATTGCCATCTTCTTCATATTTTGTTTTTCTCACCATGTTTGTGTGTTCCCCTACCTTCTTAAGCATATGGAATTTATTTATAGTAACTGTTTTAGCATTCTTGCCTACTAATTCCATCATCTCTATCATTTCTGGGTACTATGGATTAATTTTTCTCCTGGTATGGGTTCTATTTTCCTGCTTTCCAAATGCCCAGTAATATTTTATTGGATGTACAGCTCTGAATTTTACATTGTTGGGTGTTGGAATTTGTTGTGTTCCCTTAAAGAATGCTGTACTTTGATCTAGCATGTATTTATTTAGGCAAAGTTTGATCCTTTCAAGGTTGCTCTTAAATTTTGTTAGGGTAGATCCAGAGTAGCCTTTAGTGTAGAGATAATTTACCCTTACTATTAAGGCAATATTTTCTGAGGATTACATAAATTCCTGCTTATTGGGAGGTCTTTCCCCTCACAGACAGCCTTGTGTGAACTCTAGGAATTATTTGGCCTACTGCTTTGTGCAGATTCTTTCCCTGGCCCCAAGTGGCTTTTCCTGACATATGCAGAGATCTAAACTTAGCCAAAGACTTGAGCGCCTGGCTCCCTTTTCAGTTTCTGGAGCATTCCCTCTGTGCAGTCCCTCTTTTCTGGGTCTCTGCCCCACAAACACAAGCCACTCGGGTCTTCCCAAACCCCTATCTCTGTCTCCTTAACTCAGTGTGACGCTGGGTGCTCTCTTTGGTTTCTTCTTCCCTTACTGCAGCCTGGAAGCTACCTCTAGGCAGTGAGCTGAGGCAACTGTGGGGCTCACATCTGTTTCTCCTCTCTTAGGGATCTTGGTCTTGGGCTGAACAACAGTTCAGTGTCTGGTTTTCTAGCTGGTTAAGGTAAGAGTATAAATCTAATTTCTGTTATTTCGTCACGGCCAGAAGTAGAAGTCCACTCTGCTGTATTTCAAAAACATTACAAACAATCCAGATAATAAAGTATATCTAGTTCAGTAATTAAATTTACTTAAACCTGGCTAAAAATAGCTAGGTTTCACTTCTACCTAAGCTACACATAGTCTCTGAACTTCAGGAGTCTGTCATCTGATATAATATCCTGACAAATTTTAAGCTGTCTTGGGGTCTGAGACGTATTTTATACAGGGTAAAAGCAAAGGAAGAATAGGAGTGGGAGTAAAGGTTTAAAAAGGCTTGGTTGACTTGAAATAAGGCAAAGTTTCTTGGGAAGTTCGTTGACCAGATGGGGTTGCATACAGGCATACAGTTTGTGTATCGTGTGAGCTGTGAATAAAGAAGCAGGCTTCATTTTATAGATGACAGAAGATAACATTACATATTTAAATTTTTTAGATTATAAAGATAGGAGGCTAAAGCAAATTGAAATCATTAACTCAAGTCCGAATTACAATTCATTTTTCCTATTAGTTTCCTTCTAGAAGGTAAATTCCATCACACATGAAACTCCGAACTCACAAAACTATGAATAAGCTGTTTAAAAGATTTTGTGCAAGAAACAAAATAGTTTTTTTTTTTTTTTTAAGACATCTCAGAGGCCAGGTTCATTGAAGCTTGCAGAGCTAATACAGACCTTCAGTTTAATACATCCATCCAAGGATACTCATAGTCTTCAAAATGTTTACAGAGGTCTATACACACCACTTTATCTTTACAATAATGTTGCAAGACAGTCAGGGTCAGAAGTACTATCTTCAATTCACGAATGAGGGCACCAATTTATCTAGTGAATGAGAGAGCTTGGCAACACTCTAGTTTTCTTGACATCTTCAAAACTCAGTATAATTTAGCTCCTTTGACTTAATCTTTTTTAACATGGCGACCAAATAATAAGGTACAACCTTCACTGTGCTCATGATCTGATACTGGTCAACCTAGCAAGGGGCATCATAAGGTTTGCTGAAAAGATGCATGCATACAAAGGTATGTCACTATGACTTAGGGAAGTCAGGCACAAGGGCAGTGACAGGCAACAGCTTAGAGTCATACAACATAAACCATCTTACACTATAGACTAACTCCAGTGTTTTTATTTATTTATTTTAAAAAAGATTTTATTTATTCATTTGACAGAGAGAGAGAGACAGCCAGTGAGAGAGGGAACACAAGCAGGGGGAGTGGGAGAAGAAGAAGCAGGCTTCCAGTGGAGGAGCCTGATGTGGGACTCGATCCCAGAAGGCCGGGATCACGCCCTGAGCCAAAGGCAGATGCTTAACAACTGCTCCACCCAGGCACCCCTATTTATTTTAATTAATTAATTAATTAATTTATGAGAGAGAACGAGAGAGAGAACAAGCACAGGGAGCGGCAGAGGGAGAGGGAGAAACAGGCTTCCCGCCAAGGAAGGTACTCGACGTGGGACTCGATCCTGGGACTCCAGGATCATGACCTGAGCCAAAGGCAGATGCTTAACCGACTGAGCCACCCAGGTGCCCCTCCAGTGTTTTCATTTAAAGCCTTGCCATCCATACACAGGACAAAGAAGTTCAGAACATCAAAATGAGATTACTGTCCTATGCATGGGATACTGCTTTGGCAATGCTACTTACAGAGCACAAGACTTTAATATAGTTTCCAAACTAGATTTAAAAAAGCAAATATTTAAAAAAATAAATAGAAAAGCAACTGTTTAGCTGGAGGAAGAGGCCATGGCATTAGGAAGGTGTGTACTGACTAAGAATGGCAACAACTCACAGGGTTCAGCCACATTTTCAGAGTTGACACCATACCCTTTTGAGAGTTGATGGGCCATTCCTGCCCTGGCACACCAGATGGACAAAAGCCATTGCTTGGCACATGAAGCGAAATGGAATATTCCAAGGTTATACTAGGCCAACAGACACTACAAGCTAAGTCATACGGTTATAGAGATAATACTAAATAAAGCTCTTTTAAAATAAAAACAAATAAAAAATAGTTTGATATCCTTCTTTTCTTTCTTTTTTTAAAAACATTTTTCTGGGTGAAAGAAAGGTTAAAAGAAAAGGGCGAGCAGCAGGTGACCAATTAGGATAAAAAAAGAAAAGAGAAAGAGAAGCAGTAGCAGAAAAAGAAAGAGGCTGAAAATACAGAAAAAGAGGAGATGGCTAATAGGAAAAGGGAGAAAGGAGAAAGACTAACCAAGGATAGATACACCACAAAGCTCTGTCCTAAGGAAATAAATATGTGCTGGTCCATTTCACTTTGCCATTAGCTCCAGCTCAGTGATTCTTATGGAGGATAAGGATACACTTCAGGCTTGAGGGAGGAGTCAAATCAGAGCCTGGGGTGAAGCTGGAGTTTGTATGTGTATACTCTGAAAACACACACAGTAGATCAATTGTTTTTATATTACAAACTACAGGAAGTAAAGCACAGAAGAGTCCCTGGGCTAATGCGGACAGGCCAAAGATGAGTAAGAAAGCACTGCAGGGTCAAAAAGGCTGGGCAACAGCTATATATAAGTTCTAGTCTCCATCTCTTTCAAAAAATGATGTGGGATTATATTACTTCTTAGATGACCTCTGATGTGGTTCATTCTTTTTCTCTTAATTGCTTCTTCTTTTGGAAATTGTGAAAGAGGCAGTCTGTAGACGGCAGTAGTGAACAAGCTGATGTGAGAATGTAAGCAAAAGCCCAGTGGTTCACATTGCTTTGGCTATTTCTCTTTCTAGTCAGAAGGAAAAATTTAATGCTTCACCTTAAGAGTATCACTATTCCTTCGTGTCTCCACACCTGGTCCCTGAGGATATTAGACAACTGCTAACAAAATACAGAATAGTTTCATTAACAATTCTTCTGTACATAAAGATTCTTTAAAAAAGTCAGTGTGATCACAGAGGGATCTCCTCAGTGCTACATGGTGTCAGTGGTCTCAAAAGGTGGTAGTCCCTGAAAGGTCACCTGAAGAGGGAATGTGACAGCCATATGGGCAACGGTACTAGGACAGAGAGGAGATCAGAGCACCACGGCCTCTGGGCTGAGGGATCCTTCTGAGTGCACAATGGGTAGGCGACATCCTGTACAATGTTTTATGCTGTTATCAATTTTTAAAAATGTATTCACTTAAATTTACATAAAGTAAAATCCATGCTATGTCATTTACAAACCAGGTACAGGTGTTACTGATAATAAATATCATTAGAATAGTTCAATTTATCAGTAACAAACGTATTGTATTAACAAACCACCACATTATAGATATGGACTAAATGAGGACAGAAGTCTAAATTGCAAAATTAATTAACCAACAAAGAAATAGCATTTAGAGTTTCAAAAGTGGCATACAGTGAGGATCTAAGAGAATTACATGAACCATACTCAGCTACTTAATAATCTCATCACTTCTACATATTTTAAGTGATAGAAAAGACACCTGTGGCAAATGCCTACCTAGGAATAACACCTGAAACCTTTTTGTTTGTGTGGAGAGCAAGAGACTATAGAGCAGTTGGACAACAGACTCAGGAAAAATAAGTCGTCTTGTTGGAACTAAACTCTCAGTGGAGCCTGACAGTTATCTCTCCTGACAGAAGCTGTACATAAGCCCAAATAGTGAGTGCTATGGTTAAAAAAAAAAGAAAAAGAAAAGTGACTATAGAAGGAAAGAGGACTAATTTTAAAGAGTAACAAACTTTCTACTGATCCTCGCTGTAAAAAAATGAAAGGAAAAAAAAAAAAACCACCAGGAGAGGTTATTTAGGGGAATAGGAAAGACCTTCGACCTAAAATACACAATTTTTGCATAATTCTATCCCTATCATTAAAAAAAAAACCCTCTTCTTATTCGAGAATGAGAAAAAGTAATCTTTTAGTCCTTTTTCAACTGTAATCTTTATCTTTTAATCATCTTCATTTAAGAAATAATAAAGAAAAAATTAATTAAAATCTAGACTAAATGTTTTTGACTCTTCAGAAATTCCGCAAGTAAGGGAAAGAAAGAGTCTTTCAATCACTCCTTGGGAAAACAGTTCTACGTGAAATACACATTCTCATATGAGGAAAGAACGGTGCCTGTTTATATTGAGGGTCTGGTTCACTTTTCAATTTCTTATTTGTGCTTTCAGAGCCTGTCAGTGACAACAACAGAAGAAACATGTAGCTTCCTAACAGCTTTACCCAGTCCCCTCGACGGCATCAGATGCCAAAGACTTGAACATACTTCACGGGAGAAAAAAACCTCTAATATAATCTGCTATATTTTAAACTAAGAAAGACACTCATTAATTGATTTTAATGGATGAAGAGAGCAGTTTTAGGAGAATGTAGAAATTGATAAGCACTGATCTAGTCCATCCATTTCCTTATTAGTGTTTCTCAAAACAAAAAAGAGTTCATTGGTGATTTCTAAAAAGGAAAACCCCAAAATGACATTTTCTAAAAAAGTAAATTGAAGAGAATTTTCATCAAAAATTAATATATACAGCAGCTTTATAATGAGATTGACTTCCAAACCAATAAATTAGAGGTTATTTTTGCAGGGACAGCAATAGACTTTTTAACAGAAAACTTGTAGCAACGGCTAATCCCCATATCTAGATTTATATTAATTAAGGGGCAATAAATATGCATAGGGAAATGCTAAGGAGAAGCAGGTCAAAGCCAGGGCTAAACACTGAGGTCAGTGTGTCTAAATTTACACCAAGATTATAATGAGACAAACTTAACTGACAAATACACTCTGCTGAGTCCCATCACATTTGAGTTTGCAAAGCAAAGAACCTCAAATGAAAATTAAATACTTAATCTTTAAAGATAGTTGATTTAAGAGAAATTTAATAAGCATGTTATTTTTATGAGAAAAAACTGAAGATATTTCCATTTTGAAAAAAAGAAAACCCAATGCTGAGACATTTTCAAGGAGTACATCTAGACCCTTTTTTCACCTTTAAGATATCCTTGCTCCGCCATGAAAACTATGAATATGCAACACAGCCAGAGTTCCCCGAATGCAACTCCCATATATAAATCAATGGCTTGTCTAGTATGATAACTGCAACTTTAAATCACCTTTCCAGAGAATTAAACAAGCAAATGAAAACCTCCCCCAAACAGTAACCTGTCACTTATAAGCTTTCACCAAACTGGACACAGACTTTTTTGAACTCAGATGTGATGAATCCCAACTTGAAGCTAACCACAATACTCCGAATATGAATCCACTGTAAGGATGCATTTTCTGCAGGAATGGAACCATTCTGAGTAAGGCTAACTATAAAATACACCAGCCCCATCAGACCCTTGCCTAGATAAAAATATATACATTCCTCAGGTAGATGAATCCTCCTAGAGAGGACCGGGGGGGGGGGGGGCTGGCACTGTTATGTGCCTTTCCCCCCAGCGTAGCAGGATTATTTATTATTCATGTACTGTAGCTGAGTGATCTTTTCTAGAGCTTTTCTTATGAAAATCTAACGCCGGTAACTCAAAGCTAGACAAATCATAAAGGCATCTCCTCTAGGTCTCCGTTTGTCCTAACTTCCCTTGTGTATTTGAATTAGACTGTATATGAACACGTTTCCAACACGGGAGCTAGTCTAGACAAAAGTCAGTGACTGGAGTCCACGTGTGGCCACGATGATCTGAATAAAAGGTTGTGCACCACACTGATGTGAGCAGTTGCCCCATAAGGTACTACCTATCCCTGCCTACAGGCATTCAGTTACACGGGTTTTTGTAGACTGCCCTCGACACTTGAGTATCACAAGAAATATGACTTATTTGGGGGCAATGCTCTCAGAGGGAAGGCAGTGCTGAATTAGGGGGAAAATATCCTTATATTTTCAAGAAAAGATAAATTGGGGCATTCAATATTCAAGCTTATAATTTATTTGGCAATGAGTTTCTCCATAAAATACTTAAGCAGGAAGTTCTTCAAATATATCTAAAACATTTTGATTTATGATTTTTTTTCCAGGAACACTATCTGTAGTGGAAAGAAATATGCCTGTCCTTTAAAGGAACTCCTATGCTGCTTAATATGCAAATTCCTCACCAATAAAACATGACCAAAAATTCAACACCTATAAGAAACATTAAGCTCCAGGATCTCTTACAGGACAAAAGGAAAAAAGAAATTGTTGTGTAGGAATAATTAGTCTGACATTTCAGAAGCATCTTCTTTTTAAAATAAGAATTATTGTGAGAGTTGTTACTGGAAGCATGCTGCCAGGCCAGATATTGAATGGAAGGCTTTTAGAAAGTAAGGAAATATACAGATAACTGCTTGGTAATTAAGGGTCTCAGACTCAGACATTGGTAGGGTTACATTAATTCTTCATATTTCCATAACTATAATATTTCTCCCAAGACACAATATGATCTCAAATATCCAAATTAAAAAGGCAACATGTTATTCAATCATCCAGATGTTTTGTCCACACAAGTAAATCCCTGGACAATTAGAGGATTTTTATTATGTTGTTTCAGAACTCTCAAATTTCCATATTAAAACACTATAGTGCATTGTTATGATTTCAAATATATATTATTTAAATGTGTTGTTTAAATAATTTATCTTCATTTCTCCTTAAAAAGAAAACTAGGACTACCAGTAGCCTACTTCCCACAGCAACACATTCTGCACACTTCAGTAACAAATATTAACAAATAATAACAAAAAATAAGTAATATTCTAAGGCAGTGACCTATTCTGAAGTTTACTGTATTATTTCTTTTAAAAAGGGTTGCCATGAAAGTTAATAGTATGAAGCAATATTATCTAAGAATATTTAGCCTGCCTGAAAAAAGTCCTTGATAACCTAAAAAAATACACAAACCTTAAATAAAGGTAAGTTTTGAAGCTGACTGAGGAATACATTAGGGTTCATTATAACCATTTTCTCTACTTTATGAATGTGAAAAGCCCACTTCCTCCCTGTCCTTGGTAAAGCAGAGTCTACAGCCATCTAGTGTAAACATTTTACTAGTATTTCCTACATCTAGTGTAAACATTTTACTAGTATTTCCTACATATTTAAACATATTAGGTCTTCACTTACTTAAAATTTCCTACAATTCATTAAAAAATTACTAATCTGGTTGACGTCCTAATTATACTGAATTGGTGAGATTTTAGTGCTGTTATAGGACACACCAGTCAGAGTCCTACAAAGGATGAGAGGAAAACTCTACAGTGATAAAAAGCAAAACAAAACAAAACAAAACAAACCCAGAACAGATATTATAGATCGCCACCCTAGGGATTCACCTTCCTGCTTTAAGAATGCTAGTAGCATAGGGGCGCCTGGGTGGCACAGCAGTTGAGCGTCTGCCTTTGGCTCAGGGCGTGATCCCGGCGTTATGGGATGGAGCCCCACATCAGGCTCCTCCACTATGAGCCTGCTTCTTCCTCTCCCACTCCCCCTGCTTGTGTTCCCTCTCTCACTGGCTGTCTCTATCTCTGTCAAATAAATAAATAAAATCTTAAAAAAAAAAACAAAGAATGCTAGTAGCATAGCTATTACCTGGTTCAGAGCTGTTTCCTGGGTCAGAGGTAAGGAAACAAGTGAGAAAAATAAACACGAGCATGATAAATACAGGGTTGTATTTTCTTCCTTACCAAAAGGGAGCAATTTCTCCAATGCCCTCCCCCCCCTTTTAAGATTTTATTTGAGAGAGAAAGCATGAGAGAGAGAGAGAGAGAGACATAGAGGGAGAGAGAGAGAGAGAAAACACAAGCAGGGGGAGCAGCAGAAACAGAGGGAGAAGCAGGCTGCTTGCTGGCAGGGAGCCCTACGCGGGGCTAGATCCCAGGACCCCAGGATCATGACCTGAGCCGAAGGCAGGTGCTTAAACGACTGAGCCACCTGGGTGCCCCTAACAGGCATATTTTGAATGCAACCCATATAATAGCCAATAAAGTATAGTTTTTACCATCTTTAAAAGAAGCTACCAAGGAGATACATGTAACTAAGAAAGTAACAATGTTTTTGTGGTCAGCATTTTTGGACAATGATATATCAAAAAAATAATCAACAGCTAATATTCTTTTTAACCTAGACAACTTGGATGTTCAAGACAGATATCAAACTGATTGTTATGCTAAATAAAGACTTGCCTATACAAAGCAGAAATACCAAGGGTTGATTAGGACACCTGCTCTGTCATGGAATCATCTCTCCCCTACACACTGAAGCCACCAATCCCTTCCTGGCAACTCTGACTCAACTTCTTTTTACTTGTTTCACTACCTGGCAATCCAAAACCTAAACTCATGGTCAGATAATTTTAGCTTTCTTTTCTCGTTCTGTGTTTTCTAGAATATCACGATACTTTGATAAAGTGCCATAAAATTGGATCTTCTAGTTTATATTATTATATACTAGTATCCCTTGTAAGACAACTAGAGTTCCCTTCTACAGAATGACAAGGTAGGGAAACACATTTATAAATATATAGGTAACCAGAATCATACTTTTTTTTTTAAAAAGATTTTATTGATTTATTTATTTTAAATGGAGAGTGGGAGACCCATTAGCAAACAGGGAGAGGGGCAGAGAGGGAGGGAGAGGGACAAGCATACTCTGCACTGAGCATGAAGCCCAATGTGGGCTTGATCCCATGACCCTGAGATCATGATCCCAGCTGAAATCAAGAGTCGGATGCTCAAACAACTGAGCCACCCATGTGCTCTGATACTTTGTTGTTGGTGGTGTTTTTTTTAAACCAAATGTATGATGGTACAGAATCACTTCTGTGAAACTTCTTTAATTCACAAAACAGAAATGTTCTTCTCCTTAATGATGTGTATTCCCTGATTTTATACATCCTTTCAATGAATCTTCAGTTCTTCTAGGGCCTCCACACCATGGACAGCATATTCCAAATAGATCTGAATGAGCCTATGGAAACCTATGGTTCAAGAGTAGGCAGTGTGCCAGGATTCAGGATAATACTGAGTTAGAACCCAAAGTCTTTCACACATTCTTTTTGGACTTTACTTACTCTCCTGTTTTTTAAAATACCAGGTAGATTGACTACCTTCATATAAATATAGCCTTCTTTTACATAAGGTGTCAGAGAAGTTAAAAGACTATGAATTATAGCCCATCTACATTCATATTTGGAAGTACTGATTAGAATGACTTCTGGAATTTATCAATGTGACATATTATAGAAGAGAGCCAATTCTTCACAAAGAGAACAGCTTGAAGTTAGCTTTATGTTGTACCATATATTTCTACTTCATAATTTTCTCACTTTTAAAAAAAGTCATAGGCATTAGGAGAAACCTTATGTCTACGCACCCATATTTAATGTCTTTTTTGGAAAAAATTTTTTTTGCATTCCCGTTAAGATAGCCAGCTTTGAAAACAGGTAGGCTTATTGTTTTTACAGCTTTATCTGAATTTCAGTTAAAGAAATTGTTCTTTGCCAGTTCTCAAGTGTAGTAGAGTGGGATGTGTAGAAGCCAGGTTCACGTTCCTATGGTAAGCAATGGAATCCTCTTAAAAGTCCATTGATGTACCTTTCATCAGTCTAACAGCTCATAAGCTTAGGGTAAAAAAATATACACAAATATGCCTGTGTTGAAATAATTCTACTTTATGGTCCCCATCCCCTAGCAGTAACTATCAATTATAAAATTTTCATGTTTAGTAACATAATTTATTATACAATCATAATCAGGTCAAAGACAAGCAATTAATAACAACCAAAGTTAGGTATCTGAGACAATTTATGGATAAGGATTGTATCAGTTGTTTAAAAAACAGGCTATAAGTGATCTGAAACAAAGGGCTGGGACGTTGGAGAATGAGGAAGAGGCCATTCTCCGACCTTTTCCAGAACACTATAAAAGAGCCATTGGGAACAAACTCCTCTTTCCATTTGCTCAGTCCATTTGAGAAGAATAAAACTCTTACCAATGACGCTGCAGCTGTGCTCACCCTCAGCTTAATCATTGTGTAAGGCTGAAGGTTAATTAGCTGCCATTCTTAGTCCTATTTGTTGTTCTAATAAAGATATGCATAAATCTATGACTGGGAGTAATCAATACTTGATTTTTATTTGGAAGGTGCTAGGGGGTAGGGGGAAGAGCTCATCCATCTTGAGTGGTGTTGTTTGTGGGTATGCTCAGAGCATTTTCGTTTGACCTGGTCTGTACAGTTCTGCCTGTTTGAAGAGTGGCCAACAAAGACTTCATGGTTGTATGAATGCAGGACCCTGATGGCCCAGGTTGAACCACGAGGCAGCTTTTAGTTTGAAGGCAGATGACAGGGGAATGAAATACACAGGGAGAGGGTCAGAGCCCAAATGATCCCCTCACAGAACAAAAGAGCCAAATCGCACACCTTTTACAGATTATACTGCTGCTCAACTTTGGCAGTAAAAAGAAATCCTTATTATGGAAAATTTCAAACAAAATTCAAAGGTAGACTAGTATAATGAACCCCCCCCCCAATGTAGCCATCCCTCATCATTCAACACTTATAATGGTCAATCTCATATCTTCCACATCCTTATCTACTTCTGATCTTTCTGGATTATTTTGAAGCAAACTCTAGATATCAAAGAACTCTATTTGCAAATAGTTCTATTTTTCTAAAAGGTAAGGGCATGTAAAAAATTCATAATCAAATTTCTGTTTTATTATGCCTAAAAATTTCTGGCAATAATTCCTTAGTATCAAATGCTCAGTTTTCAAATTTCCAATGATCTCATAAAAGCCATACATTTGGGGGATAATTTTTTAATGATACAGTATCAGAATTACATTCAGAATAAAGCAAGATTCTAACACTTTAGATAGCAACAGCAGTAGAGTAGAAAAGTAGAACTGAGATAAATAAAATAATGCCAGATGTCATCCAGATTTATAAACTTTTCAGAAAAAGAAGAGAAAAAAAGATTAGAAGTATTTCTGAAAATTACTCTGTAAATAAAGCATCTGATATAGGGAAACTGTTGACCTGCTTGTTTTAGTTCATAATTGTCAGTGTTCTCAGGATAGTTAATTTTGTACGAGGCAAAATACCCATTATTTTTAGGTCTGAAGACCATAAGATAAGCATATTTTAAATAATAAAGAGACTTCATATAAAGAATGTGATAAATATCTAAGAGTTTAAAAAAACCACAAAAGAGCAAAAACAAACTTCAAAAGATAAAATCAAATAGAACAGGGCTTAAATTTTGAATATGCTTGAGAAGAGAGTATTGACAAATAAGAATATTCCATGAAAAATGGAAATCTGATTAGTACTTTAAACTTCAGCAATTCATGGATTAAATCACATTCACCAGGGAGGCCTAAATTCTGAGAGCCTGGAAGGTTGGTCCTGGCCTTTTGAGCTTATCATCCTCTATTCCTTTCAGCTGCCACTCTGTTCCTCAGCAGTGTGACACAGCCAAACTCTGGCAGCCAGGTGATCTCTGACAAATAAGAGTGCTCTGGCAGACTCAATACACATCACTGTGAAGTGTGAACAGTCCTATAAAGGCCAGCAGCTAGACCTACCTAGAACGCTGCACTGGGAACAGAATGATTATCACTGGTATACCCGTCCACTGGCTGGTAACTGTTGGACATTTTGCCACCGAAGAATTAATCCTAGGAATTAATGCAATAGGGACTACTAATTCAAGGTTAGGTTTTCCAGAGTTTAAATCCAAGAGTGTCAGTGCTGAAGTGGTGGTGTTTACAGATTATTCAATACTCTCTTCTCTCAATTAAATTCAACTGAGTAGGGATTTAGCCATTGAATGTATGGCTATTTGGAGTTCTAAAAACTCTGGGAAATGACATCAACAACAGTCCACGACTGTTTATAAAGCACTTGCTCTTGTACCTCGTAGGAATGCTGTGATTTAGGTAGGGCTGATGGTTATCTCTGTTTTGTATCAGAAACTGAGTCTGAGGAAAGTTAAGTCACCAGTACAAGTCACACAACTAATTAACAGTGGAGCTGGTATTAAAATCTGTAACTGCTGACTATAGACACCATGCAGTAAGGATGTGCAGCCCCACCTTCAAACATTTAACATTTATGAATAGACCAAAAATTCTTAAAAGAGACAAATGTAAATTATGAGAAAAGTATGAAAATCGATTTAAAAGATCAGTTTATGTAGGGAGAAGAGTGAGAAAACACTTTTAAAATTGGTTAAATTTATATCCTTATGCAAAGCCTACCTTGGAACTGATAGCGTTCTGGTGTTAAAATAGCTCTACAGATTCAGTACAGGAAAATCTTACTTATTTGTATTCTATCAAACTTATATGTGTGATAATTTGAAGATAGGTTAGATTGAAGTTTAACTTAAATCTAGGGGGGAAAATCTGCAGAAGTGACCCAGAAAAGAGAGTGAAAAGTAAATCAATTAAACAAAAGAACGGATATTTTGATTTAAGATAAACAACTCTTTTCAAGACTCTGAATGTGTGAACACACATAGAGACGATGTGCCAATTAGGAAAGGTTTTTATACGTGTTAAAGAATAAACATTTAGTCTGTTGGCATGTATTTTACAAACGATATTGTATTCTTTTATCAGGTGGGCTATAACTAATTGGTAAAACTTAAGGTTTTATCTTTAGGCTTATTCTTTACTTTTTCTTTATCCTTTAGGCTTATTCTTACTATCAATAGCATTATTTTCAAAATCTATTTAATTTATGCAATTTTGCTTTAGCCATGGGTGATTTTATTGTTATTGTTTTGCAGAATGTATCTGTAATTTTCTGAGACACAGAAAAAGAAAAAAACTCTAATTTACTGAATAGAAATCTTTTTGATTGCTGACAGAAGGCTTTGTTGGGATGAAGGTAGTAAGCGGGGATTGTACAGAAAACAGTTTCCCCTATATGAGCTGATTCAGAAAGACAGGCCCATTTCGGCTGACTGGGAGACCAAGCAGGCCTGGCTACCACTGGGATAAGGAATGCCTCTCAGCATGGAGCTTTTTCTCTAAGTGTGAAGTTACACCTTATTCCATGTGTAAGAAGTGAGGAAATTCATCTAGTGCTCAGAAGTGCCTCATAAATAGTACGGTCTCGAAAGTCTTTTTCTTTTCTCCCCCTAGTTTTATTGAGATATATTTGACATAAAACACTGCTAAGTTTAAGGTGTACAGCATGATGACCTCATGTCAAAAGTTTCTTGAATAAGTGACTTACTTCTCAAAATAAATTTTTCTCTTAAAATACCACTCCCCTCTAAATTTCAGCAAACCCCAGAAGTATTCTTTTAGGAGTGGGGAGGCAGATGCAGTTCCATGTCCCACCATTTCCAGGAGGACCATGTGGTTTAGGCCTCATATCACACAAAAAATGTCTTTTGATGACATTACCTCTAAATGAAGTTATACACAGTCATACAGACAAATGGGACTGAAATAGGAATAAGGAGATAGAACACTATTTGTCATTCAGTTTTAAATTAGTGCAGCATTACTGAACTTCACTATCTGGGGCAAAAGTATGAAATAATTTAAAAACCATTTTATAATCTTGCACGATTACATTTTATTTTCCTTTTGGTTGAAGTATTTTTATATATATCCTTATTTTAAAAAGTTTCTACTATTGAAAAATAACAAACATACAAAATTCGAACAGATAATTTATAATTATAATTCATGTTTTATAAACCAATCAGGAGCCTAAGAGAGACCCTGATTCCCCTTTGTCATTTCTCTCTTGTCTAAAACTTCACTCATCTAGTGAATAGAGTTTATTCCTGAACGTGGAAGATAGAACCACATGAAATATTAACACTACTAATTAAATACTCAAAGAAGAATTTCTCATTGGAAACATCAATGAAAACTCTGTAGCTACCTCTGGATTTTTGTAGTTTCCAAAATAAACCCATATATGTAAGAAATTGGCAGTTGGTTTGTCTTCTGGTTAAAAGAAGCTGGTCAAAGACACATAATCACACATCTAGGACAACACAGAAAGTAAGAACTTTTACCATTAAGCACACCAGCAAGCCACAAAGGCTTGGCCATAAACTCTCTTTAGTTTTCCTGGGAAGCTGTATTTCCTAGTTGAGGACCATTCAGCTTTTTTGTTCTATTAGCTTGAAAGGACGCATGGTTATTAAAATGCCAACAAGGTCACGTCTGCATGGTGCTGCTTGGTTGTTATCAGATTTTAATAGCTCACATTTCTCAAATTAACATCTTCTGGTAGGCATCTAATTAAAGATTAAGCCATTCAATTTGAATTTTTATTATTATTTGGCAGCAGAATGTAATGCATTCTTTAAATGCACTTTCCAATCCAAAATGATTTTTCATTAATTTTTATCACACTATGCCTTTTCCTTCTTGGCAAATAGTAGGTCTTAAAAAGACTAATGAGAGGACCCAATTTAAAAAGAAAGCAGTTACATACTATGGAAATTTAAAATCAATAATAATAATAGTAGTTATAGTAGCAGTAGTAGTGGTGGTGGTAGTAAACAATTCACTAAGGTCTGACATTTAAGCCTTGAATAGACTTGAATTCAGTATTGGACTTAAAGTCTCTTACCAGGATTGCAATCTGTAAGAAGTGAGCAGATGGAGAGTAGAACTTTAGAAATGGTTAGGGCTGGACTCCAGTTGTCCTTTAGGATGTCCAGACAGATGACGCCCTGGCTGTTAATATTACAGTGATAGATTCTTGTTCGGAAGGTAACCTAGGAGAAAATGTAAAGTTGTTATAAACAGACATACCTTTTATTAGACAAAATAATCCAAGGGTCGCTGGTTGAACCACATACTTAAATTTTCCTTAGGCACATAGAAGAATCAATAAACAAAATCATTGTTTTAGAATTTGTTATCCTGGACACAGAGAACTAAACCCCAATAGTAAGATCAAGTCCTTTTGCTTTTGATGAAGAGTCCTATCACTTAACTAATGTTCTGGGGACTGAACATGCCCTCAGTGCAATCGTAGGAATGTTTGTAAGAGAAAAACTAACTGTGACTTCTAAAAACATTTCAAAGAAAAAATTTCAAAAATGAAAATTTCAAAGGAAACTTGTTGGAGTCCAATTGTTTTAAGGATTTTGTATATTTTAAAGTTCAAAACAGCATGGGAATACTATAAAAAGAACATAAATATTATTCATCATGGTTTAAAAACATGAATTAGGCATGTATGTAAATAATATAGTTTATAAAAAAACTATATTAGTTGCAATTTATGAACCTTTTCCTCCTTAAATTGTGTATCTTGAATATAATATTAGCATAGCCTACCTCTGCCCTGTGATAGCTAGATCACCACTGCACTTTGTTTAGGTATAATTTTGAAACATGTTTATGAAAGTTTTAAAGAACTTCGATTCATGGGGCCCCTGGTTGGCTCAGTCGTTAAGCGTCTGCCTTCGGCTCAGGGCGTGATCCCAGCATTCTGGGACCGAGCCCCACATCAGGCTCCTCCGCTGGGAGCCTGCTTCTTCCTCTCCCACTCCCCTGCTTGTGTTCCCTCTCTCTCGCTGGCTGTCTCTATCTCTGTCAAATATATAAATAAAATCTTTAAAAAAAAAAAAAAAGAACTTCAATTCAAAAGTTAAGTCTAAGTCAGTTTTATAACTCTGGTAAAACTGTTTTATAAAAGTCTTATGTAAACAATAAGATCTTAATGCTATTTATTAATATGTTTATAAGTATTCTCAAAATTTAAGTTGAAATATAAAGAAATCTTGGTGTTTTAAAGACCAGTCTTCTGGAGCCCTAAGTTCAAAATGGCTATGAACCAAAAAATAGATGGCAGATCTTTGTTGCCACCTCACCAGGGCATCCAGCATCCACTCAAACATCAGATTTACTTAATATGTAAAATCAAGACTCAGAAAGGACAGACAGATCCCGTCTTCTACAATTACTGAACAAAACAGTACCATTTTCAGGCTAGATTAATACTCCTAATAAGAACTGCCCTTCAGGGGCGCCTGGGTGGCTCAGTCAGTTAAGTGTCTGTCTTCAAATCAGGTCATGATCTCAGGGTCCTGGGATCGAACCCCACATCTGGCTCCCTGCTCAGCAGGGAATTTGCTTCTCCCTCTGCTCATTCTGTCTCTCTCTCTCTCTCTCTCTCAAATAAAGTCTTTAAAAAAAAAAAAAAAAAAGAATTGCCCTTTCAGCAACATGCCAGACCTTACAGATAAACTTCAACATTCCTTCTACACAAACACATTCCGAACACCTAGCAATGTTGAAGAAAATATAACTAACATTTAAAAAAAATGCATAGCTGAATTTGCGCAGAGAATCCCTAGAGGCCAGAATTGAAAAGCAAAAATTACAGTAAGCACATGAGCTGACAGTGCAGCTGCCAAGGGTGGGACCTGGGAAGAGGAAGGGGGTGAGGGAGAGTAGCCAGCCTTGATAAAATGGAGGCTTGGGTTTTGATGACCTCATGGAGAAAGGTGAAACCTTGGGTCTACATGGGGCAAGAGGTTGGAATTGAGAGCCCTTACATAGATTAGGACACTTGAGGAGCTAGTCTTTTAGTAAATGGATGGACTTGAAAAGATAATGCCTTCTGGGAGAGATAGCACAGACACTTGCTAGAGAAAGCCTAGGCTCTGAAGTGAGGAGAAAAATGTTTCCCCTGAATTCTAAATCTTGGGCATATATACTACGCAAACACCAACTGAAAAAGAGTTTAAATGGCTATGTTACTATCAGAGCAAATATATGTTTAAGGCAAAATGAATAAAGACGATCGCTGCATTATGATAAAATGAACAATTCATCAGAAAAATGTAACAATTCTGAATCTGTGGTACCTAACTAGATAGCCAAAAATATAAGACGTGAAACTTAGCAGAATTATAAGGAGAAAATAACACATCTACAATCAGAAGGACATTTTGCTGCAGTAACTGAAGTCATGCAGACCAAAATGTAGTAAGGATACTGAAAATAGGAACAACCAAATTAACAAAATCAAGGGACTGAATGAAGATGAAATTCCACACTCACAAGGAATATATATTCTTTTCCAAGCACATAAGAAAAGTTTATAAAAAACTGATCATATGCTATGCCACAGAGGAAGCTTAACATATTTCAAAGAATTACTAAGACCACAAAGATTCTCAATCAAATGTTTTGGGAAACTGAAAAACACATTCTTCAAATAATTCTTGAATCAAAGGAAAAAATCAGCTACATTTATAACTGAATGACAATGAAATGTTGGATTGCCAATACCAAACTTTGCAACTTGGCTAAAACAGTTGTCAAAAAGAAATCTATAGGGGCGCCTGGGTGGCTCAGTCATTAAGCGTCTGCCTTCTGCTCAGGGCGTGATCCTGGCGTTCTGGGATCAAGCCCCACATCAGGCTCCTCCGCTGGGAGGCTGCTTCTTCCTCTCCCACTCCCCCTGCTTGTGTTCCCTCTCTCGCTGGCTGTCTCTCTCTGTCAAATAAATAAATAAAATCTTTTTTAAAAAAAAAGAAATCTACAGTTTCAAATACACAAATTAGGAGGAAGGACATTTAAAGGGTGTTTAAGGAAGGAAAAAGAATACAAGAGTTAATCCCATAAAAGTAGAAAAAACACATGAGCAGAATTTAAAGAAACAAAGAATACCTAGTAATATTAAAATTCTGCAGAGAAGTCAGAGTGCCTATTCCTTTACGTGCTAGATGAAAAGACAAAATATTTTTATGATCCAATGTAAATGACGAGTGGCTTTTATACACAATGTTTTAAAAATCTATCAGATACTGACTGGGTACTTGGAGCCAGTTAATCCTCAAAATAACTCAAAGCACTGGGTGTTATACGCTAGTTGCGTATAACTAATTCATTAGTTATGAATCATCGAACCTTGCATCAGAAACCAGGGATGTACTGTATGGTGACTAACATAATGTAATAAAAAACGTTAAAAAAAAAATAACTCAAAGAGGTAAGTAGTAGTATTGTACCTGCTTTTAAAATAAAGAAGCTGTAACTCTGTGAGGTGATGGATGTTAACTAAACTTATTGTGGTAATCATTTTGCAATACATACATATGTGAAATCATTTTGTTGTGCACCTAAAATAAATACAATGTTCTATGCCAATTATATCTCAATAAAATGGCAGGAAAAAAATAAATGAAGGCACAGAGGGGCTAAAGAATGGCATGTGGTTGCACAGTTGGTAAGTTGGAGGAGCCAGAATTTGAATACAGTGTCGCTGACCCAAAACCTCATGCTCCCTTACTTAGCCTCAATGCCTGTTTTTTTTTTTTTTAACTGTAATTTGGAGATGATTATAGATAGATTCATACTATGTTGTAAGAATAATACCGATGAATCATATATGTTCCTCATCCATTTTCCCCCAATGGTAACATCCTGCAGAACTGTAATATCACAGGAAACTCACACTGATACAGTCTGCTGACCTTTTACACTTATCACCAGTTTTATATGCACTCATGTACTCGTGTTTCTGTGCAATTTTATGATGTAGATCTGTGTGACCACAATCACAGCCAAGATACAGAACAGTTCCTTCACAAACATCCTTTGTGTTACCATTTAACTGGGCAGTCACCTTCCCACTTTCCTTCCTTGATTCTTGACAACCACTACTACTGTGCACCTCATCTCTATGATCTTGTCGTTTCAAGAATGTTATATAAATAGAATCATACAGAATGTACTTTTTGAAATTGGCTCTTTTTATTTGCACATTTCCCTTGAGATCCATCTAAGTTGTTGCATTATCAAAAGTCTGTTCCTTCTTATTGCTGGGTAGTATTCTGTAGTATGGATGTACCAGTTTGTTGAACCATCTACCTAACTTGAAGGACAAATGGATTGTTTCTAGTTTTTAGCTATCACAAATAAAGCTGCCATGAACATGTGTGTGTGTTTGTGACAACATAAGTTTTCATTTCTCTGAGATAAATACCCAAAAATGCAATTGTTGGGTTGTATGATAAGCTCATATTTAGTTTTATAAGAAACTGCCATAATTTCTTCTAGAGCACTTGAAGTATTTTACATTCCCACCAGCAGAGTGATCCAATTTCTCTGCATCCTTGCCAGCATTTAGTGTACTGTGCTTTATTTTAGCCATTCTGATTGGGTGTAGTGGTTGGCAACACATTGTGGTTTTAATTTGTATTTTCCTAATTGCTAATGATGTTGAACACTTTTTCATGTGCTCAATTGCTATCTGGATACCCTCTTTCTTAAGAGAGGATGTTCATGTCTTTTGCCCATTTTCTAATTAGATTGTTTTTTACTGTTGACTCTCTATTTTAAGTGGAGATATTTCATTACAAGCAAAATATAGATGGATGAAAAACAAAGCATGAGTTTGCAAAGAATCATGTGGATTTTCTGGACAGGGAATGCTTTACTCTTTAATGTTTTACAATGCTGATTAAAGGATCTACTTTGGTGATGTTTGTTAACTTTTGTCCCAACAGGTGTTCATAAATAAAACACACCGAATCAAACAGGGAGTTTGATTGTTCCTACATTTTAATGCTGTAGGCTCCCAAAAATAGTACTTTAAAATATATTTTTTTAAATTTGTGTATGGTTGAAACACAATGTTACATTTCTTTCAGGTGTACAACACAGTCATTCAACATCTCTATATGTTATGCTCTGCTCACCACAAGTGTAGCTACCATACAATGCTATTACAACTGTCACCACACAACACTATTACAATATCATTGACTATATTCCCTATGCTGTACCTTTTATTCCTGTGACTTATTCATTCTGTAAGTGGAAGTCTGTATCTCCCACTCCTCCCCACCCATTTTGCCTATTCCCCAACCTCTTTCCCTCTGTTAGCCATCAGTTTGTTCTCTGTATATATAGGTCTGATTCTGCTTTGTTTATTCATTTGTATTGTTTTAGACTCTACACAAAAGTGAAATCATATGGTATTTGTCTTTCTCTGTCTGACTTATTTCACTAAACATAATACCCTCTAGGTCCATCCACATTGTGGCAAATGGCAAGATCTCATCCTTTTTTAAGGATGTGTATATATATATTGTAGGGTATATATATATATATATATAGTGTAGGATATATATATATAGTGTATATATATTCTTTCAATTAATATTCTATTGTGTATATATGTGTGTATATATATACACAACAGAGTATCAATTGAAAGAATATATATATACACTATATATATATATACACACTATACACACACCCACCCCCACATCTTCTTTATTCATTCATCTATTGTTGGGCTTTTGGGGTGCATATGTCTTTTCAAATTAGTGTTTTCATTTTCTTTGGGTAAATACCCAGTAGTGGTTATTAGATCATATGGTATTTCTAATTTTAATTTTTTGAGGAACCTCCATACAGTTTTCCACATTAGCTGATGATTAGTGATATTGAACATCTTTCCATGTGTCTGTTGGCCATCTGTAGGTCTTTTTTGGGAAAACTGTTTATTCAGGTCCTCTGCCCATATTTTAATCAGATGGTCTGATTTTTTTGGTGTTGAATTGTAGAAGTGGTTGATATATTTTGGATATTAACCCTTTAAGGGATATATTTTAGCAAATATCTTCTTCCATTCAGTGGGCTGCCTTTTTGTTCTGCTGATGGTTTCCTTTGCTGTGCAAAAGCTTTTTATTTTGGTGTAGTCCCAACAGTTTGTTTTTGGTTTTGTTTCCCTTGCCTTAGGAGACATATCTAGAAAAATGTTGCTAAGGCCAATATCAGTGAAATTACTGCTTGTGTTCTCTTCTAGGAGTTTTATGGTTTCAGGTCTCATATTTGGGTCCTTACTCCATTCTGAGTTTATTTTCCACAAATACCACCATTTTAACAGGAAAAAAAAATGATGATCAGAGTTTTAAGAAGTGTCACACATCTACCTATTGTAATGTAAGCTATGACTTTCTTCAGGGTTCCCTTATCACACTCCTCTATTTCTACTATCACACTTGCCACAGGACCTCCTCATCAAACCGTGAATTACCCATGAAAGTATTTTTTTTCAACTGATGCCTAATACAGTGCTTGGCACACAGAAAGAGCCCATTGTTTACTGACCAACTGCTAATAAATCACAGGCTAGTGCTCAAACAGACAAGTATCTTTCTGAGGGGTTGTAACATCTTATTGTTCTTTAGGTAAAAGAACATTTTAAAACCACAACTTATAGTAGACTGAAAACTGGAAAACTGGGGAGAATAACCTGAGAAAGCAAGACATATTTGTTAGTACTGCCTATTTAAATAATGAAAAAAATTAAAAAAAAAAACATGTGGCCTGGTCAGATCAGCAACGGTGTTCCACAATGAAGGTAAAAACTTGATAATAACAGCTCTTGAAACACCCAGCATTCTCTTCCAGACCCTATCAGCAAAACCAGGGGAAACAAAAGAGAAGAATATATGCAAACTGATAAGGAACTGTCTGTAGTCCTTTTAGACATTAGTGATACAGAAACAGAAAATGATGTTTTGAATATTGACAAATATCAAGGGATTTGTACATGTTAAAAGGAAATTTTTAGAGGCTGAGAAATCACCTTCCTTCCACCCTCATTCTGCAGAAGACTGCTCACATCTGACTCAATTTTATAGAAAGACCATTATGTTATCTTGTTCAGGGGGCTGGACGGCAGTACACCCTTCATTTCACCATTCTGACAAAAAAACAAATGATAAAAAATGACAGTAAAGAAAATTCCAGTTCCATGCAGGGCTTAATACTCACTGAGTTCTGTGTATCACACAACCTACACCTGCATTTGCATTTATTGCTGTATTTGAAGCACAGCTCAATACTGATGTTTATCATGATAGCTATCATTCCTCAAGGAGAGGTAAAATTATATTGAGAAGACTGTTTTCAAAGGCAGGGAAGACAGAACATTTTCGAACATTTTCCATATATTAAGGAAATTTAAAAAACGATTTGGATATAGTGATATAGAAAACTTGTTTATCCAGAATATCTAATTCCTAGATGACCCTGGATGAGAAGCGTTTTCATTGATGTGTGCTACATAAACACACAACAGAGGCATGTGGGTGTGTATGAGTGTGGTAGACAGGATAATGCCCTACTACCCCAAAGATGTCCACATCCTAATCCCTGGAACCTGTGAATAATGTTACCCTTACATGGTAAAAGGGACTTTGCAGGTGTGATTAAGTTAAGTTCTTGAGATGGGGTGATTACTCTGGGATTATGTGGGTGGGCTGGATATAATCACAAGAGCTTGGTAAGAGGGAAGCAGGAAGATAGGAAGGGGATGCCAAGGAGTAAGAGTGAGGTGTGGAAGCAAGAAGCCAGAGTGATGGGGCCATGACCCAAGCAACGCAGTTGGCCTCAAGAAGCTGGAAAAGGTAAGGAAATGAATTTCCCCTTAAAACCTCAAATAGGAATGCAGCCCTGCCGACACCTTGATTTTAGTTTGCTGACATCCAGAACTGTAAGACAAGAAACTCATATTGTTTTAAGACTCCAAGTTTGTGTTGTTATAGCAGTACTAGGAAACAATACATGTATGTATGTTTCCCAGCTGCATTATTACTTTATCTTAAAAGGCAACTTAAAATGTAGCTGTGCTATTTCTATATTTCACAGAATCACCTCGCCTTAAAAATAACTTTAGAAAGAGTTAACAGAATTCTTTACGTTGACTATAGCCTAAAACAATGCTACTAAGTAGTAGAAATCACTTTGCTACTCTGAGCCCCTATTTCCTGACAAAATGAGATTTAAATTAGATTACTCTCAGGCCCATTCTAGTTCCAAGATCCAAGAATTATATTACAAAAAGAATATATGGTTTTGGGAGCTCAATGGACTTGAGCTGGAATTCTGACTTTGGATGAATCAACTTAGCCTGTTTGAGATTCCGTTTCCTCATCTTAAAATGGGGAAAAATACTAGCTATTCCCACAGTGGCTGTGAAGATTGAAGTACACAAGAAGTTCTAATACACGCCTGGCACTCAGCAGAAATTCAAGCAGTGCTAGTGTCTCTTACCCTCTTCACGTCTCCTAGTTTTACAAGGCTATTTCAAAACGCATGTGTTCACGTAATAATTCCCCTATCACCTGAGTTTTAAATGTATTTTCTTTGTACCACTCCTTTGCTCTAGGGTAAGGACAACATTCCACATACAGACAAAAAGTGGTTTTGTAAAGGGAGAGAAATCATGTAGGGCATGAGTGCAGATAGAGAAGAAATATTTTAATAAAGTATTTCTGCCAAACTGATTCTAGACAATTTAGGAAAAATATTTTAAAGAAACACCTTCAAGCTGAAAAGCTGATAACGACATTAAAAATGATCATTTAAAATAATATTTCAGAAATAATCTCTATTTTGCACATAGATTCCATTTTTTAAAAAACTTTTCATCAGGAGATAAATGACATGGTGATTTTACTGAGGAAGTATAAGATCGGTGAGAAATACATTCCTCTTAAAAATACTTTTCCATGGAGACCCAGAGAGGAAATATTTGGAGCTCCTGTGCCATAAATCAGTGAATCACGTAACTAAGGTCCCAAAATAGCAGGGTTAACATCATTCAAATGGATCTTGGCTGAAGGTTCACTATGAAACTAGTTTATTTGAACAATTTATTAGTACACGTTTAAAAAATGTCAATATGGCTACCCTTTTTGAGATTTCAAGTGCTCTTTTCTTAAAGTGGACATAAGAGCACTGCACCAACAACGATCACATCCTAAGGCAAAATAAAAACTGGAATAACCCATCTAGGTGAGGAGAACCACAAATCTTAAAGAAACTCTAAGAAATACGCAGTAGCAAAACAAAACCAAACCTGGAAATTAAATCAAAAAAATTAAAACAAAAAAAACAAAAAAAACAAATCTGGAAATATATTTCTTCTCTCATAACTGGCAGTATAGGAATTAAAATTAAACATTACTTAGAAATTATCATGTGTAAAGCTGATACCCACCCTGCTGTGACTAAGACTGTGCAGCATGCTACATTTAACTACAGGATAGAGCCACTTTTAAAAAAAGATTTCAAATACTATTTGAATGATGAAAAATAAAAGAACTTTAGCGCATAGATATTTACATTTAAAAAGTCTTTCTCAGTTCCTTTTAAGCACAGACGTAGAAAAACATTCAACTGGAAAACTTCCCCCATCTTGAGTAGTAAATCTCTTGAAGACAGGAACATTGTATTCAATCCTCAGGGCCCTCTCCTACCAGCAGCACCTGATTACACCCAAGCCCTGCAAGGGAAGATACTTGGTATGACTTTATTAGGGACAGATAATTAGATTCCTTCTTATCTAACTTATAAAAATTAAATTTGTATAGAATGTTTCAGGAACATATCTATATTGAACGAGGTTCAATTTGATTCTTTTTCCAAATTTGTGTGTTCTTTTTTATTAGTGACTTGATCTCTCATTATGTTTCCTATTCCTTTTTTTCCTCTTTTTTTGGGGGGGAGGGCGGAGAGGCAGAGGGAGAGGGAAAGAGTGAATCTTAAGTAGCTCCATGCCCAGCGAGGAGCCGGATGCAGGGCTGGATCTCATCAACCCTGAGATCAAGACCTGAGCTGAAATCAAGAGTCAAACACTTAACTGACTGAGCCACCCACGGACCCCTCCATCCTTTTCTCTTTAAAAGATTATCTCATTTCTTTTGACTTGTTCTACTGATTCAAGTTTCAGAAATGGTACTGATTCTCTTTTATGGTAGGACCATATTATAGAGCCAACTGCAATCTGAGTATGAGTTCACCCTCAGTGCATTATTTATTTCTCTGTAGAAGTCCCATGTACCTTAGACTGTGCTGCTCTGCATTTGCTTCTTCATGGGCCTCAGGGACAACACTAGTTTGAGACCAGATTGTAGCATATATGCCAAAATATAAGGCAATATAGAGCCATCCCTTAGGAAGAATTGATTTATATTTAAATCTGTATAAGAATTTCTTATAGATGATGTCTCAATTACTTTATTTGAAACAAAATACTATCTGTTAAAGACACAGTAGCTTGAAACTAGCTCAATCAATGCTTGTTTGGCATGCATATAGAGGTTTCCTTCCTCGGTTTAAAAAGAAAGAAAAGAAAATAAACAAACTAAACAAAGCTCTAGAAGTGGCACACTCCCGGGAGTACAACTTCACCATGTGAAGACTTGGATTTTTAATAGCTTTTTAAAGGCCATTTAAAAAAGTAATATGGTACTTTAAAACAATTAAGGATTTTTTTTTTTTTTTTTAAAGCTGGTTGTATGAGTTTTCACAAATGGGTTTTCATGGCTTGGACAAATTTTCCAGTAACATAATTATATCTGGATTCAAAAACTGCTGAATCCCCAGCAATTGAGGGAGAAAGGATGATCTGGTATCTAAACTTAAACACGTATGCAAATTATCACTGAAGCATTCCCATTATTTTAATTCATTGAGCATATACATAATAGGTGCTCAATCAATGCCTGGGGGGTCCATCAAAACCTAAACCCAAAGCTCTCTGAGTTTAATATTTCCACCAGAGGCATCACTCCCCAACCCCCATCCCCATAAAATACTAGAACAGCTGCTCTTGAACACTGAACTTAAAACCATTATGTGGGGCTATGTTGATCCAACAACACTTACTTATTAATTAGTACTGCATAGAGAAAACATAATTTACCAGATGTCCAATGAACCTACATTTCTAAGACAAGATGATTCATTTCTGCTTTTTAACTGCAAAAGTGTCTCATACATAACGACAATTAATTACGAAGCACAACAGCTGAGATACTTAATGGATTAATGGATAATAAATGGCCAACCATATGACACTTGCTATTAAATTAGAGACAGTGACATAAACATAAACATACGGAGAATGCCCTCCTTTTAATTTTGTTCACATTTTTTACAGGTCTCACACTACCCAAGGCAATTATATAAAATGTAGCATATTTATAGATTTCCTAAATGTGAAATGGAAACAATACACAGGCTTCCTTTATGCTTTGGGAAAGAGGTACTACATTTTATGTTTGTAGACATATGAAGTGGCAGTTATTTATTTAAGAGATTAATAATTCAATATACATACAACACAATACAAAGTATTCATCGTAACTTGCTGGAAATGACAATCTGATTTTTCATATAGCCCACAACAGTGTTGAAATAAACTATATTTTAACACAGTTGAAAATGAAACAATGACTAATTCTGTTAATGATACAGTAAATTAACAGCAATTACAGAGTTGGCTGAATGCCCACTCTCTCAGTGAGTGCTATATTACACACAGAAGAGACATTCTTTGAAAATGGCAGTGTTCAAAAGTTTCCAAACTTTGCATGTATGTATGCTAGAGAGGGAAAGGTACTGGTTTCTCGGTTTATATCATGAAATAAAAAAATACAACATGTATATCACTGAACACTGTAACCAAAAAAATAATAAAAATTAAAAATGGCCAACAATTATGCAATGTTTATGTGCTGAGCACTGTGCTAAGTGATCTGCATTTATTACATAACTTAATCTTCACAATCACCCTGTGAGGTAGGTACTATTATTTTCCTCATTTATGGATAAAGAAACTGAGACACAAGTTCAGAGGAATTCAAATGTGCATAGCTGAGGCAATTTCAATAGTAAATAAAGAAGTTATAAGGAGGAAGGAAACAAAATAAACACACACACACACACACACACACACACACACACACACACACACCCCCATCGTCCCAGAGTTTTCTGAAAACAGGAAAGAAAACAGGAAGAGAATAAAGAAATTTATATGATTTTTAGATCTCAACAGTTTGACTTCACACAGAAAAGCTAACGTTGTAGGGATTTAATAGCTTTTTCGGATCAAGTTCTGGTAAAATGAGAATTCATGTAAAGTGTTAAGCAAAGAGAAGAAATGTTCAACGATATTCACTATTATTATCGTTGTTCTTATTTTAAATGACCTGTCATTTTTGAGACTACTGAAGGCAAGAAAAACCAAGTCGGTTAAAAAAAAGTAAACAAATAATATTTTAACATGACTTGAAAATTGTCACTTAAGATTTATTTATCTTTGAATAATTTAAATCTCAGCATTTAGAATATCCTAGTGAATAATCTTTAGATTTCTGTGGAGAACAGATGTAAAGAACTGATCTGATACTCATGACACTGTACACTATTAATGGATAGCTAACCAGGTAGCTTACGTAAAAAGTAAAATAAGGTTGAAGTCTGACGGACAGAATGAAGGAGTGGGTGGTGAATGATACAATAAGAAGTTGTCTGTTACTCTGTAGTTTTTGATCATGGGAGTGCCATGATGAAAGGGCTATTTAGGAAGCTGTAATAGGGTTGTTACATAGCATCCCCCCTTTTAAAAACATTTTATTTATTTTAGAAAGAGAGGGGAGGGAGAGCGCATGTACCTGTGCGCAAGGGGGGCATGGGGACACACAGGGAGAGGGAGAGAATCTTCAAGCAGACGCCCCCTCTGAGCATGGAGCCCCACACAGGCTCCATCTCATGACCCCAAGATCACACTGGAGCTGAAATTAGGAGCTGGACACTCAACCGAATGAGCCACTTAGGTGCCCCTACATAGCGTTCCTTCTTCCTCTTTTTTTTCCCCCTCTTTCAGAAAATGTTTATAGACATCTTTTTAAATGAAAAAGTATGGTTTTGGCTTTCATTTACATTGCATTCCTTCTTAAACTAACACCTCATGGGGGTGCTTGGATGGCTCAGAGAGCTAAGCGTCTGCCTTCGGCTCGGGTCATGATCTTGGGGTCCTGGGATGAGTCCTGCGTGGGGCTCCCTGCTCTGGGCTACCCCCTCTGTGGGGAGTCTGCTTGTCCCTCTCCCTTTGGCCCTCCCCCTGCTTGTGCTCTCTCTCTTTTTCTAATAAATAAATAAAATCTTAAAAAAAAAAATTCAAACCTACAGTGAACAGATTCACTAACTTAGTTAATGCTGAGATTTTTCCTGTTTTCAAAGTTTCAAATGATACCCAAGTATATTGCTCTAAATGTGATATTTCTCTAAATTCAAGTTCCATATATGTAATAGATTACTAAGCTTAGGACATGGTTGGTAGAACAAGCTTGTTTTTTCCACACTTTAAAGTTCTGCCATCCTCCATCTTGATAACTTGACATTTTCTTTTACCTATGGAAATGCTATCCATCTTTCATGGATAGTTCTTTTATGAAGCATTCCCCTGCCATTTCCAATCATAGTACTCAATCCTTTTTCTAAACTTCTTTACATTTAAGCTTACCCTTTTGTGTGTATATATATTTCTTTCTTCCTACCTAGAATGAAGGGAATCTGAGGGCAAGACGTGTGGGAGATTCTTTGCAATCTCCATGATACCCAGCACTGTCACACATCTAATAGGGCTTGGATATATATTTAATGAGTGACTGAATAAACAGTAATTTTCTACAAAAAGCTTTCAGCTATCAAATGCTTGTGTCTTCTCGTCAACCCCAAATAGGAAGTAGGAGTAAGTGTGGAAAAAGAAAAGTTTTCTCTGAATAAATTAACTGATTTTTAAGTTTGATTTGTATTTAAATTTTAGTTCAATTTGGAAATTTTGGGATGTTTAATCTTAGGAATACGCTTGACATGACTAGACAGTGGTTTTTGGTATTGGTTAGAGTCAGCTATTTTAGATAGCTACCAGTCCTCTTCTAGGCCCCCAATACTTGCTCAAATATAACTCAACTCACTTGTCAGCATTTATACAAGTAAATACAACCTAGTAGGTGAGAATCTTTTTCTGAGAAGATGCATTAATGAATATGTCATGAATTTTATTCCTTTCTTATTTATCCTGTCAAGAATTTCAAAATAACCAATTCTAAAATAATAAACCAAGAAGGTATTTATTGATGCTAGTCTAAACAGTTCTATGTTAGGTTCTAGGGAAGATACAAAAGTATAAATACTGTCTGGTTCTGAGGAATGTTTGCTGCCAATTATAAAAAAAGGTTTTGGTTTAGAACAAAGAACACAAGGGATAAATTTCTCATTTATTCAGCAGATATCTGTTGACTACCACCTTCAAAGCACTATGTGGAATTGAGAAGCACGGGGCTAATGGGTGGGAAAGGAAGCTAAGATTTACAAGTTAGGTCCTGACCATCTAGCAGAGAGAGAAAAGAGTCATACAGATAACTACAAAGAATTGTCACATGAGAGGACACAAGGCTCTAGGGTTCAGATTAGAACAGATCATGCCTGGTTGGGAAAAATCCCAGGAAGTATCTGAGAAGAGGTAGGTACAGACTGAATTCTGAAGGACTGGGGTAAGGAGGGTTCGATGACTATCTCTTTTTTTTTTTTTTCCCCTCCCTGAATTGTTCACCAAGAAGAAGATAGACAACTTCAAATGTGTCTACATCAAAAATTCTTGCTATGTCATGACATACTGACCTGCAGTTATTGACTTCATATACTCTCAGCTGCATAGCAATGATTGTGCACAAAAGCTCAGATCTTCAGAAAAAATACACAGTGATATTAATGCATCCTGCAAGAAATGTGGAGCATGGACATGAGAGAAATGTATCAGTAGACACTACCTCCTCAATTTCTCTATCTCTTCATTCCCCTTGTCACTACTCTAGGCATTCATCAACTAGATGAAATTATTACAACAGCCTCTTCCACAACACTATTTCTCTTTGGTCTCTCCTCCAACCACCATGCACCATATCGCTTCAGGGGTAATCTGTCTAGCATGCAAACACATTCAATTGTCTTTTGCCTGCAGGATAAATCCCTTAAGGTGGCACATGTGTCTATCCTGGTTCTCCATAGACCACACTGCCCTGAAAATGTCACACACTTGCAGTCCTCTGTGTATGCTATTCTTTTTGTCAGAAATACAGTTTCTTTTCTCTGAGGGGTACTGCTACCATCCTTCAAGTGCTCTTTCTCCAGTGTTCCCACTCTATTGTTATCCTTAGTACAGTTATTGGTATGTCTGTCCCCTGTACTGGTTTGTAAGCTCCATGAAGGCCAGGGCTGGGTCTCGCCCTTTTTTTTGGGGGGGGGGTGGTGTCTCTTTTATCCCAGGGTGGGTACAATTTCTCATCTTTATCTTTTAATTGTCATAAAATCCTACCATTAAAACCAATTCATGGATTTAGACATACAAAGCAAAAAACCACCACCACCAAAATGAAACAAAAACACAACTAAAGAAAATAAGGCTTATCCAAGCAAACATGTAGCAAATTAAGAAAGTGAATCACTCCTTGGAGTAGATAAAAGTGAACTGTAACAGATGGCAGAGTGAAGACAAAGTCTTCAACTCTACTCAATTATATCAAATTTTATTTCTTTTGTTAACAAGGAGAATGACAGAATTTTTAACAAACCTCTAGAAAGGATTATTAAACAGATGATTTGTTAGTACTTAGACAATGCTGTGGTGGTGATCAATGGGATTAAGCGTGGATATACCAAAACCAAACTGTGCCATGGATAATTCCATTTTCTTTTCAACATGGCTATTAAATTACAGATTAAGGGAATAAAGCAGACATAATTTGAATTCCAGCATGGTTTATGATGAGGTCTTTTAAAAGTCATTCAAAAAACTTAGGAAGTCAAGGCATAAATTGAGGGTCATATGCAGATTCTCTTTGAATGCTGGTGCTATGCCAACCAATTGTATCTCTGAGATGAACATATCATTCTTTGTTTACCCCCATTAACAACTTCTTCCTATTCTGCTCAGGCATATACACGATCAAAACTCTTGGAAGTCTTCTTCCTTTATTACTGTCAATGGCACTGGCCCAGCGCTAAAATAAACACAGCAACCTGGCAGTTATAAATTCGACTTTTATGTATGTGGGGAAGTATTATTTATGACCCATGAGATTGTAAAAAGTAGGGTCCAAAAGCAAACTGTGCTATGGAAAAACCTCACTTTGAGTGTCTCCTCGTGGGCAAGAAGGAGAATTCCAGGCTGGATGATAGAGAACTCAGTCTGGTAGATGCACAATAAGCTCAGTAAGCAAATTTTAGCAGATTTTGGTGTAAGATCAAGTAAATTAAGTAGGCACAAAAAAGCTCTTCTCTGGGATCATGTGTGGATTAGTCCTGTCTTTTTCAACATTTTATCAGTGACTTAAATGGAAGACATAAAAGACATGCTTATCCAAGCTGCAGGTGACATAAACCTGGATAGTTTACACAGGAGTCAGAAACTAAGAATAAAAAGATCTAAACAGGTCAAACCGTATGTTAAAAGAAATAATACAAATAATCAGGAAAAAAACCCCACCTACATTTAGGCTCAAAGCATATAATTTTCCCAAGATGGAGAGGACCTAGCCTAAATGTAGCAATACAGTGCTTTCTGAACGGAAACTATTAGAAAAATGAAATATATACAAAGAAAAGTACATTGATCATCACTGCACAGCTTGATGAGTTTTTAAAAAGTCAACAAGCTCAAATAACAACCATCTAGAACAAGACATAGAATATTGCCAGAACCCCAGAAATCTCATTTCTGTTTCTTCCCAGTCACAGCCATCCTCCCAAATGTAACCACTATTCTGACTTCTACTTCTATATAATAGTTTTTTCTGTATTGTAACTTACATAAATGGAATCATACAGTACATGCTCTTTTGTGTCTTCTTTTAATATCATGTTTGTGAGATTAATATGTATTGCTCATTATTCTGTTTTTAATTTCGCTAATATATAATATTCCATTGTATGAAAACACCACAATTTATCCATTCTATTACACATGAACTTTCCCCCCAGGAATCTTGTGTTTAAATACAGCTTAAGAAGTGATAGTTGTGCAGTGTGACAAAGTGGCAGCAAAGAGAGAGTTTACGTACTTTCTTTGCCTAAGTATGCCTCAGGAAAACAAGCGCATACACTGAATTGGCTTTCATGATGTGACTTCAAATTCTGATGCTCTAAAAATGGCACAGAAAAGTGAATATGTTCATACTATGTTACTGAAAGTAGTTATCTATAGGAAAAGGTACTTAGTTCTTAGATTATAGTATTTTCTTGTTTTGTAAAAATTGGCCCATGTACTTAGCATTATTTGAACCTATATTTAAAGATGCAAATTATTTGCTTATAATTTGTGTCAACAGATGGTCTACATAAAACATAGCCTTGATACTTTACAAAATCAAGAATATACTATTTCAAACAAGATGAAAATAAAAACTCAAGTTTTTTCTTTAACACAGACTCATTTCTTGCCATTAAATTTCATGTCAATATAGCAGCACTTACCTTTAAGCATTTTAAGATAAACTGTATTGCCACTCACTGTTTTAACAAAAATGTATTACTTTCTACTGGGTCTACTAAATGCCCTTATGATAAACATCTTCATAAAAAAGGACAACCCTAGGGGCACCTGGATGGCACAGTCAGTTGAGCATCCGACTCTTGGTTTTGGCTAAGGTCATGATCTCAGGGTCATCAGACAAGGCCCACATCAGGCTCCCTGGGGGAGTCTGCTTGAGATTCTCTCTCCCTCTTCCCCTGCCCTTCCCTGCTCACTCTCTCTCTCTAAAAAATAAATATACCTTAAAAAAAAAGGATGACCCTACCCTCCAGGTATATCTAATTCTGTGGGAGAGAATGAGAACATGCATGCACATACACGCACACACACACATTCTCTCTCTCTCTCTCTTGCTCATTTTGAACAACTTTTCAATACTACAAACCAACAAAGAAGAAACAAGATTTCAGAAGTGTTAAAGATATGACAAGATAAATGAATATTCACTTGCTTCATCAAACCTACTATTTGTCAGGTACTACAAGATCTTTGCTCTCTGGAGCTTAGAGTCTAATGTGGGTAGATAGAAAATAAACCAATCAACAAATAGGTAAAAACGTCAGACTTTGAAAAGTTTCAGGAAAGAAATTATCTGACGTGATAGAAAATAACCAATGTGGAACTATCTATATAAGGTCAAAAAATGCACCTCCCACTAGATAATACTAAAGATGAGGCCTAAAGAATGAGGTGTTGGTCACGTGAAGAACTGGATCAAACATGTCCCAGGCAAAGGGATCGAAAAATCCTAAGGTCCTGAGGATGAAAAGGAGACCAAGGAGAGTTGCATTGTGGTGAGGCTGGTGGAGAAACCATGAGGGCCTTGGAGGCCATTGAAGTCTGGATTTTATTCTAGGTACAAAGGGAAGCCACTTAAGATTTTAAGTGGGCAATCATTGACAGTGCAAAATTAAGGCAATGTTGGAGACTGTTAAACTTCCTCTTTCTATAGGTATAAATGGTAAATTCCAGAGTTTAGTGTTACCAAAAGTTACATGGTTCGAAAGTATAAAGAACACAGGTTTCTATAAAGTTTCTTTTTAATAAGAAAAAGGCTAACCTTCAGACACATGAAAAGATGTTATTCTTACTCATAATGAGACAAAAGCAAATAATTAAACAATCTTTCCTATCAGATTGTTAAAGGTCAAATATTTGGTGTGCCACACAGCACTGGTGAGGAAGTAGGGAAAAGGCAGGTTCATCTAAGTTGGGAGTATAACTTGGTACAACTTCTTTGAAAACAGAGACGGTCTGGGAAAAAAACTATTAAAACCGAAAAGGCACATAGCCTTTTTTCCTAGCAATCCAGTTCTAGGAAATTACCCATTACACAAATTCACAAAGACAGTATGTACAAATATACTCAGTTTATGATGGCAAAAGATTGGAAATAACCTATACATCCGTTGTAGGAAACCTGGTTCAATGATTATGTTATATTCATCCAATAAAATATTATATAATTATAATGAAGCTGATCTACATATACAAATACAGGACAATCTTGAAGATGATAAGTGAAAAAAGCAATTGTAGAAAAAAAGAATGTCTTTGGAGGTGAATTAAAATGCCAGGCAACAAGAAGGAAGACTTAATTTTACTGTATACCTTTTGTGCTGTTTGAATTTTTTACTGTGTGTATTTATATATCACCTACTTAAAACTATTTAAAAATAAAATAGTCTGGGGGTGCCTGGATGGCTCAGTTAGGTTAAATTTCTGGCTTTGGCTCAGGTCATGATCTCAGGGTCTTGGGATCAAGCCCTGCATCAGTCTCCTTGCATGGTGGGGAGTCTGCTTCTCCCTCTCCTTCTGCCCCTCTCCCCAACTCATGTGTTCTCTCTCAAATAAATAAATAAATAAATAAATAAAATCTTTAAAAATAAATAGTCTGAAGAGGGAAGTTTCGAGTGATACAGGCCTACCTCAAGAAACAAGAAAAATCTCAATTAAACAATCTAACCTTAAATGCAAAGGAATTTGTAAAAGAAGAACAAAGCTCAAAGTTAGTAGAAGGAAATAATAAAGATCAAATCAGAGATAAATGAAATAGACTAAAAATAAACAATAGATAAGATCAATGAAACTAAGAGCTAGTTCTTTGAAAAGATAAATTAATAACCCTTTAGCCAGATTAATCAAGGGAAAAAAAGAGAACTCAAATAAAGTCAGAAATAAAAGAGAAGTTATCACCAACACCACAGAAATACAAAGAACTATAAAAGAGACTTCTACAAAAAATTACACAGCAACAAACTGGATGAATTAGAAGAAATGCATAAATTGCTAGAAATATGCAATCTTCTAAGACTAAATCAGGAAGAAATAGAAAATCTGAACAGACAGATAACTAATACCAAAATTGAACTGGTAATCAAAAAACTCCCAACAAACAGAAGTCCAGGACCATATGGCCTCACAGGTGAATTTTACCAAACACTTAATAAAAAGTTAATACCTATCCTTCACAAACTATTCCAAAAAATGGAAGATGAAGGAATGTTTCCAAATTCATCCTATGAAGCCAGCATTATTTTGATACCAACACCAGATAAAGACAGTACAAAAAAAATTACAGACCAATATCTCTGATGAACATAGACACAAAAATCCTCAACAAAATATTAGCAAACCAAATTCAACAATACCTTAAAAGGATCATTCACCATGGTTAAGTGGGATTTATTCCAGGGATGTAAGGACTGTTCAACATCCACAAATCAATCAATATGATATACCACATTAACAAAATGAAGAATAAAAATCACATGGACATCTCACTAGATGTAGAAAAAGTATCTGACAAAATTCAACATCCATTCATCATAACAACTTTCAATAAAATGAGTATAGCGGGAACATATCTCAACATAATAGAGGTCATATATGACAAACCCAGAACTAACATCATACTCAATGGTAAAAAGCTTTATTAAAGCTCTAAGATTAGGAACGAGACAAGAATGTTCACTCTTACCACTTTTATTCAACAGAGTACTGCAAGTCCTAATCACAGCAATCAGACACAAAAGAAGAAATAAAAGGCATTCGTATTGTTAAGGAAGTAAAACTGTCACTAGCATGACATGATACTATATATAGAAAACCCTAAGGACACCATCAGAAAACTATTAGAACTAATAAATGAATTCAGTAAAATACAAAATTAATATACAGAAATCGGTTGCATTTCTATACACTAATAACAAAGTAGCAGAAAGAGATATTAAGAAAACAATTCCATTTATAGTCGCATCAAAAAAATAAAATACCTAAGAAAAAATTTTACCAAGAAGGTGAAAAATCTGTACTCTGAAAACTGTAAGACACGATAAAAGAAACTGAAGATGACGCAAACAAATGAAAAAGATATATCATGACTGTGTGTTGAAAAGAATACTGTTAAAATGTCCATACTGCCCAAAGCAATCTACAAATTCAATGCAATCCCTATCAAAAAATACCAACAGTATTTTTTACAGACTAGAAAAAAATTCTAAAATTTGTATGGAACCACAAAAGACCCTGAACAGCAAAAGCAATCTTGAGAATAAAGAACAAAGCTGGAGGTACCACAATCCCAGATCTTAAGAAATATTACAAAGGTATAGTAATCAAAATGTTACGGTACTGGCACAAAAATAGACACATATATCAATGGAAGAAGACAGAAAGCCCAGAAATAAACCAATGCTTATACAGTTAACTAACCTACAACAAAGAAGGCAGAATATACAATGGGGAAAAGAAAATCTCTTCAATAAATGGTGTTGGGAAAACTGGATAGCTACATACAAAAGAATGAAACTAAGCCACTTTCTTTTACTACACACAAAAATAAACTCAGAATGGATTAAAGACCTAAATGTGACACCTGAAACCACAAAAATGTTAAAAGAAAACAGGCAATAATCTCTTGGACATTAGGCTTAGCAACTTATTTATGGATATGCTTCCTAAAGTAAGGGAAACAAATGCAAAAATAAACTACTGGTACTACTCCAAAATAAAAAGCTTTCGCACATGACGGAAACCATCAACAAAACAAAAAAGCAACCTAGTAAATGGGAGAAGATATTTTCAAATGATATACCCAATAAAGAGCTAATATCCAAAATACATAAAGAACTCCTGCAACTCAACACCAAAAAAACAAACAACCTGATTAAAAAAATGGGTAGAGGACCTGAATAGACATTTTTCCAAAGAAGACATACAGATGGCTAATAGATACATGAAAAGATGTTCAAAATCACTCATCATCAGGGAAATGCAAATCAAAACCAGAATGAGATATCCCACCAGTAACAATGGCTTCTATCAAAAAGACAAAAAATGTGTTGCCAAGGATGTGGAGAAAAGGGAACTCAGGTTCATACACTTTTAATGCAAATGTAAACTGATACAACCACTGTGGGAAACAGTATGGAGGCTTTTCAAAAAATTAAAAATAGAAATACCATATGATCCAGTAATTTCACTACTAAGTATTTACCCAAAGAAAATGAAAACGCTAATTTGAAAAGATACATGCACCACTATGTTTCCTGCAGCATTATTTATAATAGCCAAGTTATGGAATCAACCCATTGACACACGAATGGATAAAGAATGTGTGTGTGTGTGTGTGTGTGTGTGTGTGTGTGTGAAATGGAATATTACTCAGCCACTAAAAAGAATTAAATCTTGCCATTTGTAACAACATGAATGGATGCAGGGCTACTACAGTAAAGTGAAATAAGTTAGACTGAGAAAGACAATTGTCATTATGACTTCACTTATGTGTAAAATCTTAAAAACAAAGCAAATGAATGAATGAACTCTTAAATACAGAAAAAAAAACTGGTGGTTGCTAGAGGGGAGGAGAGTAGGCAAATAGGCAAAATACACAAAGGGGATTAAGAGGTAAAAATTTCCACTTATAAAATAAATAAGTCAGTGGGATGAAAGATATGGCACAGAGAATATAGTCAATACTGTAATATCTTTGTATGGTGACAGATGGTGACTACACTTATGGTGAGCATTTTGTAATGTATAGAAAATGTTGAATCACTATGGTGTACACCTGACACTAATACTGTATGTCAAGTATAATTCAATAATAAAAAAAAGAAATAGTTGGTTTTAAAAGCAAACCACTATAGAAGAGATGTTGTTTTAAAGTGTGAAAGGAAGAAAAAATGTGGAAATGAAGAAAATAGGTGCAAAAACTTGAAATAAACATATTGCTTTATGTATTATTTCCTTGTTGTATAAACTATTGTGTATAAATCTATAGGGATAGAGTTTAAAATAAATTAGTGGCCATGTATAAGAGAAATATAAATATATAATATACCGTACATATATAGGTTTACAATATTGCAGATGCCCAAACAAAAAAACCTTATTTAACCCAATTCTCCACAAAAACAAAAGCAAAATGGATGTTTCCCATCAACTACAGAAAAGAATGCAAGGGGTCATCTAAAGTATGGCTGTTGGCAATAAACCGGATTGCTGTGTTTTTAGCAAAGATCGCTTCACAGCTTAGCTACCTACCACAGCTATAAAGAGTTGGGGCACCTGGAATGGAAATCAGGAGGCTAGGAGTTCTAATCCTGACCCTGGCACTTATTAGCTATGTGATCCTAATCACATTACTTAAAAGTTTCAATTTCCTTGATAATGAAACCTACCTCTCAAAGTGAGAGGTTCAAGTGAGATAATGAATGGAAAATTACAGTATAATGTTAGCATAAAATACTAGGCATTAAAAAATACAGAATGATGTCTAATACACAACTCTCCATAACCACCAAAATGTCAGTAGAATTTGAAGCTAAAACAAAAGACTCAAGGAGAGCTTAAAGAAGGGCATTTAGTCCATTCCCTTGCAGGAGTAATTATTTTGATTTATTTTAGGCCTTAGTTAGGCACTTGTGGGAAGAGTAATTTATTTGACTTGGTATAATTGTTCATGCTTTTATGATTTATTAACAGATGAGTCTTTTTAAGATAAGAATATGATATTTTGTGAGGCATTACTGTGTACTCTTGCATGGAAAATAACCTCCAATCCCCAAACACCAAGCACATAATGAAAAAGAGAAAACGTGTGTTTTCTTAATCTTTTCAATTATCAGTCTTTCCCTTGGGAAACCCATTACGGAAATTTTTAGCTCCAAAAACTCAGTTTGGTTTAAAATTGCATATTTCTGTGGGTGAGGTCATTTATTTTAGAGTTTTAATCCCCAAACCTGTATCTTTAGTTCACATCACTCACTTGAATTCCAGATCTGTAAAGCTGCCTAATGAACATTTCCCACCCAAATGTCCTATAGGTTCCTCATAGGAAGCATGTCCCCCCAACCCCTCCTGGTCTTGGTTACTCAGAGTAGAAACTGGAGACTTTTCATAGATGTCTCTAATCAGTTACCAATGGATACCAACACTACTGCTAAAATAGTGCTTCTCTAAACAAACAAACAAAAAGCAGAATCAGACTTATAGATATGGAAAACAAACTGATGGCTGGCAGAGGGAAGAGGTATGGGGGGTAGGCAAGATGGCTGAAGGGGAGTTTAAGATACAGTCTTCCAGTTATGAAATGAACAAGCCATGGGAATAAAGGCACAGCACAGGGAATGTAAGAGCATTGTGTGGTGACAGATGGTAGCTACACTTGTGGTGAGCATACTACCATCCTATATAAAGAAGCTGAATCATTATATTGTATAATGAAACTAACATAACATTGTGTGTCAACTATATTCAAATAAAAAAAAAATTCTGCTTCTCAACCACAGGTGATCTCCCTAGGGCCTCCAGAGGACATTTGACAATATCTGGAGACATTTCTGTTTGTCACAAACTGGGGGGCTGAGAGTGGGGGAGAAAGCCTATTATTGGCACCTAGTGGGTAGAGGCCAGGGATGCTGCTATGCATCCTACATTGAAAAGGGTATCCCTCCACAAGAGTGAATTATCTTGCCCGAAATATCAATCATGCTGAAATTGAGGTATCTTCCATCATTTCTTGAATGTAAACTCTGCAAGAAGAGGCATTTCTATACATTCAGTATCTGGTCGGTGCATGGTACACACATATTTACTGAATAAAAGAATAAAAAAAAAAATTCATATATCATTCTCCTTGTCTTTATCCCCGAAGCTCAGTCTTCATTCTTTTCTAGCCTGGACTATTGTATAAGTCCCTGCCTGTTCTCCTTGTCTACATGGTCCCTGGGTCTGTCTTATAGATCTTTATATATCAAGGCCTAGAAAGCCATATGGGCTCAATAAATCTTTGCTTTATAAATTAGCCTTAACACAGACATTTTAAATAGCAACTAATAAGAACTTATAGTGATTTTTGGCAAGTTTCTGCTAACATACTAATACCATAAGAAAAATGTATCTGATTGCTTAGAATAGTTATACCTGTATGAATTAGTGTAGCTATCTGATGCTAGGTCTAGTTTATTCATAATCTTTAACTTTTGTATGACTTTGCTCCTCCTTATTTTCTACAGGAGAAGACCTGCATAATGCTTGCAAAGGCCAGTCGATAATATCTTCCCCTAACTCAGTGACAAGCCATGATTACATACTGACTATGATCTTGGCCAACTGGGAATTGAGAACATTCCTTTCTCCCTGCCTAATTTTTCCTTGGACCTGCTTAAGCAAATCTCTAAGAGGCTGCTATCTTATCAAGAGATCCAGATCCAACTCTATGGAAAAAAAATCAAGGAAACTTGATCATTTGCCATAAAGGAGTTGATATTTGGCTGGAAGTCTTAAAAATTAACTCAGACCTCCCCGTTCTATGCAACCTGGAACAAAACAGCATTAGATATAGCTATCCAAACAAATAATACTTTTAAATAAAGTAGAGACTATCATCATTTTTTCTTACATGTAGAATACCATTTCACCATCTCATTTCTCAAGTGGATGATAGAAAATAATTTGTTTTAAAATTTACAGACACTTAATCAACACAAGCTGTTTTTTCTGTCTTGATCTGTTCTCATTAGGGGCTCTTTTCTACAAGGTTAAGAAAATTGCAAATTTGAAGCATCTTCTGGCTCAGTTGTGCAGAAGTTTCCCTCTTCACAAGACTATTCCTTTAACACTGCCTTATTGTCCTTCAACCTTCTGTGACTCATGGTGTTTCTCTCAGAGCTCCTAATGTTCCCTGTTTTCTGGAAATAGTGGATCCCTGCCCTTTGATGTTTGGGATCCTGAAGATTTCATTTTGAAGCCACCCGACACTTTTCTCTTCAGAAAACCCTTGTGAGGGGAGAGTTTCACTTGTTTAAATCTGGGAAACTTTCTTTGGAGAATTCACCTCTCTCTTTGATAAGTGAGTTGTCATCTTCGCCTGGCTGTGACAGCAAGAAAGCTCCTCATTTTCCAAATATCTGAATGTTGTCTCACTCCAATTTTCTTTGTTCATTGACACTCCCCTCCCCAACAGAGAAACATCCGTTGTGAAGGAATTTAGGTCTGCCCATTCCTTTCAGTTATGCTGACAGTAATATCAACAAATACCAAGTCCCATATGGAGTGAGGTCACAGAGAAAGGAACTCCAGAGTATGAAGGAACGCTGCAAAATACTTGAGATCCCCAGTTCTACGGCAAGACTCTGATAGGGCTGTGTGAGTAGATTATCAGAGAGGCCGACTATATACCAACTCCATCCGAGCCTGGGCAAACTCTGATCCAACCCGAATAGATTAAGATGTCTTGGGCATAAACATTTCAGAGAAAACAATGATAAACTAAAGGTCTTTCTCCAAAGTCTGGGACTGTATTAAACTACAGAAAACTAGAGAGAAAGCTCCTCATAAAATATGATGTATTTGAACTTCCTGTCAGCCAAATGACTGATTCCCTTTTAGTTTATTGGCATATATAATTTGGTTTAGAACAAATAAAGTTGGTATTCCTTGCCATGAAAACAAATAAAATCCAATCCTTCTTCCTAGTAATTCTTAAATTAGTAATAGTTGGGGGGGGGTTGGACACACAAATGGATACAACAAAAGCAGGAAGATAATGGCCATCGTTATGATCTATTTTTACTCATCACATTCATTTTGAAATTTCACACAACATTAAATTATAGCAGGGCATTTTAAAATGGTTTATCGCAAAGGAGAATAGACTAAAAAAGAAAACTTACTGACTCATGAGATACAAGTAATACTGTAGCCCAGTCATGACACTGAGGATAAAAGGCTGTTCTGACAGTGATTAAGTGTGAAAATGACCTGTGAAATAGGAAGTAACTTCTCTTTTGCTTAGGGCTAACAAAATCCAGAAATCAGTTACTTACTGTTCAACACAGAATTAATACTTCAGTGTCTGTGAAGTAGGAATTCGCTGGAGAAAAGCGCCAGGTGCTTTTGGAAAAAGGATACTTGCCAAAACTGAAAGACAGGCACTTGAAATCTCCTCCTGACATTCCTTCCTCCTTGTATCATCAATTTCATCTCCCTCCCAAAAAACCTGATTTAGAGAATGATCTGATATAATTAACTTATACCAGAGTGTAAAATCTAAGTACAAGTGTTCCTTCTTCCAGGGACATGAGCAATTTAAAGCTTCTCCACAAGTGGGGTATGAAAAGTTCAGTTTAGAACTGGATTTGGTTTCCAGTTTTGCTACCTACCTTCTATGTGACCCGTGCACCACTTGACCTCCATGAGTCTCAGTTTTCTAGTCTACAAATGGGGGTGATGGTAGTAATGAATACTGTCTTTATGGCAAACTAGTATGGATTAAATTAATTCAACATCTTTTTACTGAATGCCTACTAAATCTCCAGGCACTGTTCTAGGTGCCAGGAATTTAGGAGTGACATCAAGATGGACAAAGTCCCTGTGCTCACAGAGTTTACATG